>NC_140140.1:14620920-15220920 GCF_964035555.1 Netta rufina | reverse complement strand
GTCTAACCTCCGTTGTGTTTGTAGATATCTTTCAGCCAGCAGCACACTGGAGGACTGGAATGAAAAATTAACTCAATCAGAAGCGTGAGTGTCTTAACCTTCGGCATTAACCAATGCTTTCATGACAGTCTGCTGCCTCTCATGTTCTGTGCCCCTGCTCGCAGTCCTCTGCTTTGACTAGATCTATTTAAGCACTTCTTTTTTTTTCTAGCTTTGACTTTTTTTTAACCTGATAACTGTCTCTTCTGGGAGAGGGAGCTTTTCCTCAGGTCAGTATTTGAACGGTTTCCCTGCGGTCCAAGCAATATCCTTCAACCACCCGCCTGCTCTCAGAGGAGAACTGGCTGAAGCCTTGAAGTCACTGGGTACCCGAGAACTGCATGCCAGCTTTCATAGCTTCAGCTGACAAGCTGTGGAATAGACAGGCTGATCTCTTCTTACCACTTAACGTGCTCTTTGGGGAGCGAGAGCCTTTCTTTTTGCTATGGTATCTGATCAGAACAAATAGAGCTTCAGTGTCCAAGGCAGCTGTTCTGTCATTTTGGGGCTGCAAATGGATGTGAACAGCTTAAACCTCACTGCTGTTGTACTCCATTTGTTGGCTGCAGAAGTCTCTTAGCCAGGTTTTTATTAAGTGCCTGGAATTAAATTCGCATCTGGACTAAATTATGGAAGCCTGTTATGAAAGTTGGCCTTTGTCCTTCTCGCTGCATGTTTTGCACAGTTTGTAGGGGAATCCTTTACAGCAATGCAGTGGGAGCAGATAGATTTTGTCGTTGCTTTCTGAGTTGATTTAAACCATGATGGGGTAGGTCTTGGGTAAGTCAGATCTTCCTGTCCTCTGGAGTAGGGATGAAATCGGGTCCTTTGAGCTGGGATTTTGTCATCGGTGGCTGTGGATAGGTGTTCTTCATAAGATGGGTGAAAGATGAGAGCAGATAAAAAGTAGGAGTATCAGAAAACAAAAATCAGGTCTGCAGGTTCTCCTTGCTATGCTCTGTGGATGTTTTCTAGATTAAGAAGATGTAAATTATCCCTATTTCACTTGCTAAAGAGAGTGACCTTTATGTTCATGCTTGCCAGCACTGGGACTGACTGCAGTGGTGGCTAATCAGAGTTCCTCCCTGGGTGTGCCTGCTAGAATAGAAAAATTCTCATTATATCTGTTTCCTTGTGCTTAACAAGTGCCAGAAGGATATGGCGGAAACGTGCTTCTGGGGAGTGCTCAGGGCCTGGCTAGCTGTGGCAGGCTAGTTTTCCTGCTTGCTTTGGCACTAGGCAGAGTGACAAGTCATGCTAACGAGGTGGGTGCCAATTAAAATGGAGAGGCGAGGGGGGGGTAAAGGTACGATTCCGGCAGCATTTCAGAAAATGCACAAAATTTCTGTTTTCGTTTTTTAAAGCTCAGTAAATGCTAGGAGCTGAGTTCGAGAAAACTGAAGATAAGGTTTTAGTTGGTTGTTTTGGGTTTGTTATGCAAATGCCTCCTCTTTTCCTGTTTTCTCAGAGCTCTCCATAACAGCTAGGAAGCATCCAGTTCGCTTTATGGCTCTTTCGGGCTCTGCTGCATTTCCTAGCAGGTGCTGCTCCTCTCCCTCTTGCTCCAGTTTTGTTGTGACCAGGACGCAAGGTGACATAGATGGTACGAGCAGGGACTGCCGGATCGGAGCGAGCGGAAGCTGGCATTAGTGGATAAAGAAGGATTTGGGGATGCAGGGCCTGGCCCCTCCCCGGCAGGATTTATGGGAGAGGGATGCAGTGAAGGGTTTGAGTACCACAGGGCAGAGATCACTCCCGCAGCCAATTGCCTGTTCGTTAAGCAAGGTATTAAAGATAGCTGATGTTTATGACTCCCAGATTTGGATTATTCCAGTGTGCTTTATGCTGGCATTAAGGGAGGAAGGCGAGTGACCGTGAGTTTATAGCGACGGTGAACCTCACCGTGGTGCTTGCAGGAGAGCAGTTGTGGCTTCTGGGTCAGAGCTGGGTGTGGTTAAGTTGCACTGAAGTCTTGTATAACCTGGTCCCTGCTTGTCACAGATGCAGCTCCACATCTGTGTCGATGGCAGTTCTGGGTTAACGAGCTTCTCATCTCAGCGGTGCTTTCCTGGCTCTGCCTACTGTGCTGCAGTGGTGGAGGTGTGTGTGTGGGAGCTGTGGGTGCAGGACTAGACTGGCAACCTGATCTGGCTGCTATCTTTTAATTTATTTTTCCTTCCAAGCTTCTATTTCAGCCAGATTGTTTTCCTGTGTAAATCACCGGCAGCACACAGTTGTGCTGGCATCACGAAGGAGCACACTGAGGCAAAAGGAGCAGCACTCGAGTGCTGAATTTCAGTTGTTTTAAGAATATTGCTGTCACGTGGGGAGAAAACGGTTGGAAAGTCTCTTAGCTATGAAGTTGAGCTTCAAGAGATAAGAGTTCTCAGCGTGTGCGTGGTGGGATGGTGTCGTTTGATTCTGTAAACTGCTCCTCGTCGCTGTGCTGGTGCTTGGTGCTAATCTGAGAGAGCTGAGTGCCAGGCAGAAGTGGAGTAAGCACAGCACGTTTTAGTGAGCACAAGGTCTTCAGTTTCTCTGGTAGACAGCTGGAAATCCAGTCTCGTGAGAGGGCTCAGCACCAGGGGAGGATCACAGTCTGGTAGCCTTAGGAGCTCAGAGATGAGAACATCAGGCTGTTAACGTTAGCCCAGGAGCTGGATTCCAGGATCTTTGTGGGTCCCTTCCAACTCGGGATATTCTACTCTGTTTATAAATGTCCTTCTCCTAAATATTACACTTGAGCAAAAAAGTAAGTTTATATATGTATTTATGTATTTGGAATAAGAAAACTTGGCTTAAATTATCGGAATTGTTTTCCAGGCTGAGTCTTTTTTATAACTTGAAGAATGCCACAAATCTAGATGTTAATCACCAGCTGTGGAATAGCTTAGTTAGAAGAAAATGGCTTGAAGGATCTTTGTACCTAGGGCTTTGGTTTCCATCGAATGAGAAGGCTTCGAGTGTCTTTTCCAGCTCTTGTATAAACCCAAATGTACTCAGCTGACGAAGGCAAGCTGTCAGACTGACTGACTGTGGTTAATGGTAACTGATAGGAAACTTCTCTATCAATTTCATTCTAAACCGCATTGTAGAGGTGGTGCTGCTTCTTGTGTTTCTGTTTCTGTGTGATGATGGCAGACTTGCTTCTTTCCTCCATACCCTAACGCTACAACAAAAGCTATTAATTTCTTCAGGACTACAAGCTTGTAATGGAATAAATTCCTAGGCTTGTTTTCTCAAAGATTCCAAAATATTTTCATAGAGCAGAGGGGGTATAATGCTGTGGTGTTAGAGCTTCCACGTGGAAAATTGGCCTTTTTTTTTTTTTTTCCTTCAAATATTTGTCAGATTTAGGAATGAATGGTCAAAATGGTAACTGAACTGAAGTGAGTGTATGAAAAGGTTAGCCCTGCACTTGCTGCCTTCTTAAAACTTAAAGTCTTTGATCTATGCAAGACTAGAAGGGGCTCTCTCAGTGAGGTCAGTGCAGCTCCACTAATCCAGCTTCTTTCCTTTACTTTGGGTTCCTTTTTCCAAATGGGGGGATGCTTCTTGCTTTCTATCCTAACCCTGTTAGCACAGCTTATTGGTGGTTGTTTTTTTTTCCCCATTTAGTTATAAGAAGACCCAGGAAACCCTTTCCCAGGCAGGACAGAAGACTTCAGCAGCCCTTTCCAATGTAGGTTCTGTTATCAGCAGGAAACTTGGTGACATGAGGTAAGATTTCTGCTTTGTGCTTTGGTGCTTTGATCTCGGTTTCAAACAGTAACGAGACTTGAGACAATAACTAGGCTTTTTTCCATTTTTCTGCTTAGTTGGCAGCACTTTGCAGTTGGTTCATAGTTCAGGACAGGTTAAACACTTTTTAAAGACTGGTTGATGGATAAAACCCGTTCCAAGGCATTGAACTCAGCTTAGCAGAACTGACAGAACATCCCTTCCCTTTCCCCTTTTCCCGTCACGGCTTCACTGCAGCTTTTGCACCACATATAAGAAAGTAGAATTCAAGTCTACCTTTTCTGTTCACTGTTGTGTTACAGAGGTGTGTTTTCTCCATGTTATGGGTTAAGATTAGAAAGAGGTCATCATTGCTGTGCTCTCTTACACTTCAAAACATGACAAAGTCTGGATGCTGCGTGTCATGCAGCTCCAAGCCCCTGTGTCAGTTTTCCATGACGAAGGGCAGCTTGCCTTCTGAGCACAGTTATGTCACGTAGCTTGGAAGACATCAATTGATCAGATCATGATAACATTACATATTTCTTCTTGTGTTGGTGGTTATCTAGATTCCTTTAGATGGCAGCTGCAATAGTTGCAAGTTTAAACTTTTCTCAGTCAAAAAGTCAGGGGCTGGTTCCTCAGTTGCTGGCTGAGGTTCTTGCTCTGGGAATTCTTCATCTGTACAGAGCTGAAGGTTAGCACTGGGATTTTCCTGATCTTTAGAAATGAAAGCTGAAGGTTGCTTCCCCGTTAATGGTGGCGTGCAAGGTTTTCATGCAAAATACATTGCCTACACTTTTCTTGGAATTGAGAGCTAATTCTGAGCAAATGAGCTATCTGCATGATTAAGGAAGTATCCTTAGAGCTTGTACTTAATTTAATGTGCCAGATCTTGGAGTGAATGGGCAGCTGTCATTCTTTGTAGGGAATTTCCTATTCCGCTGTGGCTGGGAGTACCCAAGTGGTAAGAACTTGTTGGCCTCTGATCACATAGTACTGATTTGTGCTAGATCCCTCCTCCTCGAGTTATTTGCTGTGTTTCTGGAGGGTAATCACTGGTGAGTGTTTTCAGTAGCTCACTTCTCTGAATTTGGCAGAGGACTAGTTGGCTTCCTACCCCTTCCAGTATTCAAGTTTTCATTTTTCTTTCCTGGAAGCTACGTTGTCTGTTGGAAGAAAAGACTTATGTGTAATCACTTGAGACACAGCAGACAGACACTGGCGCAAGATGTGGCGGTAATAGATTTTCCTAAACTGATAATGGTGAAGTAAATGTGGTAAATCTCTAAATTCCACAGTCTGCTCAGGCTGTTGTGACAAAGGGCTGGGAGCTGTCATCCTTACACCACGTGGGGAGCTCCTGAACCAGCACTGCCATCAGAAGAAGCTGTTCTGACAGCTTTGGTCCTGCCTGGCCTCTCTTTTGCAGGCAAAATCTATTTTACCACGAGGTTGCACAAATGTTTGTGCCATCCCAGGAGCACCCGATGGAGGGAAGGGATGCACGGCCAAACAAAATTTGAACTCCTGGTGGCAGGGCTGGCCCGGCAAAGTCCTGGTGCAGATGCTGGCTGTGGATGCTGGCCTGGCTGACTACGTACACGTCAGATCTCCGCAGCAGTGGTGTTGCTCAGCATTAATCACCAATTTAAAAGCCTCTATTCCTTTTTACAGATAATGCCTTGGGGGTTATAGCACAAAACACAGGCAGCTTCTGTCTTATAAATTGAGGGAATCCCTGCCAAATTTACTTCAGAAGAATTCGCTTTGAGTATGCGGCCCTGCGGGGGAACACAGTAATGATAATTATTTTTTAAGAAAACCTTTAGTTTTTCTCTGCATACATAAACAGAATTCCATCTCCTGTGCTGCATTCAAGTCTTGATGTTTCTGATTCTGAATTAAGTTTAACTTTGAGCATAAGCTTCTGCAGGGACCGTCCCATTTTCTACCCCTGCCAGGTGAAAGTGCAGCTGGTGTTCTGATATGTGATCAGAGCTTACAAGGAGTGAAGCTGGTTTATTGTCGTGATCACCTCTCTGAATGCATGGGGATGATCTCTGTCCTTAGAGAATCTCTTCCAGGCCTCACAGCCTATGCTGCAACCTCGGTTACTGTACTTGCTTTTTCCTCTCATGCTCCAAATTCACTTGTAACCAAGGTTTATTTTCCAGCACTGGAAGTGTTGAGATAACAGAAGGGATTTCCTTGTTTAGTCAGCCTTCACCGGTTGATAAATGCAAGGAAGGCGTGATGAATGGGACAAACGCCTCGGACACACAGAGGGCGTAGTCATAATTTCATCAGAAATGCTTGGACCGAGGTGATGTGAAATAGCAGTAACGTGTCCCTGGGTTAAGTCCTTCAGGGTTGCTGCGTTCTGGTCACAATCCACAGCTTGAACGTTTAGAAGTATTTTAAGGAGAGATTGCGAGGTTAATGCAATAACTGCACGCGAAGTGTATTAATGCTGTTACTCTATTAGGCTGCCATGAGGAGAGAAAATGTAGCTTAATTAATGGGAGGGATTTTTGCAAATCTTGGCCAATTCAGCTCTTACTGTTATCTCCACTTACAGTTAAAAAATAAGTTGGCTTGCAGACGTTCTGTTCCTGCATTTTACTGACCCCAGTAAACTGCAAATTGAAAGAGTTTTCTTCTTGGCAGATAACTGCTTGCTTTGTGGTTTTGTCTCTAGCCCAATACATTTTGTATTGTCTGATGGAGTTTGCTACTGCATGTCGTGCTACGAGCAAATTCATTATGAAATGCTAGCCTGAGCCCCAAAGGTGGCTGAAAACTCCTGAATTTATAGACTTTAAATCCTCGTGACTGGAGGAGAAGGGTCACTGCTAGGTCCAGGCTAAGGTGCTGAAGGAGTCTGCCAGTGCTTGTGGTGTTGCATGCGGAGCAGCATGGTGCATGGGCACGTCTGGCTGTGTTCTTTAGCAAAAAGTAGTAGGAAGTTAATTTATTTCACATGCAAAGACAGCATTTCAAGGAGTCTGCCTTGCCAAAGAGCCGACTGTGATTTCATTTCCCCATGAATCCAAAAGTCTAACGTTGCTGCTCAGGCTGTAAGGAAAAGCCCTCGTGCTCCTTGCCAAGTACTTCAGACCCAACTTGCCATGACTGCTTCTCTGCTGCCAAGGCAAAAACGGTGTCTAAGTGGAATAAAACACTGCTCCTGGTAGGAGAAGCCCTAAACCACCCTGGTAATCCTACTGGTGCAAGAAGAAAAGCTTGGACTGGTATTTCAGACCCCTGAGATGCATTGCAGAATCAGGTGTGGAAATTGGCAACCTGGTGGGAGATAATTTGCCTCGAAACTTAAAAATGGGCAACCAGGTTGTTGGGTACGTGTGACACCTTTTATACGAAGACTCTTATCTTTATTATGCTGAGAGATGTTTGCTCAGAGCGGTACCTTTGAGATCTGCATACTTGGCAAGATAACGGGCATCTATTGCAGGTTACTGTTACAGAAGTTCTCAACCAGAAAGCCTGGCAGTGCTGTCAGAGCTTTTGGGGAAGGAAATGGTTGTACCAAATTAGCTAACACTTGGTAAAAACCTCAGTTTAGGAAAACATGCTCTAAAAAAAAATGGAATGACAGCAATGTGTAAGGTTGAACAGGTGCTGGTATGTTCCTCTGAAAAACCTCTTAGCTTGGGTTATTTGATTTAATGAAAAGCAATTGTGTGTTTTTTTGTTTTTTTTTTTGCCTGCTTCTGTAATTTATTTAAGAGGCTTGCTCATGGTTAGGTGACTTTACTGTCCCGTGATCCTATGGCCATGCTCAACTGCCCTCTTGGGATCTGCACAAGTGTCTGACTGTTGCTTCCCTTTTCTCTCTGCTGCCCGTGGCTGCTCTCAGGGCTCACCCCTTCTCGCATTCCTTTAGGTAAGACACTCTTCAAGGTTGCTCGAAGAGCAGATGTTTCTGTGCCAGGCCCTCGTGGGTGTTACAGGGGAGGCTGATTAGCTCAGCCTTGCCTCCATCTCTGACACGGATTGAGAAACCTAGCTCAGTGCAGTGCCTGGGGGTTGACTTCTGTATCACAGCTGCAATTTGCAGCGCAGCTTGCCACAGGATACAGCTGCAGCTAGGAGGGTGTTAACTGCAGAGCAGTAGGGCTCTGAGCTCTTCCAGCAGTTTTCTTTCAGGCCATGCTGGAAGTACAAATCCAGCACACCTGGGAGTGCTCGCTGCATGCCCTGTGTGTCCTTGTCAGCCTTGGTTTGGGACTACGGCTTGGAGGAAGCCTTTACTAGTAAAACTTACTCGTCTGTGTAACTCGATATAAGCCAGTTGTGCTCATTTTTGTCCCCTGTAGTTGCCTCTGCTTCTTTTAAATGTTATTTATAAAAAAAATACCCTTGATAACGGGTGAGATACCTCCTGTGTCCTGGGCATAGCTGACAAACCCTTTTCTAAAAATCTCACTGGGGGGGGGGGACTGATTTCCTTGTGCTGACAGGAGCAAATCTGCACCCAACTTTTAGGAAAGTTTTAAAACGAGATGTGTGGCTTGCTTTGTTTGCATTTTCCAAATAATAGGAGTTAAATATTCACGCTAACAGTCCCACAACCAGAAAACTGGTTCTGGGCTGCAGCTTTTGACGAAGGGAAGGAAGAAATGCAGCTTCTATCAGTGCATTTGTCCACAGCTGCCTGTGTATGGACAGCAAGCACTCGGGACTGGGGCGTGCTGCTCTTGCGTGGTGCCTGTTTAATTGTCACTTAACCTTTTCCTCCTCCCTCTGAACGCTTCCGAGTAGCAGTTACTCCATTCGCCACTCGATCAGTATGCCTGCCATGAGGTAATGTCAGAATCCTGCTTCCTGGGGGGGCGATGGGTGGGTATGGCTGACCGTCATCCTTCGGGTTTGGGTTCTGAGCTGTGCAAGTGCTTCGCTCCAGCACGACGCACGGTGGGGTGATTGTGTCCCGCAGTTGGAGCAATTTGGGGCTTTTTTTTACCCAATTCCTTTTTGTGGCCATTAGCACCTGTGTTGTTCCCAGGCTAAGTGCAGTGTTGCAACTGTACCAAAGTCTAATTGAAATTCGCAGCTTTCAGAGGTCCCTGGAGGGGAGGGATTACACTCCTCCTCTGGCAATTTACAGCACAGCCGTTGCTAATACCGAGAGGAATCCGAACTTGAACCTTCTGTCTCCAGCTTGGAAGCTAAGTGCCCTTCTCAGCGTGCCCTCGCGGTGCATTAGATGGGGATCATGTAGGAGAAACGATTGCCAGAGCTGAATGAGGCCCATGGATGCCCTCTCTCTGCTCATCCTGGTTCCAGATGGACAGAGGTTACTTTGTGGGCACGGGTATAAAGTGATTCTTCTGCACAGCAAGAACTGAGATGAGGCTCCTCGTCGCCCAGCTCCTGGTGTTTAGAAAACCTTGCCCAGGGAGAGCAGCCCTGTGCTAACAACTGACCTGGCTTGCTTTGCCACAAACACAAAGTCCTCTGACTAATTTATTGCACCAGGGTTTTCCTGAGCATTTCCTGCCATAAATGACCACTGCTCTAGTAACAGAACTGCCCATAGGTTCAGGCACAGGGCCCTTCCCCTTCCTGCCAGCAGGATGCAATGTGGGAAACTGAAGCCTTTTTTTTAATCCCTTTTCAGCTTTTCCATTATTTAACAAAGCAAGCTTTTAGTTGGAGGCCTTGTAAAGCTAAGGACTAGTTTCTTCTCTCCGTATCGTGCGTTGATTCCCTAGTGAACTAGGGCTTTTTCCCTCAACTTTTCAGCTTGAGCAATCAAGCAATTGCACATGGTAGAAATGTTTTCCTTCAGAGTTTTTGTTCGTGGTGTTTTGTCTGGTGTGCCTGAGATATTCATGCCAAAGGGCAGCGTGGTGAGGAGCTGAAAGTGTTCTGAGTGCTGCTGGCACTGGCGTTGCATGGGAATGCCCAGAGAGACCAGTCACACGGTGCAGTTTGGTTCAGTTAAGAGCTAACTTGTCTTGATTTTTTGTCTTTTTTTTTCTCTTTCCATTCTTCAAGGAATTCTGCAACCTTCAAGTCATTTGAAGATAGAGTCGGGACCATAAAGGTAACAGTCTGCTTTGTCTTGGAAACGCACATTGTGAAGCCTTAAGCGGAAACTTTGATTTCTGAGCTGTTTTTCTCGTGGGCTAGTATTTGGCCAGACGGCCTCTCAGATATGCAAAGTCTTTGCTACAGCGGGTGACCTTGACGAGGGAGAATTCCCCTGGTGTTCTCAGTGCTGCTTTCTTGTTATCCTAACTCGCTTCTCTCCTTTCAGTCCAGAGTGGTGGGCAGCAGGGAAAACAGCACCGATGGCCTCCACTCCCCCTCGGGAGCTGGAGACAAGCCTCCACAAGACAACGCTCCTTTCTAGACCTGCGGTGTGGCTTTGCACAGCTGTGCACAACTCCGAGAGCGAGCCTCCTCCCTCCCAACTCTTCACAACAGCAACAACATGCGAATCCATGAAGGGGCTGAGAACCAGTCTGGAGAGATCCATAATCCATTCATAGACACTGCTGCTGGATCTAAGTCAAATAAAGAGAATGCAAAGTTTTGTACACAAATAATATTTTACACTAAACTTTGTAGATGAAATGTATCACTGTGCTGTCCTTTTGGGAGAGCACTTAAGATGGAGTTTCCTTGAAGTAGCTCAGAAACGCCGCTGGCACAGAAAAAGCAGTTTTTCCCACCTCTGTCATAACTGGGAGCAGATCAATTGCCCCGTGCAGCGTGAGGAGGGCAGTCACAGGAGAAGCCAAGTGCATGGGCATTTTAGCTTCAGCTTCTGGCTATGTTCTCTGCTCAGGGCATGCCATGTAGCAACTCAGCAATCTCCCAGGCTTCTCCCATTACTGCTTCCTCTGGCTCTCATTGGAGAAATCTGTTAAAAGGGGTAAATAGTTAAGTGTGTGTGTTTTTTTTTCTGGGCTCCTAAAAGGGAAACTTCACTTAGCAGCTGCCTCGTTGTTACACTAATGCTCTAGCTTTAACAAAACTAAAATCTTTATTTTTAAATGCAACGAACTTTAAAGAAATAAAGCTTAAGAAAAAAAAGCTTCGGCATCATATTAGGGAAATGCTCCCTTGGACTTTGAAACTGAATTGCAAGCCTTACATCACCTTATGCTTTACTCGTTTATGATTTTTTTTTTTCTCTAGAGAGGACTGTAAGGGTTATAAAGCTGGATATTGAGCACTGGAGTTTTTGCATCGTTCAGTAGTAGCAGCATGCTTAGAAGCCAGTTCTTGTGTTAACTTTCAGTGGTGCACTCTGTTGCCTGAGTGTATAAAACTTGCTTCTCCCTTCTCAGCTTATGCCTTCCTTCCCGGAGGAAGAAATCCTGAAGGCTGCTAGCAACAGGGCCGGGTTTAACGAGGACAAAGCTGTTGCTGGTAATTAGGGACGCTGTGCTGGAGGGACTCTGCTCTGCTCTCCGTGGGCTCCTCCGTCTGGTACATCTGACTGGGACTGTGGGGGTCGTTCAGTCGAAAGCCCCGGCTGGGATCTTGGTTTACAAACCCAGCAGAGTCACAGAGCTCGACCAGTTCCCGAAGCAGATAGATGTTTTTGCTCTTCCGAGGTCCGAGCTCATTGCTCAGGAGCTGAAACATTGTAAGCTTTCTTACAGAGGCCTGATCTTCTTCTAGGCAAGATGCCTCCAAATAAATGCACCTGCAGTGAGTGTTTCTGTGCCTTAGAGGCCAAGTGGGACTTGCTCAGGTCTTTAGACTTGCCTATGTACATATCTGGGTAGTTTTAGTAGTTTTATCACCCTGGAGGGACTGGACCATCTTTGCCCTTTCTTTAGAGAAGCAAGTTTTGACACTTTGCTGATTAAATCTCCATTTCCCCCATCCCCACTCCCTTCCCTCTGCTGATCCGGGGACACACGATGAGGCAGTAGAAGGCAGATGTGCTAGGCAGTAGGCAGAGCGTGGTGTGTCATTTACCAGCCCTCCTCGTTTGACTAAAACTGGCCTCCGTGCGAGGAGCAGAGCCAGTGAAACGGGGACTGCTGGAGCGTGGGTCTTGAACTGTTTCTCTTCACAGATAAATACCGAGGAAACTTGTCAATAAAGCATTCCTTTGGGAGAAAACAAGCTGAATGTTTTTGACTCGTTCTATCTAACGGCACTGAACTCTGCTCTGAGGTGTGTTACGGGCATGTCAGGCGAATCCCAGCCCCCTGCAGTGGTCCCCCTGACTTGTTTGTGCATCGTTCCCTGGATGCTTTCTCATAAAGTGACTTGTTCAGTATGGTTTGTGGTCTGATTTTTCCTTTTCAAGATGCTGAGCACCTCCTGGTTCCCGAGACGTAGCTCAGCCAGTTACAAACCCATGGGTTTCCTCCAAGCGAAGCGTGTTGCTCCTTCACCACTGGTGCTGCAGGTGAACCCGACGTGCCTCGGGCTTCCTCATGCCCCTTTCCTGAGCTTGGGGCGCGGGGCTGAGACTGGGGAAACTTGTAACGTGGAAAAGCAGCAGCTGTGCTGCTGGCTCAGATTTACAGTGCGGTACCTCGGGGAATCGGCTTCTTGGAAGCTCTGGCAGTCACTGCCGAGTGAAGCAGCACCGTGGAAGTAGCGAGTGCGTGACCTGAGCTGGGAGCTGCTCTCCACTTGAGCTGCTTGTGGTGCTGGGCTTGCAGAGGGAGAAGTTGCTTGGCGAGGTTAGAGCCATCTGCTCGGTTGGTGAGGGTTTTGTTTTTGTAGGGTTTGGGGTTTTGTTGGTTTGGTTTGATGTGTTGTTTTTTTTTTTTTTTCCTACTTTGGTGTGTAAAACTCCATCCCTGCAACTGGGTCGAAGGGCAGGAGGGTTGGTGTCGCACCTGGAGGCAGAGCAATTTGTGGAGGAGATGAGGCAGCAAGGGACCTCGTGTGGCTTGGAGGAAGGCTAATTAAACCTCACCTAGCATCCTGCCTACGGGCTCGGCAGTGTTTTTGTCACCTCTTGGTTTCCAGGAGCGCTCCTGGCAGCTCTCAGAGGGAAGAAAAAAAACCACTTTTTTTCCCTTTGGGGCCCTGGCAGCCCCAGCTGTGACAGGGGAGGAGGCTCCAACATGGGAAGGTCCCTTCTGTGTGGGTTCTGGTGGCAGCCCCAGCGGGATGGAGCTGTTCCATGGGGCTCAGCAGCTCCCACATCCTTGTGCCTGGTTGTTTTGTGTCTCTGGGGGCTTCCTATGCCTCAGAGCACGAGGTGACGTGCGTCCTGTGCCCTTGGTTCATGCGCTGGAAAGGACAGAGTTTGGGAAAGGCTGGTGCAGAGCACTGAGGCCACACTGAGTTGGTTTCAGAAGGCAATTTGTGTTACTTTACAGGAGGCGGTGAACATCCAGACCTGATAAATTGGAAGGCTTATGGAGGAGCACGAGGCGCAGAGGCTTCGTGGGGAGCAGTGCGGGATGGAGGGAGCTGCATCGCTTTCCCGTGAAGCAGACAAACAGCAAAGCTGCAAACTGATGGCAAAAAGCTAAAGGAAGCCCTCTTCCCTGCAGGCACAATGTTCCCACTCCCAGCTAAAAGCAAGGAAAGCCTGTTTTTAAGGGTTTGGGTGTTTATTGTCGCAGGAGGGGAACAACTCCCTGGGATCCTGGGCTGGGGGAGCAGCGTGGGGAGCGCAGTGCTCACCCACAGCATCTCTTTGTCTTGTGGGCTTGTGCCTGGGGGTCCTGGGGTGCAACATACTACATTTTGGGGGCAAAAAGGACCAGTTGTTCCCTGGAGGGTTGGTGCCAGCCTGGTGGGGAGCCGGGCATAGAGTGAGGAGGGCACATGGGGGGTGATTAGCAGCTGGGGCTCCCTTGGCAAAGGGGATTTGGCTCTGTTTGTTTCTTTGAAATGTGAGTCACAGCCGGGAAGGGCTGGAGGAGCTGCATGGGGATGGCAGGAGCCAGCAGGGCCCTGCTGAAGCTGGGACAAGCAGCCGGGGGCAGCGTCCCCACAGCGTCCCTGGGGTCACCCCCTCCGGGACCCTCCATCAGGGCACTGCTGGGATCTCACCCGTCCCAGGGGGAAACCTGAATAACTGGGAAAAACACCCCGACCCCGAGCTTCCCATCGACCTGATTGCCTCTAATTATAAACCAAAGCTTGTTTATTAAAAAGGAACCAGCTCCTGAGGTGGGCGAGAGCCCTGGGGGGGGGCAGGCTGGGACTGAGGGGGTGCCCAAAGGAGGGGGTCCATGAGGAGGGGCAATAAAGGTTGGATGTTAGGAAGAACTTCTTTACTGAAAGGGTTGTGAGGCATTGGAACAGGCTGCCCAGGGAAGTGGTGGAGTCCCCATCCCTGGAAGTCTTCAAAAGACGTTTCGATGTAGAGCTTAGGGATATGGTTTAGTGGGGACTGTTAGGGTTAGGTCAGAGGTTGGACTCGATGATCTCGAGGTCACTTCCAACCTCGAAATTCTGTGATTCTGTGAAAGGGGCGATGGAGCTGGGTTAGTGCCGAGGGTCAGCAACTCCTGAGGAACCCCGGCACCGCCGCTGCACCCCAGGGGACCTGCGGGAACCGAGCCCGGTCCCCCCTTTTCCCCCTCAATCCCCCTTCAGCTCCCGCTCCCCTCAGCCCCGTCAGGGCGCCGAGCTCAAGAGACGACGAGCAGCCCCCATCCGCATCCCTCCCTGGTGGTCTAGTGGTTAGGATTCGGCGCTCTCACCGCCGCGGCCCGGGTTCGATTCCCGGTCAGGGAAGTTCCCTTTTGTTGCTCCCTCTCCACGCCCCGCATTCTCACTGCGCACGCGCCCCTCCCTCCCCTCCCTCCCACTGCTTCACGCGCGCTCCCGCTGCGTGCTCGCGCCCGCGCAGGAGGAGCGGCGCATGCGCGGTGCGCGCGGCTCCGGCCCCTCCCCCGCCCGCCCGCCCGCCCGCGGTCGGCGTCGCCGGGTCCCGTCAGGAGCGCTCAGGGGGCGCCGCCGCCGCCGCCTCCCGGAGCCGCCCCCGCCTCGCTCCGCCCCGCCCGGGGCTGCCCGGCCCCGGCCCCGGCTCCGGTACCGGCCTCGGTCTCAGCCCCGGTACCGGCAACGAGCGCGGGGGGGTGCAGGTGAGCCCCGGCGCGGCCTCAAGCTCTGGGCCTCGGTCTGGGCCCAGCCGTGGCGTGAGGGGGGGACGGGGCTGAGGGGAGGCTGGGGACTGAGGTGAGGCTGGGCCTAAAGGGGGCCTGAGGGGGCTCTGAGGGGCCTGGAGAGGCTCTGGGGGGGATGGGGGCTGAGGGGACAGGGCCTGAGGGGAGGTTGGGGGCTGAGGGAGCGCTGAGGAGGCTCTGGCGGGGGCTCTGGGGGGCCTGGGGAGGCTCTGGGGGAGATGGAGGCTGAGGGGAGGTTGGGAACTGAGTCGAGGCCGGGCCTCAGGGGGCTCTGGGGGTCCTGGGGAGGCTCTGAGGAGGCTCTGGGGGTCCTGGGGAGGCTCTGAGGGGGCTCTGGGGGAGATGGAGGCTGAAGGGACGTTGAGGACTGAGGCGAGGCTGGGCCTGAGAGGGCTCTGGGGAGGCTAAGGGGGCTCAGAGGGGGCTCTGGGGGGGCTGAGGGGGCTCTGTGGGGGATGGAGGCTGAGGAAATATTGGGAGCTGAGGCGAGGCTGGGCCTGAGGAGGCTCTGAGGGAAGGTTGTGGACTGAGGGGGCTCTGAGGGGGCTGAAGGGAAGCTGTGGGGGCTGAGGGAATGGGGGCTGAGCCCTGAGGGACCCTGAGGCCCAAATGGGGGCTGGGGGGGGGACACACCGGGGGCTGGGGCTGTGGGCACGGGGCGAGCCCCGGGTGGGTCGGGAGCCAGCATCCATCCCTCCGTGCTGCGGCGCTGGGAAGCACTGCGGCGCCTTCCCTGGGAAGCTCCTGCTTGGGGGGGTGGGAACCCCTTCCTCCTCTTTCTCCTCTTCCTCCTCCTCCTCCTCCTCATCTGCCGCCCACATGCGCATTCCTCCACCGCCCCACAGCGTTTTAGGAGCTTGGATCCTCCGGCTCGGGGCTGTAAAGATTGAGAAAGAGACAAAAGCACAGGCCCTGGAAAGGTGAATCCTAAATGAAAGCCGTTTGTGCGCCGTGGGGACTGTGATTCACCATGACTGGCTTTCGCTGGAGGGATCTCGGAGGCTTTTTGCTTCCCCTTCCTTCCGTTGTTCTGCTTAATTTTTTTTTTTTTTAAAAATGATTCGTAACTGCTCAGATTACGCCGCTCGTTAAGCACGGCGTATTACCGGCAAGCAAATCCAGCTTTAAAACCAGAAACTTGCGAAGGCAGCATTATTCTAATTATTTGCGCGGTGTTCCGTGGCTCTCGCATTAAGAATTCCAGGCAGGAAATCCTGGTGGTGCCGAACGCACCGGGATGGAGCAGCCACGGTGGGGTCGCTGATAACGCCGCGCTCCTGCCCTCCTGCTTCATCGACACCTCGCTGCCGTGGGCTTTGCTGCTGGGGGAGCCGTCCCCGCCTTGGAGAGCAAGGTGGAAACCCTCCGTGCCTGCGAAGGGAAAGCTAGCCGGTGTTATCCCTTTTTTTTTTTAAGGTTTGTTTTTGTGGAGGTGTTAATTTTGGGGTAATGCGTGCCGAGAGACGTTGCTGTAGAGCTGTCTGTGCTTAACAGCCGTTCTCATGCGGTAAAGCTCAAGAAAACTGCGTACATCGGGTCCGTGATCACGCAGCGGTATAAAATAATTCTCCCAGCTAATGTCTGTCAAGTGTTCCTGTGCTGGTTTATCTTTAGGAAATAAAAACGCTGTGTCTGTGTTTAAATACCACATGGGTTTGCTGCTGCTGAGGCAAAAACTTGCAGGCCACGTTCACCCGGTGGTGGTTCACCCGCTTCCTTGGGCAAGTGAAGCTCTCACCAGGAGCCAGATGTGAACACAGCCCAGAAGGTCTTGATTTTCCTTCTGAATCCCATCAGGATTGTACCTATTTAGGTTCTTATGTAGTGACAGCTGCATTTAAATGGAAATTATTACAGTTACAACAATTTTATTAGAGGTTTTTTTGAAGTTTTGAGGTGTCTGTTGGTTTTGGGCTGTTTACTGTTTTGTTTACCTTTGGTAGAAACTGGTGGGGTCCTAATCTAAGAGATTCCGAGAAATAGGCACCAAATTAATTTGCATTAATGAATTAGTTCTAATTTAAGTACCCTCTGCTTTGGGAGGGAGAAAAGAGGGGCGACAGAAGCTGGAGTGAAAGAGATTGATTTCGACAGAGTACAGAATGCAAAGAAGTTTAATTTTATTGAGCAGCTTTCTGCGGTTTGCTCGTGGTGCTCTGAGGACTTAGAGAAACGTGTCCTGCTGTTGGCTGAGCAGCCTGCGGTGTGGCCAACCCCCAGCGTGGAGGTGAGGCTTTGACTCACAGCTGTTTGCAAGCATGAATAAATGTTTCTTCCCTCCATCCGTTACTTGGTCTTGGGGATTGTCCATGACGTTGAAATGAAAGGGAGGTGCTGCAAGTCCGTCCTTTTTCCACCCAAATTTCTGTGGTGTTGCACTGATGAACTGCGGGTCCGAAGCAGCGCTAAAACCCAAGGGGTGGTTTCCTAACTTGACGGGGCGGCTGCTGCTATATTTAACCAGCCTTTATCAGGGAACGGCTGCGAAAAGCAGCGTCTTTGTAGTATGTTTTGTCTCCACGTAGCCTTTGCGTCTGCGTTAATTACTCCCCACAAGCACCAACACCTTTCGGGCTGCCCTAAAAGCCAAGAACCCTGCCTGCTGATCAGCTGGCGAGCCTCCTTCTCTAGCACGGCGTGAACAAGGCAGCATGGTTTGTGGTCGAGGTGGCACAGCCGTCGGTAACGTCAGTTGCAAAGCTGCCCGAGGTGGTTGGAGCCTGCAAACGCTGGCTCTGCAGCTGATCAGAGCAGCAGGGGAAATTTCTCTGCTCCACAGGCAGGTTTTTCTATGGGGCCGAGGGCAGGCGCCCATCGTGGCAGTAGTGAGGCTGGATGCTTTGGAAGGACGGAGTGGCTGCAGAATGTGGTGTGGGGGCCTGGTGGGACGCAGGTTGGGTCTGAACATTGTGACTGGGCTCGCAAGTTGAGGTCTTAGGTGGTGGTTGTCATTTGTCATCGTATTTCTTCTTCGTGAGCTTCAAGAAATGATCGGTGTTCAGGCATTTGGGTGGTGAATGTGAATGGAAGCCTCATCGCGTTACATACATCCTGCTTTAGGTCAGATGTAAGAGGTGCTGATGTGGCTTTTTCTTATTTTAATTTATGAATTCAGTTGCCCAGGTGTCCTCTCTGGGAAGGAGGGCATGATTTGAGAATGGCAGGTGCTTCTGCAAACCCCTTCTGTCCACGTGAATGCTTTAACGTGCAGCAACGATACCGTAACCACCCTGCGATGAATGCTCTGCTTCCCTCAGTTTCCTGGTGTTTGCTCTTATTTAAATCTCTTTAATATTGGCATCCAGATCAAAATGTTTGTGGTGTGTTTGGGCAGCTCGGGAGCGGGGCCGCCCATTCCTGGGAAGCCTCACCCGAGGAAGAGGCATTTTCAGAGCCGGGTTTGCGTTCTGTTCGGCAGGTGGCCTCAGCTCTGGGATGGGACCCCTAACCTGGGAGCAGACGGCGCGGAGCACGGCAGCGGACAGCTCGGCAGCCCCGGGAAGTAGTTGTGCGACTGCAGGACACAGAGGGGTCGTGGCAAAGTCTGGGTGGAGGTACGAGGGGCGTGCCGAACGCTGAGGACCAGAGCAGAACGGAGCAATTCTTTATTTTAACACAGGAAAAATATTTTCCTTGTTCTCCAGTAATTCAAATCAGGTGAATTAAGCAATATTGGTTTAGGAGCATCCGTGTAAATGCTTTGCGTGTTTAACTCTCTGCCTGTGCTGGCCAGCAGAGCTCTTCTCCGATTTCAGAAAGGTTTGGTGGCTGGATGTTTGCAAAAGAAAAGGCTTGAAGAGGAAAGGAAGTGGGGAAGTGCTGTTGGTGTGTGGTTGTCAGCAGGTTGCTGATGCTCACAGTTGCTGAGGAGCTGCATGGGAATTCTGGCTGTTATTTTCATGTGTTTTGGGGAGGATTTTGGTACTGCCTTGGCTGCTGCTGGTCTGCTGACCAGCGACTGGGTTTGTTGTTGAAAGGCAGGAATTTGAGTAGTGGTATATTTTAAGATTAGCTCGGAAGTTCAGCTGGACCCTTATCTTCACAACTGGGCTTCATCTGTTTTCAGTAGAAAGTGCACGGTTTAGCTCAGCAGCACTCCGTTTCCTACTGCAGATGGTGTAAGCTGATAGCAAAGAATTACATTCCAGAAGGTAAATTCTTCAAAACATTGCTGAAATATTTTAATACAGTGATAATAGCTACCAAAAAGAGTAACGATTTTCTTCTCTGCGTGCAGGAGCTAAATAATGATTCCTGATGTTAGGTAGCGGGGTTTTAGTGGACTGATGCTCTGTAGGATTTTGTTGGGCTGGGGTGAACAGGTCTGCTGTAGGATCTGCTCAGATTTCTTGTGTCCTGGCGACTTCTCCTAACTGCACCGAACTTCTATCTGCATTGCACTAAAACGTGCCTGTTTAAAATCCTTCTCCGCCTTCTTTGGAGATGCCGAACCACTTTGAATGCCAGCGTGTTGTAAGGGCAGCATTAAAATTCAGTGCGTTTTCCTTCAAGCTGCAGGTTTTCCTCGAGACCTGAAGGTGCAGCGGCACGGCGGTACCCATGCGAGCAGCGCCAGGCTTCTCGGCCCAGGTCAATTGAAATTAGCTGTCCCCTTCCCTTTTGTCACCTCCTCAAATTGGTTGTGATGACAACACAAGTTCTCGATGAAGCTGCATTACCTTGTAGTGCTGATGTTCTGGCACGTTTGTGGCCAGAAATAGGGCCAGGATAGGAAAGGGGAACGTGTAGGACCTATAGGATGGTAACACATTGCCATGAGGGTAGAAAAAGCCCAGAGTTTACTGATGTTACAGGAGCCAAATAGGAAGTTGCAAAAAGAAGAAACCTGCACGTGTCTGCTTGCTTTTCTCCTTTTAAGCCTTTACATTTCTGGCTGTATTTCAAAGGAAAATATTCTATTTCTTTCCATCTGTCATTGCTTATTTTACGTCTTACCAGGATTTTCTGTTCCTGCGATGGCAATATCTTAGCGATCTTATTTATGCTCGGAAATATTTTGCAGTTTTTGTGCCACAATTCCAGCACGGGGCGTGTAAGACACATGTGGGCTTTGGCCTAGGCTGGGCCAGACATTAAAGAGATTTCCTTAGGAATCTGCTTTTCACAGCGTGGGGATTTAGGAACGCTTCCTGGAGAAACATAAGGAGGTTTAAAGCTGCACGTCGGGAGAAGGGGGACTTCAGAGGCCTCCCTCCAGCTGCTTTGCTGGCGGTCACTTGTGATGATCATGGATGGCTGTTGTCGACGGAAGGAAGACACAGACGCTCAATATGAGTGAACAGTGAACTTCAACTTTAATGGATAGCTCAGTCGCCTTTTATCTAGTTTGAACATAATCAACTCATACATATTGCAAAAACTAAGCTCAGGATTGGCTAACATTTCCCGCTCTTTTCAGGTAGTTCCTCCTTCTTTTAGCCACCGTCCCGCCTTAGGGACTGTCCCCATCGCTCAAGGGCATCGTGTCCTTGAGCCTGATTGGCTCTCAGCCAGCTGTGTACGTGCCAGACTCATGTGAGTTGAGTACGGTACTTCACTAGCCCATTGCCTCTTAACTGCCCAACATCCACGTGTCCTATTTCACTTAACCATTCCTCCACAATTCCCCCGTTTTTATTTTGCGCTACAAATACCTTCTCTGTGAGTTGCTCTAGTTTCTTAGTTAGGCAGTTAAAGATTATACGTGCAGCAACTATAATCAATATAATTATAAGTAGAAAGCGAAGTCCCTCTTTAACTAACAAAACCCATCCACCCATGTTCCCAAAAACAGATTTAAGCCAACCTTCAAACCAACTATCTTGTACTACAATTTTTTGCATATGATCCCTTAACCATTTCAACTGGTCGTGAATTGACTAACCATGGTCGGAAAGATAAAAGCAACACATTCCTTCTACATCTTCACACCCATGTCCCTGAGCCAGCAGTAAGAAATCAATAGCGGCCCTATTTTGCAATACAGCATGTCTTAGACTCTCCATATATTGTGACATTTCAGAAAGAACTTGTGTTGTTACATTTGATTGTTTAACAGCCCAACAAGCAAGCTTATTAATGTTAGTCAAAGCGTGTGCAGTTCCCACACCAGGCACCAAAGAAGCAAAGAATCTTTCTGCTGGACCCCACAATTCTACATCATCATTACAGTCAGAACCCAAAGTTTTTAGTTCTCGTTTAATTCTTCTGCTCCTTGTCGAGTTCTGCCACGAGTGTAAATCTGGAGTGAAAAGTGTGAGTCGCCCTAGGTAACACGGTCCTCCAAAAGCATTGGCTGGTACTCCTTGCCATGCACGGTCTCCACAGATCAAAAACATGCCAGAGAGAAGCAGCACAGCCGCCGCTGCTTCCATGGTTACGTCAGACAGGCTGCAGGGTCCTGATGTCCGTCCCTCTGCTCTGTGCCGACTCGCCACACGGTGAACTCCAAGTGCAGCGCTGCTCGTGGCGGTGACTGAGGGGGGTGGGGAGGCTCCCATTGCCCCGTAGCCCCAAGGCAGCGTTATCATTCTCTCTGAAGGCGGCAGTGGGCAATGCCCAGCTCCAGCACTTCCCGGCAATCCCAGTCGCTCTGTAGCGGCAACAGCGACTCTCTGCTCAGCCTGATGTGTAGCTAAAGCGCTAGTGACTGTTCTCCAAGGCTTCAATAAATTTTTTAGCAGACTTAATATCATTAATAACATCACCAAACAATTTATCTCCAAATTTACGCCACTCTGTTTGTTCAAAAAACTGTATCAGGATTTGTAAAACAACCCTGCGCTACTGCATATGCTAATAACCCTGGCAAATCTTTTTCTACAATCTATATCTAAAATACTCCGCTTTTCTAAAAAGCATCTGAGCAAATTATACGCCGCTTGTTTTTCATACCTTTATATATACAGTTACAGCCTTTCCAAAGACCTCGGCGGCGCTTTTCCGGCGGGACCCTTTATAGGCTCATCCCGAGTGCGGGGACTCCCTTCCACCTTCTGAGCTGCGGGTGCGGGGACTCCTGTCCCTTTCACCTTTCAGACCTTGGCGACGCGTGACCGTCGGGATCCTCTCCCGGGTGCGGGGACTCCACGTCCCTTTCACCTTCCCGACGCGGGTGCAGGGATTCTTGTCCCTTCCACCTCCTGGGCTGCGTTGCAGGACCAGTTCCTCCCTTATTCCGTCGAACACGTGGCCCAGGATCACTGCCAGCAGTGTCCAAATCCCGTTCAGACTGGTCCCTGTTCGGGCGCCAATTTGTTGTCGACGGAAGGAAGACACAGACGCTCAGTATGAGTGAACAGTGAACTTCAACTTTAATGGATAGCTCAGTCGCCTTTTATCTAGTTTGAACATAATCAACTCATACATATTGCAAAAACTAAGCTCAGGATTGGCTAACATTTCCCGCTCTTTTCAGGTAGTTCCTCCTTCTTTTAGCCACCGTCCCGCCTTAGGGACTGTCCCCATCGCTCAAGGGCATCGTGTCCTTGAGCCTGATTGGCTCTCAGCCAGCTGTGTACGTGCCAGACTCATGTGAGTTGAGTACGGTACTTCACTAGCCCATTGCCTCTTAACTGCCCAACATCCACGTGTCCTATTTCACTTAACCATTCCTCCACAGATGGCTGCAGTCATCCAAAACGTGCCCGGTGTGGGAAATCCATTCCACCAAGGCCAGGCTGCACCGCCTGAGATATTTCTAATTTCAGGTTTCACCTATTCTTGCTTGGCAGGCGGTTAGAGGATTTAACAAACACGCTAAGAAACGTCTTAATCTTGCTTCTCTGAAGTCACGAGGGCAGCGTGGAAGTTGGTGTTCTTGCTGCTGATAAATGCAAGAAGCAGAATGGGATGTGGTGGAGATCTCGATCGGGTCGCGCTGGGCGTCTCCGGCACGTGATGGCTGCGGGAGCAGCGGGCAGAAGGGGCGTGAAATAAATTCACGGCGTGTTCACGTGCTTGGGAAGGGCACGCGGGGTCCTTGTGAAACCAGCTGCTGTCTTGTGCTGGGAATTGAAACTACGTTTTTTCAGTTTTGCTCTGGTTTGGGTCCAGCAGGGGCTGGTGCTGTCCTGACACAGCGCCAGGTCGCAGCAAGCACCCGTGCGCGGGCTCACCTCGCCTCAACGTGCTGCATTTCAGGGGGGATCTCACTGCTCAGGGATGCCGGTGGGGCAGCTGTCTGTTTCTTTTCCTCCTTTGGGGTTTCTTTTCCTTCTTGCCCTGTTTGGCCTCTCCTGTTCTGCTCGTTGCTGGGGAGGGAAGGGCAGCCTTTGATACCTCGGTTACAGCCGAGGTGACCGGTTTCTCACAGGCTGTAACCAGTGATGTTTGGTGATATTTTCTGCTCTACGTGGAGTCGAAAAACCCAATTCAGTGACTACTGAAAACGTTGAGTTGATTCAAGTTCCAGGTTCGTTCTGAGTTCCTGTTCTTTGTGAGCTTTAGGACTGCTTTCCACGTGATAACCACCCAACTCCAGCAGTCACACGGCGAAGCTGTTTCTCCACCAAGGGCAACTACAGTGTGTGCCTCCAGTTACTGGGCTGAGCGGGGGAAGAAAACCAGGCAATGAACCACGTCTGCTCTTCAGAAAGCTTCTTTCCTTATCGCAGGGGTTTGGGTGGACAAACAGGCTGGTGGTTCTTCTTGGAGGCCCTGAAGTTAGTGCCAGGAATCACAGCGTATAAGGAAATACCACACTTAGCTGTAAATAGACCATTTTGAACACTGAGCAAAATAAATGCATGTTGAACAGAAATACTTGGCCTGGATGATAATGAGAATATTGCTCTTTGTTAATGACTCTCTCCCTCCGTCTTTTTTTTTTCTTTCCTTACCAAGTTCCTGATTTCCGTGCTCACTTAATTCATCCTTCTGGCCCTTACAAAAATTGCTTTGCCACAACGTTTGCTATTCACAATTAGCTTAGGAAAACCAGACAGGCTGAATTAATCAGAAGCTGTTGGGAGCTGCGTGGCTGGAACTTCCCAAGCACGTCGTCATTTCCCTGAGTGGTTCAGACAACGGGGTAACAGGAACAACGATCCCCGTGACTTCATTTTTTGGTTCCAGCCCTGAAACGGGACGTGTTGGATGAGATACCTCGCAGGATGAAAACCCAGCGTCTCCTGTAGCTGTCCTCTCAGGTGCAACTTCAGAGCCCGGTTTCTTGCATCTTATCTTAAAACCACGTTTCTTCCCGTGACTTCTTGTTGACATCTTCAGCACAAAGCCTCTTGTGTGTTAAAAATTATCTTTCAGCGATGGCTTCCACTCTTCCTTCCTTGCCGTTATGAAGCTGCTTAAATGTAGAGATAGCTAAACTTGCTTAAAAGTAACCCTAAGTAAGGAAACGGTGGTATTTTGCAACAAATTCTGCTCCTTTTGGGGTGTTCAGGAGGAGGTACTGCCAGACCTGGAAAGAGCGTGAGGATACCGGTGGTTTAGCATCACACCACGGGTGCGGGCAGAGCGACGAGCTGTTTAACTCCGGTGTCAGGTAGGATCAGAGGGAGGAATGAAAACAGCAGTCACAAAAGCCATAGGGTTTCCTGGCTTCGTTCTCAGCTGTTTGGGTGGAAAAAAAAGCCTAAATGTGATAATTCCATGCTTTACAGCAAAACTAAAAGCCGTATTTACTAGGAATGGCAGCGATTAAATTATGAGGTAGTGTAATAGCCGTGATTTTGTCCTGATGCCTCTGAAGTGTGACTGCAGCCTGAAAACTCATCTTACAAAATACATATGCGTTGGAATAACTCAGTTACAGGCAGTCTGCAAGGCGCTTTTTTCCCTAAGTGCCAGGTTTGCAAACCAAGTCCACGTCTCAAACTCCCGCTGTGTCTTGTTGTTAATCACCGGTGAGGAGTGGGAAAATCAGCACCGTTCCGTTACCGTGTGATTTCTAAATTACCGGCTTGCTTTTTGCCTAAATAGCCAGGAAATAGTGGTGCCAGAGTGAGTGGTGGAACTGAAGACCAACTTCACCACACGGCTCGCGGGTTAGATGTGTGCAGGGAGAGAGAAGAGTGGGAATAACTATCGGTACGCTTCGTGATCCTGAGGGGGGGATAACACAAATCCTGGGTTGGTGAGACCACGCTGTGTAATTAGAAAATACCAAGGGGTTTATCTCCTGTGAGAAAACGGCAGCTCAAATGGAAACCACTCTGGACCAACCCCTGGGCTTTATTTTGGATGTTTCCAGCCAAATGAGCCCAGCAGAGACAACGAACGAGGTCCTGGGTCCGGAGCACATCGCAGGGCAGACTGCTTGACCACGGGGATTGTGTGCTGGTTCACGTGTTGGTGTGTAGTAAGAATAGAGTTACATTAGGAAATCATTCACAGAGACTTTATTCCGTGCTGTGAAATCTGTTTTTAATTGCTAGGCACTAAATGTGTGTCATCAGCCCCAAAGTACTTTTAGGAAGCTGTAGAAAACTGCAGTCTGAGTTGTATAAACTGTGCTGGTCGGTTCAGGTTCTCTCAGTCCTAATGGATCCTTACCTGGGCCTGGAGGTGCTCTGCTCATGCCTGTTCCCCCTCACAGCAGCCTGGCACCAGGGTTTGGAGGGGTTTCTCCCACCTACTTAGGGCCCACTTCTTCCTAGGGACTTCACTTCTTGTGTGGGTACAACCTGGCAAATAGGAAGGGAAAAACAGCCTGGTGGTTTGCTGTTGTTTCCATACATACCTCCTTGGTATCTGATCTTGTCTGAAAAGAAAACAAACCTGTTGTGCTTTTTTTTTTTTTTTTGGCCTTTGTTTCTTTCTGGTCTGATAAAGAAGCCTTTGAATGCCTGCGAGAGGCTTGGGGTTTCTGTTTTGTACGGGAGGAAATTAAAATGTTCTTTTCTCTGGCAGTTTCTGTGAGGAAGTGAAATGATGAAATAGTGAAGTCTCCTCCCCGCTCCACAAAAACCGGGGAAATGCAGTTGAGTAAGTAGGAGAAGAAGGGATTTTTAGAGATGCTTAATTTTTAAACTGTGCAAAAGGCCAAATCTTTGGAGTGGAAGTCTTCACAGCTGAAGGATACAAGCGCTGCTCGTCTTAGGCTGGGGAGACCTGATCGGATACCAGAGGTAAAAGTACGTCAGAGAAGAGAAGCTGCTTCTTTTCTGTCTTGATCAGTTAAGGGAAGAAACGGTGAAATTTTGTAGATTTTTAGTACCTGTGAAGTAGGAAGAGAGGACGTGGCTTAACAGAGCCAGTTACGTTGGTTCCTGGTGTCAGACAAAGGCACTTCAGCCTTTTCTTTTTCCTGACATGTGTGGCTTGGAGGGTGGCTGTGTCTGGGAGTTTGGCTCTCTAAATTCTGCTGGTGTTCTGCTTCTTTTGCGTTTTTATTCCTGACTTTTGAAGAGGGAGATCTGTGTGCTGGCCTGGGGAAGAGATAATTAACAGACAGCTGAATGGCAGAGATTAATGACCTGAAAACAGAGGTAAAGGTTTTCAAAACAAAACGTTTGACTCGATCATTTTATTTTAGACCAGGTTGAACTTGTGCAAATTACCTTCTGTAGCTGGTACAGCCTGGTGGGTTTTGCTTTTTTATGCGTTAAACTATTAAGTCAGTAACAAAAACTTCATGATTAAAATGGCCAAGAGTTTATTTAATGACAGACAATTGCAGTAATCAATTAGTTGTGAAATAATTCAGGTCTACCATTTGCACTGTGTAAAACCATGCTCATATATTCCTGTCCTGATGTGGGGGAAGAACTTACCTTTTAGTCTGCCTCCCTGGCTGGTAGCAAAAGAAGACAGATGGATTTTTTTTTCTCCCTCTCTTGCCGCTGTAGATGCGCACGGGTTCATCTGGCCCTGCCCTTGCAAATTAATTTCTAATAAATCTCTTTCCCTTCGGTGGACAATTTGTAACTTGAAAGATGGGTTCGTGTTTGGGAATGTCACGGCGTCGTTTTTTTGTGTCTTGGACTGCTTACGTGGCTTTTCTGAGATGTACTGCGTAACCTTTCCTTGTTCCTTTTTTTTTTTGGCTTGCCAAAAACTGCCTGTGCTGCAAGAAGGTGCTGCTGGGCAGCCGGGCTTCCCTCACCCACCTGGAGCTGCTTGGCTTTCCTGCACGGCTTGTCTGCAGCTACACACAGCTTGGCCTGACCCCAAAAAGCAGCAAGGTGCTTGGAGCAGCCTGCAGAGGGTTTGGTGGGCTCGTTTTGCCAGCCTGATCCACTTTGCTGAGCTTCTGCCCCAATATTTTTTATATATATTTTATTTGTTACAAATATATTTTATTTGTTTTAATACAACACCTTCAGTCGTGTTGCTTAGCAGTGTGAGCTGTATTTTTACGCGAATAAACCCATGTGTTTCTTCTAACACTTCTGTATTTGAAGCTTAATGCTTTACTCCATTGGTGTAGTTCGTAGCAATAGGACTTTTAATGATAGTTTATTCAACTCAGCTAGCGTGGAAGGAGCTGCACCTCGTCAAATGCTTTTAAAAAAGTGCAAGATCTCCTTTTTTAGAAGAAGTAAGTGACATCAGCATCACTCACCCGCAGCACTGAATGTTTTCCCTGGTTGGTTTTAGTGCACCCACATGCTATGAGTGGTCAGTGATCCAAACACCGCGTAGATGGTCATGGAGAAACATTTAGGAGTAATAACGAGGCAAGCAACACAACTGCTGTTTTTTCTTAAATTTTTAGGTAGCCGAGTAAGCAAATGTAGTTTTTTTGGTAGCCATATCTAATTTGTGACATTTGCACTCTGCCCCATAAACTACTGTAATGCCATAAGCAATAATTTAATTTTGCTGAAGGATTAAGTAGGAGAAATGAAATCCTAAGCAGGGAATCTATCCTAAAACAAGGTTTTAAAGAATAATTCTTCTAGCTGAGGAGGACAGAAAATGTAAATCTAATAGTTATTTTTTTTCATGATACAGAAACCATTCCTTGGTAGGTTTGAATCTTACTCTAGTATAAGGTCCAAGGTCACAAGTTTTTATAACAGGTTGGTCAATCAGACTTAAATGGCTGCATTTTAATCTGCTAAGCTTATTAGAGCAACAACACTCGCGGTGCTGTAGTTAAGTTTGCTCCAAGTTTCAGTGCAGCCTCAGTCCGTGATGATGGGCCTTACCTCAGGCTAGGCCTGAGTCAACAGGGAAGTTGGGTTGCCTGGGACTTCATTTATTTTAAAAACTGTTTTTTAACCCACTTCTACTTTAGAGGATTCAGTGGAGATTTTATGAAAACTTTCACTGCTGGAGACCCATCTTTTGTTCCAAATGGAGATAAATTGGGGCTCTTTGTGGGAGAAAGATGCGTGCATTTGGAATTAATTCCGTGGCTCTTAGGTCAGCCTTACCTGGGTATTTACATGTTAAAACTCTCTGGAGTCAACGTGCTCTTCAGGATTAAAGTCAGAAAGGTCCATTTACAGCTTTCTGCAATTACATTTTACCAGTTTTTGGTTCAAGGACAAGTGAAGTTAGAAGAACTGGTGTTGGCATGAGCAAAGTAGTTGAAAGAGCAGGCAAACATCCCGAGCGTGTTTCTTCATTTGTGCTACAAAGCTTCTTGCCGTGGTTTTAATACTGCTGAGTTTGGAACCAGGTAACATCCATTAATCTTGATTTATTTTTTTTTTAAACAATTCCATTTTCTTTGCAGATTTTTGTCCTTTTGTTTTCTCTCCCTTTGTTTCTGTTCTGATACCCGGGGGTAGCTCCAGGCAGGGTGTGATGTGGAGCCGAGGAGCTGCTGGCTGTGGTGCAGGAGAGCCCGGGGCGCCCTGCGGCTGGTGCCCCGCTGGCGGCAGCAGGAAGGAGGAGATGAAGTTGACTGTGCTCTGATCTAATCAGAAGTGGCTTTGTGACTCCTGGCGTGGGCTAGGTTTGTTCTGTACCTGCTTAATCAGAAATAAATTCCGATTTATTGCAGTGATGGCTTTTCCTTAAGGTTTTCTGCAGCACCATCTAGCTTTTTGAAGGTCCTTCTGTTCATGTTCTCTTGTTTTCACAGTCCGCAGCAGCCCGTGTGACTTTGTCTTGACCGACAGAAGAAGTATTCTCTGTTGCTGCATCACTTCAGGTTCTCTCCCTCCTTGTATGCTGAAGCAAGGCTTGTTTCTTCCCTCTGCAATCTGCTTCAGAGCACAGGAATGGGAATTAGAATAGTTTGGAAGGGGCCTTCAAAGACCATCATGTCCAACTGCCCAACCGCTTCAGGGCTAACCAGAAGTTCAAGCATATTATTAAGGGCTCAAGAACCATCCTTTGGGATAAAAGTGAGGTTTTCTTGATGGAAATTTGCCCTGGCAAATTGAGCTGATGCTGCTGTGCAGTGGAAGCACATGGAGCAGTATGGATGTTGTGCAAAATGACGTTGAAATTTGCAGAGTGCAGCTGCTGTCTCCTTACATGTCTTGGTCATCAGAGAGGCAGTGCTGTTACTACCTGTGAAGAAAGGTGCAGTACAGGCAGTGCTGTTCTTCCACTGAAAATAAAAATAAATATATATGTTGGTCAGGAAGGCATGTGGGATGTGAACGCTGCTAAACCCTCTGTGCTGTGCAGGAGTTGCAGTGCCGTGGGTAACTTCGCCTCCCTGGCGAGGGAGGCAGGAGAGGCTGCGTGCCTGCTGCTCCTGTGGTCCTCCTGCTAGCTAAGCTTCTTTAGCAGTCTCTCTCTAACAACATTACAGGTTCTCAGGACTTAAAAAACACACTTCCTTTGTTGAAAGTCCAGATCTTTCACAAATGCCTAAGAAGAAAAAGCCTGAAGTCTTACTGATAAGTGGTTTGTGTGTGCCCAGAGCTATCTGTGTGCCTGGCATCTTATTTTGGTTACGTGTTTGTCTCCGTGTAGGAGGTTTGGGAGAAGAGGCTGAAGTTACAGATAGAAGCCCAGAGCCCTTTAAAGTACAGATTCAAGTATTTCTAACTTCATTTGACCTAATCATTTCTGAAGATAATATTTTACAGTGTGGAGATTTCCTGTAGCGTAAGATATTTGGGGCAATAAAAATACTCATGTTTTATTTTGGACATTGACAGCAAGGCAGTGTGTGAGTGAAAGCATGCTGGAAATACTGAGATGCAGCCTTCAAAATAAGTTCCTTGATGCCAGCTGACCACGTGGTAGGAAGGTGTATGCGTGGTGACTGTGTCCTGGCTGCAGTGTGCCTCTGCCTTCCCGGCAGCTCCAATATTTATCTACTTCAAGTGAAAATTCTGCATAGTTAGATAATGGTTAACTTCTTTATTTCACTTCCTTCTCACTTTTAGCACGTTGCAAAGGATTGTTCCGACAAAATATTGGGATGACAACTTGGCAATGAGTCCTCAACGTAAGTCATTGAAAAACTGAACTTGCTTTTGTTCTGTCTTTAGGAGATTCGGTTCTGGAGGTGCCTGCGAGCAGTTCCCGCTTACCTCAGAATAGTCCAACGAGATTCCAGGTGAGTGCTGGCTTTTGTGGTTTCCTGCAGCTGTGTGGGAAGAGCCTGTCTCTTCGGTTCCTGCCCTGCACTTCCAGCATGGCTTTGCATTTCATTTTCTCATATTTTACCTAATGTTCTTCTCTGGTAGTGTTCTGAAAGTTATTCGGTTTCCCCTGCCCCTCCCAGACTTGTCGGTGGTGCTGAGCATCCGCAGCTCCTTCAGCAGCCTTTCCCCAAGCCTTTCTCCCAGTGAGGAATTCTGAGTGAGCAGCTGTGCCTTTGTGGCTTACATGGAAAAACAAAAAAAAAAAAAGAATTAGAAATGTGGAAAGGGATATTTTAGGCAGCTTGGTGCTATAGTTTCCAAAGGTTTGTTAACGACTAAATATTTAATGCCCCAGCCTTGGAGTGAAGTGGAAAGCTGCTGTTGTTAGGCAGCTCGTGGATGCTGATGGCACTGAAATAATGCTTACCCTCTGTCAAATTAGCCCTCCATCACTGTATTGCTCCAGGTTGTGGTTCTTTCCAGCAGAGATGTGACTTCTGTAACCTCCCCACTCCTTCCTACCACACAAATAAGCTTGGTGTCTTGGAAAAGTTGATGCCCCGCTCCCTGCCCCCTTCCAGTTCACCTTCTTGCTGCAGGATCTGCTGCTTGCCAGAGCTGGGGCTGGAGGAGTGGTGGAAATTCATGGCTGGGGCTGGGAGAGAAGGAGGCAGGGCCCCTCCTGCCAGCAGCAAGCTGTTAGCTTGGGAGGTCTCAGGCTGAAGGGGCAGGAGTGGCCGGGCCAGGTTTGGCTGGGATAAGGTTTAAAAGGGAGAAGTTTCAGCCCTCCTTGCTTCTAACAGCATTATCTGCTGTCATCCTTGGTGCTGATACTCATTGGGATGCCCCCAAAAAAATAGCAGGGAACTATCCTTTTTTCTTTGTTTTAATTGTAATCTGCCATTTTGATGGGTTAAATTCAGGTTATAAAAGGGTCTAAGAAGCAGCAAACCTGGCAGAAAGAAACATATCAACAATTTCATGAAGCTCGATAAGATTCTTTTGAGAAGTTAAAAAGAAAATCAGTCTTTCTAAGGCCCAATTTACCATTGATGTGTGTAAAATATTTATACACAGTTTTCCTGTAACTGTCCAGGTTTAATCTAATTCTTTTTGTTAAGCTGGTGCCGATTACACTTATCTGGCCACGCTGAGAACAGTTGCATGTTCTATTAAAGCTGACTAATGCGGGACAGTCTGGCACACAGCTGGTTAAAAACTGTGCTGTTTAATCCGGGGGATTACCTTTCTTCAGGACCTTCTGAGCGAAACCTCTTCAGGGAATCCTGCTCGCAGATGCCTTGTTACTGCTGGGTACAACACTTCTTTAAAAACAGAGCTGTGCTGTGAGTTAGAGCCACTTGTAAAAACAGGAGGGTAGGCAATATCCTGCTTTATGAAGTCCTGTAAACTTAAATAACTCGCGCCTTTATTGGATTTGTAATTCTGTTCCGTATTTGAAAAGCCAAAGGTTGCTTTCGTAGTCATAAGGCTGTGCTGATCCTTTAAATAACAAGTTTCCCAGGTGAATTCCTGTTACCACCTCGGCCTCCGTTCTTCTGCCGATGCCTCCATGTCCTCTTCGTTCCAGTATTGAAAAGTAAATGCAAGCACCCCCCTACCCTGAACTTTTCAGATGAAAATGATTAAAAAATTGTAGCAGCATGAAATTTTATTCCTATAACTGTCTTTATTCTTGACAAGCAGCCTGCAGACTGATAGCCACAGCCTGCATCAAATTGAATTTATTTCTACTAAGCCAATTGGCCCTCATTTAACAGTAGAGATTTTATTAAGCAGAACATGGTGTGTACCTGTGATCTGCAGCATCTGTGTGCCAGAGGCGTGTTGGATTGATTTGGAAAGGAGCTCATTTTGCCTAAATGGAGCTACAGACTGCTAAACGCAGGTAGTGGAGTGCCAGAGAAGAGCATCCCATGGGCTGGATGCTGCTCACAGCCCGTGGGTGTGATAGAAAGTGCAAGAGAATTTCCCAGGAAGGCCGTGAGGAAGAGGTGGTGCTTGGTGGATGAGAATGGAGCACAGGAGCCTGCGCAGCCATTGGGGCAGCCTGTGTGATTAGCTAGATTACCGGATCCACGTCAGGATCACCAGTCTTTGACCTCCGTAGCGGGACTGCTGGGGGGACAGGCTGGTGGTGGCAGGCGTGGAAATCCCACCCTGGAGGGTGTTTTGTCTCCTGTGCTCTTGGACGGGGTGGTTCTTGATGGTTTTCCTCTCCTTGATATTTTTCCTGTCCTGTGGAAACAGCTCAGTAGCTTATCACTATCTTTTTTTTTTTTTTTAAAAAAAACAACAACAACAACAACAAGATTTTTTTCTTCCTCCACACGTATCCTCCTTCCCGACTTGGAGTGTATTTTGGATTCTTGGCCTATGAATTTAGAGCTGCTGCTATTCTTACTACTGTTATCATCATCATCATTATTAATTCACCTCTTCTTTATTAGGTAGCATTTAATTAAACTTACCAGAGCTGCCAATGATTTCTTGAAGGAAATTAGATGAGAGTTTACTAGTTCAGCAGCTGCACTCCAGTTACCAAAACCAGACCCAGTTATCAGCATTAAACTAATTTCAAGCTGGGGAGGCCGAACACAGCAGAGTAGTTACCAGGTAGGCTCTGAGAATCAAGAACCAAGCAGTGACAGATCTTGGAGTATTTCTTTTAGGTAGCATTTAAAAAAGCTGAAGTTATTAACTTTGTTATATTAGACAAAGGGTTAAATTTGAAAAGTCTGGTGCTTTAAATATCTTTTTCAAAGTCTACATAATCTGGTGTGGGCTAGCTGTAATGACATAATCCAAAAATAGCCAATAGTCTTCTCTTCGATGCTCATCCTCGCTGCAGTTCTGCAGCTAAAGAACGGCAGATGCTAATCTCCTAAGGATGTTAGAGGGCGTATCCATATCTGTCTGCGCCGTGTCGCCGGGGAGGCCTCCGAGGTCTGCACATCTGAATTTAGAGCAGGAGGCTGTCGCTTTCCAGTAGTGTGATTTATCTAGAAGACAAGTTAAATGGTTGATTCACAGATTTTGGTTCTTAGGGGGGAGATGGACACAGAGCTTTGTGCTTACCCCAAACACCTGTGGTGCGAAAAGGCAGCCTCAGCGTGACAGCAGCCTTGCTGTTGTCCAGTTATTTTTCTAGCTGTTGTCATGAATAAATAACATTAGGACAAAGAAGATGAACAGCATTAGGGATGTGAATGTGGGACATACCTGTAGCTACGCTTCAGCTGTCGGTTTTTATTTTATTTTTTTAAAGAGTGGAATTGAGAACATACACCGGTGATTCTGTAGGACCTGCTGCTGTGTTGAAGGTGTAGCAGTTTTCACTGATAATTCACTGTTGGGTTTTTTGAAACTTTTTAACTTCCACATATATTAAGAGCTTTTTCTCTTCAACGCCCCTTAAAACCTACAAGGTGAATTTTCACGTGCAGTTCTCATACCCTGAAGCCTCTCTTTTCAAGGCTGATTTCTGTAATAAGGTCTGTCTTCTTTTTAGTTTAAGCATTTCTTAATTTTTATTTTTTTTTCCAGGGACCACTCCTCTGTTCAGGCTAGTTAAGATGGCAGACCAGAGGCAACGTTCGCTGTCTACCTCTGGAGAATCGTTATACCATGTGCTAGGACTGGACAAGAATGCTACTTCTGATGATATTAAAAAGTCATACAGGTAAAGGTTTGAGTCTTACACCTGTTGCCTGATACCACAAATAGCTTTTTAAGTGTTCAACCGATGTGGTATTTATGTATAGGCTTAAATTGGTTTATTTAAAACGTTTGCAAGAAAAATTTGCAAGGACACCAGGTGAAAACACGTGGTTTCTTTTAAAAATTGTGTGAAAACCGTGCCTAGACTTTGTGTGCAAGACTTGTTAGATCCTTAAATATTCTTTATAGCAAGTTAAATTCTCAAATGTGCAGTATCATTCTGCAAGTTCTTTATCTGAAAGTTGAACCAGGTTTTAAGGCTGGGATCAGAGTTGAACTCCTCATTTACGTTCTGTAGCTTTGTGCCTGGCTTAGAGAACACAGCTGGGCAGTCCTGCACCTTTACCCATCATTTCTAGTTCTGACACTGTGAGGTGCAGACTGAAGATGTAAACAAGGATGGAGACTGACAATTCTTTCTAAAATTACATGCAAAATTTCTGACTTTATGTGGAGTTAGTTTTAAAATTGGATTTTTTTTACCTCTTTTCTTAAAGTTGGACATGTGAAGTGGCTTCACATTGACCGAGTAAAAACTTAAAGTCCTGTAACCATCCTGTCTTCCCATGTTCTCCCCAGACTTGTTTATATGCAAGTGCTTTTTTTTACCTTAAGCATGAGCTACGTACGGTTGTGTTATTTGACAAGTGGCAATGTGTGTAACATTACACTAGGGGTCAGTAGAAATCTTTACTTGAGAATACCTAAGTTTTCTTCTAGTTTTCAACATTTACCAAACCCTTTTTCCCTTTCCAAGTCACTTTTTAATACTGATAGCGCTTACAGAGTGAAATCCATCAATAAATTAGGCAGACAGACTATCCAGAATTAGCTATGGCTTTCTAAAATCTTCTAACTGGAAGTTTGAGGCAGTAATCCCCTAGCCTCGGTGACCAGAAAATGACTTCACTCATGGGAGTAAAAACTGCAAACTTTTTTTCCTTTGGAGGAAGGACTCGACTGGATCCAAGGGGGAATGTAGCTGCTTAATGTGTATCTGAAATGTCACCTTATCTTGTTGCCTCTGCTCTTTTACTGGCCACCTCGTTTTCGTTCCATTTGATCTGGGATGTCCTTTGCTGGCCTGTGGGCTACGGAATCTGTGTGCACATGGGAAATGAAAAATATTTACCTGTTGCAACCTGATAGCAGTGGAGTCCTCTTTAAGTTTACATAACTTCCCTCTAATTGTAAAAACTGTGATTGCTTCAGTCCTCGCTGAGCCTATGGCATTACTGGCAGCCCTGGATGTTACCTTCCCACACAACATCATCACAGTATAAAAATGCTTCAAGTGCACACTTGATCTGTTATTTGAACTCTGTTGTGTATGTGCATCCAGACCTGTTCTTGCACAAATATTTTATCTGAATATTGCCCAGCTTCAAAGTTGTCATGGGTAAATGTCTGCAGGTTTCTTTGTGTTTGTTAAATAACAACTTGTGGTCATTTTCTACAAAAGGACAAGTGCCTTTTTGGTGGTGGTGAGCATAGAATTCCAAATCATTTTCTGCTTTGGAGCACAAATGGCTCAAATGGCCAAGCAGTGTTTTTTCTGCGTTCGTTAAAGAGGTGTTTGGCCAGTACTGATTTCTTTCACTGCTTGGGCCGTGTCTGAACTTGCAAATTCATCAGTCCTTAAACTTTTGGATTTTTGTGCTATCCTTTGTGACCTCTGGGTGCTGTAAACCGCTATCATTTAGTTGTAAGATCTCAGATGATATGGGGAGGTACGTTAAAATTTCCTGATATTTCGAAACTCGAAAGCCAGTTCTGTTCTAGCAAGACTTGAACTGAAATGTATTTTGTACCTGCACAGGAACTGGTGAATTAACCACAAGTGATTGTCTGTTCTATTTTTGTGTTCCACCGCTGTAGATAAGTTGTGGCAGCTTGCTTATATTTACTCTTTGATACTGTATCATAAACATGCGGTGTCTCTTTCTTCTGTTAGCTTGGTTTTTGCTTCAGCAGCATGAAAACCTACTGGTGGAAATTGCTGGGGCTGAGGGGTAGAAGGGAGTGCTTTCTTCTTTTCTTCATTGTGCTGAATTTTTCCAGTGGATTTCTGAGGATTCAATCCAGCAGTCTGAAATCAATCCTGCAAATTAAGCTAGACAGTGCAGCAGTGTTTTGTTATCAACAGGGAAGTGAATCAGAAATGAAGGAAACCAGAGCTGCTTAGATACTTTCAATGGGGCCTTGAAAACCTCTCCTGAGTGGCAGGCTATGGAACAAGGAGGTGGTGGGGATGGGGAACGCAAATCCCATTTTTTAATCTGTACTCTTTTTGCTTTCTGCAGGAAACTTGCATTGAAATATCATCCTGATAAAAACCCTGATAATCCAGAGGCAGCAGAAAAATTTAAAGAGATCAATAATGCACATGCAATATTGACCGATGCGACGAAGCGAAACATTTATGATAAGTATGGTTCTCTGGGTCTGTATGTAGCAGAGCAGTTTGGTGAAGAAAATGTGAACACGTATTTCGTCCTATCCAGCTGGTGGGCAAAGGTAAATAAAAGCGCAAGGAGAAGTTATTCTGGATTGACATTTAAAATCCTTAAAGAGCTCCATTTGATAATGGTGTTTGCTTTTACTTCTGGAACTTGTTGAACCTCTGACGCCTTGTAATTTAACCTTCTTTTAACTGTGATTTCACAGACTCCAGATTATTTGTTCACTTGCCAATCATTGTTTCTTGTACAGTGGAAGAGTCTCACAGTGTACCAAATTGCACTGCATGTTTCTTCACAAATGCTTCTAAAGTTTTTTTAAAAAGGTGAAATAATTATTGTATAGATGTCTTCTGTTAGCACCAAGGAATTATTTTACTGGACTCATTTTTAAGCATAATATGCCTTGTTTTTCTACCGTGTTGCCAGCGTTGTCTCCATCTCTCTGTCCCCTTGTAGGAAGTGAAGTCCCCAAATCAGAGTGATTTGCTATCTTGTACGATGATTTTTTCAAACAGTTTTAGGCAGTGACCTCTGAAAATTTTCATTTTGCTCATGAAAATTCATTTTCATGAGAAAATTTTGCCTCACAGTGATGGGCACCCAGACAGGCTCAGCTGGCTTTGTGTTGGTTTGCTCAGGTAGTGGTAGGATCTAATCTCCTAACTTCAGTGTGATTTAGCTTTGCAGCCATGCCTACGGCCTTGGGTAAGTCCCTGCTGTAGGTACACGACAATCTGTACGTCGGCTAGCTAGTGTAAATCTGGGCCAGGGATATTATGCAGACTCCAATCTGTCCTGAACTATTGTGCCTCTGGATTTCACTCCAGATTTGCTTCAGCGTCATCTTGCAGATGTAGCAGAAAACACAGACCACTTAAACCTAATTTCTAGGAATTTCTTCAAGTAAACCAGACTGACAGTATTCAGCTCAGTAGAAAATGTTCATAGCTGTCACCAGTTTTGCACATATTTTAAATACCTCACGGTGGTTAAATATAAAAACGTAGCCAATATGTTATGCCTCTACATCACTTTTTTTTTTTTGTCTCTAGTTTCCATATCAAAGTCTCACAAACTCAATGGTCGCGGCGTGGTGGGTGTAGATTATGAACATTTCTTTATCTTCTGTCCTCTGCAGGCCTTGTTTGTGTTCTGTGGGCTCATCACAGGCTGCTATTGCTGTTGCTGTCTGTGCTGCTGCTGTAATTGTTGCTGTGGGAAGTGTAAACCTAAACCTCCTGAAGGCGAAGAACAGGAATACTACGTCTCTCCAGAGGACTTGGAGGCACAGTTGCAGTCAGATGAAAGGGGTAGGTAAAAAAAAAATAAATAAATTAAAAAAAGCTGTGAGATCTGTACAAGTGTAGGATGACTGATGTTCAGAGAGTATCGGTCTCTGACCTCGTGCTCAGTGGGCTATTTAAGGAGCAGTGCTGGCTTTGAAGAGAGATCAGCACAGGTCTCTGGGGGAGAAGAAGCACCAGAGTTTAAACGGTTACACGGGTAACACCACCACAGGAATACAGCTGCTGAGAAGTCCCCGTGGGTCTGTTCAGCTTCGGAGAAATGGGTGTCTGCTGTGGTTTAACCCAGCGGGCAGCTGAGCAGGGAGCCATTCGCTCGCTCCCCGCCCAGTGGGACGGGGGGAGAGAATGAAAAGAAAAGTAAAAGAACTCGCGGGTTGAGATAAGGACAGCTTAATAAGAAAGAGGGGGGGAAAAAAGTGAAAGAAATTAAAATAACAACAAAAAGAACAGACAAAGCAAGTGATGCACAAGGCAGTTGCTCACCACCTGCTGACCAGTGACCGAGTGATGGCAGCCCCCATCTGCTTCTGTCCCCTCCCAGCTCCTCGTGCACCCCCAGCCTGCTCAGTAGTGTCCTGGGTGTGCTCTGATGATGCTTGTAACTGGTGTTGCTGAATGGTGGGAGAGCAGCAGCTGCTCTTAAATGCAGAAAGAAATAAAAGCTACGTACAGAACATTTATTGCGAGGCTAATGGCGGTGTGTGCAGACTGAAAGACCATAAATCCTCATCGTGCTCTAGAGGAGTGTAAAATTGTGTTATCAAAGTGTTGCAGGGAGACGGACCTTCCGCTTGCCACGCCACAGAATGCTGCTTTTTCTTCTGCTTGACGTGCTAAACCTTTTGTCTTTGCTTTTCAGAGGCCTCAGACGCACCTATTGTGATACAGCCAGCATCAGCCACAGAGACGACCCAGCTCACAGCTGACTCTCACCCCAGCTACCACACTGATGGATTTAATTAAGTTAAGGAAACACTGTAATTAGAATGGATAAAAAAATTACATGGCCAACTCAACACTAGAATCATGAACATTAGAAGTAGAGAATGGGGAGGGGGAAAAAATTCTGCCAGAGTAAGAAGGCAGCTTTCCAACCTGCCGAGAATATTTTGTAATCCCTTCAGCCTTTTGTCACCTTTCAGTGTCGTATCTTGATGATACGTGAAGTGCTGTAGCATGCAGTATTTAAAGCAGTTTAGCTACGGTTTTATGTTTTCTTTCTCTTTTTTTTTTTTTTTATAGCATGTATGGAGTTATGTTAAATGTCTGTGGTGTAATGTATTGAGTTGTCACAATATGTGTGAGGGAGACGTTCTGCATTTTAAGCAGTAGTACTGGCCTAAAAATGAGATTTAAAAAGAAAAAGTTTCACAGAAGCCACCATTTTTTCATACAGCCAAGCTGTCAAAGACCTTTAAAAGTTCATGATTTTCATTTGGGTGCAGCAAGCCAATTCTCTTATTCCTGCATTGTTTAAGCAAGTTTACAAAGCCAAGAACCAAAAAAAATGCCAGTCCTGCAGAGCTGGAGTTCTCTTTAATGCTGGTTTTCAGCTTAAATAAATCTACCTTGAAAAATAAGAAGGGAGAGTTTCCAATCTTTGAACAGGTAAATTGATGAACACCTCTTTATGCATAGGGGTTATCCTCAGTGTCAGTGTAATCACAAGCTGTAGTTTGTCACAAAACCAACTGTGAATGGGTTTCTTTGGTGGTGGCGGTGGGATTTTAACTGCAAGCACAATTCTGGTTTGGTTTGACTTTTCCTGAAGTGCTAAAGACCAAATAGTGCAGCTTTTCGGAATGCATGAGAATCTTAAAGTGAAACTGGTTCATTGGTTTTCACTGAGAGCAAGTGGATAAAATACAGACAGTAGGCAACAGCATAAATGTTAAAAAATAATAATAATAACAATTGGCTTTTACATTTTTTTCTAATATTCTGAGATACTAAGAGACAAATGGGGTATTCCGTGTTTTTATAATCCATTAGCCCTTTAATTTTCTCATGAGCATCTTTGTGGAGCACTTAAATGGCTTTTTAAGAACAAACCACCTTTCTTGATGTTTATATTGTATAATTTGCACATTGTTTTGCGTTTAGACTTGTTTACACCAGTTTTTCTTTTCCTCGGAACAACTGTGGGGAAACCATTGAAAGGTTTCCTGTTCTGTTGTGAAGCCAATAATGTTTGAATACTTCTCTTGAAACTGTGGTTGACTGAGATTTGTTTAACTGTTAAAGAGGCATTTTAGTCCGCTGCTGAATCGCTGGTGTATTTTGTTGTTAATTCTCTTGGTTTAGGTGATACGGAGCCGGGATCTAGAGCAGCTACCAGTAAGCCTACGTGTGGCGCTTCTAGCAGTTAATTACAGCCTCGTTAATTCTGCTCTCATGGTTTTATATCACAATGCCTCTACTGTGCTTTGTACCCTCATCTCCCCTTTTTCAGTTTTTACCTGTTTCTGTCCAGAGGCTATTTACAGCCTCCCGTCCGGGGTGTGCTTTGAAGGTCTCTCCCGCTGCTCTTTTAAGGTCCAGGCGTTACGAATGGGGTAAAAAAAAAAAAAAAAAAAAGCACTGTCAGGCTGTGGGAGCTGCCAGCGAATGAAGGGTACCCTCCTGCCAGGGAATCTTTCTGAATTTATTTTCACTCCATCTGTGCATGAGCTGGAAACGATAGAGCACATAAAATCTGATGTGAAGCCACGCTCAGCGCACTGGGTAGAAGAAAATGTTACCAACACAGTCTAAATACCGAGGGAGGAACGCGTGCAAAGTGGGATTTTACTGTCGCTCTTGGTACAAACCCATGTTTATTGCTCGCCTGTTGCAAATAAGCATGTTTTTGTCACCACATCAGGTTCCAAAAAGGAAAACTGACGAGATATAAGGAGCACATTTGTTAACTTCTGCCTCGTAGATAGGCCTTCAGACCTGAAACCTTGTGGGTTAGTGAAAGATTCTAATTTGTCAGGAAAACTTCCTTGAGTGGGCTTGAGGACAGTTGTTGTGATTTGGCTTGAGGTCTTCAGTTAATTCTTTGTTTGACTCCTTGGAAAGAAAAGCAATTTTAAAGCTTAAAAAAATGGCATCACGTTGGCTGTCCTTGTAGGTTTTGCCTGGTGCTGGTTCTGGGTGTTGAATTGCACCCTGGATTATGCTTGAATTTCACAGAATTTCTAGGTTGGAAGAGACCTCAAGATCATTGAGTCCGACCTCTGACCTAACCCTAACAGTCCCCACTAAACCATAGCCCTAAGCTCTACATCGAAATGTCTTTTAAAGACTTCCAGGGATGGGGACTCCACCACTTCCCTGGGCAGCCTGTTCCAGTGCCTCACAACCCTTTCAGTGAAGAAGTTCTTCCTAACATCTAACCTAAAACTCCCCTGGCTCAACTTAAGCCCATTCCCCCTCGTCCTGTCACCAGGCACGTGGGAGAACAGACCAACCCCCACCTCGCTACAGCCTCCCTTGAGGTACCCATAGAGAGCGATAAGGTCGCCCCTGAGCCTCCTCTTCTCCAGGCTGAACAAGCCCAGCTCCCTCAGCCGCTCCTCGTAGGACTTGTTCTCCAGGCCCCTCACCAGCTTCGTCGCCCTTCTCTGCACCCGCTCAAGCACCTCGATGTCCTTCTCGTAGTGAGGGGCCCAAAACTGAACACAGTACTCGAGGTGCGGCCTCACCAGAGCCGAGTACAGGGGGATGATCACCTCCCTAGCCCTGCTGGCCACACTGCTTCTGATACAAGCCAGGATGCTGTTGGCCTTCTTGGCCACCTGAGAACTCGCTGGTTCGAATGGCCCCTGTAATCCACGCAGATCAGGCGATGTTGTCAGCTTAAACAAACAAAACCGCCCTGGGGGATTTTTTGGCTTTTTAAACGAGCGCAGTTGATACGATTGACTGGGTAGAGCGAGATGAAGGCTGTTTTCCCCGTGCGCTCTGCGTGTGTTTCTCCCATCTCCACGCGTTCATCGGGACGTGTAGCAAAAAGCTTTGACTGTGCTTCTGTTCCTTAACCCCCAGGCACCTCTTTTCACCCCAAAAAAAGCTGATGGGGAGCAGCGAGCGGCCAGGAGAGCGAGCGAGTGCACCAGGGCTGGCGTCGGGGTACGAGGAGGCAGCAGCAGCGCGGGGAAGCTGTGCGGGCGAGCTGGCAGCAGGTCTGACGTGTGGGGCAAAGGGAGGATGGAGGCGATGCCTTCATCTGTGTTCTGCACTGCTTGGAAGAGGTGACATCCAGGGGAAACCGCCCGGTTTGGGTCCTCGTTTAGCGAGGCGTTGGGCTGAGAGATGCTGCTTTGCTTTCCTTTTGGTTGTTTCTGTGGGTGTAGGGTTGGTCTGAGTGCTGCTAGATGCTCCGAGGGAAGCTACGCTGAGATCCCGGGCACAGAGTGAGGAGAAAAAGCCTTTTTAGGCAAATATTCATGTTTTCTGAAACAGTCTTAGTTTGCCTGTATTCCTCCTCAGACCTCTGAATTTAATATTATTGTATAGTAACGTCTTTCCTCCTGAACTCTACAAAAAAGTTATTTAAACGTTGCTGCTTTAAGACTAAAATTGTGTAACCAGAAGCTAGGTAGGGCAATGCCCACTTCTTCTTGTCGTTGGAAGTAAGGTACAAGAGCATCCCCGTGTCAAACAGGAGTTGCGCCTCCAAGTGGCCAAATTTCATCCTAGTAAATGCGAAGTTGTGTTGGAAATAATTGTTAATTGTGGCACATTTCTGAGCTGAAGTCGCTGGCGCTGCGTTGTCCCTGCCAGAGCTGAAGCAGCAGCTTCGCGGGCGCTGCTTGCGTGCAGAATGTTTCCTTCCAGAGCTGCACCCGAGCGCTGTCACCTCTCTTCGGCCTGCCGCCCGAATGAAAGCTTGAGCTTGGATTTTTTTTTTTGGTTATTTTTAAGAAGTTGCATCGCAGTTTTTTGTTTTACGAGTTGCCTGAGACCTCAGCTCCGGGAGCGCGGCCTCCCCCCGCTCAGCGCCCGTTTCCCGAGCGCTTTTGTGGCTCCTCCTCGCGGGGAGGAGCGCGTCCAGAGCCCGACTCCGTGGGTGTCGAGGGCTGGCTGCTGGCTTTGCTGTGAGTTTCGTTGTGCCCTTCGTGGCTTCGGGTAAGTGAGGAGAGCCCTGAGCACGGCACAGCAGCCGGGGGCTGTCGGCGGTGCGGGGCTGGCGGTGCCTGACTCCCTACACTCCCTGCAGATACGGGGTACGAGGACTGCGCCCTCGCTTGGAGCTGCTGAAGGGTTATTGCAGCAGTTTCACGTGTATCGTTTTGTTGGTGATGTACGTAGGAAGTTCTTAAATATTTATCTGTATATAACTTTTGGTTTTGTAAGCCCCCGTGGTGTCCGATAATGGTGTACATTTCTGCCGATCCCACGCGGTGATGTTTTAGAGCCATCGTACCTTTTTAGTCTTATTTTTAGATTTGTAATATTTTTAAACTGCTTTAGATATTAGCGCTCCTAGTGGTATTACGATGTGATGCTCTTGGAAGTCGGGTCCTGCACAGCCTGCGGTCTGACCGGAGGCGCCCGCGCTGGGAAGCGGCGTTGGCACCGAGCTGAGCCACGCCGAATCCCGCGACGGTGCCCTGGGAAGGGGGAGTGCAGCTTTCAAACCCTTTCCTCTCAGAGCCTACAAACACTACAGGTATAACCCAGGCAGGAACCCGCTGGGAGATGCCCTCCCATCCTGTCCTGTCCCGTTTATTAAGGCAGTTACGCTGCGTGGTGTCGAGGGACCCTGGCATGCTTTTTTTTTTTCTCTGAGTGGGGCACATCTCAGAGCATCTGTAACCTGTGCACTCCAGAGGGGTACCCCGTTCTCTCCAGTAGTTTGTGCCCTTCGTCTGTCTGGTGCCCTTCAGTGTTCTTGACGTTTCCAGAGAGTTTAGGGAACGTCTTTGTGCTGCAGTTTTCCCTACCCGATGCAACTGGATATTGGCATAATATTTAACAGGAGATCCCCGCAAGGCAGTCAGGGAGCCTGTTGCCCCTTGGCGGCCCCTGCCTCGTGTTAATAATTCCGGATGCTGTTTAAATACGCATTAATCTTAGAATCAGAGCACTGAATCGTAACCCCCCAGCACAAGTGTTAGTGGCGTAAGGTCGGTATAAACTTAACTCGCTTCATCATTTGATGCCGCTTCTCTGTATTGTCGTGGAAATCATCTAGTTTGTAGCGTACCATTGCACCAACTGCTTAAATATCCTGAAAGTATGACTGATAGCTAACTCAGGGGCAGGAAATCTGTCCGTGTCCGAGTCCTGCAAGAACTCTGGTCTGCTCCACGCGCTGCGTTCGGAGGTTTTAAGCGCTGTGTGGGACTCTGCAAGATGGAAATCCCTGTCGAATCCCTGTTCCATTCTGCGAGGCTTTCTGTACACGAAGGAACCGCACGGGGGAAGCTGTCGGTCTGTTTTCTGTTTGCACAAGTCAGATGCCATAAATGTGGAAGACAAACCTTCGTTTGGAAACGAAACACCCGTGTTCTGTGCACAGCTGATTTTGTTGCTCCAAGGGGGTAGACGCTGGGAATGCCTGGTGGCTCTATATATATGTATGTATGTGTACAGAGGAAGCGCTTCTATAAAGTGGCCATTCATTCTCGAGTGCTGTTGTCTTCTCTGCTCCCTTTCCCCCGCGGCCAGCAGCGTGGCTGTGTGCCCGTGGTCGTGCTCCGTGCGCGGTGACGGCTTCCACCAAGTGTGATCTGCTCAAATTTGGCCTCAGCCCGGTCGGCTGGCGCTGGGCTTTGCTGCTCGGGCTTCTCTTTAGGGAACAAAATGAAACCCAGCAGCCGCAAGGAGGGCAAGGGGATAGGTTTGGCTTGTGTGGGCTGGGACGTGGGGGTGGTTTAAACATGCTCACTACCCTCATCTCTAGAGGTGGACAGAACAGCTCTTTTTTTTCCCCCTATGCTGGTTTTCACCACGTTGTACTCTACAAAGTGGATTTCTGAGCTCACAAAGCAAGGTCCCAACCTGCGCTGTAGGTTTTGGATCGCAGCACCGTGTGTGTGTATACACATACATATATTTATACAACAGGTGTGCACCTCGCACTTGCTGCCGTTTTTTCTTTGATGGTAAAATGTGAAATTTGGCTCCAAGTGCTTCTGTGAGCTCTCAGACGAGCACACGGTGCGAGTTTTGTGTGGCCAGAATTGGGCTTTCTCCTTGCAGCTGCAGGAAAAACAACTCCTGGCTTGAGTGCCTGGTGAAACAGCGGCAGGATCCTGTTGTATAAATAACGAGGTGGTGGGCAAAGCAGGGAGCTGTGCTGCTTGGGAGGGGGAAAACAATCTTTACCGTGTCCCACGCGGTCGATGAACTCTGCCTCTTGCCAAGTCCCAGAGCCTCGCCGTGTCCTCGTTCGGGCGTGCGCCACGTGAGCCAGTTGCTGTCATTCCTTCCTCTGCTCGTCCCCACCTTCTCCCACTTTTTTTTTGGGCTGGGCGTGGGTCGTTTGCTTTGCGTTATCAGCTCATCCAAGGCGGTTTATATTAATTTTGCATGTGAGCAGGGCCCTGAGCTAAGGAATTCATCATGGGGTTGTGTTGTGCTGGCCTCTTTCCGAAGCCTGAGGGAGCTGAGGACGGCAGGAGGGAACGCGTTCGGCGTTTGCACTGTACTTCACCTCGGGCGGGGCGGGGTGGGGGGAGCCCGTCTTTAAAAACAAACAAAAAAAAAAGTTGTAAAAAAAAAAAAAGAAAAAAAAACACACAATCGAAGTATGAATGCATCTGAGAAGCAATTATAATATAGACATATATATATTTTGTTATGTTACTAAAGGACCATACTTTGAACTGTATGTAAGTAGATGTGGCTGTCCGAACCTTGTGGATTGTAACACTCGATACTACTGAGCTCCTGTACATACCCGCAGTTCCAGCAGAAGGAATTATTTTATGTTCTAGCATGGTAGTTTTGTGTATCGTACGTCTGAATATAAACTAAAATAAAGACTGCTAAGTTATCTGAAACCACTGTTGTAAAATAAATGTTTTCAATGCAGAACTACGCCTGGGCTGCTTCTTTCCTTACCCGCGTGCTCCAGTCTGTCACCGAGAGCCGCGGGGAGGTTTCTGTGATTCCTGAAGCCGGGAGGAGGTAGCACAGCCCCGGTACATGGGGCCATAAATGTTCCCGGTGAGTTCCCTTGAGTGGTCTCGTATGGTTTAACCCTGCAACGTGGTGCTGACATCGGTTCTGCTGTCCCCAGTGGTGGTGAAGTGCCGTGTTTCCCCTTTCCTACCACCCCTGCTCAGCTCTCAGCCCGTTTGTGCTGCAGCAGGGCCGACAACCGCCTCGGGTAAGGGTTTGTCCTACCAAAGATCCAAAGTTGGGGTTTCACCGTCCTAAGGCACTCGTGGTGGGTGGTGCTTTGGGGCTCAGACCTCTCCTGCTGCCGAGGGATGTGTGAGGACCTCGGGGTTAGGGTCACAATAAAACCCACTCAGAGCTGCTGCAGTGAAGCACACGTTCCTCCTCAGAGCACCTCCTGGCACAGCACACAGTCTGCGCCCTCCTATAACTTCACATTTAGCTTGATTTGTCCTCATTTCACGCAGCTCCCCTCCCTCGCTGTCCCCGGGACCCCAAAGCTCCCCCTGTCCCCGTGCTCAGCCCTGACCCACCGCTGCGTGATGCTGAACGGCGCGACCCTTCTGAGCCCCCAGAAGGAAAAACACCCCCAGGGCTGCAGTAACGGGGGCGCCTTGGAGGCAGGGGGGGCATCACCCAGGTCCCACGATGCCCCCCCAGCTTTCCGGAGCGGGTTACCAGCGCTCCCCAGCTGTGCCGCCCGCCTCAGGCTGCGTCACTGCCTCTGATTTAACGACCCGTTCCTCTCTTTTCCTTGAGCTAATTACTGCTTGGATGGATTCCTTACCTTTTCTCGTTAATGGGAGAAAAAGTACTTTTTGGGGGGGGAAAAAAAAGCAGCCCAGGGCGCATCAGCAGAGCAAGGTGTCCGGCGCGAACGTAGCCTCCAGCCTGACCACGCTCCTCGTGGTGAGCTGATGGCAGCTCTGTGTGCACACGCGTGTGCACGCTTGTGCACGTGTGTGTCCGCCCCACACTGCAGCTCCGGGCTGTCCCCATCACCCCAAAACCCTTTGGGCTCGCTGGCCGGAGGACGCACACGCTGAGCATCACCACCAGGCTCCCCAAATCTGCGTGGGGCAGGACCCGGCCTCGGGGTGCACCCAGGGGCAGCCCCGACCCTGCTGCAGCCCCCCCGGGCTCCCCGTTCCTCCTCCCATGGGATCGATCGCAGCAGCAGCAGCAGGGCACAGGGCAGGAGGACGCAGCCCCCGGCCCGGCTGCGCTCCCGTTTCCACCCCCAGAGCCCTCCTTCAACCCTTCAACACCTGCCAGGTGCCAACGCTGCACATTTTTTTTTTGTTTGTTTTTTTTCCATATTTCTGGGTGGAATTTGGGAGCTGTGGTGACAGCAGAGCGCACAGGGGGTCCGGGAGCACCAGTTTTAGGGCTGCAGGGCCCGAGCAGATCCCGGAGGGCAGCGAACGCCCCGGTACCCACAGCTGGTGCGGGGTCACCGTCCCCAAACCCTGGCTGTAAAGTGGCCGGAGAGGTGCGGGGGGGGGCATTTTAAGGGGTCTCCTGACCCCCCCAGTGCAGGATGGATGGGATGCTTCAACCCGGCCCCAAAGGGCTCAGACCCAGGGACCCCCCCACAAAAAAATGGGCTGGGGGAACACGAGGGCACGGCAACGGGGCGGGTGCGAGGGCGATTTTAATGCACAACCACACGGGACACGACCGGGGAGGGGGGGTCCAGCCCCTGGCCGGGCAGCATCTTCCCCTCTCCGCTCCACCGCAGCCACCCTTGGGCGCTCTTTTCGGTCAAGGGTGGTGGGGGGGATATCCCCTTCACCCCCCCCCCCCCCCAAATCACTTCCCTATACTCTGCAGCAGCAGCTTATTGCTCAGCGCCTTCTGGGCCAGTCTCTCCTCGCGGGACATCTCCAGGAACTCGCGCAGGAGGTGGAAGGTGAGGTCCAGGGAGTTGGGTTTCCCCTCTCGCCTCTTGCCCGCCTGCAGCCCCCGGGGGTCGCGGGGCAGTTGGGGGGGGGCCGTGGTGGTTGGAGATTTCCCCCCCCCCCCAATTCCTCTCCGGGGTTGTCCGTGGGGTTGGGGGTTGCCGACGGGTAGAGGGTTTGGTCTCGGGGGTCCCGGCCACGTTTCCCAATTGGGTTGGGGGGCTCCGGGCAGCCTGGGGGGGGGCCACTGCAGGGGCGAGCAGGTCTCCGAGGGCAGGAAGAGCAGGACGAGGACGGAGGCAGCCGAAATCATCCTGAGCCGCAGCATGGTGGGTGCTCCAGGAGGGTGGGGGGCAGGGGGGGGTCCGGATGCCTGTAAAAAAGGACCCCCCCCCCCCGCCCCCAGACCCCCCGAGTTTCCCCACAAGCGTCAGGGGGCTCCCCACGGGCTCCGCAGCACGGAGAGGTGTGGGGGGGGGACCCCTGCTCACCACGAGGACCCCCCCCCAAAAAAAAAAAAACAAACAACCCGGGACCCCCCCAGGACTTGGGGCAGCGCCTTGGCGGGGATGGAGCCCCCCCCCTCCCCAAATTCCCTCCCCATACCCGAGGAGCGGGACCCCCCCGGGACGCCCCCAACCGGGACACGGGACCGGGACCCCCCCCAAAACCGCGCTCCGGGGTTTGGGACCCCCCCTTCCCATCCCGTCCCATCCCCTGCACTCCCGGGGCAGCCTCTAAAGGGGGGGGGGGGGGGGTGCCCGGTCCCGGTCCCGGTGCCCCCCCCCCCGCTCACCGCTGCCGCCGCCGCTCCCGGACCCGTTCCCGGTGCCGGTGCCGGTGCCGCGCCCCCCGCCCCGCGTTTTATAGGGGCGGGCGCGTGACCGCGCTATAACCGGGGCGGTGCCCCCCGCCCCCCCAAAAAAAAATCCCAAACACGTGATGGGGAGGGGAAGGGGAGGGTGGGGGGGGGTGGGGGGTGGGGAGCTGTCCGCGGTGCTGAACGGCCCCGGGGGGGGGAACGGGGATGGGATCTGGGGGGGGTCATTGGGGGTGGGGGGGGTTATAGGGGGGTGGGGAGGGGGAATTGGGGGGTGTGTGGGGGGGGATGGGGATAGTGGGGGGGCGTGGGGTGGGCCTGGGGGGGGACACAAGGGGGGTATGTGGGGGGTTGGGGGGGGGAAATGGGGTGTATGGGGGGGCTGGGGGGAATTGGGGAGGGTGGGGGGGTCTTGGGGGGGTTGGGGGTAAAGAGAGGGGTTGGGGGGGCAAATGGGGGGTGTATGGGGGTGTTGGGGGGTAAAGGGGGGATAAAAAGGGGGTGTTGGGGGGGAAATGGGTGGGGGGAGTACTGGGGGGGGGCTGGGGGGTGGTCCGTGGGGACTCAAGGGGGGATGAGGGTGTTGGGTGGGGTCCCTGGGGGGGTGAGTGCATGGGGGGGGGGTTATGGGGGGTGTATGGGGGGGGTGTGAGGGGAGCCCCCCCCCCTTAACCCCACCCTGCCCTGCCCCGCTGCCCCCACCAGGCCCCCCCCCCCATTCCCGCTGCCCCCCCCGGCTCCTTTGGGCATCGCCCCGCGGTGCTGGGTGAAAGGGGTTTGGGGAGGGCAGCGGGGGGGGTCCCCGCACCCCACAGCTGCCAAATAACAGCAGAGAGCCTGGGGGGGGGCACCCGGATCCCACCCGCTTTGTGCTTGGGGCGTGGTGCGAGGGCCTTCACCGAAATCACCCCAAAACGCCGAAAGTGTTGGTTCTCGCACCAAAATTGGGCTGGGTGCAGCCGTGGCTGCCTCGTGCCGCGGGACCCATCCTGGCGGTGCCGCCTGCGGCCATCCCGGACCCTCTGCTGCTCCCGGGACACCCCCAGACCCCAAATACCTGCAGCTGTGGGGGCAGAGGGGCAGAGCCGGGCTCCCTGCTGGAGCAACCGCAGCTCCGGCCTCCCATGGGTGCTGGAAATCTGCTGTTTTGGGGGGATTTTCGGCACTTTTGGGGCTGCTCTGCCCGCGGGGATTGATCCCATGGGCAGGCATGAGGGCTGAGGCTGCACGGCCCCTGGGGACAGGCGGCTCGGGGCGTCCGTCCCCATCTCCCCGTGCCCAACACCGGGCTGGCACCGCACGGGGACATTTCCCTCCTTGCCCGTTTGCTTTCGGATTAGTCACTAAATTTCAGGAAAGACAGCGGGGCCGGGAGTGCATCTTGTGCTTTTTTTGTTGTATTTAGCGACTCGGGGTGGAAAATTTTTAAAAAAACATCCCCCTTCTTTTCTTTTTTTTGGCTGCTCCCCCCGTAAATCGCTGACACGCTCAGCCCCCGGCGGTGCCTGGGGACTCGTTACCCGTCTTCCTCTCGTCAGGGCTGCGGGGAGCGACGTGTGCTGATGCTTCCAGAGCCTCCAAATCCACCCTGCAGCTCCGCTCGGGGGCTCGCAGCCCGTGGTGAGGGTCGGGGGGGTCCCAATTAGGCGCTGTTGGCACCCGGAGCCGCGAGCGCGAGCACCAAAGCGTGGCCGAGCTTCCAGCAGCTTCTCCCGAGGCACGGCTGGGACGTGCTGAGCCTTGCCTGGCCCCAAAACGAATCCTTTCCCCGTCCCCACTCCACAAAGAGTGAGAAAAACTCTTTTTGGTGAGAATATCCCCGGTGTTGTTCCCCTCTCCGCCGCGTTTCCACATCTCCCCCCTGCACGAGGGGCGGCCGCGGGGCCGGCGCTGCCCGTCCCGCTCTGGAGAAGGCGTCTCATGGGCTGACGAACCTGAGATTGACCCTCATCTTTCACCATTCTCAGGTTAGACAGTCCTCGAGGTGCCCCTCGCTTGGGCAGCCGCGGCCCCACACCCCGCGCCCTGCACCTACCCAATCCCACCAAGCTTTTGGGGGAAAAAAGCAGAGAATCAGCCCCTCGGCTCTGCCCTGCCTCCATCCATCCATGCCCAGCCCCAGGCCCTTGGGAAACCGTCCCCTTCCCAAATCTCCACGTCCCCACCGTGCTCCCCAAATTTTCTCTCAGCTCCTGGCTCAGCGCTCGGGGACCGAAATCCCCGCTCAGCCCAAAGCTCTGCGGCACCTCCGGATCCCGAGCAGCCCGGGTTTGCCAAAAAAATTTGGGTTTGCCTCCACAGGAGCAGGGAGGAAGGGTTTCTTGGCCCGTGCCCTCCTGGAGCAGCTCCGAGGGAGCTCGGGGAGCCTCAGAGCGAGCTCCTGCAGGGCCTGCCCCGGGTCTCGCTGCTCCGTGACCCCAAATCCGCGTCCCAGCTTCAGCTTCCCAATGCAATGGGGTGCTTCCAACTGCTGCTCCGGGGAAGGGAAGCCACGAGAGAGTGGCTTGCCATAACCATGGGAAAACGAATGTTAAAAACCCGACAATTAAAAAAAAAATAGTAAAAATGAGCTAAGAGCAAAATCCAAGGGAAGGATTTTTCAAGTTTCAGCACCGACGGCCTTAATGTAAAGCCTGAGCAGGGCTTGGAAGCTGCCAGAAAAGGCAGAAAGGAATTAGCGATTGATTTTCAGTCCTTTTCTGGATTTCTCGCTCCCTTTGGGCCCCAAAATGTTCCCGTGCTCTGTGCATGGATGGGGCCAGATGAATCTTCATCACCCCCCACGCCAGGACCCGCTGCTGCGAAGCCGTGAGTCTGGCTGTGCCTGGGGCCGGGGAAAGGAAAAACCCTTTCGGGCAGCAGCCAAGGGGACTGCAGAGCCACAGCACGGCTTCACCTGCTCGATTACCTCTCTTCCAAACCCGCCGTCGAAGTTTTGGGGCTTTTCTAAGCTTTGCAATACGGGTTTGGGGAAAAAAAAAAAAAAAAAAAAGCCAAATGGAATTAATTTCCAGCAGCAAGGTTAAGTTCGGGGACGTGTGGGACAGAGCGGCCACGGAGCAGCAGAGCCCCCCCAGCAAACCCCATCGCAAGAAGGAGCCGAGCAGAAAAATGCAGCGAGGATGGGCAGGAACGAGGAGAAATCCCCGCGGCAGGAGGCAGGAGGAGAAGGCGAGGGCATTGCTGCCTTACCTGCCACCCCGCGGCTCCCGGCCCCTCCGTGTGTGCTCTGTCCCCCCCCCAGCCGCCCCCACGCCGGCTTTTATGGCCTTCCTCGGCGCTCGGAGGAGTTGAGCCGGGCTACAGCGAATTGCCACACTTTCTGCTGGCTTCCTGTTTGTTCGTCGCAAGCGTCTGTGGTAAAATTTCCATTACACGCTGGACAGACAGAGACGGGGCGGCAAAGAGAAGTGAAGAAAAAAAAAAAAAAAAAAAAGAAAGAAAAAAAAAATGCAGCCCCTGTGTTTCGGTGGTTCTCTCTCGACTCGCCCGAAAATGAGAAAGCTCGCAGGCGGCGAGGAGTGCAGGGGGGGATGCCCGGGGGTGCCCGGCCACGGGAGCTGCTGAGCATCCTCTGGTGCCCGTGCTCTGCTTGGAGCTGCTCGCTGCTCCCCTCGGTGCGAAGGGGTCTGGTTCAGCAAGCAGAAGGCCTTCATTTCCATCCCCGCCACCAAAAAAAGTGCGTTTCCTAATTGCTCCCTCTCTGAATGGAGCCGGAGCACGAGGGGAGGCTCTGTCCGCATCCCCTCCTGCACAGGGCCAAAAGAGGAGCGAGGAGCAGCTCCGGCATCTCACAGCTTGACGAGCACATTTATGAAGGGCAGCGAGTTATTTTCCTCTGTTTTACTTGCTTCCAGGCCCAGAAGAGCTGCTGTGGCTGGAGAACACAGTGTCTGTGGATAGAAAGCAAAGGGGAAGGTGGAAAACCTGCTGCCATGCAAGGACCGGTGCTCGCCAAAGATCCCCAGCCATATGAGAGCAGCCCGTGGCCGCAGCACCGTGGTTGTGCTGGGGACACCTCACTGCGGGCAGCTGTGGTCCTGCCACCTCTGCAAATGCTGACCCTCGGCTGCTGCACTCTGATAGCTCCGGGTTTGCTCCTCTCCATATTTCTCCCTTGCCCCAGCCCGGGCTGCTCAGGGGCCGCGGGGTTGTAGCCGTGACCTCGGTGTGGCTCGGCGAGAAGTTTGGAAAGGCTGCGCTGCTCAGACCTCCCCGCTTCTCTTATCCCCTTATATTGTTGGCACGAGAAAGGACAGGTGGGCATTTGCACATTTTTTTGCTTTTTCTTCATAAAAAGCAGAGAAGGAAAACTCCAGACCCAAGATCTCCTCTGCTCTGAATGCGAGCAGTTTCACACCCACGCTTTTTCCCCCAAAAAGTGCCCTGTTTTTGGCTCTGGTGCGATGCACCCCATGGATCCAGGGTGCAGGAGGAGCCTTGTGCCCTCGGCTGCTGCCCACGGGGATGGGGGCTCTGTGCTAAACCCACCCTCCCGGCACGGCTCGTGGTGCTGCAGGGGAAAATAACCATCAGCTAAACGAGCCGGCTCTCTCGATAGCTACCTGCCCTCCTGGCCACGGTTTCCAAGCCCTGAGACCCTGCTAGTTAGCAGTAACATAAAAATATAACTCCTCCGTAATTAATATTAAAACAATTGTGGCAGAAATGAAGACAGACGAAACGGCACGATTTTGCAGATGCATTGCTGGGCACTGGGAAATGAAACGGGAGCTGAAAAAGTCCTGCCACGTTTTGGGGACGCTGTACTGCGTTTCAAGGCACACGGTAATTTTACTGGCTAACGAACCACATCAAACGCTGCAGGGCAAGGTTTAGAAGAGCCAGATTAGCTCGGACCGGCTGCTAAAAGCTACCAAATGTGTGTGTGCAGGACTTCGTGGCAGCCTTTAACCAAACCCTGCACCTCCCGGACCGCTGTGGCCGATGCCGTGGCCGTGCCGATAACATTGTACAGCCCTCCTCTGAACGGGATTGGGAAACTGTGGGGATCATGAAGGAGTCCCAAAACAAGGAGAAGCTGCCCAAAATGCAGCACCGTAAAATCCCAAACAATTAAAATTTGTGTCACGGACACTGTTGGGGATTCCAGGCTTTGCTTAGGCTTCAGGCCATTTTATCGCACTCTTGCCCAACCCTTTTTTCTTCTTGCTGCAATTATTCATTTTTTTGGGGGGGGCAGTGGGGTCAAATGCACCTTTCGTGTATGTTCGTTGTTGTTAAATAAAGTCTTTTAAGTGTCTTCGATTGTTATAAATGTCTCTGCGGTGAGCGAACATGACCAAGGGTTGCTTTCAGAGGCAGACAGCGTGAATTCAGCTTTAGGTGTCACCGAAAAGTTTCCAATAATTCTCTGCATCGGCACCAGCTGAAGGAGTCCCTGCACAACGCCTCATGTACATGGTCTGAGCTCTGTGCTCAAACATTCCTCATACAACAGCTTCAAAACGCACCCCATTTTCCACTGCCGTTTTGATGCTGACGTCTGAAAAAAAACACACCTCTGTGAGCAGAGCGGTGTTTTTAATGCACTACCAGGGGCTGCTCGTGACAAATGTCCTCATTTAGATTACGCAGAAATTGAGCTTTTGTTTTTGCAGTTGGTGGGGCTGTGCCTGGCTCCTGGATGAGGTTTGAGGGCCGGAGCCCCGGGACGATGCTGGACCCCAGGGCCGGGCAGGGGCCACGCGATGAGCTGCTGAGTTTTTGGATGAGTGGCGGGGGGGAGCTCAGCCCACAGGCGCTGCCTCTTTCTGTACAAATAGGAAACCAACGGGTAGACAGCTCGAAAGGAAAATTAAGTCGTTTGTTCTGACCTGAGAGAGCACCGCTGCCTTTCCAGCCCCACCAAGCCCAAAAATGGGGCAGGAGTGGAGATGCCTCAGCCCAAGGCTGGCAGCCGTGAAGCATTTCCACCTCTTTCAGAAAAAAAAAAAAAAAAAAAAAAAAAACAGGCTTGCCTGCTGCAGAAAGAGAAAAATATAACCTGAAAGTTCTCCTCGCAGGCGCTTCTGCCTCCAACCGAGTGCTTTCTCTTTGATGGTCAAGCAGACCATTTTTTTTTTTTATTTATTGTTCTCTGGTTTTGTGTGGTTGTTGTTTTTTGATTATTTTTTTTTTTTTAACCGCTCTGGTCTATTTTTAGTGCCGAGGGGATGGCGTTGAAGGGCCTCTGCTGCTGGCCATGGCGCCTGTCGTTTGGGTTGCTCCCAGAGCAGGGCCGGAAGCCAAAGCAGCCCCTGGGGCTGCAGAGAGCTTGGGGTCCATGGTGGGCTGGGATCTGGTACTGGGGGGCTGCCCAAGCACCTTGAGATAGCAGGAGGTGGCAATAAACCCAATTCCTTCAGGAGATTAATTGCCTTTTTTAGTTAGCACACCGAAGAGCTGGAAGTATGGCATTGTGATGTGTAATGAGAAAAGAAGTGGTGTTTATTTTTTTTCCCCAATTTTCTCCAGCACCTCCATGCTTCAGGAGGAGGCCAAGGGGCTGTGGGTGCCCAAGTGGGTGTCCTGCAAAGCGTCCCCCTGTGCTGCATGGCTGCAGCCAGCCTGGGTGACAGAGGCAGCAAGATGGAGCTGGAGCCGTGCATGAGCACAGCCCTTGCCTGTCGCCTTCAGGGCCTGGAGAACACTTGGCTGTGGCAGCTGAACACCACACGATATCTCAGGGCCTCTCATTGCTCCACAAAGTGCAAACCAGCATGTTTTCTCTTTCTTTCACTAAAAAAAAAAAAAAAAAAAAAAAAGTGGTGTGACCTTCGCAGCGCTTCTTGGGCTGTCGAGGAGGGCAGTGCTGCTGAGGGCTGCAGCAGCAGTGCGGGCAGCACCAGCCACCCCAGTGAGGTGCAGGCTGGGGCTGTCTAAAGAAGAGTTAGATAAATATCTTGGCGCCAAAACAAGGTGGTTTTGTTCTTGCTCTCGCTGCCCAGACCCACGAGAGGCCATCACGGCCACCCCGGTGAGCGCGCATGCCTGCCTGCCGGCCGGGCGGCCAGAAAGACAGAAGCAGGGAGGGGAGCCGTCCGCCGCCCACGCAGTGTTTCCGAGGCGGTGTGTTTGCCGCCGGCAGCTTGTCACAAACACAAAAAAGTCGATCTCAAACTGCTGGCGATGGCGAGGCGGCGAGAGGGGGCCCAGCGGCCTCGCCAGATGGCGGCTGTGGGCGGCTGAGGGGAGCCAAGATGGCGCCGCAAGCCGGTGGCGAGGGCAATGGCAGCAGGGATGGGGCTGCCAGGCATCGAGGCCTCCCGCCATGGCGTTTGTTGCTAAATTCACCATTGCTGCCTCAAACAAGGCAGGGGGAAGGCAGGCGGGGATGGGGAGGGAAGGCGCCATGTTCTCACATGGCAGGAGCAGTCTGCCCAAAGGGGAAGCGGTGACATGGGTGCGCCGCCGGTTTGCTGAGGTAAAAGTCAGCTCTGTGGTGGCAAAACACAGCTTTACGGGGCTAAATGTGGGCGTGCTGAGGAAAAGTGTGGCTTTAGTGGGGAAAAACACAGATCTGGTGAGGAAAAGTATGGATCTAATGCAGATGTGCAGAGCAAAATTATGGAAGTACTGCAATAAAAGTGGGAGCTGCCCAGGGTGCAGAGGTCTCCAGGACCTTTGGTCTGTGCGATCCCCTGTGGGACAGGGTGTGGGTGCTTGGCCCTGAGGCCATAGGGTGCCATGCCGTGCTCTGCTGTGCTGTTTTGGGTGTGCCAGCTGCCGTCCATGGGTGCTGGGGCTGCCTGGGTGCGTGGGTGGCACGCAGCAGCCTGGAAGTGCTGCAAAACAAGACGTGGCAGCCGGAGGCTTTGGTGATACCTCCTCCCCTCCACCCCAGGTTTGTTTTCCCCTCCCATGGCGGGACATCCTACAGGTGCTGGCTGTGCTCATCACGAGCTTCCTGAGGTGATGGGCCGGACCACTGGTACACGAAGCCCTTTGGTGGGCTCCATGGTGGGTCACAGCCCCATTGCACCCAGTTCTTCTCCAGTCACACCTCGTGGGCTGCTTCCTGCACGCTGCTCCTTGGGGGCTGTGGTGAGAGACCCAGAGCCACAGCACCCATGAGGTTTCGAGGAAGTTGGGATGAAAGATGCTTGCTTTGCTCCCCACCAGGGAATTGTTGTGGGTTTTTCACCCCCACGATGGACCCTGGGAACAGCCCCTACTCAGGACCCACTGGTGGCCTTGTCTCCCTTAAGGAGGCCAAGGGCGGTGCTGGAGCTTTATGCATGAAGAATGATGGGGGCATTCATTCATGGGGTTGCACATGGTGTGGCAAGCAGACACTGGGCTCCTCCAGCACTGCCCTGCGCAGCCGGGAGGCAGGAGGGCTGGTGCAGGCTCCTCCATGCTCCTGGTGCAGCTGCAGCCCCTTGTCCCACACCTCGTGCCATGGCTCACCTGGTGCCCCAGCCCCAAAGCCCTGTGTCTGCCAATCCTCCTGTGTTTGTGCTTATGAGCTCTCCTTCCACCTACGCAAAGAGCTATTTTTAGCAGGCCCTAATCAAGTGTCAGCGCTGGCTCTGAGCGTGGCTTTCAAGAAGAGGGCTCATGCTTTCACTGAGTGCTTGCAGGAACTTGGGCGTGTGCTTTCTTTTAAATTTAGTCGAGAATTTATACAATGTGCCACAGAGCGGTGGCGGTTATTTTGGGCTCCTCACACCTGAGCCCACACTGAGCCGGCACCAGGAGGCTCCGCTTCAGCACATCATCCCCCTCCTGGTCCCATTGCCCTGGCTGCCTGCCTTGCCCTAGCCCTGAGAGACCAGCTCCCAGCCAGGGGTCCCCAGACGAGGAGGGGTGGGCTGGCTCCTCTTGGCCCCTTTACCTCCAGCACAAGGATGTCGCACGGGTACTTTGAATCGGGCAGGAAGGGAAAATACTCTGCGTTCAGCCACAAGGGTCACAGCTCTGACTAAATCCACCTCCTGGGGCTGGCTGTCTCCCTTCCGCTGAGGTTACCCTGGCCTGCTAGCAGCCTGCTAGCAGCTTCCTGGAGACCGTTACGAGACCCACGCCGCACGGCATCGCGAGCAGCTCTGATTCAGCAAGAGCAGCCCGGTGCTTGCGTGAGCTGTGTTTCACTTCGGCTGCTGAACTGAAACAAGGGCTTGGTGCTTTTTAACCCCAAGCGTGAGGCGATCCCAGCTGAACTTCAGCTTCCTTGCAGAAAGGAGGAACAGCTGTTCCTCCGGGACCAGCCCTTCACCCGGATCTGGAGCACGGGATTTCTTCCCTGGAGCGAGGCAGCAAGAAGAGGGAGCTGGGGAATAGGGGTGGTGGGTTCTCCTCCTGCCCCAGCCCTGCTTCAGGAGGAAAGCCTTGGTTTGAGGGGGGTTATACCACCCTTGCAGCAAGGCCACAAAGAGCTCTCTGTCCCCACCAGCTCTGAGGCTTAGAGCAAGCAGGACTGAGGGCACGTGCTTCACAGGGGTGTAAGGACTTCAGTGCTTACTGGAGGGATGCAATGAGCAGCCTGCTGTAAGTAGCTCAGCCAAAAGACAGAGCTGCAAGAACCTCTCTATGGCTGCAGGGTCAGCGTCCCTCAGCAGCATCCACCTCCACGTGCAGCATCTCCCAGGGTGGCGGTCCTGAAGGGGTTATGACTTTTTGTCAACCCCGGGCTGTGACAAGCAATGGCTCCATTCAAGAAAACCAGAGAAAAAATTTATTATTTTTCTTTATAAAATATCTCCAATAAGTTATATAGGCAAATATTTAAATTAAAATAAATTAACTCCACTCTATGCTGGGACACGCGACTGTCCACAGAGTCAAACTAGGATTTGTGTTTCTTTGAAAAAATATGCCCTAGATCTCCAATGTAAGATTTGAAAAAAATATCTATGCTTGGTGAGGAGAAAGGAGAAATCTTTGCGATGGACAGAAGGGGTTAAGGTGCGGTGCTGAAGCTGCCTGCCACCAGAGGCACCTCCACGTCCAGCTAAGTGCTAAGAGCATCTTCATCATCACTCCAGTCAGGAGGAGCGTCCGTCCCGAAGTACCGATCGCCGAAGTTCCCTGTGGGGAGAAAAGATTGCAACCACGGTGCAGCGTTGCAGGAGCCTTGGACCAGGCTTCTGGCTGCCCAGCAGGCGAAGAAACAAAAGCAGGTTTATCCGACAGCTTGAACGGCACTAAAATTTGGGTAGCAGCAAAACTGGAGCAGCCTGGAGGCTGCTTTAGCACCCCGCAGGCTGTTTTAGCACGCTGTGGCAGGGTTGTTTCCCGGCACAGCAGAGGTGAGGACAGAAGAACACGGTGAGCTTGTTCAGGACAAGCTCGTTTCAGGTGGCAGCTTTGGAAATGAGGTGGGCACTGGTCTGCCCCAGCTGTCACAGCCCAGATTCTCAGTTTTGGGCTGGATGAGGCTCACGGCACGAGGCTACGGCTGCCTGACAGTGCTCAGCGTGCACCTCGATCCCACCACCCGCACGGCAGCAGGAAAATTCCTCTGAAACTGCTCATTTCTACCCCCAGGGACTCACCAATGCCAGGGATTATCCGGAACAGGTCATTCACCTTCTTGTCCACAGCTGTGGTGATGATCTTCACCCGGGGGAAAGCGTAGGCGACTGAGTGGACACCCATCTCTGCCATAAGCAGGGAGAGGAGGAAGATCTTGTCTTCTGGGACATCGTGATCCTACAGGAGAGGCACGGAGAGAGCACGGGGGTGTGTGGGACGAGGAGCTTACAGGGTGCTTACAGAGCCACTCCAGCTCTTGCTGTAACCCACACCACCCTCTGCAAGGACGGACCAGCTTCAGTGGGGCTGTGGCTGGCCCTTTGAAGGTTTTTTTGGGGTCAAACACCGTTTGTCAGCCCACCTCCGGCCCCGCACCCCCCTTGAAGTCCCCCGTACCAGCAGCACCCGCACGGCCATCATAGCTGCTGCGCCTGTGGAGACCGTGCAGTCCATCAGGATGACGTGGTCTTCGCTGATGTCCTTGGGCAGCCGCAGGTAGTGGAGCTGGGCAGGAGGGGAGAGAAGAGGCGAGAGCAGCTCAGGGGCTGCAGGCTTCGCGCAGGGACCTCTCCTGATGGGCAGAGTGGAGCCAACGCGGCACCCCCAGCCCTTCTTTTAGAAGGGTGCAGGCCAACAAGCAGGAGACGTCTCGGGGGGGGGGGGGGGGTTTGGTTTTACCTCCGGCTCGCCCGTGTTGCAGTTGGTCTGGATGAGGATGGTCCCGATGCGCACGTCCTTGCACACAGCCCGCAGCGCCGGCTCCATCGTCTCGCCCGCCCGCAGGATGGACACCCCGGTGATCTGCAGCGCGGGGAAGATGGAGCGAGAAGGCACGGTTCTCTAGGTGTGCCATTTGGCCTCGAACCTCGGGACCTCTCACGGGCAACCCCAAAGCAGTCCCAAAGAGGGCTGCGCTGCTCCTGCCTCCCAGAGTGGTGGCACGGTGACACTGCTGGCACACTCGTGGCAGCAGGAACCATCCCCAGGGCCTGGTGGAAGCCCTGAGAGGCCAGGGTTGTCCTCCCCCTGCAGGCAGAGGGCTTTCAGCTTACCCCACCAGGCAGTTTGGGTACACGGCACCTCTTGTTTCCACTTACTTGCTTCCCACTGTACGTCCTCCCTTCGTAGTCCTGTCCCTGAGGGGTTTGGACTGTACAACTCTACGAAAAACACACAAAAAGTGTTACCACAAGCACTGGCACGGCTCTCAGAGGAGCTCTGGTGACAGGGGGACAGCCAGGCTGGTCCCTTAGAAAGTGGGGCTGGACAGGGCATCGTCACCCAGCCCCAAACCCACCTGGAAAGGGAGAAAGGAGAGCGCGTGCTCAATCAGCAGCCGCATCAGCCTCTTGGAGTAGAAAATGAACTCGTCCCTGCTGGTCTCCTTGTTTCTGGAGGGGAAGGAAAAGAAACGTAAGCTGGAGACCAAAATGTGCTCCCCCCCCCCCGGCCCCAGCACATCAGGGAAAGCCCCTGCCCCAGCTGGCTGTCAGCTGCTTGTTTGCACGGGGCCCACGGGTTGAGTTTTAGGGTGTTTTAAGGTGAAAAGTTTTAAGGTAAAAAGCAGAAAAATCGTTAGCAAGATGAGGGAGCATTTTCCAGCTTCTGAGAGCACCCCAGCAACACTCCCACACCCAGGACCCCCTCTCGGCTCCCCTGTCCCACGTCCCCAAGCCCTGGGGCAGGGCACAGGTTGAGCTCTGAGGGTTCGGGAGCCCAAAATGAGCCAAGCCCACCCCATCCGAGCCCCGTCCCGTCCCGGGGGGGGCTTTACCTGATGATGGTGTGCATGCCCCTCACCTGAGGGGTGCTCTTCAGCACGCTGAGGGTCTGCGGGAGAGGGTGGCACTGGTGGGCAGAGGCCAGGGCGGCCCTGAAAACCAAAAACGGGGTCAGAAAGGGGCTCCGGGCGAGGTTCCCGAGGGCTGGTGCACAGCACACGGCCGGAGCCATCCTCCCAGATGCCCAATCTCCTGCAAACTCACACCGAGGACGTTTGGCCGAGCCCAACGAGCGGCCAGCCCTGCCCGGGACCCCGCGGTGACGGAGGGACCCGCTGCTGCTGAAGGGGCAGGGGGTGGGTGCTCGGGATTTAACCAAAAAAAAAACCAAAATCCCAACGTCCTCCCGCTCGGGAGCTGGAGCTGGGGGATGGATCCTCGCCTCATGGGGTGAGGAGGAGATATCGTAGCGGGCTCGGTGCCACCCTACAAGCACAGGACACCGGGTGAGCACGCATCCATCCCGAATTGGGAACAGCTTCAAGGCTGTGCCTGCGGGGCCGGCTGCCTGAGTCATCTCCACGTAAGTAATAGGGCCGGGAGCTATTCTGGGATCAAGGGAAGACCATTGAAAGGGGGGAAGAGCACAATGGAGCCCCATTAATCACCTCTGGGTCTGTAACGAGCTGAAGGTCACAGCCGCTGGGCTCCCCGGGGGCCGGGCAGGATATGGGGCAAAGCCACTTTGTCTGGGAGGAGGGCTGGGGTCACAAAGCCACACGTCACACCAAAAAAAAAACCCCAAACAAACACGTGCCAGCGGCCGCTCAGAGAGAGGACGGGGAGGAGGAGAAGAGAGCAAACAGACACAAAGCAGCGGGTGATTAAGAGTCGCCATCCAGCAGAAACCTTGGATTAATCGCCCGCAGGCGCACACGGAAGGCACAGAAGCAGAGGAGAAGGCAGAGAAGATGACTGGGGGGGGGGATGGAGGAGGGCAGGGCTCCATGGCTCCAGGTCTCCATCCACAAAGCCCAACGAGACATTCCCAAGGCCTGGGGGAGCTTCAGGGCTCCTTTTTGCTTTTGCCAGCCACGCGGGGAAGGATCCCGAGAGCCGAGGCAGCACACGGGGCAGGCTGCGCCCCCACTGTGGGTCCGGAGAGCCCCCCCTGCCCCTCTGGGACCAGCAGCCCTCAAGACCCCGCAGCAGCCGTCAGCGAAGCGAGCTCACCCCGTTAGCCCCCAAAATTTAGGGTAGGTGCTCTCAGAGATGCAGCTCTGCCCCCTCCTGCAGGACCCGGCCCCAGGGACAGGTTCTGGGGCCGTGGCCACCACCCGGACCCCCTCCTGGCCCCAAAAACGCGGCCCCACTGAGCCAAAGCTGCAAGGGGTGAGCGCTGCTGCCTGCTCCCGGGGCTGGGGGGGGGCAGAGATCAGCCCCCGGCACCGCACTCACACCCTCCTCTCCCAACCCCAGCGGGGTTTTTGGGGCTGGAAACTGCTGTCCCCAAAATCAGAGCAGCTCCAGGTGCTGGGGTTGAGCCCGTGGTCTGCGAGCAACCCCGTTCCCTGCGGAACGGGCTCAAATGAGGCTAGAAAAAAAAAAAACAGGGCTAGAAAAAAAAAAAAAAACAAAAACCACCTCGGGACCCTCCCCAAGTCCCAATTTGGCCCACGAAGCCCCCCAGCAAAGCGGGACCCGGTGTGCAGCCTGCCCCAGGACCCCCGCCCGGGTTAGTGCGGCTCACACTGCGCTGCCCGCGGTTAGTGGCACACCCCCACCGCGGCCGTGAGCGTTATTTGTTTTTTTTTTGGCTCCTCACATATCCCAGCGCAGCTTCCTCTGGTCACCGGGTGGGAGGGACGTTCGGGGGGAGACAAGACCGGGCAACAGCAGAGTTTTGTGGGTTTTTGTTGTTTTTTTGTTTTTTTTTTTTAAGGGGAGAGGGACAAAGACGACATGGAACAAAGGAGAAAGCACCGGCATTAGTTAAAAAGGGGGGGGGAAAAAAAAAAAAAAAAAAAAAAAAAGCCCAGTGCCCGGGCTGGCACCATACAGCCCCCAAAAGCCCCTTCCTCGGTGGCCCTGTCCCCTGTCACCAACCCTGGTGCCACCGTGGGGACTGCCACGTCCCTGTCCCAGCTGGTTCCGCAGCTCCTGGGCTCCTCGAAGCCCTGAAATCCCAAAATAAGTGCAGGAGCTTCAAAAACCGAGCCTCGTCCCGCACGTCCCCCCCCCCTCCTGGCACGCTGGGGGGGCTCTGCCCCAGTCCTGGAGAGCCGAGAGCACTGGGAGCACTGGGAACACTGGAGAAAGGCAGCCCTCAACCCACCACCAGCAGCTGGAAAACCTTCAGGACCTTCACCCAAATCCGCCATCCTCGCACGGGGGCTCGCGGGCAGGGGGCTGGGGGGGTCTCAGCCCTGCCAGGGGGGGATCTGGTCCCCAAACCCAGCACCCGCAGCCTGCCTGCGAGCTTCCTGCCCCCCCCTTCCTCCTCTCGGGGCAGGACGGCGACGGAAAATTCAGCCAGGCAAGAAGAACGTCTCCGTTTGGAAACTTCATTATTATCTTTTTTTTTTTCCCCCTCCCTCAGAACAAAAGGTTCGAAGGTAAAAAAAAAAAAAAAAAGAAGAGAAAAGAAGAAGAGAAAAGAGAGAAAAGGGGGGTGAGCATCGCTCAGGGAACATCAGCTCTTTGTGGAGCGCGCCGTCAAACAGGAAGCAGACAAGAGACATCCAGCTACAAAGGAGCTGATGCAGTCAGGGCATTTCAAACACGAAACACGGCCAGCAGCTGGCTTTCACGGCCGACATTTCAAACCAGGGCTATTAAAGCCACGCCACGGGCTGATATTTAAAGACACAATCGGCAAAGGGCACGCCGAGCCCATCGCGACCCGGAGCGGAAGGAGGATCGATCGGCGAGGGATAAAGCTGAAAAGAGCTCCGAGAGCTGGGTTTGTTGCTGAAACGGTGCAGAAGGGGCAGAAAAAAGGCTGGGGACACACACACGGGTCCCTCTGCTGCTGCGGGGCACGAGGAGAAACACCCGGGCATGGGTGGGAAGGGAGCAGGTGAAGGTAATCACACCTCCCGCAGCGCCGTGGTTAAATGTGGGGCCAGGTCGGAGCATCCCGCTCCTATCCTACCTGCCACCAAGGCCTGGCTGAGTCCCCACGGCCACCAAAGGGTGGTGGCATCAGAAAAACACGTGTGACATTTGGATGAAGCCATTCAGGACGAGGAATCGCTTTCGATGGCACCCCAGGAGCACGGAGCCCGGTGCCCGTCCCTAAATCCACCTCGCAGGGCTGTGGGGCCGCCGGGAGCTGCCCCGACTTTGAAAGCACCACGATGCCAGGAGCAAAAACTTCAATTTCACAGGATTTTTTTTTTCCAGACCCTCTGGCAAAGGCATCAATGGAAACCAGGGGCCTGAAACGGAGCACGCACATTTCTGCGGCCTTGATGACTGCAGGGGTCAGAGTTCTCCTTCCAAATTTGCTCTCGGGACACTGCTCACGTTGCCTCAACCTTTTGCTGAGTACCTGGCTTAGAGGGCGCACAAAAAGTTCAAAAGATCGCCTGTGCTGAGTGCCAGCTCCATTAAAGAGGAAAATCACCAGAGAGAAAGGAAATCCTCCAAATATAAATACATACACACACAGATATGGGCATGCAGACACGCACACAGCCTGCTCCCTGATGTCATCCCTGCAAGATTTCGGGTAAAAAACTTCTCCCTGTGCTAAGGAACAACTTCCCACCTGAGCCTCCGGACACCCCAGGAAGCTCACGCAGGGAAATGCCGGGCCCCGTGGTGTTAAACAAGCAGAAAACCCGAGAGAAAATCAAACATCTGGTCGCTTAGTCTGGGAAATAAATGACTGAAGCAGAAATACGGAAGGCGGAGAGCCTTTTCCTGTCCACCGTAGGTATTTTAAAAGCTTTCTGTGTGCCTCATGTAAATCTGGGGGTTACTCGTGCTAAGTGTCTCCGTACAACGATGGAGATCTAAATGGAAACCCTCTGCAGGACCGCAGAGATACCCGTAAATCTCGCTGGCTGCCTAATGGAAGTGAGAGAGCCTCGGTCCCACCTGGATGCAGAGGCTGAAGAGGCTGCGTAAATCGCTGCCTGCTCCACAGCATCCTCCTGCGGGTCCTGGGAAAGGAGCAATCCTGCTGGGCTGCGGCCAAACGGGTCGCCTGGTCTCCCAGAGCCTATGCCCGGTGAGGGATTTGGGGCTGTCACCTCCCTCCTGCGGCTTCGTCCCCAGGGCTGGGGAGGGAGAGAGGCTCCAAAACCGCTCGTCTTGGAGGAGGAAGGGAAATGAGAGCAAAATCCGGGACGTGGAGCCCCCCTTTCCTGCAGGGTCCCGGCTACAGACCTGGCGGCGCCCCCGTGGCACAAACACGGCCCCAAGGACCGGCCCCGTCCCTGCTGGCCCCAAAACCGGGGACTCGTGGCCTCTTGCCATGGGATTCGGGAGCTATCGGTCTCGCCAGCGGGTCGGGGTTTAGGCCAAGCAGTGCCTGGCATTGGAAATGCCTCGGGCTGCACAGACAGGGCAGGGTTAGGGGGCTCTTACCTGACACTGAGTTCACGCTGCGGCAGCAAGACAAAGACACAACGCAACCGGTATTAAGCATTGCCAACACCACACGGTCGTTTCAAGACAAAAGAAAAGGAGAAATAGGAATATTTTCCTGCATTCCCATGCTAATTCCCATGTAGCTTTTTCCCCTTTCTTCCCCTCCCCGGGTAAACGTGAGCCCCCCAGCCAACCCCTCGCCTGGCTCGCAGTATTTGCTCTCCCTGCCACGTCTCGGGGGGGCTGGAAGAAAACTTCCATTCCCCCTCCACCTGATGCCAGAGATGATGCCAGGGCTCTGGGCTTGGCTCCTGTGCCCTGGGAGCAGGGTTTAGCAAGAAAGCAGCTTCCTGAGCTGCCAGAGTTCAGCCCTGGGGTGTCCCCAGGGGAACTTTTCCACCCTGGTTTTGTGCCGGAGCAGGCACAGGACGCACGGTGCTGTCACGGGCACCAGAGGCTGCACGGCTCCTGCAGGAACCGAGCCCTTGGCTTTTGGGGTGTCCGTCCCCAGGCTGTGCTGCTCCCCGGGTATCACCCCGAGCATCTTCACAGCTCGAACACGAAAGCTACAAAGCAGCCCGGCGCCGTGGGGCAGCGGGAGGGGGCTGCGCTGCCCAGGGAATGGCAACACGCAGCTGGGAGCGAAACAGGACAAGACTTTTTTTTTTTTTTTTTAGGTTTTGCTCCCCACGGGATGCACCCAACGAGTGGGAAACCGGGCTCTGGGTTGCCAAAAGCGCAGCAGTGGCTGCAAGGGGCGAAGAGGAGAAGCCAGAGCCGGAGAGCAGGAGCGCTGCAGGGCTCGGCGCGATGCTGGGTGCGGGTCCAGCATCACTCGAGGACGGCTGCTTTGTCCGTGGATCACTTGCTGTCCCGGGGAGATGGAGGCTGCTGCGGGACCGCAGCGTGCAGCGAGGGTTTGTGCTCGCTGGGACGAGGCAGGCTCCTCCGGGCTGGAGGAGCAGGGCTTGGAGGAGTTGTTGGGGACAGCCCAGGAGCACGGAGGGATGCCAGCCCGTTCCCACCTCGGCACCCGGCACCCCGAGGGTCCCCCCATCCCTCACAAGCACCTCTTACCTCCTCCAGCTGGCTGTGGACGTGCTGCACGATCAGGTCGATGGCCACCGTGTTCCCACTCCCTGAAGCAAAAGCAGAACAGAGGAGGTGAAGGCCACAGCGCTAACCACGACAAGCTCCTTCCCCAAATTCCCCGCTATGCTCAAAAATAAACCCTACTCCCGCAAAGCATCATCCACCAGGAGACATCCCTGCTGTTACCACCTTGCTCTTTGGTAATTTATTATTGAATATCTAGAATATAGATAGATATTAGATATAAATAATAATATAGATATTAGATAGAATATCTAGATATCTTGATATTTTTTAAATTTCTAAGCTACCGGCGCTTGTAGGGCAGGACTAGCTGAGGGAAAAGCGGCACGAATTCCCCAGGAACCTGCTTTTGGCGAGTTTTTGGGTCTCTCGCCTGCAAAAACCTTTGCTTTTGCCCCTCTCCTGCCCTCGCCCGCCGGGCCCCAGGCAGACGGGCGGTACCTCGGGGCACCACGATGTCGGCCAGGCGCATGGTGGGCTGGATGTACTGGTCGAAGGCGGGCTTGACGAATTTGTTGTACTGCTTGATGACGCCCTCGATGTCACGGCCGCGCTCGCTGATGTCCCTGCGCAGGCGGCGCACCAGGCGGATGTCCGAGTCCGTGTCGACGAATATTTTCAGGTCCAGGAGCTGAATGAATGAGAGGGGAGGGAAGAAATCCCAGCAGGAGGAGCATGGAACAGGAGCTGGCCTCCAGCAGGCACAGCCGGGAGGCTGAGCCCAAGGCACGGCACGGCTCTGACCGAGCTGAAATCTGCTCTGCACGGCTCCGGGCTGCAGCGAGCTTTGCCTTTACAGGCACTGCCAGTTCAGACACTGCCTCCTGCCCCCAAGGACCCGTCCTGCTCCAGATCATGCCTCTAAGCACCCCCAGAGCTTTGGTGGGACGGTATTTAAGGGCGAGGAGGAGCTGGAAGGACAGAAACCAGCGGGTTAATCCAGGAGCCGCGGCTCGCTGCTGCTGGAAGGGAGCCAGGCACAGCAGGACAGCTCTGGGGCTGGGATCCCTGACGCTGCCCCCAGCCTCCAGAGACAGAACCGAGGGATATTCGGAGGAAAAGCTCCTCGGGGATTTACCCAGCTGTCCACTGGAGGTCATCGTTGCTCCAGGAAAGCTGCAGCACAAACGCTTGGCAGGGGAGCGAACTTCCTAGACTGAGCCTGGTGAAGCTTGTGCGTGGCTCACCCCCACCCTGCAGCATTTTCCATGGACCCAAACACTTCCCAGGAATGCCTGAAGCTCTGGATGAGCCCGCCCTGGGAACACAACCCTCTGCAGAGCAGAACCTCAGCCAGATTTGCCTCTGGCTGTGCAAGCTGAGACGCGGGGTGGAGGTGTGCTATTTCTGGGCGTATTTATGCACCGTCGCTGCCAGGGCCCGGGTCACCACTTGGCTCCTGGACACAAACAGCAGAGACCAAGGCCTCTGCTTAAAGCCTGGGGCTTTTCCCCTGCTGCTGCAAGAGCCCAGGACTGTTTCTCCCGCACCCTGAAGCTGGACAAGACACACAACTCACCTTCAGCAGCTCCTTGTCCGCAAAAGCCATGATGCCTTCGAAAATAATCACGTTGGCGCCGTACAGGGTTTTCTGCGGAGGCAGAATCGATGTGGTTAGAGCTCAGAGATCCCCCGCTCCAGCAAAAAATAATAAAATAAACCCAGAAGAACGATCAGCTCCTTGTTTCCCAGGCTTTGGGGTGACTTTGGGGTACCCAAAACCCGCACCCTGCTCTCACCCCGGCAGTCCCCCCCCCACCCCATCCTGCGCCCCTCGGTGTCCCTTACCCATTCCTTCTTCCTGCTGTGGGTGGTGAAGTCGTAGATGGGGATCTTCACGCTCTTGCCTTGCTTCAGCTTCTTCAGGGTGGCGATGATGAGGTCGAAGTCGAAGGCATCGGGGTGGTCGAAGTTGAAATCGTTGCTGGCCGCCTGCTCCTGCTGCTGCTTGGTCAATACCTGTCCCCGGAGAGGAGTTTAGGGCTTGTGGCCGTCCCCCTTTTGGGGCAGCCGTCGCTCCTCCTGCCCCAAATAGGGCCAGGGGAAGCAGGAGGCTGTCTCTGAACCCGCTCCACGTTTCCCCATCAAGGCCACGGCTGCCTCACCTTGTAGAAGGAGTCCATGGAGAGCAGCACCACCCAGGGGACGTCCAGAGCCTCGATGATCATCGTGGCCACCGTGGTCTTCCCGGAGGCGCTGCCTCCTCCCAGACCTGCCAGAGAGAAGGGGAGGAAGCCCCCGAAATCCCCTCCAGACCCCAGGAGGGGCTCGGGGGGGCTGCTCTGATGCTGGGGACACAGTGAAAGAGGGAGATGCTGGGCGAGGTGATCCCTGAAACGCCCAAAGGCGCTGGAAGTGCCAGCAACGCGCACGGCTCACGCGGTGCTTGTGTAACGAGGGGAGAGCTGGCACGGGAACAGCCGAGGCTAAATCCCTCGTGACCACTCAGGCAACCCACAAGCTCTGGGAATATCCGCGAGGACTCTCCCCGAGGCTGAGCAGCTCAGGATGGAGCCAGCCTCCAGCTTCTGAGCAGGTTGTGGGAGCGCGGGAGGAAGCAGGAACCCCAAATCAGGTCTCCAAGAGGACAGCACCGATGCTGCCGGAGAAATTCGAGCTGTTTCTGCCTACCTATGACGAAGGCCTCCTTGGACTGGGTGCCGTGCTCGTTGTACCAGGGCGGCCGGCCCGCCGTGTAGATGGTTCTCTTGCTGGTCCTCAGCAGGGGCGGCTCCGACTTGCACTGGCTCGTGGTGCGCTTTCGGGGAGGTTTGGAGGACCCCACGGCCGGGTACAGGCGGTCCAAGGACTCGGCGCTGCTGTTGCTGGGGATGGGAAGAGGGAGCAGGGGTTAAATAAAAAACCGAGGGCTCTGGTGAGCACCGAGTGCCATCACAGAGGGCGGCGGGGTGCCCCGAAAGACTTTTCTAAGGGATGGAGGCCAAAAACGAGCTAGAGCTCGGCCAAATTCTGCCACGCACCCCATGCACAAGCCCTCTCCTCGCAGCTTGGACGATTTCCAGCCTCAACCCTTCCTGGGGCTACAGAGCTGCTTGTGCCCGCTGTGCCGCGTGGGCAGGGCAGGGCTGGGAGCCCTGGAGCTGCTAAAAACCTCTCCCCGATCTGTCCTCCCACAGCGGGGAGCGGGGGGAGCCCGGGGGCTCTGCGCTTGGCAGGGGTTGTGGTGGCTGCGAGGCGATAACGCGGCGGCCGGCCAGGAGATAAGCTGCAGCCCGCACCAGGAGGATGATTTCCACCCCCGGGGCACCGAGTTCTGCACAAGCAGGCTGTGCTGGAGGACAAATCCCAGCTGGAAATGGGGCTTTTTCCCCAAAACAACCCCCTGCAACCCCCCTGGCACGACCACGAGGCGCCTCCGGGAATCACCAGGTGGGGATAAAACCTCTGCCAGGGCACCGAAGGGTCAGAAGGGTTTAAACCTTTTTTTTTTTTGCTTGGTTTTAAGCCGTTTTGGTACGCAGATTAGTCCCCTCCTCTCCCGCAGCCCTTTTTAGGGTAATTCTCGATAATGACCAAAATTTGAGACCGGCCATCTGTGCGCAAAGCCGCCCGGCACCTCGCGGGGTGGGGGGGGGGGACGGCCGTGGTGTGGCTCTGTGTGATCCTCCCAGCACCGTGCAGCGCCTTCCCCAGCACCAGGAGCTTCCACATCAGTGCCAGAGCTGTGAGCATCGCATCCGGAGCCTCGCTCAGCACCTCCAGAGCCTTGCTCAGCACCCCTGGAGCCCTCTCCCGTTTTCCCCCGAGGCTGCAGGGCCTCGAGGTGCCAGCTCCTGTCCCCGGTGTCGCTCAGCACCAAGCCCAGCCCCTGGTTTCTGGGGCTGAAATCACGATCCCCAAACCCAGGCACAGCCCCTGGATTGATCCTGGTCTCCGAAGAGGTTTCTGGCAGCCAGCAGCAGGCTGGGCTCTGCCTCCAGCTCGGATCCACGCAGCTCAGCTCCAGGCGGTGACAAGGAGGCTCTGCCCCCATGGCTTCGGCTGTGCCCCCAATTTCAGGCTGCTGTCAAGGTTTTCTTCTCCCCGAGGTGCCCGCAGTGCACCCAGGCTGCTGGCACCGAGGGCACGAGCAGCAGATCCATCCTCCCCTCGTCCTCCCCGATGCAAGGAGCGTTTTCATCCCGTTCCCGGAGCTCTCCTTCTTCGCCTCTTCTCCTCCCAGTACGTCTGGACCTCTGCATAAATTGTGTTCCACCTCTCCAACCGCTGCCCCCCATGATTTATCCCAGATAAACACGGCTCCGGGGGGCGGTGACTGCTCTGGACTCCTGCAAAGGTCACGATTTTGCTCCTGGTGCCAACTTGAGGCTCTCCCCTCCGAAGGTCCCTCAGTCTCAGCTCCCTGATTTCCCCGCTGGGTTCTTCTTTTGCTTTGTAGGGCCAAAACCTCGCTCTCTGCACCTACTGAGGAGGGAAGAGCCCGGAGAAAGGCCACTATTTACAGCCAGAGCCCCTGGGCTGCTTCGTGCGCCCGGCGGCGAGCCCGGCCAGACCTCGCCGGGAGGGCAGGAGGGGAGCACAGCCCTCGTCCTCATCCTCATCCTCATCTTCATCCTCTGCAGCCCCGCCGTGCCAGGAGAACGCGTCCCTGTGCCAGAACAAGGCAGGTACAGACAGAATCCCCCCCCTCAGTGCCTTTTTGGGGGCAGCCGCCCCCATCTGTCCCCAGGTTTGGGGACGTTTCCCCTCCTTGCCGCAGGTGAATCCTCCCTGCTGGCACCGGCGCTGCTTTGCCAGGGGAAACCCACCTGGATTGGAGACCCCTCCACGCCCACTCCCCACCTGGGTGAGGGCAAAACATCCAAATCCAACACCCCAGCTGCAGCCAGCGAGGGAAAACCCCAAACCTGACCTTGCCACCCCGCAGGAGAGCTCCTCCTCGGTCCCATGCCCCGCAGACACGGCGCCAGCCTTCCAAATCCTCCCCCTGATCCCCCCCCGGGGAAGCTGATCTTCCCTCCAGCTGCCAGCCACGATTTCGCAGGCCCCCACCAGAAGAAAAAAGAAGAAAGAAAACCCCAAACCCACCCCAAAAAGGGGCAGAGCTCACCTGCCTTCGGGCCCGAGGGCCCAGCAGCCCGATATGCGGACGCTGGCGTAAGCCGGGGGGCTGCTCATGGCTGGGCACCTCCCGGGGGGAATTTGGGGGGGAATTTGGGCTCGGAGGCTTTGGGACGAGCCATGCGGGGAGCGTCCCCGTGTGGCTGGGGGGGCACCGACCCCAGAAATGGGGGGGGGACACCACGGGGCTCAGTGGGAGGACGGGAGGTGTTTTGCTGGGAGCCGCGGGGCGGTCAGCGCGCATAAGAGGATAGCTTAACCCAGAGATTACGTTCATTACCTGATATTAATAGCCCTGGCTTGATTAAAGGAAAAAAAAAAAAAGGGGGGGGGCAGCAGGGGGGTGTCACCTCCTCCAAACGCCCCGGCGGCGGATGAACGGGCTCGTTTTGGGGCCGGGGCTCCTTCAGCTGCTTCTGACACTCAGCGCACGGCTCCGGGGCAGCTCGGTGAGCACTGGGGGGGGGGCAGCAAGGGAGGGTTCCAGGGGGGGCACCGGGATGGAGCAGGCACCCGGGGGGGCACCGATGGGGCTGCACAAGGCTCGGTGCTGCCTTACCGGGGCTGTGGGTGCGGGTTTGTCGCCCTCCTGTAGCCCCCAGGTGGGGGCCGGTTGGATCTGACCCCCCCCCCCTTTGCCGTCCCCGCGAGCTCGGCAGCCCCGGAGTAAACAAGCCCTGGAAACTCAACACCCCCCAGGCTAAGAATAACGCCGCCACCGCCGCCGTTCCCGCTGCCCCCCTCGTCCCCGTCCCCAAAATCTCCACCCCGGGTGTTTGGGCTCCAAGCAGCCCGCGGATTTGTTTTCCTGCGGCGCCTGAGAAATCGCCCAAAAAAGCCACGGTCACCGAGCACCACGGCCACCAACGGGACCACCACGGGACAGCCGGACACCGAACGGGGTCTCAGCGGCTGCCTCCTGGCCCTATAACGCTGAGCTGGCCCCGAAGAGCAGGATTTGACCCGGGGGATCAAAGGAGCCCGTCCCGCGCCCTGCCATTTCGGCACCAGCTCCCCTCTCGCTGGAAAAGCGCTCGCAGGAGTTTAAAAATGAAAACCCCTCTTCCGCAGCGATTTGGGATCTTCCTCAAAAAGAAGAAAAAAAATAAAAATAAAAATAAAAATAAAAGGGGACCAGAAATTGGAACCGAAGCTCTCCTTGCCCGTGTGTCACTGTTCCTTATCGCACGCTCCCCGCTGCCTTTTTTTTTTTCCCTGCCTTTGTTTAAAGCCTCTGAGCGGCGGCACCGATGCTCCCAGCGGCTCTCCCGACGTCCCAGACGAGCTCCCAGGTAGGATGGGAATTACCCACGCCAAATTTTAATCCCGGCAGCAACAAAAATCCCCCCGGGGGGGCTCAGCATCCGACCGCGGGCACCGGGCGCCGCCGCGGCTGCGGGCACGGCGCTGGGCAGGGCCCTGGGTGTGCGCCTTCGCTTCCTGGTTCCCCAGCTCTCACGCAGGGTGAACGTTTTGGGACTTTTTTCTTCCTTCTAGAAGATTTTTTTTTTAAGCCCGTGATCGCAGGGCTGGGGCAGCCGGGCTTGAAATTGCGAGCGAAAGCGACGCGGCGAGGGCGGATGGAGGCGTGCTGGGGCGGCCACCTCAGCTCCCTGCGCCCCGCGAGGAAATGCTGGAGGAACGGGAGGCTGAAGGAAGCGTTCAGCCTAAAAACCAAATACCTTGAGGAAAAAAGAGCAAGAACAAGGCCGTCCGAATGCACAGGGGCTGAGACGAGGACGTTGGAGACGAGGACGTTGGAGACGAGGACGTTGGAGACGAGGATGTTGGAGATGAAGATGTTGGAGACGAAGACGTTCTCCACGAGAGGTGGCGCAGACTTTTGGGACCTCGCCTCTCCTGGGGTGCTGGGATGAAGCAGAGCCCCCCCGCTGCTCACCACGATCCAGACATCACCACCAGGTCCTTGGGAGAGCTCTGGGGGTGCCCAAGCTGAAGCCAAGCAGCGCTGGCAGGATGGATCAGCTCCAGTGCCACCCCTGGGTGCAGTTTGCTGGGCTCTGCCCGCTGGCACGGGACAACTCCAAGGCTCCTTGGGATTTGGGGAAGGGCCACGGCAAAGCACAACGACCGAGACGGGTCCGATCCTGGATGCTGCCCTGCACCCCGCGGGGCTGCGCTGCCCCAGGACCCCCTCGTCTGAGCGCTGAGGGGGCTGCATCCCCCCTGCCAGGTTTTGGGAAGCCCTAAGTGCCCGGAGAGAGGTGGCGGCGTGGAGATGGGGGACGGAGGCAGCCCCAGGGGCACGGGGTGCCCCTACAAACCCGAGCAGGGCCACAGTTGGTGCCCCCACCTCACCCCGCACAGGGATGGAGTCAGCCCCCCCGGCGGGGCAGAGGGAACACCTCCCTCCTCCGATCCCATTAGCTTGCTGCTATTTATACCCGGCACAGGCAGCTCCACCGCAGCCTCGCGGTCAGTGCCCGCGGCTTACACAACCCCACGGTGCCCTATGCCCCACATCCCGTCCCGTTCCATCCTATCCCATTCTTTTCTGCCCTGTTCCATCCCATCCTATCCCATCCCATCCATCTCATCCCATCCCATCTCATCCATCCTATCCTATCCTGTTCCATCCCATCCCATCTCATCCATTCCATCCCAACCCATCCCATCCCATCTATCTCATCCCATCCCATCCCAACACACCCCATCTTTTCCAACCCATCCCACCTCGTCCATCCCATCCCAACCCACCCCATCCCATCTTATCCATCCCGTCCTATCCTGTCCTGTTCCATCCCATCCCATCCATCCCATTCTATCCTGTCCTTTCCATCCCATCCCATCTCAACCCATCCTATCTCGTCCATCCCATCCCATCCCATCCCATCCATCCTATTCCATCCCATCCATCCTATTCCATCCCATCCATCCCATCCCATCTCTCTCATCCATCCCATCCTATCCTGTCCTGTTCCGTCCCATCCATCCCAACTCATCCATCCCATTCTATCCGATCCCATCCCATACATCCCATCCCATCTTGTCCATCCCATCCCATCCTATCCCATCCCAACCCATCTATCCCATCCCATCCCATCCTGTCCTGTCCCACCCCACCCCACTCCACCCCCCCAAAATTCCCCCCCACCACCTCCACGTCCACCCCCACCCCCACCCACCCCCACCGCCCCCTGGCTCTTCCCCACCCATACCGACACCAGCAGAACCCCCCAAAAAAAATTTTACCCCCCCCAAAAAAATTCACCTCCCCTTCCAAAGACCAGTCCCACACCCCCACCCGGGGGCCCCAAATACCGATTACACCTCCCACCCCCCAAAACCCCCCAAAACCCCCCCCGGGACTCATTCGCAGCCCCCCGGAGCCCATTTTTGGGGCCGAACCCCCCTTTTTTTTATCCCCCCCCCTCCCCAAATTCCCGTATTCCCCGGCGCTGCTTCACCCCGGGGGGGCCGAGCCGGGTTCCAGCTCCCCCCCCTCAGCCACCCCCAACCCCTCGGGACCCCCTCGGGACCCCCCCGGGACCCCCTCCCGGTGTCCCCCCCCCCCCTCCCCCGGTACCTCCCGGCCGGTGCCGCCGGGGCCCCCTCGGCCGCCGGGGCCGCGGCCATGGCGCTGCCGGGGAGAGGCCGGGGCCGGGCGGGGCGGAGCTGGCGCGGGGGGGGCCGGGACTTGTAGTGAGGGGGGGAAATAGGGGGAAAAAGGGGGAAATGGGGGGAAAAGGGGGGGAAAGGGGGGGAAAGGGGGGGAAAAGGGGGGTGAAAGGGGGGTGTAGGGGGGTGTAGGGGGGTATAAGGGGGTATGGGGGGGGTATAAGGGGGGTATGGGGGGGTAAAAGGGGTATGGGGGCTGTAGGAGGGGTGTAGGGGGGGTTATAGGGGGGTGTATGGGGGGGTATGGGGGGGTAAAAGGGGGGAAAAGGGGGGTATGGGGGGTGTAGGGGGGTATAGGGGGGTGTAGGGGGGTGTAGGGGGGTATAGAGGGGGGTATGGGGGGTAAAGGGGGTGTAGGGGGGTATGGGGGGGGAAAAGGGGGGGAAAGGGGGGTATGGGGGTTATAGGGGGGTGTAGAGGGGTATAGGGGGGTTATAGGGGGGTGTGGGGGGATGTAGGGGGGTATAGGGGGGTATAAGGGGGTGTAGGAGGGGTATAGGGATGTATGGGGGGGGTATGGGGGGTATAGGGGGGTGTAGGGGGGTATAAGAGGGGGTGTAGGGGGGGTGTAGGGAGGGTGTGGGGGGGTGTAGGAGGGGTATAGGGGGGTATAGGGGAATGTAGGGGGGTATGGGGGGTATAAGGGGGCATATGGGGGGTTATAGGGAGGTATATGGAGGGTATAGGGGGGTATACCCTATATACAGGGGGTGCTGGGGGACCTGGGGGGGCTGAGGGGTTCGTGGGGTGCTGGGGGGCCTGGGGGTGTTGAGGGGCTCCAGGGGGTGCTGAGGGTTTCAGGACGGGCTTAAGGGGTTCGGGGGGGATGAGGGGTCTGGGGGGGGGCTGAGGGGCTCCAGGGGGTGCTGGGGGGTTTGGGGGTGCTGAGGGGTTCGGGGGAGGATGAGGGGTTTGGGGGGTGCAGCGGGGCCTGAGAGGCTTGGGGGGTGCTGAGGGGCTTCGAGGAGGGCTGAGGGGCTCGGGGGGGGGTTGAGGGGCTCCAGTGGGTGCTGGGGGGCCCTGGGGGGGGGTGCTGGGGGCATTTGTGGGTGCTGTGGGCACGGGTGGGTGCCACCCGGGTGCTGTTGGACTCCGCTGGGTGCCGCGGGGCACAGGAACGCACCCCGGGGCGCGGGTTACGGTGCCGGGGGGTGCAGGGGAAGGCGTTCCCCTCCTGCGGGGCTTGTGGTGCTGGGGCAAACATTTTAAGGTGATTTTAAGGCGATTTGAAGAGGAAACTCAACCGGGGGAGCCCCCTTCCCAGCAGCAAACCTCCGTGCCCCTACGGGATTTCATCACCCGGGAGGGGAACGGCAGCGCTCGCCGTGCCCGCTCCCTGCAGACCCCCCCGGCAAACTGCAAAATAACGATGATGGTGATAATAAGAATAAAAAAATCAATAAACATTTATTCGATACAGCTGCTTTTAATACATACAGTACATAGAGTTATCCCTCCTCGGTGCTCGGCGGCGCTGTGGTTAATAGCTGCTCGTTACAGGACTCTCAAACTGAGGATTTGTCCATGATTAACAAAAGAACAGATCGTCACAAATCGGGAGTTTATTATAAGATAGTTTACTGTTAAAACAATTTTATTTTTTTTGCAAATAAACACTTTTTTTAATATATATATTTATATATTTATATATATGGTTACAAGTGATAAATTGAAAATTCTTTTTTTCTTCTTTTTTTTTTTTTCTTTTTTTTTTTTCCGTTTCGCTTTTTTCCCCAAAATACACTTACGCACTAATAACTGGCGTCGACGAGAAACATTCGGATATGCCGTGGGATGGGTGGCACGGGGAGAGAAAGAAAAGAACAAAACGGTCCCAGCCCCGGGGGGGTGCTCGGTGTGCCCGGTGGGACCCTGGCACCCGCAGCCCTGGGCGCACGTGCGGGTGCGGAGCCGACCTCGCCGGTGTTTCACGGCAAATTTCGGCACTGGGAGCTACCAGAGACATTTTTGGGGCCGGCTTCGTGTGAGGGCTGGGTCAGAGCCCTCCCGTCCCCAAGCACGCGGAGGTTTTTTAGCCCTTTCCTCGGTGATGTGCGGGTGCGGGTGGCGTGAAGATGAATTTGGGCAGCTGCGCCCCCGAGCCCCCCGCTGACACCGTGCGCATCCAAGCAGCGGGTCCGGCCGCTTCAGCCCAACCACGTCTCCAAATCCCAGCAGGAAAGGGGATAAAAGGGCAGAAAAATAGCTCACCGTGGAGCCAGCCTCGCCCCCCACACCCTGCTGCCCCCCACCCGCTCGGTTTTAGGTGCCCACCTCCAAGCACGAAGCGGCGGCACCGCGCGCCACGGGGCAGGCAGGAGCTGCTGATCCCGTTATTGCTTCGGGGGTGGGCAGCGAGGGGCGAGGAGCCTCCCCCGAGCGGGTAAAGGAAAGAAAGATGCTCACGGCGAAGCAAAGCAAAAGGTTTTCTCTGCCCTCGTGGGAGGAAAAAGCTTGGGTGGACCCGGGACACGAGGGACGTGCGCTCACTTGGCTTTGAAGACCTGGTCGCAGCGGGCTGGGGGCTGCTGCACGAACCCAGCTCCTTCCAGGGATGCTCTGCCCCTCGCCTCCCACTTTGGCCCCATTTCTCTTGGGGTCTGAGCCCCAGCTGGGAGCTCCCGGTGCCGGGCCGGGTCGTGTCCTCACCGCCGGCTGCGTCGGCGCAACCAGGCTGGAGGAGAAATGTGTCCCTAGGCTGTCATGGCCACCAACGCTTTTTGCAGCTCTTTATGGAGAAGAAAGCGGTGGGAGAACAAATCCTGCACCGAGTAATGAGTAGCAGGGGAAAAAAAATAATCAAAGGGAAAAAAAAAACAACCCTGAAGAGTTCAATTCCTCATCGAAATTTCCTTCTGACCAGGGAGCTGCTTTTTGGGCAAAAAAAAAGCAACTTTTGTTGCGGATTTAATCAATGGGAATCAAATTAATCGCGTGTTAATGAAGGCGAGCCCTGGGATGTTCCCCAAGGTGGGCGGTGGGGTTGCAAGGGGAACCTGGAGCCAGCGCAGCCGGGGCCAGGACACGGAGGAGCCTTCTCCCGATGCCACCTCCCAGCTTGAGAGCTGAATTCGGCCACAGCATTCAGAAATTTCAGCCACATCCCTCGGGGAAGGCGGATTTCTGAGGAGCAGAAATTTGCTGGGCTCCCGAGCGCGTTTTGGCACGCCCTGCCTGGAGGTGGGCACCGGCCCCACGGTCACAGCCCAAGAGGAAACCACATTCAGCTCCCAAACACCCTGATTTTTGGATCCAGCAGCTCCCTCTGACGTTAGCACGGAGCTGCCAGCTTCCCAGCCCTTTTGGGGGCACAAAACCCCTCCAGCAGCCTCTAAAATGCAGAAAAAACTCTTGGGACCGCGTCCCCGTGTCCCCACGTCCTCCCTGCCCGAGCCTGGGGCACCCCTGGTCCTGCAGCTCCTCGCAAGCCCCGCGGAGATGAGATTTGCACGGGCGATAGCATCAAAGCGAAGATGGGACGAGCCAATGGGATGAGCTGCCGTGACTAATTAAGCTTTCTCGCTAATTGCTTCCAAGCCCGAGGCAGCAGCAGGGTTCCCTCAGAGTGGGACAGCCGCTGGGGCACGAGGGCCAGCTCCCAGGGAAGCCACCCCGGCCTCGGACGGGCTTTTCACTGACCAAAAAACCAAAAAAAGCAGAAGCTCCCCTCCCCGTCACCACCTTCCCGAGCCCCAGGCGGGGGAACAGAACGGAGGAAAACCCGAAATGAGGTTTTTTTTTTCTGTTCCACCACCAGAAAAGCGCCGCGGGTGCCCCGGGGGCCGCGTCCCGAGGACGGAGGTAGCCTGGTTTGTGTCTGCGGACGGACACCGCTGGCTCCGGGGACCCTTTCCTCCAGGCCAGAGCGAGGCATTTGGGATGAGATCCGTGCGGGAAAAACCCCGAAAAGAAAAGCCAGGAAGGGAAGCGGCGCCGTGCCCGAAGGCAGGAGCTGTGATTGTCACTCCACGCTCACCCTGTGTCCCCATTGCACGCCCCACCGAGGAGCCGGGTGCCCAAAATGCTGCTCCCCTTTTTGGGGCCATCGTTTGGGGCAGGATGGGGGCTCCCCGAGGTGCGCAGCGCGTGCCACCCGGTGCATGAAGCCTTTGGAGACGCCGTGGCCGGGCAGTTTCGGGTCCTTCTCTCCCTGCAACCTTCTCTTAAACCCACAACCCCTCTCCCATCTCCATCCAGGGGTCTGTGGGTGCTCAGCACCTCCGGAGCCCCCTCCTGCACCCGGCACGGGGACGGCAGCACCCAAGGGTCCCTGCTCCGTGCCACCTCCCCGCTCCTTCCCTATAATATGACAAAAAAAAACCCTACAGCCCTCGACTGGAGGCACCACGGGGCAGGTCCCCGCTGCGGGCAAAGTGCCACCAGGTCCCCCCCCAGCACCCTGCTGTCCCCCCCAGTCCCTTCCCACCCCACGGGTCCAGCATCTTTGGGAACGTCGCCCCCCGAGGGGGGGCTGCGGCCACAAAAAGGCTTCGATAAGGGCAAGGGGGGGCTCGGGGTGAGCCCCCCGGCAGGGCGCAGAGCGACCCCGTGCACCGGGGCCCTGCTGCTATTGCACTTTTCTTTCGCTCAAGCGTCACCAGTTTCACACAGGGAGGGGAGAAGGGAAGGCAGGGGGACACGGGGGGGGGACGGCAGCAGGGCCCCGTTGGGCTGGAGGGGTTGTGGGGGGGGTATGTACATGGGTAGGGGGGGGTGAGAAGGGTCCAGCTTGCTCGGTCCTGTTTGCTTTCCAGTGTGAAACAAGGTCCATGATTTGCTTAAAGTGGTTAATCGCTATTTTCCGTCTCTTTTTTTTTTTTTTTTTCCTTTTTTTTGTAAAAAGGGGGGAAGGGAGGGGGGCTGAGCGGATGGGTGGAGGGAGTGGGGGAAGAGGAAGGGAAAAGAGGGGGGACAGAAAACCGGGAGCAGCCCCCCCCCCCCCCCCCCCTCAACCTCACCCTGTTACCCTGGGCTGTAAACGAATCCGTGAATCCTCGCGGAGGAGTCTCTGAGCTCTCATTTTTCGGGCACCTTGCTGCCCCCCCCCTTACGGTGCTGGCTCGGGGGTTTGGGGACGCGCTCGTCCCCGGCGGGGCTGCAGCGGGAGCCCTCCCAGTGCTCGGGGCTTTTCTTGTGATTAGTCTTTGCTGCCAGGCTCTCTTTGCCTTTGGGGGATATTTCCGGAGGCCTCTCCTTGGGTTTTCTCCCCCTTTTCTTCCCGTTTGTGCTTTTCTTTTTTTCCTCCTTGCTGGATGAAAGCTGCTCCCTGCTTTTCTTTTTCCGGCTGGCCTCGGCGGCGGTTCGGAACCAGTTCTGCATCCACGGGGTGATAACGGGGGCTGGTTAGGGACCTGCCTCGGCCCCGGCAGCCCCACAGCTCGCACCAGGGCTCTCTTGCCCCATTTTCCCAAGCCCCAGCTGCCCCATGCCCTTTGGCATCACCTCCCTGGAGGTTTTTGAGCACTGAGGCCCCCCCGGGCTGGCTCAGCAGCTCCGTGCCTTGCCCTGAGGCTGTCCCAATGCGGCTGATGCTGATGGGAGCTGCTGCGCCCTGCTCCTGGTGAATTTAAGGGGCTGGAGAGGGGCAAACCGAGCGTGGGCGCGTGGCAGCAGGGCCCCGGAGCAGCCCCAGCTGCTTCCTTACCTCCGAGTGAGCCTTGATGATGTGGTACTTGACCCCGCTCTCGGAGCTGAACTCCTTCTGGCAGAGGAGGCAGCGGTACTTGCCCACCGAGTGGTCCCCCTGCAAAGACAGAGCACCGGCGGGCAGCCCCAGGGCAGAGCCCAAAGCTCCCCGAGCCTCCAAATTTCGGGTCCTGCAGGCTCGCAGGGCACAGCCAGCGCCCAATTTCGCTGCCCCTGCGTTACCCAGGGCGGCTGCGGGGCTGCGCAGACACCGTGTGGGGCCGAACGCCCCCGTTCCCTCGCTGTCAGCAGAGCTGTGATCTACGGGGACCGAGCCCTCGGCTAATTTACGCCCCCCAGCCTCACCTCGCTGCCCTCTGAGGCTGTCAAAGAGCTGCGGCTACCGCTGGGTTCCTGTCGGCACAGCCCTCCTGGGGGTGACTGATCACCCGGCTCACGGAGAGGGGGGGGGATAAATGTGTTCTCTTATTGACAAGGGGTTGATGGATGGCCCCCTCGGGCCACGCAGACATCGCTCGCTGGGAATTTCTCCCTGGCTGGCTCCGGGCTGTAAATCTGCAGCGGGACAGCTCGTGCGTTTTGGAGAGGGGCAGGCCCGGCTCCGTAAACCCTCCTGCAAAAATCAGCTCGGCTCCTCGAGCCCCGCCGAGGACGGGGAGCTGCAGCGTGGGCTATGCCAGGCTTGCCTCTCGTGGGCAACGCAGCTGTGTATTTAGAGAAAATAATCCCGCAGGCCCTGGCTACCTTCTGTGCACAGGCACCAGAGCAGCGACAACAGAACCAGCCAGAAAACGCCTGGTTTTCGCTCAGAAACCATTTGCTGCTGGGTGCCCGGGTCTGCGAGCTCGCAAAGGAGCTGCCGGAGCCTCCTGCGCTTGCACTTTTATCCTGTGTAAATCCTGCTTCTTCTGCCGGGTCTCTGCAGCCCATTTTCGAACTGATCTCATTAGGGGCTGATGTTCCAGCTCGTGCTGGAGGAGTGCGGGAGGTTGTGTTTTTAATAACCGTGGGGTGTGCGTTGGAGCTGCCTCCTGGAAGCTGTGTTCAACGCAAGCTGCAGCTGGAAACGTTTCAGGGCAGAAAGCTTTACGAGCTCACCCCGTTCCAAGGCGAGGGACCTACGCTGAGCTCCCGAGCCCTCCTCCTGTGGGGGCTGCAGGCCACCCGGCCCCCCCGGCGCTCGGCAGTGCCACCGCTCTGCCTGCCCGCAGCCCTGCGGTCTCTGCAGGGCTCCTGGCAGTGCTGGCCACAGCTGTGACTAAATCAGGGGCTGCAGGAGCTGTGCAGGGGCTGCTGCGGGTTGTCCTTGGGTCAGACGTTGGCTCAGGCAAGGGTTTTCCTCCAGGAGATAAAAGCTCTCCGCGACGCCCGCTGGGCTGCAGCCTCGCCTCCTTCGGGTACGTGGGGCTGGGGGGTTGATCCCGCCCAGGTCGCCATCCTTTAACCCACGTCCTTTTTTAATTTTTTTTTTATTTTGTCCCTTGGCCTGCTTCTTCCGAAAGGACAAGCCCAAGCCCACCTCCGAGCCGAAGGTGCGAGAGGAGGCAGGACCTACCTTGGTGCAGTTGGCCAGGTGAGCTTTCAACCCCGAGACGCTGGAGTAGATGGCTTCGCAGCACTGCGGGAAAAGAAACACAGGAGGGTTGGCCACCTTTTGCCCTCGTCTCCAGGCCTTCCTCTAGCCCGTGGCCAGGAGCCCGCTGGGCCAGCGAGGCCACGGGTCCAGGCGGAGCAGCGGGAGGTTAATGCTGTGCGAGACGCCGAGGGCTCTGGGCACACGTTTCCTATTAGAGCTAATGGGAGCCATGTGGCCGCGTTCCCCCTGCAACGGGCTGGAAAAAAAAGTCTCCCCTCAACGTCTCCGTGGAAAACGTCCATTTGCGAGCAGTCAGGAGGCCCTGCTGGGCTACAGGAGTTCTTGGAGCCACAGCAGACGCTTAACGGAGAAGGGAAATCACCAGGGCAGCGGCATGACCAGTTTCTGAGCCACGTCTTTTCAAAGCGCCTGTGTGTGACATTCATTAGCCAGTGCGTCTCCCCCGGCCTTGTGGTAACAGCCCCGCTCAAAATTCCCATTGCTGAGGCTTTGTTTCACGTTATAAATCAACAGCCCAGCACGAGGGTGGAGTTCACCTCCCTGCGAGCTCAGGCCAAGGCTGTTTTACAGCGAGATGAAGCACACACACCACGTCCCGGAGGCCTTTGCCTATCCCAGCGCTTAAAAAATAAAAATAAAATAAAAAAACACGCACGAAAATACCCCAAACGACTTAAAACCAGCCCTGGCTTTACTCTGGGAAAAGCAGGTTCTGTGCAAAAAGGGCTCCTAGGCACAGAGCACGCAGCCTTCGCCCTGTGCTGGTGCCGGAGCTCCCCAAAAGCAGCCCCAGCTTTTGGGGAGCTCCAAAACCTGCCTCCCACCAGCACCCAGGACCTGGGGGGTGATTCCTGAGCCCCCCCTTGTGCTCAAGAACCCTGGCAGGGGACGTGCTTCCCTTTCCATGGACCTTGGGGAGAGCAGCTCAAACCCAGGGCTGAGCAGCAACAAAACTGCTGCAGCCTCGGTGCCCGGGAACTTAAAGAACCGGGGGTTTCTGCCCCAAAAAATTCCCCTCGTGGGGTGAAAGCGGGAGAGGAGAAGCGGTCCTTACGTTGTTGGGGCAGTTGATGTGTCCTTTCTCCTTCACTTCGTTCTTCCAGTTTTCCAGCAGCCTCGGGTTGAGCTTGGGAAGTCCCGGCCGGGTGTAGTTGAGCTGTGAACAAGGGGAAGGCGTTAGCAGAGCGGCCCTGTCCCGGGGGGGAGCCCCTGCTCTCCAAACGGGTTTGGACTCCCCCCCGTTCCCCCCAGAGAAGTGAATTGGGGTCGAAAACGAGCAGGGAAGCTTCCCCCGAGGATGTCCTCTCCCCTGGCACTGAGCAGCACGGGGGTGGCTCTCCTGCCTCCAGCCAGGGGGCAGCGGGAACGGGGGGCGGTGGGGACGGCACGGGGCAGGAACCGCGGCCACCTCCAGGCAGAGCCACGAGAGAAGGTTCTAGATCCTGGGGCACGCTCCCCACGGCTGCTCGGGGCCAGGCCTTGTCTCGGAGCAGCCCCTCGGCCAAATTTTGTGACCCGCAAGCTGGGCAGAGGGGACAGAGCCCAGCTGGAAGAGCCCCCGTGGCTGCCTCCCACCGGGTACCGGGCGCAGCCCCGTCGAACAATGAGAGCCTCTCGCCTCTCTGCCTCTCCTTCTGGCAGCGCTGCTCCTTCCAAGTGCTTTTAATTACTGCTTTATTAGCGACTCAGAGGGTTAGCTTAGCGGGCTGGCCTCTTCCAGCTCCGTTTCTGAGCATTCAGCCCATGCAAACGCCTCCGTGGGGTGCGGGGCCCTACCTGCGGGGCTGCTGCCACCAGGGCGCGGGCGCAGCGAGTCCCGCAGGGCGCACGGGGCTGCTCCTCCTGCAGCTGGAGCTGCCCTCGGCCGTGCCACGATGCAGGCAGGAGCTGGGCGAGGACCACGGGGTGCTGCTCGCCTCCCCAAACCCTCGTTTGCTCGGTGGGACCCGTGAGGCTTTGGGGACGGGGGCTCCTCCAGCACATCAACGTAACTTTGCTCAGTGGAGACGGAGCAGGCTCAAAAAACATTTGCAGAGAGGTGCAAAAACCAGGCTTTTTTTTGGGACTTGCGGAAGGGACGCTGGTGAGGACGGATGTGGAAAAATCCCCCAAGCCCCGGCGTGCTGCTCCTCTGTCACGCCTCGCGGCCACCAAGATGCCAGCAGAGCCCTTTGAAGCGCTGGGATGGGGGCACCCACCGCCAGCCCCCGTCCTCCCCTGCCCGGGGAAGGCGATGCCACCTCCAGGGGAGAACCCAGGAGGCTTTTTTTTGCCATTGATACCGAGAGCCGGGGATGCCAAGCGGCCTCCTTAATTAAAAGCCAATCAATCCCATGAACGAGCAAACATTAACGGGAACCGCAAGCAGCCCCGGCAACAACCCTCTCCCCCTGAGTGTCCCCGGGGAGGAGGCGGGGGGGGATGTTCAGAGATGCGGGTTCTGCTGCTCCGGCTTCCCACTCTGGGGAAAAAAAGAAAAAATAAAATAAAATAAAATAAAATAAAATAAAATAAATCCCTCCCTGCTCTGCTCCAGCAGGCACTGCACAATGACATGCAAATCCCATGTCTTCCCGGGGCGCTGCGGTTCTGGGAATGTCAAAGCCATCTTTATGTCTCTATTAAGCAGGAGCCCCAGGCATGGAATATTTTATTTTCTTCCATTTATTTTCCTCAAACAGCCTGTAAGTGAAAATCTTCGGGGCCAGATCATTAAAAGAGCTACAACCGGGTTTGGCCGCGGCCCATCTTCCTCGGAACAGTCGAAGGATGCCGGGCTGGGAAGGCTCCTTTTCTGTGACGGGCACTTTTATTCCCTTAAATTGCAGATTTTGATCCTCTCCGCTGTGCCCTTCCCCAAAATACATCGCAGCAAAGGAGAACCACGCAGGCCAACACCTCGGCACAGCCCTCTGACCTCTCCGTGGTCCTGCCCCGTGCAAAATGCAGCTGATTTCACCCGGGAGGCAAAGCCAGGAGCTGTGGCCGGGCTCCTGAGCGAGGGCAGGGCACGAGGAACAGTCCTGGGGGGTCCTCACCTGAGCCCCCTGCTAGCAGCCAGCTCGGCCACCGCTGAGCCGAGTCCTCGGGGCTCAGGCTGGCTCCAGGACTTGCCGGTTTCTGCCCAGATGGCTGGGCCATTGTGTTGGGGGACAGACCCGAGCCAGATTTTTCTGGTCTGGGAATGCATTCCGCTCCCAACGTGGGGTTTTCTTAAAAAAAAATCAAGCCCGCGGATGACTTCTGCCCTCGAGCTCACTGACTGGTGTGCGCCGGCGCTTTGCTGCGAGCTCCCCTTCCATCCCAGCCCCTGCTGGGCTCAGCTCCCCTTTCCCTGCTCCTGCAGGACAGCAGCCGGGCCCCCAGCACCGTGCAGACCCCCAGGAGCAGGCAGGAAAGCAAATATTTCCCCAAAAAGTGCTGGAGAGAGCAGGAAGGGCCGTGGTACCCGGCTGGAGCTGGGCTCGTGGCAGCACAAGACAAAAAAAAAAAAGCTCCAGGAGCACAAGCTGCTCCACGGGGAAGCAGTGAAGGCATCAGCCCATCACACAGCCGGATTTCCAAGGTGTTTTCTCCCTGCTTGCCTCTTCCCTCCGCTCTAGGAGGCTGTTTCCCTCCACCACGGGGTTCCCCTACCCAAAGGCTGAAGGCACCGAGGCAGAGCTGGGCCTTGCTGCAGGTAGGGGCTGGCTCCAGCAAAGGCCGGAGGAGGGCCGGGGGGATTGGCAGCATCTTCACGGAGCTTCTGGAGAGGAGATTTTTTCCCAGAAAAGCAGCAGGGGTGTGTGCCCTTCCCCAATCTGACATCCTCAGCAAGCGGCCGTTGTGAAATCCCTCATCTGGTTCAGCTTATCCAGAGGCAAATAAAGATCGGAGCGAGAAAATCAGGCTCCAGTGTATATTTAGAAGTGCTGGATCTGGTTAGCGCAGAAGGAAGGCATTGCAAGGCCTGGGATCCGAGCAGCAATCGTTTATTCTGATGCCATGGCTTTGGTGAGAAGGAATCCATCCTCCCGGGGGGGAAGGCGAAGGCGTCCCACCACGGGCCACCAACGGGATCCCAAAGCAGCGTCCCAGCCCGGCCAGGGCCGGCTGCGGCACGGCCACGGTGGGCACAATGTGGTGGGGGGGCTGCAGGGGGGCACCCGGAGGAGATTTGGGAGAGGCAGGATGCTGCCAAAGGAGCTGCCGAGGAGCTGCACGCCCTCCCCCGAGGAAGAGCTTGGCTGCTTGGAGAAGGACGGAGCAGGGGGTGGCTTTCTTCATCGCCTCCCTCAGCATCCCCGCGGGCTGCTGGGGCCGTGGCGTGTCGCTGGAGAGCTCGGGGACAGAGCAGGTCCTGCTCTGAACCAAACGGTGAGCAGGATGGGTGCTCCCAGTGCGGTACTGGCTGGAACTGGGAGCACTGGTACCCTCTGGGGCCCTGCAAATCCCTGGGTGTTGCTGCGAGGTGAGGCCGCAATCTGCCACCGACCCCTGACATCTCACCTCCAAGGCAGGGAAGGGGCCTGCGGGCTCAGCAGCGTGCTCCAAAGGGTGGAAACTTCTTCTTCTTCTCACAGTTAAGCAGGATTTGTCTCTTTGCAGCCCCAGTGCCCGCTCCCTGGGAAGGACGAGCACCGTGGGGGTGCTCAGCAGGAGCGCCGGGCGATGCGCAGGGGTGCTGAGATGCTGCCCCCTGCCTGAAGCCCATTCAGAGCAGAGGGGGAATTCAGGAGCAGATGAGATTTCAGCGTGTTGTCAAGGCGAGACGCACCCACAGATAAACTCTCACAGCTCCACACGCATCCACTCGCCGCGCTCTGACCTCTGAATTCATCTCTGCAGCGAAACCCGGTGCAGCTGGGGCCAACACAGGGCTCGAGGTCCTTGTTCTCCAGCCCAAAAGCCTCGCCTGCCACCTAGGAGCTGGGCTTGCTCCCCCCTTCTCATCTTCGACGCCAATCTGCTGCCACCAACCTCGCAGCAATTCGGTTTTCTTAGCGCTGGGACGGAGCTCACGCGTTCAATTTAAACAATTAGACCATGAACACAAGAAACGTCTCGTAAAAAAACACAAAGGGAAGTTCATGGAGCTGTTGTGCCAGGAGCTGGAACCTTTCCGAGGTCTTTGTGTGCCGGCCTGCACATGGGCATGCTGGCCGGGCCCCTCCCTCAGCTCAGCCACAAAATACCCAAAGTCAAGAGCAAGGAGGAAAAGAGGAATGCAAATACCGAGGGGGAGAAGAGAGCACAACGCCTCTCCTCCTGGGAAGAGCCTCCCAGAAATGAAGCAGGAGAGATGGAAGAGATGAAATTCTGCCTGGGGAGTCCTTGCTCTCTGACGAGGTGATTGTTTTAGACCTGACCTGCTCTCTGTGTGTGCTCCTCGCTTGTCAGCCCGCACCATGCCACAGACAACACACCTTCCTCCGTGACATCCTCGGGGCCAGACCCTGATCTCCCCACTGCTGGTATGGAGCCTCCAGATCATGGAAGCAGCTCCGGGGCTCAGCCAAATTTCTTCAGAAAGAAATCTGCCATCCCTGCTAATTCACTGCACGCACCGAACACGAGAACGCGAGGCCTCGGCCGCCTGGGGCCCCGCTGCCGTGCCGGGATGTCTGCGCACGAATAGCTCAAAGTGAGGAGGAATAAAAGCCTCTTACCCGCTTCGTTTCGGGTACCAGGTCGTCCTTCATCCTCCGCTTGGTCCAGTCCCTGGCGAGCTCATCCTCTGCTATCTCCTGCAGGTGGAAGACGGCCACCTGAGCCGACGTGCGACGGATGCGGCCGCTTGGGGTCCTTTCAAAATCCTCCACGGGGCTGGGCTCTGGCTTCACCTCTGGCTCCTCTGGAGGCTGCAAAAAGAGACAAGAATTATGACTAGGGGAGAAGGGGAGAGCTCTCCACAGCCCGGGGATGGGGATATTTAGGTTTGGGCTGGTTGCAGACCTGCTGTGTGCAGGGACAGCAGCACCCCAGCACGGGGACCCCAGGCGCATGCCCGCCTCCTCCCACAACCACACAGCCCAAGCACTGAGCTGATCGTGTCCTTTCCCACTCCCAGACTTCCCACGTGTATAAAAGTCTCAATTTATTAGATTTATGGGGTTATTAGAGTCGGATGCACTGTCAGGAGGGATCAACAGCACAGAGGATGCTCCCCAGGGACGCATCCTGCCACCCCCAGCGGTGGCGAGCAGCCGGCGCTTGCTGGCTGCTGGAGGAGTGATCTGATCTCTTTTTTTTTTTTTTGGCTGGAGCACAGCTGGGCAGCCCCACGGGTGCTGGGGAACACCGCCCGCCACTCCCCTCACTTAAATACAGCTCCCTGCTTTTTGGGGATGGGCAAAGGGGGCTGTCGCCCGTTCCCCACCTACACTGCAAGCTACAACGCACGCGTGAGGCGACGAAAAAGGAGAAAACAACATCAGTCCGACGTCTGCACCTGCCTTGCCCGGCCCGGCCCTGCCCGGTTCGGTCCTGCCCACAGGCTCTGCAGCTCTGCAGTCCCCTACAGGGAGGGCTGGCCCCGTTCCTCGGGCTGCGGAGGTGTCCGGGGGGCTCACCGAGGCCGGGTGTTCTGACCGCACATGGTAATCGTGGCCAGCCTTGGATTTGTACTTCTTGCCGCAGTGTGGGCAGCTGAAGACGGGCTTGTCGGCCTCGGCGAGCTGCTTGCCGCAGCGCTTCTGGTGGTACTGGTAGCCCATCAAGCTGGAGAAGTTGGCCGCGCAGCCCTGGGGAGAAAAAAGGGAGAAGAGAAGGGTGAGGGAGGGCTGTGATTTCGGGATGAAACGGTCCCGGTGCCGCTGCTCCGGGCACGGCAGGAACGCGTCCTGCTCTGCAAACCCCTCCGACACGCAGGGGACCAACAGCTCCACTCCCCTCTGGCTGCCCCGTGCCCACGGAGGTGACACGGAGAGGCAGAGGGAGCAGCCCCCGATCCCCCTGAGCTACCTGCCCTGCTCTGACACACGGCCAAGGCTCCCCGGCCGGACAGACGGCAGGCAGGGAGCAGAGAGCGCGGCGGGCAGGCGCTGCCACGCGCCCCACGCAGCCAGCAAACCACCTGCAGAGACAAACCTCAGCCACACGCCCCCGTTACCTGCTCGTGACTCGTCTGCAAGTGGCTGGGCACCGTTCCGGCGCGGTTCGGTTGGGTTTACGCTCTGTGCAAGGGGCCCACGGCAGCTCCGTGCCCCTTTTTTGGGTTGGAGAGGCTGAGCTCGGCCTGCGGCCCTCCTCACCCTGCCCTGCTGCCACCCTGCTGCTAGGACGGCCCTAAGAGCTAGCGGGACGGGGACAGGGACGGGGACACGGAGAGCTGAGCTAAGGGGGAGCGGTGTGAGAAGTGGAGGGCGCACCGAGGGGTGCCAGGAGAGCACGCATCCCCTCTGCCTCGGGGCTCACTCCTTCCACCTTTTCACAGAACAAGAAACAGGAATCGTTCTTGTACCTCATTGGGGCATTTCAGTTTTCCCATCTGCTTTAGCACTTTCCTCAGCCTTTCCCGCTCTTCCTGTTCACCAAGTCCAGCGGTTTCCACAGGAACGGGCTGGAAACAAGGAAGTAACAGAAGCGACAGAGTCAACCATTTACTCATGTCCTCTGTGCCAGGAGTGGGTGGTAAAGCCCTGCCTCGCAGCAGCTGCCCCGGGCGGGCTGCAAACCTCGCCTTAGGCAAGCTGGGTCTCCCACTGCTCCGTGGTTTCGCTGCTAAACGCCAGCTTTGCTCACGCATTTCCCGTGGCTGCACCCAAAGGGCGAACCGAGAAATCCACGAGCAGTTCCTGCACAGAGAAGTCACCAGCCAGGCCAAAGAGCAGGAGATCAGTGCGCAGGTGAAAGACAAGTCACAACTGGTAAACACGGGACATGGAGAGAGAGGGTTCTGCCTCGCCCTGCTGTCTCAGAGGCGTACACAATCGGGTTTTTAAGAGCAGCACCTAAATCGCTGCCTGCCAGATTTTGTTCGTGGCAAATTTTGTGGCTCCTTCTCACGTGGATGGTGGAGAGCAACACGTGGGATTTGGAGATTAGTGCAAAGCAGCACCCATCCATCCTGGATTTGTGGGCACAGGGTTGGAAACAGAGCTTTGCCCCTCAAAAGCCGCCTCACCACACTCACTGAACCTTCCCCCGTTCTGGGCTTGGAAATCCTGTTTTGTTTTTCCAGCTCTCTGCTCTACGCTCAGGGGTGAACACGAAGCTAACCAGCTGCCTGGGGACGCAGGGCTTTGCTCGGCAAGGACGGGGGAAGGCTACTGCGGTCGTGGGGATCCCTCCTTTGAAAAGACAAAGGAAAGCGAGCTGCCGATTGCTTCGTCTTCTGCATCTGCATCTTTGGGGAGAGAGGAGAAACGAGGTGTGAGGTTGAGAGCTCCGCAGCCCTCTTACCTTGCTGACGTGTTCAGCCATGGTGTGGTAATTCAGCCCAGCTTTGGACTTGAACTGCTTTTTGCAGTGTTGACACTTCAAGGCGTCCTGCAGCTGGAGGAATCAGAAGCAAATCATCACGGGGGCTGCCAACACCTTCAGGTTTCCGAGGGCTGCTCCTCACCGAGCCCCGGGGGCAGCTGCTGCTGCGTCAGTTCCCCCTGCTGGGACTCAGCAGGCAACTCAGCACCCGCGTCCCCCCGACCCCATCTGAGCCTGACGCTTGGTTGGCCTGGATATGCCCCAGTTTTTGGAAAATATTCCATTGTGGGTGCAGATTTCAAGCCCCACTGGCTGGAAACATCTGCAAATGGTGTCTTAGTCTTCCCATTAGAGGGTTAGGACAGAGAAGCAGCTTTGATCTACCGGCCTGTCAGCGGATTGTGCTCTGTGCCCTGCTACCCAGGACAGATGCCGGAATACGACGTGCTTTATGGGCACCTGGGCTGCTTGGAATCGAGATGCAGATGATGGCTTTTGCTGGGGCTGGTACAAGAATTTATTGACTCAGGAGGTGAACGCTCCGAGCACCAGGAGACAGGATGTCTGGTGGGACAGGATGGTGCTGGGATGGCCACGGCTGTTCCTGCTCTTCCTGCCCGGGTGCTGCGCCACTCTCACCACTGCCCGTTCCCTCAAGTCTGGCCTAGAAGCTGGGGAGGGGATGCAGATGGAGCTGTGAATCCTTCCTTCTCCTAGAACTCTTGGAAAATGATGAATAAACTTACAGCAGCTAACTGGGAATGACCACTCGTACCTGTGCTCTGATGGGTTAATCTTGTTCCAGCCCCCAGCAGCATCCTAACGAGGTGGGTGCTGAAAGCTCCTGGACTCACCAGATGCCAGTGCCAGCCAACGTGGGGTTTATATCACTCTGGTTAACACTGAAGGACATCAAACGTTGCTGTCCTGCCAAGCTCTTCCAGCTGGGATGCTGGGAGGATACACCTGCCCTCATCTCCTTTGGGCTCAAGGATGTTGCAGCCATCCCTACCCCTTATTTCCTTTCTAAAACCTACGGAAAAGGGCAGACTGCTCAGTGACAACAGGGGTGAACAAGGAAAGCAGGACCCAATTTCGGCTGTTTTACAAGAATTTCTGGAGTCTGCACATCCTTTTCCCGTTGCCCAGCTAAGAAATACTTCAATCACTAAACAGAGAGCGAGCAGAGAGGGTGCCTGCGCTGCGGGGTCACTTCTGATGGGAGCATCCCGAGGGTAAAACCTGCTGCAGGCTCCCTGCAGAGATGCTGCTGAGGGGTGGACCTGCAGCCACACACCCCGAGTCTGAGGACTGTCCTTGCCAGGCCACAGGCTGCTCTGTGAAGCTATTTAGCTCCTGAAGTGGCACGGCCACCCGGGAGGGACTAAACCTCGTGGGAAAGGGAAGAACACACCTGCTCCTTCAGCTGGAGCCGGCGTGCCCACTGGGACCAGCGCTTCTGCTGCTGCAGAGGGAGAGGCAGGCACGTCCTCCCGGGCAGGCGTGACTCAAGGCCACGCTAACTCTGCTTTGTCGTGAGCTTGGCAGGCTGTGCGAGCCCCGATTGCTTGGCTGAACACCCACAGGCCTATTTATAGAGGGGAAGACAGGCCTGACGGCTCGCGCAGATTTGCACTCGGGGGGCTGGCTGGCCTCGCAGCCCACGCGGAGCCTGCCTGGCGAGGGAGCCGCTCGGAAAGCACAGGAGATGAGGGAGCTGATGGCCAAGATCCTCCCTCCACCGAAGCCAGGACGCTAGTGGAGGCAGGATTCTGCCCAGCATCGATGTAACGCAGGGTTTGGAAGGGATAAATAGCCTCTCGCTGCTGGATAAAGAGGGAGGCAAAGGCTGAGGAGGCACTGACAGAAAATGAATGTGGAATCAAAGCTGAGCCATGTATTTTCAAAGTGGGAGGCATCGATCCCACGTTGGCTTTCTGTGGCAGTGGCTCTGCAGCATGCCAGGTGACAGCTGAAGATGTAATCCTTTGCTCTGACGGATGGCGCTGTGGCAGAGGGACAATTTTTCACTGTGCCATTACTGAACTCCTGCATCGCGACAGTCTGCCCGCAGCACATCCAAGCTTGGTGTCTCTCTGAGACGTGCTCTCATTCAACCACAATTTATCTGGCCCGATGCAAGGCACGGCAGGCAGCGAAACCCCATAGCCAGGTCTCTGGAGGAGGGCAGATTAAGAGACAACCCCAGCAATCTCTCCGGCCTTAAAACTATTCATTTAGCTGCTAGAAATAACTGACTCTGCTGGGTACACGGGGACAAAGGGCCCAGACCACAAAGGGAATTCAGAATTGATGAGAATTAGGTGTCCAAATTCCTCTCTGTGTTTGAAACAAAGGGAGGCAGCAGCTCTCTGAAGATGACTAGCAAGAGCTCTATCAGCCACAGCCCTGAACTGCTTTGAGGAGTACCAATATGGTTTGTGAGCAGCGCATGCACGTGGCCATTGCCTTCCAAAATCCAAACGTGTCACTGAACACGGCAAGCCCTTACTTTCTGGCAGACGTCCATGTGCTTTTTGAGCCCAACGACAGTTTTCCTGGTTATCACGCTGCAGGTTGGACAGGCAACTTCCCCCTTCTCGCTGATCTCCCGCTGCCACTGGTCCTCGGGATTTGCTGGGGAGAGGAGAGGAGAGGAGAGGAGAAGGGAGGTGTGACACCCAGCCAGAGACAAGAACCGCCTGGACTGTTCAGCAGAGAGCAGCCCTTTGTTATTCCCCTGCTGGTATCTTGCAGAGTTAAAATATCACGATGCCCCTGGCCACCTGAACTTGCCCTGCTTGGAATAACTCCCCCCTGCCAAACAAAACAGTGAGAGGGAGGGAAACAAAGGTGAGCGCCTCGGCTCCATCCGGACGCGTGCCTGGAAAGCTTCCTTGGCATTCCTCTTCCCAGCAGACACACGGTCAGCTAGGGGAGCGCTGGCTTCCAGGCGTGTGTTTGTTTGAATGGCTGTGACCAGCTTAAAAAAAAACACCCCAAATAAAAAGAGCCACGTGACCAAAACGTGTTCCCAGGTCCAGAGTTCACGCCGCGTTCTCAGCAGAACGACACCAGGTTTCCAGCAAGGGAAGCCCGGGCTGAATGAAATCCTCCAAGGCTGTTTATTTGGAAGCGTTTGCATGGCTGGGAGATCAGAGAGTCATTTATTTGAATCTGAAACCAGCGCAAGGCGTTGCAGCTGTGTTTATCTTCTACATCCTGCGCTCCTCCTGCTGTCAGAACTCCCAGGGAAAGCCAGCAACCTGGGCTAGGATGCAGGCTGCAGCCCGGAGGCTCCACGAAGAAACAATCATCGTTAGAATTACACACACCCAGTGTCATTTGTGGGGATGATGTTTGGAAAATGCCATCATCCCACAGGCTGGCCCAAACTATGGTCACACTAAAGCCAGGTGGACCCAGGATTTGGCTGCCAGCTCCCAGCACTTGCAGGAGGCTGATCTGTCCTCACGGTGAAGCAGAGCTGGGACACCCCTTTCAGGATGTCAGCTGTGACTGCAGCAACGTTTTACGGTCAGCAGTGTTTTTATGCTGCACCTCAAAAAGGGAAGGAGCTGCCTGCATCTATTTCTCGTGCTGTTTTCAGCTCCTGCTTCCACAAACTGTGGAAGTGGGACTCGTGCAGGCTCAGCACAGAGAACAGGACCGAGGCAGCAAGCAGCCAGGCTGCAGGCAGAGCTGCTGCCTCCCATCTGCCTCCACCAGCCCTACCTGCTGGTAGATGTGCAGCTGCTTCCTTCTTCACACCAGCTCCCGGAGTTTTCTTTTTCAGCTCCTCCACGTTGGTGCTCCCCTCCAGCTTCTTGGCTCGATGGGCTTTTGCCTTGTCCTCTGCTTTGACAAGACCTGAAGAAAGAAGGGATGCTTATTCAGCACTTGATTCCATACCATCAGACCAATCTGCATTCAGCAGGGATCCCTCGTAGAAAACTGGGCAAACTGGGATCCCAGACACCAGATCCCACAAGGTCTCATCCCACAAGGGCTCTGTGCACAGCCGTCATGATGGATGCAGGCCTCTCCCCGTCCTGCTGGCTGCTGGGGAGGTGAGGAAGGACAGAAAGAGAGGGAAGAGGAACCCCCTGGGCTGCTGGCACCATTCTCGAGCTGCCTGCAAAGCAGAGAGGCTGGGAAATGATGGGCTGGGAGAGGGATTTGAAGGCAGGGCTCTCTGTGCACACACAGACAGCATCCTGTGACACCGGTGGCACCCCTGTGTAGTGGTTCTTCAGGGAACGACTGCCTCGTGGTGTCACAAGCTGCACGTTGAACCAGGGGACGCAGGCAAACGCCAGCTCTGTCTCACTCTGTTGGAGGCAGCAGGTCACAGGGGGGGCAGCTTATTCACGAGGAACCCGCAGCAGACATTTCAGTTTGCAGAGGTGCCTCTGTGGGGAACTTAAGGGAAACGACCCCAGCCTTCCCAGGAGGCAGAGGCCAGGAAATCGCAGCGCCCACATCCTGTCTGCTCTCTGGTGAGCGTGTTTGATTCCTTCAGAGCCATCAGTGCCTCTCCCCCAGGACTTGTACTGGAAGGCGCTGCCTCCCCCAGTGCCTTGGAAGCCCATGTTTAATTCCCCCAGGTGAACAAATTTCAGCACGAATCCAGCTGCTCTCATGCTGGGGTGCTGCAGGTTTCCTCCCTCCACACCCCGCTGCGTGTGCAGAGGGAGCGTGGCCACGGTCCCACACAGCTCTGCCAGGCTGAAGCAGCCACCTCCCGAGCCTCCTCTCAGCAAACATCCCGGGAACAGGGCTCTTCCCCCCCGAATTCATTTTCTGTCATGTGGGCGACCAGCTCTGAGACAGTCCAAGGGATGGATGTGTCACCCAGCCTCCCTAAGCAGCAGAAATCCCTCGCAGCTCCACGGGAAATACCGTGGCATCCCAGGCCAGCGTTTGCCTGTCTCATGGCTCCCTGGTGTAAAAAGCTCATTCTTTTTGTGTTGTGGCCTTTACCACGTCCTTCCCCCTCTTTCCTCATTCTCAGGACTGGGTTCCTGAGCAGAGCAGACGGGGTTGTGATCAGTGCCAGCAGTGCTACTGCCCCGCAGTTCCCTTTCGACACCTTTATCCACCTGGCTTTAGTGTGACCACAGTTTGGGCCGGCCTCTGGGATGATGGCATTTTCCTAAAGTCATCTCCACAAGGCATCAAATCCTCCAGAGAGAGGTTCCCGTGGCCCGGGGGGCTCCCACGTTACCTCCACCACGGGGAGGGCTCTCGGGGAAGGGGCTTGCCTGAAGTGTGGCAGGGAGAAGTTACGACCCTACAGCTGCCCACGGCCATCCCGCGTTACCTTTCAGTCCAAACGTCCCCGAGATGGATGGCTGCTCCCCCGTAAACTTCTTAGGAGTTTTCTGTTTCCTTCCTGACTCAAAAGAGAGAAACAGAGAGAGAGATTTGGTTAAATACCCATACTGCTGGGTGCTTTTCAGCAGTCCCGGGGCCAGGGGTGCGCACACTCAGTGTCAGGAACAGGCAGAGGGAAATCCCAAGGCGGCCTTCACCACGATGAAATAAAAGGGGGTGCTGAATGAAACAAGCAGCCCAGCAGCCACTAACACCACAAAACTAGAAGGAATAACGGTACCCAGGGCCAATTCAGCGACTGCAGGCATGGCTCTGCCCGGTGCCAAGAGCCTCGTGGTTTCCCCAGCCTCACGAGCTAAGGTATTTGTCGCTGGTTCACTTTGGAGCTGCAAGCAGTGTAAACCCATGCTCTGATGGATAAGCAGGGCTCAGGCAGTGCTAACGGAGACTCCTCACTCCCCACAGGCAAGGAAAATGTGTTTGCCAATCACCCCGGCTCAGGACGGATGAGCTGACAGAGCAGCGTGCTGTGCCGCAGGTAATTCAACCCATTTCCAGCCGAGGGGCCCTATGGAAATATCCCTGCCACAGCTGCAACCTTTTTTTTTTTTTTTTTTAACTCCCAATGGAGTTCAAAGCAAGAACCCGTGGGGGCAAATTCTCAGGATGTGGAAAAAAGGCTTCAGAGAGAAAAGCTTCGGAGCAGAGCCCCAACCCTTCCCGGGTTCCCCGACCCAGCACAGCCCCGGGCTCTAATCTTACTGTGCTTCATCCTCTCGGGGTCTTCCTCCTGCAGCGAGGCCTGGCTGCCCCCCTGCTGCCCGGCGTCCTTGCCGCTGGAGGATTTGGCCGTGGGGGTGGCAGCCGCGATCGCCTCGGCCGCCGCGATCTGAAACTCCTTGCTCTCGCGGCTCTCCGCCGGGCACTCGCCGTTCTCGGCGCGCTCCTGGGCCGCGGCTTTTTCCGTCTTTGCCTGTTTGGGATGGATGGTGGGGCAAGCTGAACTCTCAGCAGCTCTAGGGCAAAGCACAGAGGGCTCGTTTAAAGAGGGCTCGAAAGGCAAGATGTCCCTGACACCTCTCCCCCACTCCCTGGCCCGGATGGTGGGGATGGAGGTGGGGACGCCGCCCTCCTCCCGGCTCCCAGCCGGCCGGGTGCCACCACCACGCAGCCCGGCCGCAGCCTGCTACCTTTTCTTGCCGCCGCTCTTCCCAAGGGCTTTCTGCACTTTGTTTTCTGCTTTGCTGCTTGGCACCGGCCGGTCCAGGTGATTCCAGAGGCGATGCTTTTCTAGCTGGGTTTTGGAGGTGAAGGCGGCTTCGCAGTAGGAGCACGAGTAGGTCAGCTTCTCCGAGATCGCACCCTGCGCAGGGCGAGGAGAGACAGGCAGGCAGAGGTGTTAGGCCACAAAAGGGCCAGGATTTTTCTGGTGCAGGGACTCCCAACCCTTCCCGATGGTCCAAACTCCCTCCAGGCTCCAGGTCCTGCTGTGCTGCAGGGCCCTGAGTCCCCGCTGTGTGCACCTCACACCGTCCCCAACCCGTTTGTGCCCTCCCCGTCTTCATCTCAGGTTTCTCCTGGGGTTTGCAGCCCGAGAGGAGCTTTACCTGCAGGCAGTAACGGAAAAGTTGGCCGCCAGGAGGGACACGCAGCCCTCAGGTCTCCTTACCCCTTGGCAGCGCTGGTAGTGGTACTTCAAGCCGTAAATGCTGGGGAACTCCAGCCAGCAGCCGGAGTTGGGGCATTTCACCCTGGAGTGGGCTTTGAATTCGTCCTTCCACTGGTTCATCAGGGGGAGCTGGGAAGGAGAGAAGAGAAACGTGGCTGAGTGAGAAGCTTCCCGTTCCCTGGCTGTGTCCTGAGGGCTGGAGTCACACGCGGGACCTCTGCCCACCACCCAAAGCTGCTTTTTCTGCAGGCTGGTAGTTCCTCCTGAGCATTTACCTTGCTCCCAGCCAGGCTGGGGAAAATAAATCAGGCCAGAAGCCGCCCGGGTGATTTAACCACCCCACATTTCATCCGGTCGGTAAATCACCACCCCCCCCCCCCCAGTGCCCACGCTCTCCTGACAAACTGCTCGGCGCGTTGTCCACGCTGGAAATTAAACTGCACAATTCTCGGGGGAATAAATCAACCAGCCCCTCGTGCTCTCTAATCATCAGCCAAACCCGAGGCGGCTGCGAGAGCTTATCTGGGAACGACACGGGGAAGGGGAGGTTTGTGGAGGGTCCTGATCCCCACCAGGGTTTTGTGGGGTGCTGGGTGATGCCGTGCACCCCCATGGAGGGGACAGAGGGGCTGAAATCTTGCAGAGCTGAGGAAAATACTGCTCTGAAGAGCGGGGCTGGCTGTGGTGAGCAGTGCAGCAAACTTTGGGGAGCAAACCAGGGGCTGGGGTCAGATCCGGAGCCAGGGAACGCGAGGTCTTACCGGGATGTCCTTCAGCGCCTGGTTCTCCGCCTTGGGTCGTCCTTTCTTCTTGCCCTCGGTTTTGTCACTGGTCGCATTTCCTGCAAACAGACACGGCGCTCGTCACCCGCTGCCCCAGCCCCAGGCTGCCCTGCCAGGGGTGCAGATTCCCCTCGGGAAGGGGATTGCAGCTTCCCCACGGCTCGGAGCACAGCCCGGTACCTGCAGGCACCCGTACGGGAGATGGCCGTGCCCAGCTTCTCCTGTTTTTTGGCTGTTTTTTTTTTTGACCCTTCTCCTTTTATTCGCAGAAGCAAAGCGGAGCAGTTGCAGCACAGCTGGGGCTTGCTTTGGAAAACCACACTTCCACTGGGGTTGGAAGAAAGCCTTCCTTAGCAAAAGAAATCCGTCTGGGGCAGGGGCTGGGCACAGAAATCCCCCGGCCCCTTTGCCGGGGGATCCTACAGATGGAAACATGGCCCCATAAAAACCAGTACAGCCTGCTCGGAGCCAGCAGCCAGGCCTTTTTGCCATGTTCACTCACGCTGCTTCTGCACAAAAGTGTTTTTGGGCACAGGATCTGTTTATTGGGATGATTTCCAGGCACCCCAGAGACATGCTCGGGTTCGTCTCCATCACCAGAGACCTGGCAGCCCGCTCACAACCCCGCCAGGCTCAGGAGAGCTCTGGCAGGCACCGAATGCTTCCTACCTCACCTGCAGCTCTCGCTCTGCTGGCCGCTTGGGTTTTGCAGGTTTTTCACCTGCTCCCTTGGGTGCAGCCCCACGCCGGGGCGGCGAGCACACCCGGCCACCACGGCCACCACGCCGGGTCCCTGCGAGCCCAGCTTGGCCACAAGCAGCCTCCCCTGGAGGCTTGCAGAGGGCTGCCAACCTCAGCAATCTGCTGCTTTGGTTATTTCCAGCGTGCTGTTTGCTGCCCTGGGGACTTGGAGGCGCTCGTGGTGCTGGCACCGTGGGTGCTGCGCGCCGCCCGGTCCCTCCGTCGTGCTCTGATTCCCCAGCCTAAGAATCGCTAGGAGAAACATTCCAAATCAGGGCAATTTCTGAAAATACAGGTCAGGCAGCGGAGCTGAGGGGAGGGGAGCGCAGGGAACAGCACTGGCAGATTTCTGCCAGGTCTTCTGGCTTGGTTCGTGGCTTGGCTGCAGCCGTGCCAAAGCCACCACCCTGGCCAAGGGAAGGGCACCGGTTCCCGGGCCACGTTTTTAACCCTGCTCCATCCTGGGGCACGCACAAATCCTCCTGCACAAGCTCTCGTTGTCACAGCTCGAAAGGGGGAAGCAAAAGCAACGACTGAGGGGAATGACAAGTGCCTGGTGGCAGCAAACTCCTCCTCTGGGTGCACGCAGCGAGCGCTCACAGCAGCAGCGTGGCCGTAGGAGAGGGTGGCTGGTGGTGGAGGTGTTGCTGCAAAGCTCCCGAGGCTGAGGGCTGAGGGCTAACCCAGAGCTCTGAGCCATGCAGAACATTCACACCGAGATCTGGGAGGGCTTTCCTGGCGAGAATCAGATAAAAAGGGGTTGGAAGCCGAGCCGGCAATCCCCCCCCAAGCTCCCGAGGAACCGCAGCTCGGCTCCGAGCCTGTGGCTGGCTGCGCTCAGAAGCCAGCCCAGGATTTCTGAACAAGTGAGAGAGATTAAACACAAAGCCGGCCAGTTACCTACAGAGGCGCTGCCAAAAACATCCAACTCTCTCCTTTTTTTTCACGCCTCCTGCCCCAGCAGCCAGGGGTAAAATGGCAAAAAGCAAGACAATTTCCTCATTTCTTTCCAGCCCTGTGAAGTCCGGCCAGCTGGTTCGCTTCGCTTTGAGAGCCACGGAGGCGTCATTTGGAGCTCCTGCACCCCCTGGGAACTCCGCTAGCCATGAAGGCCTGCAAGAGGTGGCTCCCAGCACTGCTGCTCCCTGCTATTCCTCCCCTTTTTTTTTCCTGCTTTCTCTCTTAAATGCTTCAAACTAGCCCGAATTCCAAAGATCCCAGAGCAGCAGGAAGAGCACACCCCCCTGCAGAAGCTTGGCACGCCTGCGGCCACAGCTCGCTCAGGCTCTCCTCTCCTTTTAACACCTTCCCCAAGTCTCAAAACTTTTGGGGACGCTTCAAGCCAGACAAGTTCATGACAGCTTCCAGGCAAGGCACCTCCCAGTGCCCTCAGCGATCAGCTGCTGGCTGGGGTCAGCGAGGGCAGGCAGGGAGAGCAAGCAGGAGGAACAGAAAACGCTTCTCCTTTTCCAGCACGACGCCTGCGGTCGCTGTGGTGAGCCGTGGTGTGCCACGGTGCGCCGTGCTGGCATGCAGCAGGCACCACAGCACGCTGGCTGCTGAACCCCGGCCTTTCCAGGCACTCCTCAAAGGCACAAACCTGATTCTGAGGGTATTTTCGGGGCTGGCACCGTGGCTGTGCCCCCCTGCAGCGGGTCGTGCTGTGTCAGCAAGGTGGGAACGGCGCGCTCTTTAAAAACGGGGACTGGGGATGGCTCTCGCCAAGAGATTTAGGGTTTCTTTGGAGCAAGACTGAAAGCACAGCACAGAAAGTGCACTCCCTGCCCTGCCCTGGCCATGTGGGGTCAGCAAAGCAACCGCAGGAGAGGCTCCTTCCTCCCCAGCCTGCGCTGAGCCAAATTCGCCCTGGCACAGCGCGCCCTGAAGCTGCACCCCGCGACGTTGAGGAGCTCCGAGAGCCTCTCAGCATCACAGAGCGGATTTACCCGGCGGAAACAGACAGGAGAAAAATCTCCTCGGGCTCCGGGATTCCAGGATAGAGCAATCAGCCATCCATCAGCGCGACAGCCCTTAGCACGAGGGTCCCCCAGGGCTCGTGCGGCGGCGAGCAACCTCCTGGGGGGGCGCGACACGGGAGGCAGCAGATGCTCTGTGCTCCTTTCAAGCCTTTCCAGCCTTTTCATGTAGCACTCGGCTCCCCGAAGTGACAAATAGAGGGCGAGACACCCGGCTCGTTAGACTGGCACGGGTTCCTTTAGAGGGAGAGACCTCTAAAGGGAGAGAGCTCTAAAGGGAGAGAGCTCTAAAGGGAGAGCCCGGCCCCTCCGCCCTGTGGAAATAAAGGCTGGTTCCTTACCGAGCTTGGGGAGCTCCGCCGGGGGGTTCATCCTCGCGTCTGTCCTGCTTTCTTTGCTGGCAGCGGGTTTGGTGGAGCCTGTTGTTTTCCTTCCCCCTTTGCAGGTGTAGGGATCCGCCATCTCTGCAAGGAGCAAGGGACGGGTTAGGATTCACGCACGGGGCCCCTCGGCGCCGCGAACGACACGTGGGAAAGGCGAGGGGAGCTGCTGGAAAGGAGGCAGGGAGGGAAATTAGGGAAAGTGTCCCACGGCTGGAGCGTTCCCACCAAGGGGAGAAGCGGGGCAGGTTTCTGAGTGTTCGTTCGGCGGCTGAGCAAAGCCACAGACATGGTCGAGAACCTGCTTTCATTATCGGCTGCTTCCCTCTCCGCGTGCAACAGCAAAGATTTTATTAAAAATTATGGGCTGGCTCCGGCCGGGGAAGCAACGAATAAATGGCTTTTCCTCCTCGTTTATTTCTCTGCTTTCATTGAAGACACCAAAAGGCAAAAAAAAAAAAAATAAAAATAGTGAGTTTTAATGAGCAGATGTAGTGATAAATTTCCAATTTTCCTTATTAATGGGAAACCGTTATAAACCGAGGATTGTTAATGTTATCTAAATTTTCCGTATTAATAATTCAATTTGGCTTCTCTGGAAATAATGAACATCAGAAATCATCGCAGAAGGCCCAAGCTTGCTCCCAAGGGCAGGAGGCAGCAGGACACCCCTCGACTCCAGCCGTGCCAGGACGAAGGCCGTGGAGTGGCCGCTTCTCGCCCGAGCTCCTCTCAAGCACCCTGAGACATCGAGCCCAAATCCTGCCGTGCTCTGGTTAACAGGGGGCACAACGAGGCTCCAGACAGAGTGAGGACAGGTTTTAGTCCCACAGCGCTTCATTCGTTCTTGTTTCTTCATTCCTGGGCCCATCTTCACGCCCCTGAGCCCACCACCTGCTTGCACCCGTGGGTGCCGGCTGCCGCGGCGCTTCCTCCCCGCCAGACGTCTGCGGATCCGTGCTGACGAGGAGCAGCACTGCTCCGGGGGAAAAAAGTGCCCCAGAGCTCTGCAACGAGGCCACCAGATCCTCGGGAGCGAGCCCTGCTCCCCACCAGGGCTGTGTCCATCCCCGGAGCTGGGAAATCGACTCCGGTGCTCAGCCAGCACGTCCCCTCCCGGCACGTGCGCGGCCGGTGACAAATATCTGGTGCTCTGCACGGGCCCAGAGGTGAAGCAGATCAAACGGGAAAGCCCAGCCTTGAAAACAGGTTCTCTGGATTCCTGCACTCAGGAATCGTTTATTCAGCTCGTTTTGGCTGGCTGGGAGCCGCGGCTCCCTCCCCAAAACAGCTCCTCCACGTGCGCGCCGCCGGGGACAAACCTGTCCCCGTCCTCCCCTGCCACCTCCTGCCACCCCCAGGCCATCCTCGCAGTCGAGAAATAAAATTCCTTGCTCGCAGAAATAGAAGATTTGCGAGATCCCAGCTAAATGGAAGCTGAAGAAGAGCCAATCTCAGGGAAAACCCCGCTGTGGTCCACGGCACCGACGTCCTGCTCGCGTCCAGGACCTACTGGTTCATGCCCTGCTCCCGCAGCTCATCCTTCCTCCCTGTCCCCTCAACGGGGTCCTTTCTGGCCAGCTTCGGGGGTTTTAAACTTCTTTGCTTTCCGCACCAAACACTACTTTGATTATTTTTCCCCCCTCCTCTTATTTTTTTGACTACACGAAAAATAAAAGCAAAAAAAAAACCACTCGGCGAGAGCCCAGCTCCGCTCCCCGGCCACCGCCACAACCCCAGGGCTCCCGGAGGAATTGCCCCAGAGGCGGAGAGCAGGAATCAGCCCCATTGTTTCCCACCACGTCCAAACTTCTCACTGGGTTTTGAGGAAGGCACGCTGAGAGCAGACACCGGCCCGCGCCGCGCGCCTTGCCGCCATTTCCTTGCGTTTTGGTGAAAACCCTCCTGCAGCTGGGGACGGGGGAGCAGATCCCGGCGGGTCCGACTGCGAGGGCGCACGGGGAAAACCGGGGCTGACCCCACAGCAGCCGAGGGCACCCTGAGCACCGACCCGGCTGCTGCAGCAGCTCCGCAGATCGAGCTTCCAGCTCTCCTTTGGGTACCTGGCGCAGAAGTTAGCGGCGGCGTTTTTTTAAGCATCCCCACTCCAGCATCCGGGGAAAAAAAAAAAAACAAAAAACACAAAAAAACAGAGTGCCAACGTAAGAGCCAGCACGGGATGAGCAAGGAGGAAAGCTGCAGAGCCTCACGAGCTAACGGGGAGGAAGCACGTGGTGCTGGAGGGTGAGGAGGGAAGTTTGGGAACCCGTCCCACGCACGCTCCTCTGCTGGGCTTCAGCGGGGACAGCAGCGTCCCCGTGCTGGGGACTTCCCGTGCTGGGAAATTCGGCACGAATTGGAGACAAGGAAGGAAATCCACATAAAAATACCTGCCCGGCACCTGGGCACGCAGGTAGCGAGGGATGCTGCGATGCCCCCGGCCTCAGCACACCCCTACGAGGGGGAGAAATCACCAGTCGATGCGCTCCGCTTATCATCAATAATTAATCGATGGCTTTGGATGGCCCAGAGAGGTGCTGGCGGTGCCAAAAAATCAAGAGCGGTGCCCGCGGTGCCCTTTCGGGCAGAGAGGCAGCGAGGTGACGGTCACCACAGGGAGCTCGCTGACCTCAGGCCGCACCAAGAAACTTTCTGGGGGGGAAAAGACGAGGAAGCGCTGGGAGAAACTTCCTTGGAAGGGAAGGGAATCGCCACCAGCACGGGAGGTTTCCCAAAAGGGAGGCACCCGCTGGGTGACACAGCCCTAAACGGGGCAGGACAGCCGCCCAGAGCCCTGCTCTGCAGGGCCAAGAGCTCTTTTGGGACAGAGCCACGCATCAGGGGACGTCCCCCTCGGGGTCCTTCAGCCCCCCGAGGAAAAAGCAGCAGAAAACCGGTGGCGTTGCAGCCAGAGCGCCTCTTTCTGGGCGTGGGCGCAGCTTTTTTTGATGGTTTAAAGTTTCTGTTGGGAAGGCGTTCAGCAAGTCCCTCCCCCCCCTCGCCCATCCTCGGGCACAAAAGCAAATGGGGAAAGCGCGCACACACATAAAAAAAAATAAATAAAAAACACACACACAAAAAAAAAAAAAACAGCAGACAATGAGCAGCAGCAGCGGCTCCGTCCCCAAATCTGCTCGGCCTCAAAGCCTGGACGGAGCCACCACCCTGCCCCGGTGACAAGCAGGGGACGTGGGGACAGGGTGATGGAGGGGCAGCGGGTGGCCGTGGCGGTGACCGGGCTGTCCTTGTGCTCTGGGCATCCTCGGAGTGAGAGGACACGGGCGCTGTCACCTCACTGGGCTGTCCTGTCCCCTTGTCACCTCGCTGGGCTGTCCTGTCCCTTGTTGTCACTTCTCTGGGCTGTCCTGTCCCCTCGTTGGGCTGTCCTGTCCCCTGTTGTCACCTTGTTGGGCTGTTCTGTCCCTTGTTGTCACCTTGCTGGGCTGTCCTGTCCCTTATTGTCACCTTGTTGGGCTGTCCTGTCCCCTGTTGTCACTTCTCTGGGCTGTCCTGTCCCTTGTCACCTCACTGAGCCGTCCTGTCCCCTGTTGTCACCTCATTGGGCTGTCGTGTCCCCCGGTCACCTCACTGGGCTGTCCTGTCCCCTTGTCACCTCGTTGGGCTGTTGTGTCCCCTGTTGTCACTTCTCTGGGCTGTCCTGTCCCCTGTCCCCTGTCGTCCCGTCCCCTTGTCACCTCTCTGACCTGTTCTGTCCCCTGTCACCTCTCTGAGCCATCCCGTCGCCTGTCACCCCTCTGTGCCACCACCTTTCACCCCCTGAGGCCGATGCCACCCTCCTGTCCCCTCCCCACCCCTTGTCCCCCCTCCTCCTGCCACCCCATCCCCCTGTCACCCCGTCACCCCCTCCCCGTCCCCTCAGCACCCCCTGCCCCATCCCCATCCCACCCCGCTGCACCCCCCCCACATCCCACCCCCCCCCCTCATCCCCTTCACCCCCCCGGTCCCTGAGGGGCCACCTCCCCCTTCGGTGCCCACCCTGAGGGCTTTGGGGACCGGGGGGGACCCCAAAAAAACGGCCCCAAAAGCGGGGCCGAGCCGCGCTCCCCGCTAGGGGAAGCGAGAGGCAAAATGGCGACGGGGCTGCGGCGGGAGGAGAGCGGGGGGGGGGGGGGGGGGGGGGGGGGCTGGAACCGGGGATCCCCGCACCGGAGCCGAGCTTTGGCCGCAGCGGAGCCGGGAACCGGAGCTGCACCGTGAAGCCGGGAGCCCAACCGTGAAGCCGGAGCCTTGGCCTTCCCCAGCCCGGTGCTTACCTCGGCGGCCGCCCCTTCGGCTGCGGGGCTCCCCGGCGAGCCGCCAGCCGCGGAGCCGAGCTCCGGTGCCGAGCTCCCCGCCCGCCGCCGCCGCCCCTCACCGCCCCTCACGGCTCCTCCGCGGCTCATGCGCTTTTCCCCAGCCCCCGCTTTCGGTCCCCGGTTTCTCGCCTGGCTCCGCCACCGGGCCGCGGCCACGGGGCGGGAGAGGGTGGCGGTGGCGGTGGCGGCGCCGCCCCGGTAGGGCGGGCCCCGGGGAGCGCCCCCCTCATGGCTCCGGGACACCCGGAGGGGGTTAAAAGGAGGCCCCGGTGCTGTCCCGGTGCCCTCAGGGGGTGAGGAGGCTTCCAGGCCCTCTGAGGCCTCCTCACGGTGCCCCCCGGTGCCCCCCGGTGCCTCCCGGTGGGTGGTGGGGGGCACCCGAGGGTGCGCCTCGAGCGCCTGTGGTGGGGGCTGGCACCACCAAAGGGGTCCGGCACCGACCCGTCAGGGGGACACGTTCTCTCTCGGCCTCGTTTTTATGGCCAAAGTTGGTGCTGGAGGCCCGAAACGTGTTGTCACGCATCCACTGCACCCACTGGGACCATCCCAGTTAGAAACTGGTTTGGGTTGTGGGAGCGGTGCCGCTGAGCGTCACCCAGAATCACACCGAATTTCGAGGTTGGAAGAGACCCCACGATCATCGAGCCCAACCTCTGTCCTAACACCAACAGTCCTCCACTAATAAACCATAGCCCCAAGCTCTACATCGAAACGTCCCCTGAGGCTTTAAGCACCCACCCCACACACGAAGCCCCCGGCACACGAAGCTTTCCCCCTGGTTTTCCCAGCTCCGTGTCACCCCACGGGGCTGGTGGCAGTGCCGCCGTCTCGGTGTCTGCCCACAAATCGGGGGGAAATCCGACAAATTTCGCCACGTGGGGTTGAAGCCCAGTGTGTCCATCATCTCCAGGGCTGCCCCCAGCCTTCCCGTGCCCGTCGTCACACATCACCGAGACAGCTCTGGGCACGGACCAGCAGCACATGACGAGGCTCCTGGCTCCGTTCCTGCTCCATTTCCCCTGTCCCCAAGGCCACGCGGGCGAGCAGCCGCAGTCTTTGGGTTCAAAAGGCTGCAAAACACCGCTCTGCCCGGCAGGACGGGGATTTCCCAGCGCTGTTTTTACGGAGCAGGGACCCCACGAAGCCATCCCCAGCTCACGGGGAAGGTGACGAGCACCTTGCAGCCGAGCTGTGCTCCCAGGCACGTCTCTCCTGCTGTCTCTGGCACCGTGGCGTGGTCCCATAACAGATCCAAGCCCCTTTAGGCATGCGGCTCCTCGGTGCCACCGCTGAACACCAGCCTGTGCGAGCAGGGTCCGGCCGCGCCGCACCATCGCAGCACTAAAACGCGAGCTGGGATTTCCCCCCCCCCGGTTCCCCTCTTTGTCTCCGTTGAGGGGAAAGAGCTTAATTAATGTCTGCGGAGAGCATGTAAAGCTTTGTGTAATTGCTAGGTATTATTATCAGCGGAGCAGAGGGTGAGCAGCGGGGTGGGAGGGAAAGGCACAGCCCACCTCCTTTGTACGAAACGCGGCGCATCCGAGGGAGCTCCGCTTCCCAGCCAGCGGCCTGCCTGCGAGCAGAGCTATTAACCTGCAGCGGGGCTGTCAAGAGCCTTGACGTGCCCGGGGGGGACCCGGGAGCATCCTGAACACGTTCAACATCTCCTCGTTGTGCGGCTTCAAAGTGCGCCTGGATGCCCTTGAATGCCCCCGCGCATCCCGCACGTGCTCCTGCTGAGCGTGCCGAGCTGCAGCCCCAGAGCCAAAGGACAGCAAAAACGAGCTTGGAAGGGGCTCCTCGTCCCTGTCCCCGTCCCTGTCCCCGCCACGATGCTCCTGCTGAAGGCTGCGCTCGTTTTCTGCGTTTGCAAAGCGTGGTTTTACGGCCCAAGGTGCGGGGTGGGGGTGAGAGGGAGAGGCTGGGGAGCCCGGCGGCCTCGGAGGTTGTAGATGGGCTTGGAGAGCGGCCAGCTGCGGCTGGTCGAGGTACAGAAACTCCTGAATAATGCAGCAGGAAGGCGACCACAGTTACTATTTTCAGGCCCCGCTGAGAGGAGGGGAGGGGGGCCAAGGAACGAACTTGAAAAGAACAGCAAATGCGGAACAGATGCGGAGACGTGCTTTGTGGTGCTTTCCACGCACGGGGTTGCGCCGGTGTGGGAGAGCCCGGCTGGGAAGGGCAGGGGAGACGAGGAAGAGGAGGAGGAGGAGAAGGAAAAGGAGGAGGAGGAGGATGAGGAAGAGCAGGAGGACGGGAGGATGAGCGCTGCCATCCTTGGCGTGCTGGAGAGAAACCATCGCGCTTCCTCCTGAGCCGTGGTGCTGCCAAAGGGGCAGTTTGTGGAGGGAAGCTCACGCCGATGGCGTGGGGGTGTGGGGGGGACACCCGTGGGGACCTGGGGTTCCCCCGTGCTCTGCCCTGCAGCTCTCCGTTTCCACCCCACAAGGCAGGAGGAGGCGGAGGGGAGGCTGCGGCCATGAAGGTGTTGGGCGGTGGGGGATGAAGCAGTCAAAGCCAGCAAGCATGGAAATTAAATTGATACGGACCCCAGGAAGAGGAGAGGAGGGGGGGGGGAAGCAATTACAGAGCAAGGATCGGATAAATATTTGTGCAGAGGCCTTTTCGTTTCAGGTCTTGCTCCGCTGGGGCTGCTCCCTTGGTGGGGCTGAGCTGAGGATGAGGGCGGCAGCAGCGGGGTGGGCATGGGGGGGGCTCTGCCCTCTCCAGAGGGCAGGGGAAGCTCCTGGCAGCTCCTGCTGGGGCTGGGCACGGCCTCATCCTCCGCCAGAGGAAGGATTTGTTCCCAGACACGTGTGGGTCCCCTCCTCTCTCCGTTTGCTGTACCTGTAAGGGCTGGGGCGCAGGACGTGAGGACAGCCCTCCTGCCACCGCTGGCCCGATGGTTTGCTGACCTCAGCCAGCTTTCACCGAACTGGGATGGCTGCAGGGCCACCAGAACAGCGACACATTTCATCCACATGTCGCCAAGAGGCTGACATCCTCATCGGGACAAATCCACGGGGCTCAGATGCTCCTGGAGCAGCCCCGGTCCCGGCACAGGAGCAGCGGGAGCAGCGGTGGCGGAGCAGCAGTGCAGCGAGCTGCTGCCATCCTTCGTGCACTTCCCACACTGCTCGCCTGGCCGGGCAGGGAGCACAGGGTGCCTGTCCCGTTGGTGGCAGGGAACAGACAAGCAAGGTGACTACCCCAAAAAAAAATCCCATCCTGGGGCTCAGCAGGGGTCAGTCTGACCCGAACGGCACCTGGCCAGCGGATTAAAATGTGCAAGCTCCTCTCTCAGATGAAAGGTAGGAAATAGTTCAGAAATCGGTGGGTTTTGGATGCGGGTCCTCCCCAGGTGTTGAGGCAGTCAGGGACACGGTGCTGTTTGTCCCCGAAGCCATTTGTCTGTCCCCACACCCCAAATGGGGTCAGATGGTGAGTGGGCACTGCCCCGGTGGGTGACTTTGAAGCGCGGTGACACCAACAGGCTGCAGCAGCGCCCTTCAGACCATTAAATCTGCGGAATCAAACTGGCACTGGATTTACAGAGCCGCTTTCGTCTGCCACCACTCTTGGGGCATGGCAGAAACGCATGCGGAAAGCTGCAAGAGCGGGGAGAAGGAGCCCGGTGCCAGGATGTGCGCCCGCGCTGCCAGCCAGCACCAGCCTCAGCCCCGACGGGGCACTGGGATGCACGGAGATGGGACTGGGAGCGACTGGGAGGGACTGGGAGCTTGGATTTTGCTGAGCAGGGCAGGACGAGGTGAGGGGAAGAGCACAACCGCGGTGCCCGGGTGCATTTTGGGGACACCCACATTTCCCAGAGCCGTCCCCAAACCGCTGCTGCCGGGCACAGCGCGCGCAAACCCCCCCTCCCCGCTACCCTCAGAGCAAAACCCCACGGCTCCTCTCTCCTCTCCGCTACCCACGGCAGAGGCCGGGCTGCTTTTTGGCTGGAGCAGAGCGATCCCAGAACAAAGGGAGGATGGCTGGTGGCTGGCGAGGCAGCATCCGGGCCATCCCCAGCCTCCTTCTGCACGGCGCTGGCTGCGCAGCGTGGGCCTCTGATTGGAAACGGGAGCCCGAGCCGAGATGGCTGCGCGAGCTATGAATTATGCTGATGGCTTTTTTTTTTTTTTTTTTTTTTTCTCTTTCTCTTCCTCCTCCCGTGCTTGAATACATCCAGCAAATATAAGCAAAAGGAAAAAAAAAAAAAAAAAAAAAAAAGAGCGAGAGAAAATCCGAGCAGATTTAATTTCAGATACGGCGAGGAAGGAAAATGGCTGCGGTGCAAAGAGGGGAGGTTAATGGGGAGAAGGATCCCACCTGAAGAGGAACGATGCTCCCAAAAACCCTACAGCTCTGCTTGCTGCTATTAATTATTTCATTATTAATTATTTACACAGCCTTATTGGCTTGGTGGGGAGTCTGCCCCAAGCCGGGGGGTCGGGTATGGGGGCTGCCCCCCGGAACAGCGGGGCAGGACGGGGACAGTGGGTTTGGGGACGGAGCTGTGAGGTGTGAAGAAGCCCCCTGATCTCAGCCGGTTTGAAATAAACCCAACAACGGATGGGAAATGAAGCTCCTCGCTTCAGGCTGGGGGTCTGGAGGTTTTTACCTGAGCCTGGAAATGTTGTGGCGAAAGCAAGCACCAAACTTTCCAAAAACGGGCCAGCTGAAACACTCTGGTGCCTCATGCCACCTGGAAGAGTTTGGGGGCATTGTTCCCCGCGGTCATTTAGGAGCTGAAAATGAGAACCTAAAAGCGAAGGAAGTTACACGGGCACAAAAAAAAATAATTATGAAATGAAGCAATTATCCCCGCTCCGATACATTCTAATTACGGGAACTGTCACCCTTATTAAGAGCCTATTAATTCGCCGTCATAAGTCACCATCAGGAGTGCAAGCACCAAAAATGTGCCCGGGCCGTGGGGACGGCTGCGAGGAGCTGCAGCATCCCCTGGTCCCTGCCTCCCCTGGGCACAGGAGAGCTCTGGCTGCACCCTTGGGAGGCCAAATGCTGCCGAGCCGCGGTGCTGAGCCTCCTCCTGCAGCTCCAGGTGGGGTCGGGCTCATCCCTGCCCGTGTCCTCGTGCCGTGCTCGACCCCTTGAATGGTGTAAAGGAGGCAGAAGCTTCTCAGCAGGGAGCAGCCAGGGGAACCAAAGCCCCGGGAGGTTGCCAAAACGTCCTCAGCGCCGCGTTTCTGCCAGCGTCACCTCCTGCTCGTAGCCAGCTCCGTCTCCGGCAGCCTCTCATTACGCATTCCGCGTGGAGGGCCCTGCATCAGCTTAATTAACAAGGTACGAAAGACAGGACCTTTGAGGAAATCTTAATTATATTATCCATCTCGCCCTGAGTGGCACCTGATCCAGCCCGACGCCGTTCCCAGGTTCATTAGCAATGATTCAGGATTGATGAGTCCTGGATGCGCGGCGCGGGCACGGCCAGGGGACGGGGAGTGGAGCCTCAGGATGGGTTCTGGGGAGGGAAACGGGGCTTTGGGATGGGGACGGGGCTTTGGGGATGTCACAGCATCCTTGGAGGAGCCGTTTTGCTGTGCCTCAGCCCCTAAATGGCCTCACAATCACCTGCAGGCTCCTTCTTGAGGTGCTTTAGCGGTGCTGAGCGCACTCACAGCCCTCACAGACAGCCCCGGTGTCCCCGTTTGCCTTCTCCACTGCTGCCCCAGGGCTGTGGGGTCTGGTGATGTGCCACATGCCACCAGCACCTGGGACTTCTCCTCCTTGCCTAGGATCATCATCTTTTCTTTGTGCAGGTGCCCACAGGTCTCCAGCAGAGGGACCTTCCTAAAGACCTGCCCGGGAGCACCAGGAGGGCGATGTTGCGGTGCGGGTGGCGGTCCCAAAGCCACCCATCAGGTGGAGAACAGGTTCCTAATTCGGGTGAGCACATAACCTGCCAGGGAAGGATCCAAACTGGCCTCTGTTCAGCAGAGCCCTTCAGCAGCTGCTGACACCCAGCAGCAAATCGCATCCCAAAAGCCCGGCACAGCCAGGGAAATGTACGGCTGCCTCCGGAGCCAAGCACGAATGCACTTGTCGGGGGAGCGTTTCCTGAATCAGAGCAGCAATCAGCGGCGTTTCAGACCTGGAGGTATCTGTATCATCAAGCCAGGCTCAGTAATTACTTGGACAAATTAGGCATGCATTTTCTATGTGCAACTGTGTTGTGGTTGTGTGTTTGTTTTTTTTTTTTTTCTTCTTTGCTTGAAAAACCTCGCCGCAATCTGCAAGCTGCCTCTGCCACCGGGAAGGGATTGCTGGATTTTTCTTTTTTTTTTTTTTAAGGCCAGAAAAAGCCAGCCGTTATTTTTTATGCCAACAGCTCATTGTCTTGCAAAATAAAACAAAAAAAAAACAAACAGCCAAGAGCAGAAGAAGTGAATCAGACGCATCCAGGTCGTGTGCGCTCTGACCGCGGCCGTTCCCTGCCCGGCCACCGCATCCCCCTGCCGGCTTCACGGGGCTGATTTATGCTCGCTGCTGTCCTCTGCCTCCTCTTATTGTTGCCTGGTTTTAATATTCCACGAATCTGAGCCCTGTGAATCTGCCTTTCATTGCCTGGTGCTGCTTGGTTTTGGGCAGCGCCTGGAACAGCAGTGGCCAGATAAATCGAGGGCATTTTTCTCGCCCAGCCCGAGCACCCTTCTCCCTCCCGTGCCCGTGATCCCATTGCAGCACCCACCGGCCCAGGGTGCCCCCAATTTGTCCCTGCAGAGCCCAGCCCGGCTCCCTGGGACACCCGGGGGCATTAGGTGGCGCCAGACACTTGCGCAGCGCAGGACCCGTGTCCGGAGCCGGCTCAGGGGATGCTCCGCGCTCCCCATCCCCATCCTGGTGGGGATGAAGGCTCAGCCGGCGCTCACCCCATTAGGACAGCTTTTAGGGGCGCCGGGGCACCCCCTTGCCCTGCCTGCAGCTCCTCCAGCCCTGTCCTCAGCAGGAAGCCCTCGGTGGGCCATAGGGACCCTGCAGGAGGGCCGTGCTTTGTGCTCAACCATGGGTGCTGGTGGGGTTCCTGCCTCCTTCTTCCTCCTCATGTGAGATCCAGGCTGCTCCAGCTGCAGCAGGTGCAGAGAAAAGCAGAGATATTGCCCTCGGCACCCCAGAAATGGGGTGGGCACCCCGGTATCTTGGGGTTCTCCATGGGGTCCCTGCGCTCGGTGGCAGGAGAGGAGCCAGAAGGAGCCGGAGCGCAGCTTGGAGTGGGTGGATGTGGCAGAGGGAGCTGGAGCAGGGGTCCCAGCAAGGGACAGCGGGGCCTTGGGGGTGGACTTGGGGGGCTCCATGGGGTCACGGGTGGCCCCACCCAGCCGCAGCCCCGCTCTGTGCCCCCTGACTGCAAAACTGCCACCGAACCGCTGCGTGAGCGCAGCCCGAAGCAGCCCCCCAGGGACAGAGAAGCCATTTCTCCTCCTCGCCTCTCTGGAGCTCTCCCAAAAAAGCTCAGCATCTCCCTCTAACGATGCTCGCCCGCAGCAGGAGCCCAGCAGCCAGGGGCTGCTCTGGGGCAGAGCACCCGGCCTCATGGGGACGGTCACCAAGTGCTGGCCACCCCAGTGCCACCAGCCGGCTGCCTCCGCTCCCCGCTCCCCACTGCCAGGGCAGGGAAAGGGTGGAAAAATCGAGCTGGCTTTTCTCCACGGGTTTTCTTACCCAATCTTTAGTTAGCCCTGCTCTGACCAGGCTCAGAGATTTATCAGGGGATGCATCAGGAAGTGATGGGGCCTCATCCTGCTCAGGGCTCTGCTGCGCACCGCAGCTGGCTCGGCACAGCCCCGCCGCTGCAGGAGAGATCATTTTTTTTTCCCCCCCTGATTGTTTTCTTTCTTTTTCTTAAAATTCAATAAACTCGCTCGGCTTTGTTGCCGGTGAAGTCCTAGCGAGGTGAGGGGAGCCAATTTGGCTGCATTTTTGAAAAGGTCAGCAGCAGCTGAAGAAATTCAGATTGCTGTGCGCTCGCAGGGAGGCGAGGGGCTGTGAGCGGCGGAGCCCCCCGAGGCAGGGGGGCTGCCTGCAAACGGGTCCTGGGGCTCACTGCCTGCAGCGAGGGCACCACACGAATGGACATCAGCCTCCTGCACACCGGGTGCCACCCTTTGGGCACCTCCACGTGCCTGGAGCACCCTGAGGAACATTTATCTAGGGGGTTTCAGCAGGGAGACCAAAAACCTTTGGGTTTCATCATGATTTTTGCTAGTCCTGAGCAAACAGCAATTTTTCTGCTCGTCCACCTCCGTGGAAATCTGCTGCCAGGTGTGCTGGGGACACTTCCGAGCAGGGAACGGGGCAAACCATGGGACGAGCCAGGAGACCAGCACACTAAAACACCAGTCTGATTTTATTCACACAGCAGGAGGCGGCGGTGCACGGCGGCCACTGGCTCCCGGGCACCCACCTCTGCCAAGTCCCCATGGCCCTGGGGTGCTGCCTGCCGGCTCGGCAGGAACCCAAAAAATCATCAGCCGGGTTATCGGGATGCTGCTGGCATCGGTGGCACCGCCACCAGCCCCAGGCTTTTGCAAAAGCCCTGTGGAGGCAGAGCTCTGCAAGGAGCCCGGCCAGCATTGGGAGGGGGAAATAAATAAAACCCTGGAGGACGGGAGGCCGGGCACATGGATGGAGAAGGACGCGGAGAGCTCCTGGCGCAGCGTCCTCCGGAGCCTGGCCGCGGCGTGCCAACCCCTGGGCTGCTGCCCTCGGTGCCTCAGCTCCTCTTTAATTCACAAAGTGGAGCCAGGCGCTGGTGACTCTGCTCTGCTTCTTGTTTTTTTTGCCCGATGGGGTCACATTATTCACTACCGACGTTATCTCCCAGGCCACTGGAAGACAGCCCAGCCTGAGGAGAAAGCTAAAGCTCCCCAAACAAGCTCCGAGGCATTGACACAGGCAGAGCTTGGAGCACTCCCCAGCCGTGCCGAGAGCCTCCAGGTGCTGGGACACCACTCACGTGCCCAAGGTTTCAGCGTCCCGTGGGTGGCTCCAATCTGTCCCAGGGGTGGCCGTGCTCAGGCTGTCGGCACCGCTGAGCCCCTCTCGTCGCCGCCTTCTCTCCGTAATTTCCCCCTGCGAGGGGTCAGGCTCAGACGGGCAGGAGTTGATCCATCCCCGGGGCTGTTCTGCTCCTCTTCCTCTGGCTGGGAGCCTCGTCTGCTGGAGGAAGCAGCCCAGCTCTGCGCAGCGATGTGTTCGTAGAAAAGAAAAGAGAGAAGAAGAAAGAGAGAAGCCCCGGAGTGGCTGGGAAGCTGCCTCTTCGTATTCCAAGCACGCGGTTCAGGTCTCGTATCTGCGGTGCACAGTCCGTCCCAGAGGTGCTCGGTTCACAGTGCTGGTACAATCTGCCAAACAGACGGAGCAGCTAGGAGACATTTCCAAAAGACGCTGGAACAAGGAGGGGAGAGGAAGGAATAAACAGCCTGCAGGGTGGCACGGGGGAGCCAGCCCTGGAGAGCCTCGTCCTCTCAGTGCCAGTTGCCATCGGGGGAATTGGTGCTGTGCTCCACGGCCTGTCCCTGTGCACTGCAACCTGTCCCTGCGTGCCACAAGCTGTCCCTGTGCTCCATGACGTGTCCTTGTGCGCCACGAGCTGTCCCTGTGTGCCAAAACCTGTCCCTGGGCATTGCAACCTGTCCCTGTGCACCACAACCTGTCCCTGTGCACCACGACCTGTCCCTGTGCACCATGTCCTGTCCCTGTGTGCTACAACCTGTCCTGTGCACCACGACCTATGTGCCACGACCTGTTCCTATGCATTATAACCTGTCCCTGCGTGCCACAAGCTGTCCCTGTGCTCCACGACCTCTCCCTGTGTACCACAACCTGTCCCTGTGTGTCACAAGCTGTCCCCATGCTCCACGACTTGTCCCTGGGCATTGCAACCTGTCCCTGTGCACCAGGACCTGTCCCTGTGTGCCGTGACCTGTCCCTGTGCACTGTGACCTCTCCCTGTGTGCCACAATCTGTCCCTGTGCTCCACGACCCGTGTGCCACGACCTGTCCCTGCGTGCCACAAGCTATCCCTGTGCTCTACAACCTGTCCCTGAGCTCCACAACCTGTCCCTGGGCATTGCAACTTGTCCCTGCGCTCCAGGACCTGTCCCCGTGCACCATAACCTGTCCCTGTGCTCCATGACCTGTGTGCCACGACCTGTCCCTGTGTGCCACAAACTATCCCTGTGCGCCACGACCTGTCCCTATGCACCAGGACCTGTCCCTGTGCTCCACAACCTGTCCCTGTCCTCCACGACCTGTCCTATGTGCCACAACCTGTCCCTGAGCACCGCAACCTCTCCCTGTGCACCACAGCCCACCCCAGCTGCAGCACGGGCTGGATTTGCCCCAGCACCGTGCCGGTGGCTGGGTGGCCGTGGCTCTCGCCACCACCGCTCTCCTTTTCACCCACCTGGCGAGGGGCACGACCTCCCGGGGTTCTCCTCCCTGCCCTCCCCGCCTACCTTGGCTGAGCAGCTGCAGGTTTCGGACCTCCTCGCGCACCTGGAGCTGCAGGACCTGCTGCAGGACCTCCTGGCGCTGCGCCTCGTGCGCGATGCCCATGCGCTGCAGCTTCTCCCCGTTGAGCCGCAGCAGCGCCCGACCTGCAAGCACAGCGCTGCTCAGCACCACGCCCCCGGGGGGGGGCACACGCACGCACACACGTGTGTGAGGTGGGAGCAGGGAAAATGGAGAGGGGTGGAATGCTAAAAATCCTAAATGTTTCTGGCCTACGGAGCCGGTCTGTAGGGAAGGAGGATGGGATGGGATGGGGTGGGGTGGGATGGATGGAATGGGATGGGATGGGATGGGATGAATGGAATGGGATGGGATGGGATGGGATGGGATGGGATGAATGGAATGGGATGGGATGGGATGGGATGGGATGGGATGGGATGGGATGGGATGGAATGAATGGAATGGGATGGGATGGGATGAATGGGATGGGATGGGATGAATGGGATGGGATGGGATGGGAATGATGGGATGGATGGAATAGGATTGGAGGGATGGGATGGGATGGGATGGGATCATATGGATGGGATGGGATGGATGGAATAGGATCGAAGAGATGGGATGGGATGGGATCATATGGATGGGATGGGATGGGATGGATGGAATAGGATCGGAGGGATGGGATGGGATGGGATGGGATGGGATGGGATGGGATGGGATGGGATGGATAGGATAGGATAGGGTAGGGTAGGATAGGAAGGGATGGGAATGATGGGATGGGATGGGATGGAATGGGATGGGATGGATGGAATAGGATCAGATGGATGGGATGGCATGGGATGGGATGGATAGGATAGGGTAGCATAGGATAGGATAGGATAGGATAGGATAGGATAGGATAGGAAGGGATGGGAATGATGGGATGGGATGGGATGGGATGGGATGGGATGGGATGGGATGGGATGGGATGGGATGGGATGGGACGGGACAGAAGCCTCACACCGTGTGCCCTGGCCTCACCCCAAAAACGGGTGACCCTGTTTTTGGAGCGCACGGGGTGGCAGCTCGAGGTGCCAGCCCCAGGACAAGGTGCTGGCTCCAGCGGTCACGTAACCCATCCCTGCGGGCAGAGGCTTTCCATTTCTCCATTTCTCCATTTCTCCCTTTTTCTCCTTTTCTCCGCTCCACCTCCCGCATCAGGACGCATTCTCCTGACCCCACGCACAGAAACGGGGCACCCATCAAAACCCATTAGCACCGCTGCCCCCCCGTCCCCACGCAGCCACTCTCCTCCAGTCCAGGGGCTATTAGAGGAGGGATTCACCACCAAGCTTTTGTCCTCGCTTCCCGGCTAATGCTCCCTTTATTTCCCACACAAGGGCTCGCTGAGCTCTTGCATTAGGGCTTGACATCCCTCAAGGGCACGGAGCTGCAGCTCTTTATGCTGCCCTGACCCTACAGAGCTCTGAGGAGCTGTGCCCGGCCATGGATATGTCGTGGTGGGATGGGGACAAAACTGGTAGTTAAGGGTCACAGCCACCATCCCATAGCCACCATCCCAAAAATACCACCCCAAAAACACCATCCTAAAGCCACCATCCCAAAAACACCATCCCATAGCCACCATCCCAAAAATACCACCCCAAAAACACCATCCTAAAGCCACCATCCCAAAAACACCATCCCATAGCCACCATCCCAAAAACACCATCCTAAAGCCACCATCCCACAACCACCATCCCACAGCCACCATCCCAAAAACACCATCCCAATAACACCATCCCAATAACACCATCCCATAGCCACCATCCCAAAAACACCACCCCAAAAACACCATCCTAAAGCCACCATCCCCAAAACACCATCCCATAGCCACCATCCCAAAAACACCATCCTAAAGCCACCATCCCACAACCACCATCCCACAGCCACCATCCCAAAAACACCATCCCAATAACACCATCCCAATAACACCATCCCACAAACACCATCCCCAAAACACCACCCCAAAGCCACCATCCCAAAGCCACCATCCCAAAGCCACCATCCCAAATCTCACCATTTAGGGGGGCAGAAACAAAGCCTGCCCAAGACCCCAACCCCCCAAAAACCTGCACGAGGAGACCCCGAGGGGCATCACCTGTGATGGCGTGGTGCGAGAAAGCCTCGACGTAGACCAGGTAGTTGTGCGGGCAGTGCTTCTTCAGCCATCGGCACACATCCTGCTGGGTCCAGAGCACCACCGGCTTGGTAAGGCTGCCCAGCGTGGGGCTGGTGTGGTAGATCCCATAATGATCGCAGCCACGGCCCTATAGGGGAAAAAAGGGGGGAGAAGGGAGGCATCTGTAGGGCTCGGCGCCACAAGGAGCAAACCATCGCGGTGGGATGCAGCCCGTCTGCCGGGGATGTTCCCTTCAAATGAAGCAGCAGGAACCCAGCCCCAGCTCTCCAAGGGCCTCGTGGCCCAGCGGGGTGTTGCACGGGTTTAGGGCCACCCTTGGGTGCCACCCTGGAGGTCCCAAATGTCCCCCCGGGGATGCTAACGGAGAGCTGGGGCGCATGTTGGCATCCGTCGCTCCGCAGCCCGGCGTGGTGCTGGAGCATCCAGACCTGCTGGCTCCATTTCCTCGCCCGTGTCACGGCACCTGCAGCCTCCCCAGGCTGCTGCAGCTTGGATTTATCTCAGCGTGCAGCCAAATCAAACCCCAAAAGCTGGAACAGCGCGAGGAAACGAGGCTACTTCTGGCACGGCAGCGCCTGCCCGGGCGGATGCCACATTCTGGGTGGGGAAGGGGCGCGCCAAAGCCCGAATTTCTCGGGTTTAGCTCCCGGGGGAGAAGCCAGGGGGCTGCGGAGAGGGGCACAGGGTCAGCGCAGCGATGCTGAGGACTCGTCCTCATCCTCTGCACGAGCGTGGGGCCGGTGAACATCGCTTCAGTGGGCTCAGCGTGGCACCGGGGGCACAGCTCACGTGGAGCTGGGGCTGCAGGAGGAGCCCCATCCGTGCTGGTGCTGAGCAGGAGGGGACGGGGGTCCCGGGGTCCCTCCAAGGATGCTCCTGTCCCACGTCCAGGGCACCAAAGGGACAAGGAGCCGACACGGGGACCCGGCGGCACCGCTCGGACCGCGGTGCGCCAGCGCCGACCTCGATGTGTGAACATCGGCTAATTAGGCATGCCTAATAGAGGAGCAGAGATAATTAGTGTAACGGGGGCTCCAGACATCCTGCGGTTGCTGAAACTAGTAGCACGTCGCCGGGTGGTGGCGAACAGGAGGTGGCAGAGGGTTGGAGGGGTTTGGGATGCTCTGGTGAGCCCTGGGGTGCGGGTGGTGCTGCATCCCCTGGGCTCAGCAAAAACAAAAGTGCAGGAGGTGCATTTGGGGCCATAAAGGGACCGAGCAGCCCTCGCTGTGGCCACAGGGGACAGGAGGGAAGAAGGCAAAGCTGGGAGGTGGTGGATAAATACCCAGAGGCCGTCCTGCAGCAGGGCACGGCCACGATGTGAAGCCTGAGCGCTCCCTGGATGGGGTTTGCAGGGTTTGCAGCAGAGAAAATTTCCCACCCAGCTTCAAGCTGGCGCAACGGGGGTCCTGGGGTGGGCTCTGGGGGGCTGCGTGCTCGGGGTTCCCTTCCGAGCCACGATGCGAAGCACAGAGCCTGCCTCCACCACCGCTACCTACGGCAGCTATCCGAGCGCGCGGCCGCGAGCTGCGGGACGCGGCCCCCGCCGGCTCCTGGAGGCAGGGACGGGGAGATAACGAGCACCGGGCTGCGTTTTCCAGGCGGCTGAGCCGCGCTGTCTCTCTGATGAAGCCTCAGCCGTGAAGGCAGAGGCTGGCAGTGGAGGCGAGCAGGCAGGAGCGGTGCCCAGGAGCCGGGGGTGCCCGGGGGGAGCCGTCCCCGCGCCGCTGCGTGGGGACCTGCAGCCAGCAACTGGCGTCACCTCCGGTCCCTGGGGCGTTTTCTCTTGTTTGTGGCACGATTAAAGACTTGATTTGTACCCCTAAACCCCGCTGGGAGGCACTTGGAGGCAGGCAGGGGGGACAAGAGAAGCGCAGCAGCCTGGAGAGTGGCTGCTGTGTCGCTCTCCCCGTGCAGAGGTGGGGGACAAAGACCCTGCTGCTGCTCCGGGAGGATCCCGGTGTGACCACGGGGCCCTGCTCCTCTCTGGCAGGTCCCCAGCAGGTGAACGCGTCCCCCCGTGGGGTCTGTGCCCTTTTATCTCCCAGGTTTTCTCCCCAGCAGTCACCGGCTGGATTTGCAGCCTCCGAACGCCTCTCCCGAGGGCTCCACGTTGCTGCTGCCCTGTCCTCACGCCATCAGCAGCTCAGGTTCATGAAGCACCAAAAGCTGTGAAGCTGTCGACATTTGGGGTTTCCAAGCACTGGGGACCCTTCCTGCTCCCTCCCACGGCAGCACAGAGGCAGGGAGGGAAGCGAAGGCTGGGAACTTGGGGCTCGCTGCTTCAGCCACGCGCATTCACGCAATAAAGTCCAGGATTGTAGCCAGGTTTGGAGCGTTTCCTCCTAAACCACACGCCAGAACGCTCCGGGATTTTAAGGCAATATAAGAAATTCGGTGCTGGCACATTTCCTGCAGAGCCGTGCCAACTTCCACCTCCAAACGTGGAATCAGCGACGCGCCGGGCTCACCCCACACTCCCCACCCCCTTTAACCCACCCCTTACCAAATAACCCCCAAACCCCAACCCCATAAAGGCCTGACCCTGCAAAAAAAACACCTCCTGGGGGGGGAAAACGAGGCGCTCACTCCCCCTCAAAGCCGTGGGGATGATGGCACCCCCATAACCCCGCGGGTACCTGCGCGCCCTCGGTGCCCGGCTGGCGCAGGAGCTTGACGGCGCGGGCGCCCTCCGAGCGCTGGCTGCGGCCGTCGTGCCAGGTGAGGCTGGTGCCGGGGCTGCGCTGCAGGCGGTAGCTGAGGTTTTCGGCCGACACCGTGTGCTCCAGGAGGCTGCGGCAGAAGCTGAAGTGAGCGGCGGCGGCGGCGGCTGCTGGGGGGGGGTGGAAAAAGGGAGCGAGAGGTGGCGGCGGCGGCGGTGGCTGCGTCCGTCCGCGCCGCGCCCCGCGGCGTTGCCCAGAAATGCTGCTTTTTGCCCCAGGGCTGCAGCCCCGTGTCCTGATGGAGTTGGCTGTGCCCGTTGCTGGAATCCCCTCCCTCTCCATCAGCACCTTGCTAGGGGGAAAAACCCACCAGAAAACCCTTTTTTTCTCATCGGTGTGGCACGTAAAGGGGAAGAGCGCAGCCGGTTTCCGCAGACCGAACTGGATCCGTCCCCGCCGAGGGCTGGAGAGGTCCCAGGGGGACAAAACCCACCCTGGGCACCCCGGTGGCGCTCACCCAGGTGACAACGGGCACACACAACCCATCAGCAACGGCCACTTGTTGTCCCTCGCCCCTTTTAATGAGCTCAGACTTCATCTAATTGCGTGGTGATGAAGGTGCAAAGCTCCCCTCCGGAGCTGGGGGGCGAAGGGGCCGCCTGCTGCTGTAGGATCCGCGTGGATAGGGGCAGCTGGATGGGGATAAGAGACCCGAGCATCCCCCAGCACCTGCTTTGACCCCAGTGAGCCAGGCACAGCAAAATCCCCAAAAAACAGTGATGAGATACGATCCACGGTGAAAAATAACCAAGGGTGGAGGGTGACGGGGCTTGGGAACAGCCACTGCTGCTCGTCCCCAGGGGTTTTAAGGTTTCACGGGGTCCTCCTGTGCTCCTTTGGGCAGGGAGGAATTGGGATGTGAGCGGTGCCCCTTGGATTTATGGCCGGGACAGAAATAAACCTGCCTGAGGACTGGAGGCGCGGGATCAGTGCGGGAAGCGGAAAATGAGAAGCCGAGCGTCAGACTTGGCTCCACGAGGGCTTCAGCTCCAGAGCAGCCTCCCAGGAGGGGAGGCCGGAGCTGGGGATGACCCAAGGGGATCTGAGAACAGCCCAAAGGGGGCACCTGGCCGGGGACCGAGGCTGGGGACGTGGATGGGAGCCGAAAACAGCAGGCACCCGGCTCCGGGTGCAGTGCCCCTTCCCGGCACCGCCACCGAGCTGTCCCCTGCCAACCCCACCGGCAGGAAATTACGGCTTAGCCATAAAACTTTGTGCTCAGCCGCTCTCATACGGCAAGGGCTTGCCCTTGAGCAGGGGATTTGGCAGGAGAGAAACGGAGCCGAGCCCCACGGGGACGCTGAGCACCAGGGGGACGCGGGGCTGGGCTGGGGGACCCGTGGGGAGCAGCTGGACGTGGGCATCTCCACCCCCCCCCCCGAAAAAAACGGGGCTGGAGGCGAGGCAGGGGAGACAGAGAGGGAGCAGATGGGAGAGGGGGGAAGCAAGGGGGGGAAACCTGCCTGGAATATGGCAGAGCAGGGAACGTCGGAGGCTCTGCTCCGTGGCGGGGGCTGCAGTGGCCGTGGCGCAGCCCAGAGCCCCCCCAGCACCTCCCCAGCTCCTCACGCCCACCTCCAGGGACCCCAAATTCCTGGTGCAGGTGAGAGGAGAGAGCTCTGAGCCGTGGCACAAGGCTCGGCCACGTTGAAACAAGGAGGGGTCACAGGGAGAGGAGCCCCCATGCCCACCACGAACCCCCCTCTCCTCCCCGTGTCCCCCTAGCAGCGCACCCATCCTTCCCCCCAAAACCCCGCGAGCCTCCCCATCCCCTCCGAATCTCTTTCTGCCGAACCCCAAGCTGCACCCGCACCCTGGGGTGCACCAGCAGCCCCCCCCAAAAGCCCCGTGCCCCCCTCACCTGGCTCAGGGGCACCCCGCGAGCTGCGGACAGCGGAGACGCAGCAGAGGGACGGGCGGCCCTGCTGCATGCTGGCAGGGGGGAGGGCTGCGCGCCCGCGCTCGGCACCCGGCTGTCACAAGCGCAGCTCCATCCCTTCCTCCCCTCATTGCCTCTTCCACACCTGACTGCCTCCTCTCGCTGCCTCCCCGTCCTCCTGCCAATAAGCGGCGGCCGCACGCTCGCCCCAGCTCCGGCTCGAGGCCGTTTTGCTCGGGGAGGGGGGGACACGCACACAGGAATCGCCCCCACGCAGTCCCCGTCCCCAATGTCCCGCTGGCTGCGCCGCCAGCACCTCCCCAAAGCCTTAATCCCCCCCCGGTGTTGTTTGATCTGAATCTGCTCCGCGCTCGCCCCGCGTGCCCCTGCTTAATCCGGGGTTGGGGGGGGGGTTTGGGCAGCTGGCACCGGGACGGGAGGGGGCTACGGGGTGGGGGCTGAGCGGTGCCAGCAAGTGGCCGGGCATCAAAGCGCCTTGGGATGGGCAAAACCGTGGCAAAATCCCACATGGCCCTGAGCCACCCTGCCCCCAGGACCCTAGGGGTGCTCCTTTTGGGCACATTGGGGTCAGGGGGGGGTTCAGCCTTCCCGAATTCCCACGAGCCAGGCTGCTGTCCCCTTTCTGGTTCTCCTGCCAGCTCTGTGGGGTGGGTGCCTTGCTGCTGGCTCGGTCCCCCCGCGGGCTTGGGAATGGCTGCGGGCTCCTTTTCCCTCGGTGGCTTCTTTCTTTTCTTTTGGGCACCCCTCCAGGAGCGCGGGGCGGGCAGAGGGAGGGCGCACGGGGGGCAGCGATGGGCACTCTGTGTCTGCCCCCTTCTCGGCGTTTTTATGCTGGGGAGAGGTGGACGGGAACCTCCTGAGACGGAAACCTCAAAAAAAAAAAGGGGGAAATCGGCCAAAAGCAGCCAACTTCACACCTTAAGGGTGCACGGAGCGAGGCGCAGGGGTGCGGGGAGCCCAGCACCGGATCCCTTTGCCACTGGTTTCCAGCACAGCCTCGTCCTGCGCCTCTGGTGTCCCACAGACCTGCCCTGCTGCAGGGATGTGTTTGCAGGCGAGGGGCACGGGGAGAAGTGGGGGGCACGGGGAGCAGAGCGGAGACCCAGGGGAACCCCGCTGCAGGGAGCAAACCCCGCTGCCATCAGCGTGCCAGCTCCTGGTGCCTCCCAGGGGAAGGGACATGGGGCACCAAATGGTGCCAGAGGTTTGGTGGCAGCCACACAGAGGGATTTGGGGAGGATTTTCAGGAGCTGCTCCCGGGACAAGGGGGACAGGACGACTCAGCACAGGCTCTGCTCGTGGGGCCGCTCTCCAGGGGTTTTGTCGTGCTTTCGGCAGCACCCACGTGAGCCACGAGCCCAGCTGGTGCTGCCATTGCCCCGCTCCCCTGCGTCGTTTCCACGTGGTGCAGGGCAGAGCTGCTGCTCGCAGGGATGGAGTCCCCCAGCCCCCGGCCCCAGGGGCACAGCACCGCTCCCCGGGACCCCTGGGACACCCCGTGTGTGAAGCCGTCCCCGTGTAATGTCCCTAGGGACCGGGTCCTGCCCTGAGCCATTCCCCAAAACCTGCTGGCCCCGAGGAGGACAAGACAAATCCCAAGCAGAGGATCAACACCCGGGAGCTCCAGCCTCTCCGTGGCATCCCCGGGGCGTGCTTGGCTCAGGACCTCACTGTGCTGAGCATCATCCCAGCACCTTCCTCGTAATTAATTCCCTGCTCACGGAGCTCAAATCCTGAGCCCCTCACGCGCCTGGGGACAGAGCTCGAGCCCACAACTGCTCTCTGCAGGAGGAGGAAGGGGACAAAGTGCAGCTGCCCCTTCCGTGCTCCCCCTGCCCATGAAGCTGGGGGATCCGTGGGGGTGCTGCCCACCCCAGAGCAGGGCTTTGGGGTGCACAGCGCTGAGATGGGAGCCCTGGGGCACAGCCTTTTGGGGCTGTGTGTGGTTTTGGGGGTGCTCCTGCGCCCTGGGGACACTGCCAGGAGGTCCCTGAGCACCCCAGGATGGGGTCGGGTGCCCTGGGGGGGGGTGCAGGCAGGGAAGAAGCCCAATGGCACGGGCACCCCGGCCTGCAGCGAGCCCCTTCCACCCCCACGAGCCCCTCCTGGGGGTCCCATCCTGCTCCAGCCCCCCTCCGGCCTCCCCTGCCCTGGCACCCACCCCTCTCCAGCCAAATTTCCCATCCTGTTTTATTGGTGTCCCCCCCCAAAAAAAAAAAAAAAAATTGGGGATAAGGCTGGGGCCAGATGGTCACCATGGATGGAAGGGGCAGAGCCCAGGGCTGGAGGAGGGGGCACGGAAAAAGAATCCCCAGGGCTGGGGACAGACCCCTGGGGTGGTGGGGACAGCTCAGGGGGGGGGGACAGGCAGCACCCCCGGCATGGAGAGGGCAGAGCCCAGCACGAAACACACACGGGGGACAGAAGGAGGCGGCTGGGGGGGGCTCTGAGGCTGGGGGGCACCCCCCGAGGATGGCCACGGAGCCCCCCTGCGTTCCTGCCGGGGATTTTGGGGGGGTCCCGCTGCGCACCTGAGCCCCCCCCCCTCCACATCCCCATCCCCATCCCCGGCTCCTCCATCCCCTCTACCTTCCATGTCCTTGGCGTCGCCGCAGCTCATCCTCCTCTCCGGAGGGGGGGGACGGAGCCCCCGCGCCCCCCAGCGCCGCCGCCGGCACCGGGAGCTCCCGGCGCGCCCCGCCCCGGTGCCCGCTCCGGGGGCGGCGCCGCGCTCCGCCACCCCCCGGTGTGCGCTCCGCCCGCCGATCCGCCCCGAATTCACCCCTCTGCTCCCCTCCCGGGGCTGCCGGTGCCCCCGGAGACCCCCGATTCTCCCCCCTAGCCATGTAGCCCGGGGTCCCCCCCTTTCCAGCATCAGCGCCCCCCCCAAGGAGAGGGATGGGGTTTGGGGACGCGCGGATGGCACCGGGCGCGTCCCGTGGGTGCAGTGGGGAGAGGAGCAGCGCCCTCAGCACTGAGCACCGACCCCAGCTGAACGCCAAACCCCCCAAAAAAACAAAATTCCCTTCTCCCCCGATGGGTGCCGGAGGGTGCTCGTCCCCATCCAGGCTGTGCGCGCTCCGGTGGGTGGCCAAAAAATGTCCCCGAGCGCCACGTGCCAGCGTTTTGTGGAACAAGAGCTCGTCGTTCCCCCACAGTAGCAACCCCAAGAGCATTTTTGGAGGTGTCCACCTTCGCCCAAGGTGCACAGATCTCAGCCAGGGGTTGATGCTCCTGGGTTAGAGGGTTTGGCCACGCACCCACAGTCTGATGGGGACGAGGACAAAGCCAAGCAGGTGCCCGTGCCATGGAGCCTTGCCACTTTGCACGGTGCTCCCCATCATCCCAGCACCAGGCGATGCTCTGTCCATGGTTTAAAACCAGAAAATCTCAGGTTTCTGGGATGTTGGCCCCAAAACCACGCGTCCTCCTCATCCAGGAGCTCCGTTGGGGTGAGAGCACGTCAGCACCGCGGGCGGGGGCTGCGAGGCACCGGGTGTCACCAGCTGTGTGCGGGGGCTCTGCACCAAATGGCACCGCTGCGATGGCGAAGTGGCTCAATTTGGGGCTGCTCAGGCTCGTACCTGGTCAAAAACGAAGTTGCAGAATTTTGGCTGCTCGCTCAGGAGCTGCTGTGGAGGGGGCTCAAGCCCCAACGTGGGCTCACCCCGCTCACCCCGGCGCAGTGCGGGTGCATCCTTCCTTCTCCAAGCTTTCACCTCTTTAAAAAGGAGCAGGAGCCACCGAGCAGGAGCAGAGGCGGCCCCACATCCTCCCCAGGGTGGCACAGCCAGGACAGGACAGCACCGAGTGGCACTAAACCCCCCCACAATGCTGTTAGCATGGCTCCTATCCCTGCTGCAGGAGAGGAGCTGGGGCAATTTTGCTCAGCGCAGGCACCCGGCTCCTTCCAATAAGGAGCGGGCCCATTTCCCATTACTCTTAACCCCCCAGTCCTCCTCAAATCTCTGCGCACGGAGCTTTCAAGCCGTGGCAGAAATCTTCCAGGAGAAATACGGTTTCGCAGGGGCCTTGGCAGGAGAAGGCTAACGTTGTTTGAAAAATGTGTGCAGATTGCGCCAAGCTGTTATTAAAAATAAGCGCCGCGCCGCTCCCAGCCGTTGCTTTTCCTGGTTTTTCTAGCGGTAATTGCACTTCTCCAGGAAGGGTTTAATGCGCACAGGGGGGAAAGAATTTCTTCCCTCATCATCGTTTGCAAACAGCTCTGTGCAAAGCCGCCCGTCCTCCTGCTGTGCGGCGATGCCCAGCTGTAATTCCTCACGGTTTTGGAAAAAAAAATCCCATCCCAGGGGAGCTGCAGAGCTGAGGTGCCTGTGTGAGGCTTGGAGAGGGTCTGGGGAGAGCCCAGGCTCCTTGATGCTGCCGCACACCTCAGCTTGTGTCACATCCCTGCCTCTTTTTGGGGTCACCGACTCAGCCCCGCGTGTGGCCGAGCATCTCTTGGCCTTTCCGCTGTAAACCCAGTTTTTTAAACAGCCATTTTTCTCAGATTTGGAAGGAAAAAAACCGTGATAACTTGGGAAATTTTCAAATGAGATTGCAGGGGGTGTGGGAAGGTCAGAGGGCTCTGGTGTGCCAGCCCCGTGTGGGGCTGTCCGCAGGGGGATCCCTCCCCTGCCCCAAAACGGAGCCACCACCCAGCCAAGGTGTTTCTGACCCTGACTTTCCCATTTTTTCCCTTTTCTGCCCCAATTTGGCTCAGGTGGGATTGGGTTTGATGCTGTCAGCCCCACAGCTCAGCGTCTGAGAGAAGGAACCAGCCCTGGGGAGCTGGCTGTAAGATTTCGGGGTGAAACAAGCGGCTGTGGCTGCGGGTCTCCACCGAGGGCTCACCACAGTCAGAGAAAACAGGAGGAAAAGAGGATGAAAAACCCCACGTGTGGAACCCAAACACAGAACATGGCTTGGAAAGCTCAAACCCAGGTGCCCGTGCCCCCCGCTTTGGGGTCAGGGCTTTGGGTCGGGGCACTGATGTCACCGCGCGCCCGTCCCTGCGCCTCCCCGGCGGGTGCAGGGTGGGATGATTCAGCTGGCTGGTTTTGCAGAGGAAAAAGGAAATTAATTACCCACCCGCTCTCCTCCTGACGAAGCAGCCCGGGAAGGATAAGGAGGAGATAAAGAGTCTTCAGAAGGAAGTTATTTGTCGCAGGAGAAAAGGGGGCTCTGCTCGTGGGAGCTCCGCTCGCCCGCTCCTTATTGGAACCCACGGAAAAGGGACACGGGCAGGGGAAGGACGCCCAGCACCACTCGGTGCCCTCAGCCTTGGGCTCAGGATCAGTGTCTGGAAGCAAAACGCTGCCAGGGCTTTTCCTGAGCTCCTCTAAATGTTCCCAGGAACGACCCCAAAGGATTTCGTGAAGGCACTCGCAGGGAGACAGAGGAGAAATCTGCTTCGTGCCCACCGCCGGAGCGGGGTGACGGATGGTGCTGAGCTGGTCGGGCGTGGAAATACTCACGAAAATCCTCTCTCCTGGAAAATAATTCATTTCCACGCCGATCACAGAGCCGCACACCTCACTGTGGCAGAGCTGCCACCGACGTGCCACCAAGGCCACGTGGATGTCCCCGCGGCGTCCCCAGCACCCTGTGGCCCCGCAGCTCCCAGGGGCGGGTGCTGGATGTGCTGCTGCCTGCTCAGACACCCCACAGACGTTCCCTGGGTTTCTTGAGACTGTGGGAGCTCTTCTACTCGGAGGTTTCTATAGATATATTTAATTGGATTTTTGCACGTCACAGTTATTTTCAAGGCAGCCTGTAATTATTTGAGAGCACCATTTGCCTCCTTTCTCCCTTTTTTATTTCTTTTTTTTCTTTTCTTTTCTTTTTTTTCTTTTTTTTTTTTTTTTAATATTGTTTCCCGAAACGAAACTGTAAATTTGCAACTTAATCCAATCAGGGGACGCACACACACACACACACACACACGCTGCCACCGTCTAGGAGGGCAGGAGGCAGCGTGATTCATGTTTCCCAGCTTCGCGATCAATTTGCAGCGAGAATAAAAGACTCAGAGCAACATTTTAATTCTTTCCTGTAAGAAAAAAAAAATAATAAAAAAAAATGTTTTAAGGACGTGCACCGTGCTCACGGATGCTTTATGAACCAAAGAGGCACGTGGCGGGTCGCGTGCACCCCGTGGGGGATGCTGTGCACGGGGGGGCTCAGCCTTGCCCAGGAGCCTCCCTGCACCCCCAACCCCCCCTGATGCAGGTGTTTATTGACATTATTATTATATATTTTTGTTTCTTAACGTATTTTGTATTTGTTTTGGCCCAAATTGTTTTGGCTGAGGACGTTCCTCCAGCTCCAGCTGGGCTCCACGAGGCGTCCGCAGGGGGAAAATGGGTGTTTGGGGCCGTTTGTGGGGCTGGTGCAGGGGGAGGTCACGGCTGTGGGGTGCACGGTGCTGGTGCAGCCAGGGCTGGGAACCTGGCTCTGGGCTTTGGGGTCCTTCATCTCCATCTTCAGCTTCATCTCCACCTTCACCTTTATCTCCAGCCTTGCCTTTGTCTTCCTCCTCACCTTCACCTTCCTCCCCACCTTCACCATCATCTCTGCAGGATCTCAGGTGGCTTCGGGACAGAGGCTGAAGGTCCCCCGCCACCTCCCCGCCACCTGGCTGCCCACATCCTCGGGGCCCCTCCGCAGTCGTGCGTGGGACTAACGACAACGCCAGGAGGTATTTACCTACTGGGAGCTGATTTCACTAAGTAGGACATCCTGTCTTCAGAGGATTTCACGGCACCGGGTGATAATCAAGTGAGAACCAGGCTCCAAAAGTGTTAATTCGGTAGCTGAGCAGGCAGGGATTAAAGCCAGCCCCCGGTCTAGTCTTTTTCTCTCACTTCCCCAGCTGAAATCCAAATAATCATCCCATTTTTGGGTGCGAAGTGGTGACACCTCCGCACGGCCGGCACCGCGCCAGCCCGGCGCAGAGGGCGGCGGGGTCACGGTGCCCAAATTTGCTTCGCTTTACCCGTGTCCCTTGGGGCTGGGACACCCCCAGGCTGGGACAGCGAGGTGGCAGAGGGTCCTGGGACGGGGACAGGAGGCTCCACGCTGTCCCCACACCAGGAGATGCCACAGGGAGCGAGCCCTGCGGGTGTTTTGTCCCCATGTCTGCGTTCTTGCCGCATGACGTGCTGCTTGAACGCACCCAGCGTGGGGACAAACCGGGTGCAGGGCAGCCCTGTGGCCCCGGCATCCCCCCCTTGTCCTCCCCTTGTCCCCGGAGAGGGGACAGAGGCGGCTTTGTGCGGGCACGGGGCTGTTGGCGACCCCTCTGCAGCGGCTTGGGGCCGTATCCTGCCCTGCGGGGAGGCTGGTGGAGCTGGCCCGGCCCCCAGCGGGATCTGCAGTAAATGAGCTTGGCCTCGCTCTCCCATTTAAGTGATTATTTTTCACTTTCAAGCCTTTGTGAGCGATTACCGCGCGTGTCTGCGCCTACGTGCGCTGCATCCCCTGCGGACGCCGGCTTTTATTACCGCGCCGTGCAGAAATTGAACTTGAAAAGCCCTGAACCGGGCTGGGACAACTCTGGGGCTGCTGGGGAGGGAATGACCCCGACGGTACTGGTGTCGTTCCCTTGGGGGGGGTATTGCCCACCCCAAAAACCTCAGTCTGGGGTGTGCAAATACCCATGAGGGTCTCCAAAGAGCAAGACCTGGCTGGTGAGGGTGCTGAGGGACAGATCCTGAACCCGCTGCCCTCCAGCACCACTGGAAAATCAAACCAGAGCTCCCAGTGCCTCCAGTTGGTGGCCGGGTGTGGGGCCAGAGGCTCAGGCTCCATCAGAGCCCGGCTGCTGGCTCCCAACTGCGCTCACCGGTCCGTAACGAGCAGCGGGTTACGCGCGCGGAGATGATTAAAAATCATTTAAGATTGATTTTACCAAACCTATAAAATTACTCTGAGTTTTCTCCTTGGCTGGAGCGCGGATGGGAGCGGGGCACCCTTGGGGGGAGCGGCTGCTTCTGTAGCTCTGTGTCGGTGTGGGGGGAAAAGAGAAAATTCAGAGCAGAAAATCAGCCCCAGGACGGGGTCACGCTGCACTGCCCATCACGTCAGCTGTGGTTTTGGGGTAATAACCCCCAAAAGTGGAATTCCTGAAGCTTCCAGAGCCCTGCTGGGATCTTTTTCCCTCCCTCCTGTTCCCCCACCAGGCACATTCCTGCTCTCCCCACCGCTCCCAGCTCAGCTCCTGGAGCTTTCAGGCCCCAGCTCCCTGCAGCCCCCATCTGAGGCCAGACGTGCTGGGACAGCGCTGTCTTTTATCAGCCCGGCCATAAAAAACCGCCGGAGCTGGTAGGAGCTGATGGGCTGGGGCCAAATCCTGCCCCAAAAGCAGGGAGATGGAAGGAAGGGGGCTGGCGGTGTTCCCACTTGGCAGGTGCTGGGTGAGGGCTGGGGGTGCTGTGCCCGGCCCCGCCACCCCAACCGCTTGGCAAAAGGGATTTTTAATTATTATTTTTTTATTTTTTTATTTTTTTTTTTGTCTCCAGCCAAACCCAAAAATAGACGGATGGGAAGCGGCTGGGGGCTGGGTTTGCCATTAGCATGCAAAATGGGGCCATTTGTCTTCCTGCAGCTGGTTCTGCTCCGGCGCGGGAGCTGCAGCAGTCGGGCTGGGTGCGGGGACGCGACGGCCCCAAAAAACCTCCCCGGCCCCTCTCAACCCCTCTCGCTGCCCCTTTTCCCTGTGGGACAGGGGGATGAGGTGTCCCCGAGCCCTTTGGGGTGGGCAGAGCGGGTTGCTGACCCCGCTGTGCATCGAATCCATCCCGTGGAGGGCAGGAAAAGCCGTGGGGTACCGAAAAAAGGGCAGAGGAGGTGGAAAAGGGAGGCCCCGGGGCCTTATTGAGGCTGGGGGATCCTCATTCCCCGTTCCCCGTTAATTGCCGCCTCGGTAATTGCCAGCTCATCCACGCTGCTTTAGAAGCAGCCAGGAGCACGCAGACATCCTCCTGCTGAGCCCCAGTGGGGATCAGAGCCGTGAAAAGGCCGAATCCTGCCCCAAAAATCCCCAGGACCACTGACACCAGCTCTCCCTGCCCCAAATTTGTTCCCTATCCAGGCCCCGGTGGTGCCTGGTCTCAGGCCCCGTTGGCTCCCAGCGCGGCCTACATGGCCTGCTGTGGTGGTGGCAGGGGCAGAGAGGAGGAATTGAGCCTGTAATTAATTAATTAGCAAAGATCCCAGCTCCTCGCTGCCTTTATGGGCCGTTGGACAGGCACGGTGCTGATGGTGGGGGTTTTGGGATCGGGGAGAAACAGAGAGGGTGTTCAGAAATAGGGGGGCGTTCAGAAATGTGGGGGAAATTAGGAAATTCGGGGGGAATTTGGAAACCTGGGGGAAATTTGGAAACCGGGGGGGTGTTAAGAAACTGGGGGGCATTGAGAAACCTGGGGGGAATTTGGAAATCTGGGGGGCATTCAGAAACTGGGGGACACTGAGGAACCTGGGGGGAATTTGGAAACCGGGGGGGGGGGACGACATTTGGAAACCAGGGGAGTGTTCAGAAACACGGAGGGCATTTGGAAACCTGGGGGGAACTCCTAAATTTGGGGGGAATTTGGAAACCCGGGGGGTTGCTGGTGCAGGGGGTGCTGGCTGTGAGCCTGGCACACTCCATGCACACCCCGCAGTGAGCATTTGGGGTGAGGGGGACACAACAGGGCCGTGACTCCTTGCACACGCACGGGGGGCAGAGCTGTGACGGTGCAGGGTGAATGTGTGGGACGGGCATGCTCTGTGCATTGGGGGGGGAGATGCACAAGTGTGTGCAGTGTGCATGCACGTGCAGGGGTGTGGGAGCACGTGGGTGAGTGTGCGTGCGTGTGCATGTGAGTGGGTGTGCACATGTGTGGTGTGTGTGTGCATGGAGATGTGTTAGCACATGCAGTGTGTGCGTTCAGACGTGTTAACACAGTGTGTGCATGCAGATGTGTTAACACGCACCGTGTGCACACAGACGTGCATTAACACGCGGTGTGTGTGCACGGAGATGTGCTAACACCTGCACTGTGTGCGTGCAGACGTGTGTTAACACGCAGTGTGTGTGCAAGCAGGAGCGTGTTAACACAGTGTGCATGCAGATGTATGTTAACACACAGTGTGTGTGCATGCAGGAGTGTGCTAACAGTGTGTGTATGCACATGTGCATCTGTGCAGTGTGTGTGCATGCACAAGTGTATTAACAGACACACTGTGCACACCAATGTGCATTTACACATGCAGTGTGCGTGCATGCAGGAGTGTGCTAACACAATGTGTGCATACATGTGTGCAGCCGTGCAGTGTGTGCACATACACAAGTGTGCTAACATGCACATTGTGCACATCGATGTGCATTTACACGTGCAGTGTGTGTGCGTGCAGGTGTGCAAACACACACCCTGCGTGCATGGCGATGTGCATTACCACGAGGTGCGCGTGCACGCCGCTGTGCATTTACACACGCAGCGTGTGCATGCAGGCGTGTAAACACACACACCGTGTGCATGCAAACGCGCATTTACACACGTGCAGCGTGCATGCAGGCGTGCAAACACCCCCCGTGTTGCACACCGACGTGCATTTCCACACGCAGTGCGTGCACACAGATGTGCAAACACCCCGTGTGCATGCAAATTTGCATTTACACACGCAGTGTGTGCACACAGGCGTGCAAACACCGCCCCCCCGTTGCACACCAACGTGCATTTACACACGCAGTGCGCGTGCAGGTGCCGCGCGCTGTGCGCATGCGCGCACCCCCCCCCCTTCTCCTCCCGCTCCCCCCTCCCCTCCCGGTCCCGCCGCCGCACCGGGAGGCCCCGCCCCTCCCGGAAGCGGAAGTGCCGCGCTGCCCGCCGGGTAACCACCCCGCTTCCGCCGCCGCCGCCGTTGTTGTTGTCGGTCTCTCCCCGCCGCGGCCGCGATGAACAAGAAGAAGAAGCCGTTCCTGGGCATGCCCGCGCCCCTCGGTTACGTACCGGGGCTGGGACGAGGGTGAGGCGCTGCACCGGGCCCTGCTCCCTCCTCCTCTCGGTACCGGGCCCGGTTCCCCTCACGGCCGGGCCTGCGCGGCCTCAGGGCCCGGTGAGGCCTGGGGCTGCCCCGGGGCACCGGGACCGGCTGCGGGAGGGGCTGGGACCCCCCGGTTACCCCCCCGGTTGCCCCGTCCTGCCCCGGTACCGTGCAGCCTCCGGGGCTCCCCTTTTGCCGAGCCCAGCTCGGTACCGGGTGGGGGTAGAGCCGGGAGCCCCACAAACCCCAAACCCTGCAGGGAACCCCCCCCGGGGGTGTGTGTGTGGGGAGCTGCCGGTGCCCTGCCCGCCCCGGGGGTCCCGGTGGCGGTGCCTGGGGTCGGTACCGGCCGTGGCGCGGTGCCCGTGCGGTGCTGGGGCTGCACCGTGCTCAGTCCCGGCCCCGTTTGTGTCACCGCAGGGCCACCGGTTTTACCACCCGCTCGGATATCGGCCCCGCTCGCGATGCCAACGACCCCGTGGATGACCGCCATGCGCCCCCCGGGAAGAGGACGGTCGGGGACCAGATGAAGAAGAACCAGACGGCCGACGACGACGATGAAGATTTGAACGACACCAATTACGACGAGGTGATGGGATGGTGATCGCCCTGGAGATGCTCTTCCCCAAATAGAAGAGCAGTCCCGTAGCTCCCCGTTCCCTGCTCATAAAACCCTTCATTAGTTGAGGTTTCAGGGCCAGGCTTTCCTCACAACGCTCCTTTTTATCTATTTTTTATTGAGACTGTTATACAGAACGGTATGGTGCTCACAGACCTTGTTCTGGCGTTGGTCCAGATGTCGAGGTTTAATTATCCACACAGAACACTGAGTGTCTTGGGAAGAAGCCCATAAATAAATTATTAGTGGAAGTACTCTGGGATATGTTTTTTTTAGTGTTCTTCTGCACAAATGAAATCAAAACTCCTGTGTTTTGATGTATATTTATCTTTACGTGGCCTTTGTAGTCTCTGGTGTTTAAATCCCACTTTGGTTAGTTAAATGTGGCGTTATTCCTTTTGTTTGCTTTCAGGAATTTAAACAAAAAGGCTGTTAATGGAGGAAAATGCCCATTCTGCACAGGGAACCTGTTTATTGCTTAATAGAAGCAATTTTGAAGCACTTTTTTCTTTTAAAATGCTTTGGGAAAATAAACAGTAGGGGTGGTAGAAGAAAGCTGTTTTTTTTAAGGGCTGTGCTAGATTAAGACTCGCCTGCTCTGGCCTCTTTGTTTCCCTGGATGGCAGTGGCAGTGCTAGGTGTGCAACAAGAGCTTGAAACTGACCGTTCTGCTTTTCTTTTCTCTTTTTTCTCCTTTTTATCTTTCCCTTCACGTTCTTAGTTCAACGGCTATGCTGGGAGCTTGTTCTCCAGCGGTCCCTACGAGAAGGACGACGAGGAAGCAGATGCTATTTATGCAGCTTTGGATAAAAGGATGGACGAACGGAGGAAGGAGAGGAGGTAGGGTTAATCCAGCGCTGCTGTGGGATGCTTCCTAATTCGTTTGTGTTTCAGAGTTTTCCTCTAGAAAAAGTATTTTGTGTGCTTTCTGATCAAACCCCATCTTCTGTAATACTTAAGGCCTTGTGTGGTGTTACTCTGAGCATAACCTCAGTGCTTCTTTCTCCAAGGGAACAACGGGAGAAAGAGGAAATCGAAAAATACCGTATGGAACGACCCAAAATTCAGCAGCAGTTCTCAGACTTGAAAGTAAGGACAAACTCACAAATGTGACTTTACCTCTGCTTTGGGGGAGATGGGTGTGCGATTGCATGTATTAGCTCAAAATCTGCGTGTTTTCACACAAATACTTTCTGTTGGGGAAAAAAAACGAGTATCAAGCTGGTAGCAGGTGTTGCAGAAGCTGTTGTAGGATTGAAATGCTCCCTAGTGTACTTCTCAGTCACAGTTGCACACTCAGATGGTAAAACTGGATCTGCTGACTAAATGTTCTGTTCAAACAAATAGCCAAAATGATGCATTTTATTCATGATTAGTAATAAAACAGTGCTGCAGTCACTGAGGTTAACCTGCATGTTTGTAGCTCTGGGTTTAAGAACAAAATTGGTTTGGAATCTCAGTCTGGACTAAAACCAAATTCTAATTAAATGCACCTAATTCTTTTCTTACATTGGATTAGGGGAAGAAAAAAATCTGATCTTTGACCTCTAAGTCTTTTTTTCTTGAAAGAATTCAAGATGAATTAAATCCTTTAAGGACTGTGAGTAGCTTAAAGGAGCAGATTTCTAAAATAAATAATGACAACTCATGTTTGAGTAGCGGAAGCTAGCGGAGGTCACAGAAGAAGAGTGGCTGAGCATTCCAGAAGTTGGCGATGCCAGGAACAAGCGTCAGAGGAACCCTCGTTATGAGAAGCTGACTCCTGTACCCGATAGCTTCTTCGCCAAACATTTACAGTCGGGGGAGAATCACACCACTGTTGACCCACGCCAGACGGTGAGTGTGGCCTGATGATCTGACCTGTTCTTTATTAAGCAGAGACAAAGGTTAATCAGTGCGTTCATTAGTGGGATTTAGAGGGAAAAGAAAAAAGATTCTTGACAAAAATCTTGCTGTAGTTTGCAAGTCTGTCAAAGGAATTGGGGATGTTAAATTCCTGTCCTTGCTGGAATCTTTCAGCGCATACCCATTGCCTGACAAAGCCTAAGGATGGACAGGGAAGTCTGTTTCTTGTGTTAAAAGTGGAAAAAAGTGTCTTTTGCTGTAGTGTTTTTGGATGTAGAATGGTGATAATGAGTTTTGGTGAACTTAACATCATTTTTTTCTGTTACACTAATGTCTTGCAAAAAGGGAACAGAAAACAAAGGTCGACTTCACCTAGGGGTTTGCTCAGCCCAGGAGCTTGAGTTAAAATTACTGAATTTTCAGTTGATAATAAGTCAAATACATTTTGCTTGTTGCTACTGTGGTAGTAACAGTTACAGAAGAAGCTGCCTGGCCCTGAATTGGCACCAAATGCCCATGCGACTGCTTTGTAGATATACAGCCTGAATTCTTTTAGAAACTTCAAGAGGTTTTTAGGAATATGTTCCTCTCACTCTTGTTTTTAGCAATTTGGTGGATTGAATACTCCCTATCCAGGGGGCTTGAATACTCCATACCCAGGAGGGATGACACCAGGCTTAATGACACCTGGGACAGGAGAATTGGACATGAGGAAGATCGGCCAAGCCAGAAACACCCTGATGGACATGAGGCTAAGCCAGGTAAGCATGTTGGAAGGTGAGATCTGTCATAAGTTTTCTTGGAATTGGTGGTGTGCTGCTATTTAAGACCTGTTTTTAGGGAAGTCTTTTGTTCTCTTGGGTGTTAGATAGAAGAAATAGCTTAGCTGCGACTAGAAATAATTTTTCACTCCTCCTTTCCCCATCTCATGCTCTCTACACTAACAATTTCCCAAGTAGTAACAGTTTGTCATTGGAAGTCTTGGTCGTGATGGGAAAATGAACTGCACTGGTACACCAGAGGTAGGCTTCAGACAGACCATGCTGATAGCTTTGTCAGGGAAGACATGTCTTTGGGATTTATTCAGGACAGAAAGCTGAAAAATACTGCTCTTGTGTAGTTGACTTCCATTCCTTTTCATTGATTTTCCCATCCAAATCTGTTTCAAACTGAAAAAGATGAGCTTCAGCTGCCCGGGCTGCAAGACCTTGTAGTGGCTGGCAGCCAAGCCGCTTGTTTTCTGGCTTTGCAGTGGTTCTAAGTTTTGAACTGCAAAGCCATGTGTTTTAGAAGTGGGGACAAAAGCTAATCAGGAAGAGAAGGGCTTGTCTTTTCCTTCTTCCTCGGTCTTGGTAACAGATAAATGTCTGAAGATTTTTTGTGTAGCAGCAGTGCCTTGTGCAGGCAGGTTTGGGGCTGGGAGCGGTCATTTCAGCAGTGCTGGCTTCACTTTCCCAGGTGTCAGACTCTGTGAGTGGCCAGACTGTAGTGGATCCCAAAGGATATCTGACAGACCTGAATTCCATGATTCCCACACACGGAGGAGATATCAAGTAAGTCTAAGGGTTGGCTGATTTAGCCTCTTAAGGGCTGTGATCGTGCATAAAAATGGAAATCTGCCTGAATGAGTGCCTTGCAGGTAATCTTTAGTTTGTAAAAGATGGTAGGTGAATTTAGGGGATGAATTCTTTTAATGTGAGGTCCAGTACATTCTCTCAGCTGATGTGTTTAGCATCTGACCTGGATGAATTAATTGTGGGGATTGTTTCTGTTCTATCCCTGGACTGTATCCAGAGTGATGGTAGTGTGCAGCTGCCTGCCAGCCAGGAAATTAGCACTACACAGGTACAATTAGGCTTGACTGGTCACCTCCAAAGCCATGTGTCATGAAGGATTGCCATGAGTCAAAACAGTATGAGCAAATCTTGGTCATAAGACCTGACCTAAATCAATGTGGTGAGTTATTAGCTTCCAATTGCAAGTGCCCAGCTGCAATTCCTTTAAAATAAAAATGTATATAAGTATATTTAAATACTAAGCCAATTTTTTACTGGCATCTGAGCGTGGCTGAGAAGAACTGATTGTGCGTACTGATTCAGGAGAATTGTTTGCTAGCATGCTGAAAACTTCTACCTGTCTTTTCCCTTCACTAGCGATATTAAAAAAGCTCGTTTGCTCCTGAAATCTGTACGAGAGACCAACCCTCATCACCCACCAGCTTGGATAGCGTCAGCCCGATTGGAGGAAGTCACTGGCAAACTGCAGGTGGCTCGGAATCTTATCATGAAAGGAACAGAGATGTGCCCCAAGGTCAGAATTGCTTCGCTTCCCTGCTGGCCCTTGCAGGACAGTAGGAAAAGGTGGTGGTGATGAGCAGCATCTGTCTGTCAAGCTAGTATCAGCTACAGCCTGATACTGCTTCTTTATCTGTAATATTAAAAACGCATTTAGCTAAAAGCTCTGGTTTTAGGTTCTCATACTACTTTTTTTGATGTAAAGGAAAGCTTTTTTTTTTTTTTTTCTGACAGAGTGAAGATGTTTGGTTAGAAGCTGCTCGGCTTCAGCCTGGGGATACAGCCAAGGCTGTCGTGGCCCAAGCTGTCCGCCACCTCCCGCAGTCCGTCCGGATCTATATAAGAGCAGCAGAGCTGGAGACAGATATCCGTGCAAAGAAACGTGTTCTTAGAAAAGGTGAAAGCTTCTGCAGCGCCAGGGAACAAAGCCTTAGAGTCCCTCTGCATTGTCTTGTAAATTGCTCGAGATATGTCCATAAGATTTTTTAAAAAATGCTTTTATTTTTTTCCTCCTTGGTGAAAACATGGTTGTTAATAATGTATGCCTTAGTGCTGGAACATGCTGCTGTTGAATCAGAGTGGTAGAGTGCTTCTAGTATTCGTAAAACAGCCCCCAGCAGAAAGCTGCTCCTGCTGAGCAATTGCAAAATGACATCTCACTGAAAACAATTCCATCTTGGTCAAGGTTAGAGAGGTAGATGGAAGCAATTCAAAAAAAACATGCTCTAAGGGGAAAAGGGTGCTTTAACAATCTTCTTGTGATATGTTTTAAAAAAGATGTCAGGCTTTATATATGAGTTTTGGCTTGTCTATAGCCTGTTAGGGACCACAGTGAGATTTGGTGGGGGAGCTTTAAAGGCCTTGGGGTTCTCATATCACTGAGCCTGGTGAGCCTTGGGATTTGCTTTAGTGTAGCAATTTCTGTGTTCTTGACAAACAGCTTTTCTCTGTGGTGCTTACCCAAAACCTTACATCTTCATTGTATTGAACTTGGAAGTTTCCCTTTTGTGGAATCGCCGTCTTTTCCCAAATCTTTCTCTTGTAACAGCAGTTTGTGCTGTCCTGGGCCTGGGTTTTCCTCGCAGGTTCACAGTATTAGTGAATTACTTTGATTGATGTGCCTGTCTCAGTAGGGATTAGATCCTTCCCAGGTATTCAACTGTATCAATTACATCTCACGACTTTAATCTAGACAGGGAAAAGGGTCTGGATTTAATATGTTTAATCTCTGTGATGCAGTCTACAGCATTAAATAACTTGGCTTCAAAGGGAGTAAATTGCTTCCTCCTTACTACTGCATGCAAATTGCATATTGGTGTGAAATGGTCTCTTACCGCGTGTGACAACGCGTGGATGAAAGGCACTTCAAGATTACTGGAGCTGAAGTTGTGGGACTTCAAATATTAATTATTTGGTAGCTTTATTTTTGTTGGCCAAGCAGCGCAGTGTTGTCTGGAGCATTGCTCCCGTAGTACTTTGTTCTTCTGCAAGAACAATAACAGGTGTTTAACAGGGAAAGCACTTTTACGTGAGCAGAGGTAGGTTTCTCAGTCCAGCTCAGGTAGGAAGGCATCATGTGTGAAAGCAATGACTTGTGCATCAAGTCCTGAGGCTGTTCGTTTGCTGTAAGCGTTGTATCTTACTCCGGTTTGTGGAACCACCTCCTTACTCTCTGATACAAAGCTGTAAGTGGAGTGGAATATGATTTACCGTGATGTTTCCACTCTCTGCATGTCAGCAGTCAGCTTCACAGGGCTCCTGTGCTACCCGGGGAACACCAGTAACAGTGCTTGGGTGTGTAGCCTTAACACAAGTGGCAGGTTAACCCAGTATTTGTCCAAAAATATAAAAGGCTGACTGCCAGGTAATGTCACTAAAATGTGAGCTTTCATAATGCATTTCTCTCTCCTGTCTGTTGGCTGTGTGCATTTCTGCCGTCTAGCACAACGTCTGGAGTTTTTTAAAGCTTCTCTCTAGCTACAGAGACAGCAAGCTGAGTGTTTAAAATACATCTTGAGGTGTAAAAATCGAACTCTCTATCTATGAAAACAGGCTCTGTCTTGCTGAGTGCTGCTTTCAGCTCTCCCACACTGATATTACTCACTTTAAGTGAATATGCTTCAGAAAAATCTCCTGCTGCTGTAGGCTCTAGGAGGAATGGTTAATGCCCAGACGCTCGGTGCACACTACTTGTAAATGCTCTGTGTGTTTCTGTAGAGCTTGGATGTGCTCTGAAGTTCATGCTCAGCAGTGTGCCTCAGCCTTTGCAGGAGTGCTTAAAGAAACAGCATTGCCTGGAAGCCTGGCAAGCTCCAAAGTACTTCTAGGTGCATCTTCTCCTGCTCGTGTGGTACTTTCATTATTGATAAAGGATGTGTTCAGTCCTCTCTTCCTACGTCACGTTCATGTATAATCACTAGGGAGGCAATGAAACCAATGCTGCACCGTGTATGGTTATCTAAGCTGTAGTGACAAAAGTATTTTTTTTTAAATCTTCTCACTAGTAGAAATAGAAAAAAATGGTTTCTCATTACTTTTGAAGGTACGCTTGTGGGTAAAAATTTCAGAGAAAATAAGGGCTTAATGGTTTTGTCAGATGAGCCCTGTTTGCAAGGCATTTGTCTTAATGCGATTTAATGAGGCATGGAAATCCTAAAGAGTGTGAAATTCTTTATTAAAGTAATGTAGCCTTAACCCTCGTATATTTGAGATTTTATACCAGCCTGGTATGTATTAAGGCAATATATTTGGAATGTCTATCAGAATCCAGAAACCCTTTGACCATGCTGAGAGTTGAGGCTTTGTTCAGCTAGGTGTTTTACTGAAGAGGAAGCAATTACAGCTTGTAATGAGAAAAGCCCTTGGCTTGCCAAAACCTGTTTCCAATTAAATTTAAGTTTTCTTTTAATTTATTTTCTGATTTTAGGTTCCTATCATTGAAGCAAGAGCTAGCATAAGGACAGTTCCATCCGTTCTTCCAGGAAATTTCAGCTGTAGTAAAACAAGGCCCTTAACGTATCATCTCTGAAAACAATATTTCCTTTGGGGAACTTCTTTATCGTGATTTACATAATTATTTTTGCCTCCCTAGCCCTTGAGCATGTTCCAAATTCAGTGCGTTTGTGGAAAGCAGCTGTGGAGTTAGAAGAACCTGAGGATGCCAGGATCATGCTGAGTCGAGCTGTGGAATGCTGCCCAACTAGCGTTGAAGTAAGTTTTTTTTTAAAAAAAGAGGAAAATAAAGCAACCTCCTACGTTCTGTTCTAGGTTAGCAGTAGAGGTTTGACAACAAAAGGCAGGTAAGTGCGCTAGTTTTCTACTAGGCATTTTATGAAGGATATGATGAGTAGAAAACTATTTTTCCCCCAGACTTAATTGTCTGGTAGTCATTATATGCCTCATTTTCCTGCGTAATTTTTATGTTAGTTATGCCAGTGTGCTGCTGTGCCTGCAGTGGCCAATTAGCCATGTTTACATTCATGTTTAGTGCCTTGACAATTGTGAAAACAAGCGTATGTGTAGCTTGGGGAATCTAAGACAGAGTTGCTTGCTTCTGAAATGTTGAACCAAAGGGCGTGTGCAGCAGCCTGGCAAATGGAGATGGTATCTTGAGATGATTAGGATTTAGCTCTAAGGACAGTTGTAGACTCTGGTTCTACTGTTTCTGCTTTGGTATTCTGCAGCCTGCTTATACTACGTGAGGACAATTGCCAACTAGTAGCAAACAGAATGAAGCTGCTTATCTCTTTGGGCTGCCACTGTCATCTCCTTGTTCTAATCTAAAATACATCTTCTGTTGCTCTGCAGTTGTGGCTGGCTCTGGCGAGACTGGAGACATATGAGAACGCTCGTAAAGTCCTCAACAAAGCCCGTGAGAATATTCCAACAGATCGTCACATCTGGATTACTGCTGCCAAGTTGGAAGAAGCCAATGGAAACACCCAGATGGTGGAGAAAATCATCGACAGAGCCATCACGTCCCTTAGGGCTAACGGGGTGGAAATCAACAGAGAGCAATGGATACAGGTATTGGTTTGGTCTTGGTTAGCGACCCAGGTGAACCCTTCAGGTTCTGTTTTGGAGGCTACTGATGCTAGGTACTGTGGGATCGAGCTATTCTGCACTAGGCTTACCAACGTTAGGGCCCTGTGGAAATACAATAGGTGAGACTAAAACACAGAGGAGGGACAAGGGCAGATTTAAGCAATACTCCAGGGTGTCGTTATGTGTGCTGAGCTGAGGAATATCTGGTTTACTTCTCTCTTGGAAAATAACCAGCTTCAAGTTGAAGCAGCTGCTGCCTCAGGTAGGTTGGAGGCCTTAAACCTCCGGGGAGTTAGTTATATGTATTTTTGCATATGTCGTTTTTGGCTTAAAAGGCACCTGTTTGCCAGTTCAGTCGGGTGTTGTTGTAAGAAGTGAATACAAACATCGTGTGTGCAGCAGATGGGAAATACTCTGCCCGTCCTTTATTGGCTCACACTGCCTCCTGAGGCTGTGCAAAGTACTCACAGCTGACATAGGGAACCCTGTTGCATGGTAATGTTTACGAAACATGACCTCTGCAGGTTCATTACGGTGACACATCATCCTATTTTTGACCTCCTGTACTAGAAAAGCAGCAAGAAGTTTTATGTATGGCTTTTCAGTGTTTTGGTTGCCTTTGAAAGCTGTGGTGCTTGAGCTTCCTGACTTAGTAAGACACTTCAAAGGCTGTTGCCATTTAAATCGCTTGATGTTCAGGTTAAAATAACTTTTTTCCTACTGAATGTGTCCTGTTGCTATATTTAAGCATAAGCCTTTTAAAACTATTTACTACTGAAATAATTCACAGGGGGTCAAGGCAGCAAAATGTTCTTGGCACAGTGCTTAAAAGAGTATCGGTAGCGAACAAAGTATTTAATACTAAACGGATATCCTCGTTAACATCTAAATGAATTATAACTTTCTTTTTACAATTAAAGGTTAATTTCAACTTCTGTTAAAAAAAAAACAAAAAACTCTGCATCTGTCTTCTCGAGTTCCTTTTTGGTACTAGAACTGTTCCATTTCTGTTACCTGATCAGGGAGCTTTTTAACAAGTTTAAGCAAGTCACGCGAAGCCTTCTGAAAGCTTTGTCAGACACTTTCCTATATGTACTCCAGTGACACAGCCTTTGCAGCTGTAACTTAACAGTGGTTGAGGGTATTTGCTTAAGACCAGTTCTTGCTAAGTTCTTTTTCAGACTTAAAAACCAACACTGAAAGCAGGTCAGTAGCTTTGATGCTACAATTTGTTCTTCTTGACTTCTTGCATTTTTTTTTTATTGGACAAATCTCTGCGTGGCCCAACCCAGGGGAAGTCAGTGCAGTGGTAAGACAAGACCTTACAGCCTGGAGAGGTCACGCGTTGTCACACTTTCTCTCCTTCTCTGACTCTGTGCGCAGCTATAGTGCATTCCTTGTGGGTGTAGTCTCACTGGTGTCAAGATCTGTTTGAGTAATAAGATACTCGTAATGCACAGTGACCCGCGGTGTCCCCGTGTTTGTGCCTGAGGAACTGCTGCTGCAAAATCTGACTTACTGTGCTGATTTCTCAAAATGAGCAGGCTGTTACTCTTGTCTCTAGGATGCTGAGGAATGTGATAAAGCCGGAAGCGTGGCCACGTGCCAGGCAATCATGCGAGCTGTGATTGGGATTGGGATCGAGGAAGAAGATCGGAAACATACCTGGATGGAAGATGCAGACAGTGTATGTCCAGCTGTGATTCTTTTTTTTTTTAAACTGGGGGAAATGGAACTGGAACCAGGGAAATTAGGTTGTTTTAATCAGTGAAAGCAGATGTGGTTCACATGTTATCTGCCTGCATTTGGCCATTAAACATGCACTACTAACTAAATTATATCTCAGCATGAGAAGTACCCATTTCAGTGGCCTTGAGCTGGGTTTATAGCAGTAGGTAGACATGCTAATGTGCTTATTTTTTCATGTAAAAAGCGAAGTGTGAATACGAAAGCCTTTACAAAGCCTTGCTAATTTTTCAGGCTGGCCTCTGAGCGTCAGTCCCTCAGGCCAGTGATGCTTGTGCACTGACAGAGGAACTCTTCAAAATTCCTCCCTGCTTCCCTTTTAAAAAGCTGATAACAACTGCTCTGTTATATGGAGTGACCTAATTCATACATTACTCACTGAGTTCTGTATTGAGTTATGAATTGTGTCATTCTTTCTTGCCCTTGATTTCAGCGCAACCCTAAGCTGACTTAATTCCGGTCTGTTTTCCCTTAGTGTGTTGCTCATAATGCTCTGGAGTGTGCCCGAGCAATTTATGCTTATGCCTTGCAAGTCTTCCCAAGCAAGAAGAGTGTGTGGCTGAGAGCAGCGTACTTTGAGAAGAACCATGGAACAAGGTACGTGGACCCCTCTTTGTGTGGCTCCTTAATGCAGCCTGCTAGACCAGGGAGGTAGAAAAGCTACGAGATCAGCAATAAAGTGCACTGTTCCACAAAAGGAGTGAGTTCAGCTGGTGAAAACTCAACGGCATTGTTTGCTGGTCTGACCTTCTTTGTTGAGGTTATGGTCAGAGAACCTTAATTTTTTTTGTAAGATCATAAAAAGTTCTTTGACAAAAGGAATTACTTATTCATAGCTATTTTTACTAGGTAAGGTAGGGATAATGATCTTTCAGAAGGCATTTCTAGAAGAAGTTGAGAATACAGAATGACAAGTCATCATGTGTTTCATTTAATTTTTGTAGGTAAATTGCTCAGACACAGTGCTAAAGTATCTCTGGCATTTTCTGATTATACTGTGAAAGTGTATCAGAATCTGAACTAAGATTGGCATTATACTATCACAGCCTGGGGCTCTTATTTTGATTATTCATAAAGTACTACACATGTGAACCTTTTTGCCCAAAGTTTATAATAAAACAGTCTATGTAATAGACCACGTACAGATGTGGAGTTAGTCCTATTAAGGCTTATTGTGTGGAAGTGACTGCAGATGCTGAGTTCTACATCATTCAACTTTTTTTTTGGATCAAGTATGTCTTTGCTTTTGATCTTGTTCTCCCATGTTTTCCCAGTGGTGGCTTGTTTTTTAAGCCCCTTATTCTACCTGAAGTCCATTTTCTAGAGGAGGAAAAAAAAGTATTCAATAAGATCAAGCCAGCTTCATGTAATAATTCTGAAAAACTTCCTGTCTTGGTTTCTGCTAAGGTTTGTTTAGAAAAGTGGCTCTTTCCAAGACAAATGAGCTGTTTATGCACAGAGTCTTTCCGCAAAAGCTATCAAACAAAGATGTCTGAACAATGAGCCGTTTGTGGAGTGCTGATTTCAGAACCCTTGTGAAAAAAGACCTCACCCTTTCCTTGTTAATGAAACAACTTATCAAGGTTTACAATGTTGGACTTTGCAACAATATTTATAGCATTGAGTGATAGTGGAAATGGTGTGTGAGAGCTCGCCTCTGGCAATATTTCCAGTGATTGTAACTTGCTCTTTCTTGTCTCAGGGAATCCTTGGAGGCTCTTTTGCAGAGAGCTGTGGCTCACTGTCCCAAAGCAGAAGTGCTCTGGCTCATGGGAGCCAAGTCGAAGTGGCTGGCAGGAGATGTGCCAGCAGCCAGGAGCATTCTGGCCCTGGCTTTCCAGGTGGGTATGTTACATGTGTGATGGTGTTCGGTGTGACTGCTAAAGAGAACAGAGTAGGCCTTTTCTGTCAACACTCACCTAACTTTTGCTGTCTTTCAATATGAGGGGTTTTGCAGTGTTCTTTGATACTTTTACGTGGCAAAAATGTCATCCTGTAAGATAGCAGCAAGCTGGAACCCAGACCATGTTACTGCTCTTTCAGTATTCCCCACCAAGCTGTGAGTTTGCAAGACATTAACGTTACTGTCACGGTTCCCACCCATCCCAGTCATGGATCAGAATCCTCCTGTGCTGGGTAGTGTCTTCCCATTAAAGAGGGTAGTGATCTGCTCTAATTAGTGAGCTTGCTCTATTAATTATGGCTTTGACCAAACCCACTAATCCACGGCAAAATGAAGGAAATCCATGGATGCTGGAAGATGGGCAGAGTGGTATGCTGGGAATGAGGCCCCAAAAGCTAAGTGACAGTTTAAAAAACAAACAAACAAACAAACAAACAAACAAAAAAAAACTAATAATAATTAAATTACAGCTTCTGAGCAGGGAGGTAGAAGTGAGTTACTTCCTAGACTTGTTCTTGGCATTTTGTGTTAATATCCTGAAGACTTCTTGACGTGGTTGTCACCGAGATGACTTGAATTGGAGAGCTTGTTCACAGATTTCAGCTGAGAAGCTGAGCTCCAGCTTCTTTGTTCACGGATAATAAAGTGAGGGTCTCACTGTGACAGACCCTGTGACTTCTTCCAGTATTTTAACTGGAAGTTCAGAAGATCAAGCATTAATGGTTTTCAACGACTGAGAAGTATCCAGCTTCTCAACTGGCATATATCTTTGTGTTGTGCATCTGTTTTGTAGAATTTCTGTAAACTTCAAAGGTCAAAGAAGACTGGGAGGAGCTTGAACTGAAAAAAAAAAATATATCCTAGTGTGGATTGGCAAAGCTCTGATTTCAATTTTAATCTGGATCAAATGAAGGATTAAATCTGCTGTTGATTCACTGTATGCATTTGTCTGTCATTTTATGTTCTTGCAGGCCAACCCCAACAGCGAGGAGATCTGGCTGGCTGCCGTGAAGCTCGAGTCAGAAAACAATGAATATGAAAGAGCAAGGAGGCTGCTGGCAAAAGCTCGCAGCAGTGCCCCCACGGCAAGGGTAAGGATGTGTGAAGGGTGGAGAGACTTAAACTTCTCGTGCCCATGGGGGAGTTGAGTCGGAAGGAGAAGTTCCTTTAGTTCTGTGGCCTGAGTGATTGACCAGATGGCTCCCTGCCATTGCCTTTTGCAGGCACTGTAGCGCTTCTCCAGTGAATTGCGACACAAAATCGGGGCATGATGGGAAAAAAGGCTAGGATCAAGGGAAGGGTTTTATTTTTTTTCTACACAAATGGCAAAAGTCAGGAAATTCCCAGTTTACAGCTGTTTGTATAATGTTCCTGTTGCATAAAAGCGTGTCTTGGAAAAGAGAGAGAAAATACTTTCACAGAAGACTCACTTACGCTTGCAGTGCTAAAGACAGCACCAGTCAAGTTTGTTTAAAGTTACACACTTGGGTTTATCTCTGCCCTTACTTCTGGTATGATAAACTTTGCCAATTTTTAGCTGCGTGTACAGAACAGTTTTAATTTTTCCAAGTACGAGAAAAGATGTGGTTTGTTATGTGGAAAATGAGATTCCCCTTGCCCCCGATTTGTACTTTATTCTTGATCTTTTAGACTGGCCTCTTCCTTCTTTATCAGTCAGGGAGCTTCTGTCCAGCTGGAGTTTGAAACTCTTGCTGCAGACTTGATGCCTCTCTTGCAAAGTCATGGGGGGGGAGTACGGGAATTGGGAGGACAGGGATTAAAGAGCAGCTAAATGGTTGTCAGTCTGTAATGTATTTCTAACAGCTGTAAGCAAAAAGGAAGGTGTTTGGAGGCAGAAAAGCAAATTTACCAGTGTGGAATTAGCAGGAAACTCTTGCAGCTTAAAGCCATAACTAGGAATAGGTGCTCTTGGTGGCTCTGTGTCAACTTTTTGTTAAATGTTGAGGAAGAGGTTGATCACTGTCCCAATTCCTTTAATACTTGTGTTTTACCTTTCTCATTGCTATCTGTTCCTGCAAGTTAACCCTGACTTTTTTTTTTTTTTACTCCAAACTGTAGCTAATGAATAACATGCTAATGAATGTATGAATGTGGGAACCCACTGCGTTGACAGAGTAATGTTGACAGAGTAATGTTTCTTCAATGGCTGCTAGTGATAAACGGCTACGCTTTTTTTCTCAGGTCTTCATGAAGTCTGTGAAGTTAGAATGGGTGCTTGGAAACATTGCTGCAGCCCAGGAGCTCTGTGAGGAGGCCCTGAAGCACTACGAGGACTTCCCCAAACTGTGGATGATGAAAGGACAAATTGAGGAACAAAAGGAGCTGGTAGAGAAAGCACGGGAGGCTTATAATCAAGGGGTAAGACGTGTGTTATGGCAAGTTTGCTTTGTGCTTCTGGCATGGACAGATACCTGTCCCTCCACTTTGATTTGAAAGGCTTCAACCCAGATTAAATGAGGAGGTGATTTCTGTTCTCTCCCTGTTATTGGTTAGAACAGTAACAGAAAAATACTAGGATCTTGAAAGAAGCAGCAAAAATACCAGTATCCATGTTCACTTTCTTGCTTGAGAGAGTTTGCTGTATGCTTGACTACTCACTAGTATGAAAAAGTCACTGCACAATAATCCTCTAAGACCTGTAAGGACTAACGGTAGAACTCCTAATAGAAAAGCTTGCTAATGAGCTTAGATACACGCTGTAAAAGGAGGTGGGCTGCAGAGCGCTTGTCTCTTTTAAATGGTAATTGGTGTGCTCGTGTATGAACGCTCCTGAAACTCATCAGCCATGAAAGTAATGTGGAAGCAAGTTAATGACTTCCCAGGCTTCAAAGGCAGTGTGTTTGCTGCATGTTCTGTGACTTGGTTATGGATTAGAGCCCTCCATCTCCAGACAGAGCACAAATTGTAGGTGTGCTGTTAAGGGAGGTGTATTCTTTCCTTTCTCTTGCTGCTGGAATAGCTCAGTGCTAGCTGGTGTGCTGTTATCTGGCTGTTCTGGACATAGGAGAAACTAATTTTCTGTACTGTTCAGTGCTGTAGGATTAGCTAGAAGTAATTTGAGTGATGTAGTCAGCTTTATTTCACTTCCGAAATCCCCAGGAGAATGTAAGGAAGGAAGTGGATTTGTATAGGGATTATAATATGTTTTCAAGTGTACATAATATGCTTTTTGTTATTTTAAACAGTTGAAAAAGTGTCCCCATTCCATACCCCTGTGGCTTTTGCTGTCCAGGCTGGAAGAGAAGGTGGGGCAGCTGACCAGAGCAAGAGCCATCTTGGAAAAGTCTCGCTTAAAGAATGCAAAGAATCCAGATCTCTGGTGAGTTGTAGCCCAAATTCCGTTCACATTCACTTCAGGATGGCTATTTTACATCTTAGCTGGGGGTCTTTTGCTTCTATTATAGTCACTTTTTTATATAACTTTTAATCTAGGCCATTATAAAATAAAGGTTACATTTCTTTATAAGTGGAGAGGAATGGGAAGATGTCAGCCACCTGTATGAATTCAGAATATGGGCAAATGTTTGTAATTTCTTGTAACTTCCACGTGATTTGGTGTTGGTTTCCACACAGAATGTTTTCATAAATATCCTGGCTTTCTTCCTTACCAGGTTGGAGTCTGTGCGACTGGAGTACAGAGCTGGGCTAAAGAATATTGCAAACACTCTGATGGCCAAGGCATTGCAAGAATGCCCCAATTCAGGTGAGAGGGATCTCATTTTTATCTTAAACACGGCTATATTTGCTTGGAAAAAGATAAGCCTTTATCAGCTAAGATGTCCTTTTTGGCCGTGTTTCAAAACACTGCGTTGCAGAGAGGTGTCAGTCATCCTCCTGCAAAGGAGATGTCGAGGGTTTTTGTGAATAATCCCAGTTATTTTCTGGGATTTTCACACCAGAGGGGCCATGGGTTGGTGTTTGTGTCTTGGGGTCTGTGGTCCACGGCTTGTTCCCAGCTTTCCTGGTAAAGCATCTTGGGTGGCTTTTCTCTGAACCTGATAAAAAATTGGCCAAGGTTTAAAGTTGAAGAAAGACTCAAGGGTTTGCAGTTAGGGAATTCAGTGGAAAAAGAATGGGTTTTTCCCTGTCTCGTTGGAGTATAGCTGGCCATAGGAGACTTCTGTTGGTGGCTTGCCCACGCTGGTTTCACTACTACTCAGGCCTGTGTGCTTAATAACGTGCCCTGACAGCAGCTTCAGTCAGTCATGATTAGGGGATCATGTACCATAAATGTTTAGTCCTGCTTTGTCATTATTTTAACATCTTTAAGGAAGGGCAGATAGGTCATATAACATAAGTCAGTTGGTTCTAAGTAGCAGTGGAAACATTTGCCTCTTGGGATGGGAGGCGGAAGTGCAGAATGCTTCCCTATTTTTTTGGCAGAATTAGGCAAAAAACTTAATCATCTAAACATGTTGACATCTTTGGAGAGAAGATGTCACAAGTACAAAAAGTAGTAGCCTGCCACAGGGCAAGCCTCTTCTGTTTGCCTTCAGGCTCGGTTTTGGAAGGTGTTTAATTGGTGGCTGCTGAAGTCCCAGTGAAATAGTGGGAATTAAGTGGCTTTTATGACGTGATAAACTCATTGCAAGCTGCTCGCTGTGCGAGTGGGTCAATAAAGCTACCACACAAGCCCCACTTTGTTTTGGGAATGACCTAATGCTTCGTGTGTGTGTGTGCCACCACAGGCTTTTTTACAGCATCTGCCTGTTGCTATGGCAATAGGCAGCAGGGTCTCAGATTTTGTTTAAATAAAATAGCTCCCAACCCTTATCTTAAAACTCTACAAACAAATAAATAGAAAGCCTGCAGGAATTAGCTCATCGGACACCTACAGTCATGGAAACCAGAGACTTGTGTCCATCAGTTGCTGAATTGGTCACCATTCCTTACGGTTGATGGCACAAAGAAGGAAACCGAAATACAGCGGTGTTTGTGTCCTCAGCTGGCCTGAAAATAAACCCATAAAATATGGTTTGACCCTGTATGTAAAGAGGAAACAGGCGAGAAGGGAAGAGTTCTGCTCCAGTCTGTCACTGCAGTCATCAAAGTTTGTATAAATTCCCGTGGTGCGGTTTCTGGGAAGTGAGAGCACTTTGATAGAGTCCTGGCAGACACCAGCTCTCAGGCTTTGCTTTGAAGTGATCAGCAGGTATGGCTGGCTGACGTGAGAAACTGGAGATGTCATGCTCCTCTGAGCGTGTTTCCTTTCTTGCTTTTGGCAATGAAAGGATCTAGGGATTAAACCCAGCTTTGCTGGGCCTGCTATGTCCTTCATCGCGTGCGCGGGGAGCCAGCAGCAATAAGGGTGCTCCTTGGCACCCTTGGAGCTGCTTCCAGGTGGTTTACTTCTGGGACTTCTGCTGAAGCTACCTGCTCAGATAAATGCAAGTCTTTCACTTGGTTCCTGCTGAGTTGCCCTCCTCTGTTCCACTGCTTCCAGTGCCTCCTTGGAAAGCCACGAGCTTTCTGTGCACGCCAGGTAGGGAGTGTGGAAGCTGCAGTTGGGTTATGGCACAGAGACGTTTAGAACTGAAGGTCCAGTGTGGAGCTACCTGTAACTCAATTTCAGAGTCCTGAAGGAAATACAGGTGCTGAAAGAGTGATTTGAGGTGGGGTGGAGGCATGGGGATAACTCCCAGGGTGGGGGCAGCAGTGCTGCTTGCTTTGAAGAGCGCTGGCCTGCTGGCAGGATGGGGAGTTGAGTCTGCAATACCACTGAACAATCTTCCTCCTTGACTTGATTAAGGAATCCTGTGGTCAGAGGCAATTTTCCTTGAAGCGCGACCGCAACGAAAGACCAAGAGTGTGGATGCTCTGAAGAAGTGTGAACACGACCCACATGTCCTGCTGGCTGTGGCCAAGTGAGTTCCTGTGCTTCGTGTAGTAAAAAAAAAAACACCAAAAAAACGCATTTTTGTGTGTGGCTGCATCCGTGATGAAACACTGCACTTGAGCGTGACCACATGATGCTGGCTGCAGCAGTTTTAATAAGCCTCAAAGCGGGTAACAGCTCTCGAGCTGTCTCCTAGTAACTGTGCAAATCTGCTGCTCTGCCTTGATTCAAAGCAGGGGATGTCAGCCTGCCCTCCAGCTGTTCTGGTGGGTCTGGGGCTGTGGCACGGAGAGTGATCCATTCACACTGAGTCCCTTTTCAATGCTGGCTTTTGGCAGCCTGAAAACTGCATCTTTGTTTCCCCTTAACTGCAGTTTTAGCCTGTTTTCAGATAAGCTAGGCTTCCTCTAGGTTTTATAGGGTGTGTTCTCCCTATTTTTGAAAATACGGACAATTTTTGCTGGTGGCTGTTCACTTATGTGGCTGACTTTCCGTGTTCTTCATATTTTCTCTCTATCCTAGATTGTGTTGGATTTTTTAATCTTGATCTTAGATTGTGCTGTTCCAGTCTTCTCCCTTCCTTGAATTTCTGCTCTGTCAGTTTTTCTTTCAGTTGTGGCCCTTCCTGGAATGCAGACTACAAGTCACCCTGTAGTTTGCTTCTCTGGAACAGGAAGATAATCCACTAGGAATTGTCTTCTTTTCTAAATCAAGTTGTGAGGCTTCCAGGGATGGAAAACTACTATTAGTTTTGACTCACCATATCCCTTCTGATCTGATGCGTAGATGGCTCTACAGCAGTAGCGATTGGAGCAAACTTTCTTCTCTTCCTTTGTGAAGACCAGAAGAGGTTAATGCAGGAAGCACGTTGCCCAGACAGTTGCCCAATTCTTTCACAACCCTTTTTTATAGGCCAAAGAAAACTGTAGGATACACTCCAGTGACTGCAACGCTGGCTTCTGCCAGATAACAGCTGCCTTGTTCTGCTTTAGCAGCAAGTGAGGAAAAAACGTTAACTTTTGCTTTATTGAAGCTGCTTCCAGGCCCCTTCTGGTACAACCTCAGGCAGTTTTCACAGCTAATCCCAACACAAACAGCTTCCACCTCCCATCACGGCTTGCATGGAGGTATGGTAATACCACGGCCTGTCACACGTTTGTGGAAAACTTTCAATCTTGCTGAAAAAGGCCACTACCTGCAGGTGTTTCGCCTCTGCCATCGTTGTTCGTGCTCTTTTAAATCGCAGTTTATTTAACACGGAACAATCAAGGGTATTATAGGGCTTAAAAACAATCACATAAGCTGTATAATTTTATGGCTGGCTAAGCTCTTTATGAGGGATGGCTGTTTGATTTGATAAGGACCTTACTAGCTCAAATGAACTCTTTAATGCAAAGGAATGAAACCAATAGACTATTGATTCAGCTGGTTAATTACCGGGGAGAAATTTAAGAATTCGCAAGCACCTTTTTTGAAATGGCAGCAGTCAGGCTGAGTGCCAGGGTGCGATTTGAGTGTGGGACGTTGCATGCTTGCCTTTCCTCGTAAAGTGGAGGTGGAAGGAGCAAGGTTAGTGTACCTGAGCCTGTGACCACATGTGGTAATGGCTCCAGTGCTTATAATTTGCAACTGCTTAGATGTTAATTGCTAGATGATAAAATGAACTTGAAACCTTAGAAAATTGAGGGAGGGGAAAATAGATGGAGGTAGGTGATCCTGTCCCTTTCTACGCTACGTCTGGAACAGCAAAATTAAGTAAATGAGTTAGCAAAGATAGACCTCAGGGTAATCCTTCCCCTCTCCGGGAGCCTGTCTCTTCCTTTAATTGGGACTGTCTTTACCTGTTACAGTGTGCGGGCAGTAAGGAGGAAGCAGTGGATGTTCTTTCCACTCCTCTCCTGTCTCTTCCACTCCCGGGGCAAGTGCAGTTTGCAGAATACTGCAAAATCTGGTGTTTTCTTCTTGGGAGAACAAAGAAATGAAATATCTGTAGTGCCTTGAAATTGGAGTGCCTGCAGACTGCTGTGTTCCTCTGAAGAGTTTCTCTCTTCCCTTCTGCTTTTCTCACCAGGTTATTCTGGAGCGAGCGTAAAATAACCAAGGCCCGAGAGTGGTTCCACCGAACAGTGAAGATTGATTCTGACCTGGGGGACGCCTGGGCTTTCTTTTACAAATTTGAGCTTCAGCATGGCACAGAGGTGAGCGTGCAGCTGGGCACGGGGAGCAGGGAAGGCAGCAGGAATCCCTTGCTGGTTACTCTGTCCGGGGAACTGCTGCAGCACCAGGACATGCACACTGCTGCTGCTCCCTGTCTGGCTCCCAGATGAGGAGGCTAAAGCTGTCACGCCTGGTCTTGAGCAAGCAAGAACAGGCATGTGTGGTGCTTTTTAAAAGACACTGTCATTAGCAGGGCTGTCTTTCAGGCTGCTTTGCCATCCACAGTTGTGCTGGTTCGTGCAAAAAAGCTCTGAAATCAATCTTGCTTCTGTAAAACACAAGAGGAGACTTTCTCAGAGGAGACTTTCCTGTAACTGCGGTGCTGGATGTGTGCAACTCGCCCCCACGTCTGCACAAGTGTCAAGTGCAGGTTGCACGTGGACACAGCTGTAGGAACAATCTGTTCTAATCTCTTACGGTGGTTTTTACTGCCTGATATTACTGAAGTGATGGGAGTGTTTATCTTCTGACTTCAGAGAGACCTTTCACTTGACATGTCTCGTGCAGGTGGCAACACAAAGGAAGTTTCTGCTGCAGTTTCTTTGGTGTTTCCAAAACTTGCTCGGCTGTTATTAGGCCACTTTGTTCAGTGAGGCAGGAGAATTTCAACCCAGGTTTCCAAACTGCCTTTAAGGGAGGTTGGGGGAAAGCTTTGGATGAGTGTTTGAATTAGGGAGGGGACTTTAAATTTTCATCTCTCTGCTGGAACAAAGCAGAGCATTAAGAGACCTGCAAACTGTTGTTTCTCTTCCTCACAGGAGCAACAAGAAGAGGTAAGGAAGCGCTGTGAGAACGCTGAACCCCGCCACGGAGAGCTCTGGTGTGATGTCTCCAAGGACATAGCAAACTGGCAGAAGAAAATCGGAGAGATTCTCGTGCTTGTGGCAGCCAAGCTTAAAAACACCTTCTAGAGTCCGCTGCCTTCAGCTGGATCAGCCATCTCTGTAGGACCTGCCTGCTTTCCTGCTTTCAGTTCATTTGCCTGCAGAGTGGCAGATTCCAGAGGACAGGAGATGGGTGGCAATGCGACAGATCTTCCTTCCAAAAAGCAAAGCTGGGTCCTCCTCCTTTTCCTGGTGATAGTGCTCTTGGCTCTCACAATGCAGTAATCAGCTTCTGCAGCACAAGTGCATCTAATTCCCCTCTGAATGTCGCTGCTGGTGTAATTGTAGGGGAGTTTTGTGAGGCTGTGTTGGCATTTTCATTTTGATGCCTGAATCCCCTCTGTAAATACAAGCCTCAATCAGCGCTTGTATGGTTTCTGATGTTAGCAGTTGCTCTGGATTCCTCTGCAGCATGAAGTGCCCGTCCTGTCCTTGTCCTCCTTTGTGCAGTTTCTTTAGTGTTTGGCCCACCTGATGCGATTTCTTTGCCAGCACCTGTTTTCTTGCTGTTTTTGAATATCCTCAGAGGAGATGGGGTAGGACTCTGCTGGGGGGAGGAGCTGGACAGCTGAGAAGAATGGCTGGGGTGAGCCTTTTTTAAAAAATGTTCCTTTTTTTTTTTTTTTTGGCCAAAGGTCTGGTCTAACTTCATCTCCTCTGCAGGCAAGCTGCAACACAACTCGAGTACTCCTCAAACCTGAGCAGATGGAGCATTTTGTGAAATCCCAGAGCATATTTTTAGAGACTTCCTTAATTTTTTTAAATGTACATAGTGTCACCTTATTCTTCTAGGTGCCCAATTGCGTTAAGCATGGTGGTATTTTAAAGTAATAAGGGAGAAGGCAGCAATCCCTGAAGGCCCTTTTAAAGGAATCACCTTTTGTTAGAGCCATCGAGAGACTGTGCACTCAGTGGCGACTGCTTTTTCAGTGTGGGTGTTTGGGATGGCCGTCTTCAAGTGCAGATGGCAAAGAGCAGATTAATTAGAGCGAGATCTTCGTGTCTGGGACCCTTTCAAAGTTGTCTTCAATTTTCTATACTCGCCACCTGTATTATTTTGACCTAACGACCCTTACTGACTCGTGATCATTCACTGAACTAAAAGGTGTAATACCTTACGTGTTAGGATTTAGAAGTATCCAGGTCTGTGTATGTGCATTATGTAATGTATTTAGCTAGAGGAAAAAAAAAACCTTTATTTGTCTGGAAAATATGTATAAAACATGGCTTGTGTTTTGTTTCCTTAAGTCCTCTTTGAGTGTGGTCTCGCCTTTGTACTCTGACTGGGAAGAGTGGCTGTGATAGCAGAAACCTTTGAACTTGCCAGGCTCTCACCACTCTGGGAACATTTCTGCCAGGGGTGGTTGCACCAAGCCGTGCCTCATCCTTCTGCCAAAAGCAACAGTGCACATGAAAAGTGTTTTAACACTGAACCAGGCTTTTCCTCCAAGGCCAAACGTTTCTATCTTTTGGATTTATAAGAGAAAACTTGTGAACTCTTGTCCTTTCCCTTGAGCAGCTGATGGACATGTGTGAAGCTGCACTTTCAATAAGAAGGGTGTAAATCGTGGATGTCCTGTGGGCTTGTAGTTTCCCAAAGGTGAGCGAGATTTGCTCAGGGATCTGTGCCATCGTTGGCATCTGCCCTGAAGGGGTTTCTGATGCGAAGGTGAAATGGGACAAGATTGGAGTCAATCTGTTGTGAAAAAGAGAGGGTGGGCGTGTGGGAAGGGGACGTGGCTGGGCCAGGGTTTCAAGACTGAGCCAAAAGCTGCAGGAGAAAGAAATCAACAGTTCTCAGCGTGGTCAAGTCCTTGTGCCTCTCCCGTGGCTTCTCCCTTTCTTCCATAACGTCACCTCTGGAAGTGCTGGGAGGTGAAAATGGAGCTGCAGTCCTCCTCAGCCCTGCGGTGCCCTCCTCTTGGTGCTCGTGGAGGTGAGGTGGGGAGGACGGCTGGAACCACGGTGGCACGGCTCCTGCTGGAGAAACTCCTGAGCTGTGAGGTGTTTGGGGCATCTCCCTGGAGATAAATGCTGTGTGCTGGTCGGGGTCAGTGCACTTTCCCTGCCCCTTTCAGGTGGCAGCATCGTATCTAAAGATTTTTGGGGCAATGCCCAAGAACTGAGAAAAGGCAAGGGAGGGACTTGCAGGGGAGATTCCTGTGGCAGGTGAGAGGAGAGCTGATTTTCCTGGGATGGGCTGAGAGCCCTGGGCCAGGGGACCTGCACCCAACTCCTTTTACCACCTGCTCCTTGCATCTTCAGCCTTCCCTGTCCCGGGGTTTTCAGATTGTTTTCCTTTTCAGAAAAAAAAGCATCATCCATCTCGGAGCCTTTTAGTGCTGGGAGCCGGCTTTGTGTTTCCAAACGGCCGATGGCACCTACCCCATTTAACGAGATATAGAGCTCCGTAAAGAAGTTATATGGGCCCTGTCCTCAGCGGTATGCTCTTGTGTACGCTGAGGTTCCCACTCGCCTGCTCGGACGCCTCCTGCTCACACTTGCCAAGCTGCGAGGGGTCGGCTCCTCGGATCCTTCAGCTTTATTTCACCTCACGCCAGCGGAGCCTCGCGTGTGAGGCTGGCTCTGAACGCATCCTGCGTGAAAGCGGCTGCCCCGGCGAGTCAGGGCTTTGCTTTCCCTGCCTGGGCTTGCGAGCTAAAGGGCGATGTGCCCCTAAAACTCAGAGTGGGGGAGCAGGAGGATTTATTTTGGCTGCGTGTGGGTGTTTGAGCGGCGTCCCCTTGCCTTCTCCAGGTGCAGCCACGATGCGACCCAGGGGCAGCAGCAGCCTGTGGATTTAGAATGATGATTAAGGGCATGCTAATAATGAATTAAAGGACTGCTAATAATGAATTAAGGGACTGCTAATCGTGCTCACGGTGCCCTGGGGGTGCATTTTGGTGTATTCCTACAGCACGGCCCTGTGCAGGAGCAGGGCAGCGCCTCCCTCCCGACCTCCGTGGGGCTGAGCCCACGCAGCGCTTTCTCTGCGAGCCCTATTAGGGCCCTTCAAGGAAGAAGGGAGCCTCCTGTACCCTGACCCTCCAGGCACGGCTCCTCGGCACGAGCAGGACGCTGGGTTTGCCTCCTCCACCTCCTCCCCGAGCCCTCAGCTCCTCGCTCCTTTTCCTTTCCCCGGCTTCTCCGCTCGCCCAACGCCTCCTGCTCGTCCCTGGGCTGCCCGGGGGGCTCCATCCTGCGGGGCTGGGGGGCTTCATCCTACGGGAAAACAGCCGGGGCTGGGCCCAGAGGTGCCCCCCCCTCGCTGTATGGGGCCGGGCCCGTCCCCTCCCACCGCGGCCCCGCGCGTGGAGCCAAGTTCAAACCGCGAGCCCCAGCGCGGCGGCGGCGGAGCGGGACGCGGCGGGGGGCCAGGCTGTGGGGGCCCCCCCGGTGCCTGCGGGGCTCCATGGTGAGTGGGCTGGGGCTGGGGGGAGATGGTCCTGAGCCCCCTTGAAGGATTGGGATTGGGGTTGTGGGGGGAGCTGTGGGGATTGGGGTAGGTTTGGGTCTTGGGTTGGGATGGGGTTTGGGAACTGTCGGGACGCGGTTGGTGTTGGTCTGCCCAGAACGGGGCTCGGAGCAGTGGGGTTAGGGATTAGGATGGGGCTGGTCCGGCCCTAAAGGGGCTCAGAGCGGGTCAGGATGGGAGTAGGGTCAGGATGGGAGCTGGAGCTGGTGGGGATGGAGGTCAGGGCTGGTGGGGAAGGGGCTGGTCTGGCCGGGAGGGCGTGGAAGCGCTCGGGAGGGCTGGGCCGGGGCTTGGACGTGGGGACGGCCGCGTGGCTGGTCCCAAAAGTGTCACTGGTCCCGAGGTGCAGGGTGGCTGCTCTGCAGGCAGGGGGTCGTGGCAGGATCCCTTTGGAGAGGAAGGTTTTAGGGGACAGGGATGGGGACAGCCTGGCCGAGAGGACCTGGGGACCTCAGCACCTTGGAACTGGGGTGGCCGAGCCTCGCGCGGTGCCACCGGGAGCTGCTCTATCTCTGGAGGTGATTTCCCTTATCTGCCGGTGTTTGCAGGAGGATTAGAGCCGGGGAAGGGATTAGCTTTCCTTGCCAGGTGGCTGCAGCCCCGTGGCCGTGCTCCCCAGCTCCTTTTTCCCTGCCAGCCCCAGGGGACGAACCCGACCCCGACCCCAGAGCAGCCAGCGCCGTGCCCAACCCGGCCCTCCTGCTGCGGGCACGGGGGTGAGGGGAGCTGGGCTGACCCCAAATCAGCCGCACACCTCATTTTCCCCCATCCTGGGACCTTCCCCCATCCTGCAGGAGGGGAGCAGAGCACGGATTTGGGTTCCTGGGCTTTATCTCCCCTTTATCTCCAGCCCCCCTGCTCTTTATGGGGGCGGTGGAAGCGCCCACGGCACCCTCCTGCCTCCTGCCCCGGTGCCTCTCTGAGCTTTTCAGCTGCTTGCTGAGCTTCCTCCCGTGCTGGGGGCTGAGATCCCGGTGCCATCAGCTGCCTGGAAATGCTGCCGAGGGTGTGCTTGCTCCTGGAATTCGGTCCCAGTTGTTCAACAAAGCGCTGCGGGGAACTCGGCTTCCCTGGCTCGGTGCTCTGAGCAAAGCTGCGTGGCCACGGGCTTCCCGAGAGCAACCCTTAGACTTTGGACGGGGTGTCCCCTTCTCCTTCGTGTCCCCGAGGAGTTCTGTGCTGAATCACCCCTCGGCCAGCTTTGCTTTTGCTCTTCCCCAGCCCTGGGGATGGAGCCCAGCGCCAGAATCCTGCGAGGTGGGCACGGGTTGGGAGTGCTGGAGGACTCCCAGTGGGATTTGCACCACTTCCATGGGGATTTGCTTGTTTTCTTGTGCCTGTGCCTGCTCCAGGGTGATGCCCCCGGGTTCACAGCCTGGCATGGTGCTGGGTTTGCTGCAGGGTGTTGATATTCCCGTCCTGCTGAGCCTCAGGAGCAGGAGGGTGGGGAGAGGTTTCCTCGCCCTTTGGAGCCAGGGACAGCCTTTAATTGAGCAGGGAGCAGACGCAGGCTTTGCAAACAAACCCCCAGGCTCCCACCACGGGGCAGGACGGGTGGCATCTGTCTGGGCTTGGGCTTCAGCGAGGGGAATATCTGGTGCTCCTGAGCCAAAAGCCAAGCCCAAGAGCCAGATATTTGGGATGGCAACAAACCCACCCAGGTGTGAGCTGCGCCTTGGGGCGGAGAGCTCAGAGATCCAGAAAGGAGAGGGGGGAGCAAAGCCCTAACCCAGAGATGAAATCCCTCCCGTGGCTGGAAGCTGTGAAACCAGCAGCCACCAGCCCTTGCCACCAGCTTTTTCCTTCCCGTGCGCACTCCGGCTGCGCACAGCAGCTGCTTTTGGAGGGTGCTGAGCTGCTTGCTGCCTGCCCAGACCTGATGCTTGGAGTTGCAGGGGGAAAAGGTGGAGGGAGTTGGACTTCCACAGCCAACAGGAGCTGATAGAAACGCCCGGTGCCAGCCTGGAGCCCAGCACCGTGCCATCTCGCAGCGGTGTGCCGGGGAGGAGAGCTGCTGGGCTTCTTTCCCGGCAGCTGCAGCGTGCGTGGGGCTTCCCATCCTCTTCCCCTCCTCACCCCGCTGCCGGGTGCTCAAATATCCCCGCTCCCGGTCACCTGAGGCTGCTCTGGCTCCTCTCCAAAGCGCCTGAACTCAGCCCTCGGAGAGGGTCCGGGCACCCCCGCCCAGCGCTGCCAAGCTCGGATGTCAGCTTTGGGGTTTTCCCTGCTCCGCCGGGGCTGCCGGGAAGCTTTGGGGTTGGGAGGCTGTGGGGCCGTGTGGGGGCTTGGAGAAATGCTGAGCGGCTGTCCCGGGGCCGCGTCCTTGCCTTGGGGTTTGTGGAATTGCAGGGGAAACCTTCCCAAAGGGGGCCTGAAGCTTGGAGCTGCGTTGGGGAAGCGGGTGGCTGCGCGCCCCCTGCCCCTCTCCAAAGGGCAGAGCGGGTCTCGGGCAGCTCCTTTTGATCTTTGGTGCTCGACAGCCAGGATTTGGGGAGCTGGGGAGAGCCCCCGAGGTCCCCACTGAGGGGGTGCCCACCCCCAGGACCCAGCTGCTCCCCCTCCTGCTGCATCCCCAGGGGCAGCTCCGCCTGATGCCCGTGGCGAGGAGCTGAAAGCAGATCCCCGACCCTCCCTGCATCCCCTTTTGTGTCCCATCCCCGGCTGACGCTGAGCCCTTTCCCTGCACAGATTCTCCCCAGGGCCCTTTCCTGCGCTGTGCTGCTGCTCCTGCTCCTCGCCGTGCTGGGCCGGGGCAAGAGGTGCAGCATCGCCAGGATCCTGCGGCAGTACCGCGCCGTCATCTTCCACGAGATCCAGAACCTGGTGAGCAAGAAGGGTGCTGGCGGGCTGCTTTAGGCTGCCCGACGGCTCTCCTTGCTTTCTTTCCCTCGTTATTTTATTTTATTTCTGCAGAAAAACCTGAGTGGCTCGGCGGAGAGGAGCAGCCGGGCAGGGCTGGCTTGCCGCTCGGACAAGGTGAGCACCCGGGGCTGGGGATTTGTGCCACCTGAGCCCCCCCAAGGAGCTGTCGAGCCCTCTCCCTGCTCGGGGCTGCTCTCCCTTTTCTCTCTTTTCCCCCACCCCCAAAGGACCAGAAGATCCTGCTGGCCATCTACAACATCAGCATGTCCCTGCGGGACGTGGCGGGCGGCACCCTGCGTGGCCCCGAGGAGGTGGCGGTGTGGAAGGTGGCCAGGAACACCGAGTTCGTGCTGAGGGAGAACTGCAGGAGAATCGGCAAGGTGGGAGCCCTGCCCCTGCCCAGTCTCCCCAGTAGCTCCCAGTTTCCTGGCCGTGCGCTGGGAGCCGTGGCGAGAGTCGTTCTGCTCCCCTTGCCCAGTTGCTCCTGGGCCAGAACTGGGATTTATCCCCAGGGCGCCAGTCTGGGTGTCCCCAGGGCTCCGCTGGGGAATTGCTGGGGAAACCCCAGCCTGGAGGCTCTCCTGCCCAGACAACTCATTAACCGGGCAACTCATTAACCAATTAAGCAGCAGGGAAACCCCCGGGGTGGCACTGGTGAGACTGGGGGCATCTCCCTGCCACGGTGGGGAAACCACCTGGGGTTAACCCTTCCTGGCTGCGGGCTGGGGGGGGGGCTGGAAAACCACTTCTGCCCCACACGTGGACGTACCATAGGGTGTCTGGGGTGGGTGCTGCAGGCTGGGGGGGGGGTCCCCAAATCTCCTGCAGCCCCAGGGACCCCACCTGTCCACGGGGCACCTCCTTGCTGTGGGTGGTTTGGGCAGCCTGCAGCTCCAACCCCGATGCGCACGGGGTCTGCGCCCTCCCCTGGGGCTCAGCATTTTGGGGTTGACTCCCTGCTGGGGATATTTCTCACCCCTTTGGCACCCCGACAGCAGAGCCCACCCCGTGCCCCGGCGCAGCCCCGCGGGAGGAGGAAGCAGCTGAAGGAGATCTCCAGGAGGGCGCAGAGGCTGGCGACGTGCTGGGAGAAGCTCTACGCCCTGCACGGCCCCCGCCGGGGCTCCTAGGGGTCCCCTCACCTCCTCCCCGCTCCGCTTTCGTGGCTGACGCCGCCTGGTTTTTGGGACCTGGGGGAAATTCAACCCCGAAGTCAGCCAAAGAGGTGCCAGGGGGTGCCCGGATTTAATTCATGTTCTTGTTTCGAGTGGTACCCCCGGGGCTGGCCCCGGTGCACGGGGTGGGGGCTGGAGGGAGGCTGCAGCCACCAGCTGGACAGCCCCGAGCTGGGGGAAGAAGAAGGGGAAGCCCAGAAAAAAAAAGAGAAGAGAGAGACCCTGATTTCTGTGATGCTCCTGCCCCTGCATCACCTGCTGCTTTTTTTTTGGGGGGGGGACAATGGCTGTTGTTTTTTTTTTGTTTGTTTTTTGTTTTTTTTTGGACCGAAAAAGGACAAACTGGGCCATGGGGCTGAGGTTTCTGCTGGCACCGGACTTCTACGCACCCATGGGTGCCCGTGGGGTGCCTGCAGGGTGCCAGGGTGAGCTGCTGCCCTGAAAACACTGAGACACCCCCCCAGGACTGCTCTGGCTGCTTGGAGCAGCGGGGCTGGGGTGGGGGGGAGCCAAAAATAAATCCCCTCCTTCCCTCGCAGCCTCCTTGGCTGCTTTCTCTGCTGCCTTGCCTTGTTTTTGGGGGTCTCACAGTGCTCCTGGGGACCCTTTGGGGTCCCATCCTGCCCCCCCTTTTCTCGGTGGGGGTGCTCGGTGCTGTGCGCCCTGCCTCAGTTTCCCCATCCCCGCTCCCGGCTGCGGCGCGGACACGAGGTGGCAGCAGCGGGCTAAAAAAAAACATTCCCCGGCCCCAAAACGCTTTGGGTTCCCCCCCTCTTTGTGTCCCTTTCCCTCTGTGTCCCCCCCAATCCCCGGGGCTGCGGGTGGCCCGGCCGGGGGGGTCCCCTCCGTGCGCACGGCAGGGGCTGGGGGCGCTTTGCTGGGGGCTTCGCGGGGGCTGAAGGCGGTTCTGTGCCACGGGGGGAGGGAAAATTGGGGAGAGAAAAGGGGATTTGGGGGCTGTGCCCCCCTCCCTGCCTCTGGGGTTGGAGCGGAGCCGGGGGGCTGCGTGGCTGGGGGGTGGGAGAGGGGTCCCTGGGCACGCTGCTGGCCCCGGTTTAATGGGAAGGGAGCAGGGTTTTTGCTTCGGGGGCACAAATCGGGCCTTGCTTTTTGGGGGTGGCGCTGGGTGGTGAGCAGGATCCGGCCCTGGGAGATGCTGTCCCAGCCTGGCAGGAGACAGGGTGACGCCAAGCCCTGCTTGTCCCCCGGTGCCACGCTCCTCCCCGGCCCGGTGCTGGCCTGGGCCCCTTCCTCCCAGCCCCATCCTCCTCCTCCTCGGGTGGTCCCCGGGGGGCTCGGGGAAGGGACTCCCGCAGAGCCCCCCAGCTCGCTGCGCCCAGGCCCTGCCTTGTTTTGCTCGTGCCCTTTTTGCTGCCTCCCTGGGCGGCTTTGCGCTGGGATTTTTTTTCTTTTTTTTCTTTTTTTCCCCTCTTATTCCCCCCCCCCCCCCTTTGCTTGTTTTCCTAAACAAAAGATCAAATGCGGACAGTGGTTTTAATCAGGTTGAAGAGAGGAAAGAGGATAAATAACGATAATAATTAAAAAAAAAAACCAAAAACCAACACAACCCAACCGCCCCCACGCGTAACGACACCCCGCCAACCCTCCCAAAATAACCCTGCGCCCCCTGCTCCGCGCGGGTGCCCACCAGCGTGACACAGACCCCCCGAATGAGCAATTTTCCTGTTTTTTCTTTCTTTTTTTTTTTTGGATGATGGGTTGCAGCCGGGGCTAGGACCACTTTTTTTTTCTCCCCAAGGATGGGGTTGGGGGTCCCGCTGGGGGCGTTGCTGCCGCCCTGGCCGTGCTGTGCAAACGGGACCGTGTCTCGGGTGATTCACTGCCATTTCTGCGTCAAGGCTGGAGCAAAGGGACCCCCCCCCGATCTCTCAGCACATTCCCAGATAAAACAGAGCCGTAACCAGCCCCTTTCCTAGCAGCGAGGAGCTGGAAATCACCCCCGGGGGTACCCGGCCCCTGCTGCAGGGGATGGGTGCAGCTGCTCCGACTGCTTGTGCAGGCTGGGAAAAGGGATTTGTGCCCGGTGCTGGTGGTTTTGCAGCATTTTCCTGGTTTGGGGTGGTGGCAGGAGGTGAGCTGTGGTGCCTGTGGCCGTGGCAGCACACGCAGGGGGTGTTTTGTTGGGGTGTTTGTGAGCTTGCCGCGCTCTCCGGTGGCTGGGGGGGGGGGGGAGAGGGAGCCCGGTGCGGCGGCAGGAATGAGTGCATGGAAAGGAAGGAAAGAGTGAAGGAAGAGGCTAAAGGGAGGGAGGGGAAAAGCGAGGTCGAAGCTTCGGTGGAATCACAGCAAAACAGCCGGAAAAAGGAAACGGGCCTGAAAAGTCAAATAAAAATAGCAGCGAGGCAAACCCAAGTGTGCAGCACATGGGAGTGAGCGCATTTCCTTCGAGGGCAGCGCCACACGCTCCCGGCTGCTCCGGGGGGGCTGCTCTGATGTGGCTCCAGCAGCCGCCACCGAGCTGCCTCCCTCCTTTCCTCCTTCCCTCCCTCCTTCCCTCTTTCCCTCCGGCCTCCGCGGCCGCCCCGCGCGGTGCCAGGCGCTGGGCATCCCGTGGGCACCTCGCCAGCTCCCACCTCGCTCCGGGCAGGCGGGCGCACGGCGAGGAGCCCGGAGCACATCCCCACATCCCCACATCCCCCCCCCCAGATTTGGGATGCAAGAAAAGGGTGCTGCACCCCACTTTTGGGGGGCTGCGCCTCGTGCCGTGCGCGTTTTGCTGCGTCCTCGCGCGCGCGCGTGCCGCGCTCCCGCCCGCCGTGCCGCAGGTGTGTGCGTGCCCGGGGCTGCCGGCTCTGATCGCCTTGCCAGATGCGTCCGACAGCCCCACAAACAGCGCGGCCACGGCTTCCTCCCCTCGCCTCTTGTTTTGCAATCAGCGCCCGGGGGATCGGGGTCAGGGCCGCGGGGACGGGGTGCTCCTCGAGCCCGGAGCGCAGCGCGCTGCAGCACGGACCTGGCCGCGGGCTGAGCTGGGAGAGGGGACAAAAAAACAAGAACACACAGAAAAAAACACAAAAAACAGCATCACCCAGGACAAGGGGGAAAAAACAAACCAGCGTCACCCAGGACGGTGGCTGTTGTGCTCCTGTGGAGCCGATGAGGGGAGCGCTTTTCGCCCCTGCCCCTTCGCAGTGCCACGTCCCACCGAAACGCGGCTGTCCCTGGGATGGAGCAGAGCTCTCCTCGTCCTAGCGCCAGCAGCCACCTCGCTGGCGATCGGGAAACCCGCGCCCTGCTTCGGTCCTCGTCTGCGTTATGACCCAATCTGGGGCTTGGGGGGGGGGTCGAGGCTGGGGGTGCCGGCCCCTCGCAGCCCCCGAGCGCGGGCACAGAGCGAGCGCTGGGGGCACTGGCACACGCAGGCTGTGTCTGAGTGAGAAGAAGAGCGTTTTGTTCTCTCCCATCTCCCTGCAGCATCGTAAAGCTGTTGAAAGCCCAGATTTACGGTGTGATAAACGCTAGGGGCTCTGGTTAATATTTTACTGCTCCATCCTTTGGAGAGCGGCTGTTTTGGAGGAGCAGGGAGAGCTGGGCTCGGGGCGGCACACCCAGCGGCATCTCTGCCCGGCTCCAGCTGGAGGACAGCCGGTCCCGGGGGACGGGGACAGTTGGGAATGGGGCCGCACGGAGCCGTGCCACGGCCCAGGTGGGTCCTGGCTCCCCCGGCCGTGAGATGCCAGGATCCTGAGCCCAGGTCCTGCACGGAGGCTGCGGGCTGGAGGTGCGGGCCGTGCGGTGCTGTGACAAGCAGAGCCCCGGCGAGCCCTCGAGGGAGCAGCGTGCTGGAAACACTGACAAATATCACCGGGGTCCCGCAGCGGGGAAGGGCAGCTCCCCCCCCTTCCAAGCCCCAGCTTCCCAGCCTCTTGCTGGTTTCGGAGGCATCTGCCGACCAGATTGTGCCACTGCGTGCCCGTGCGAGGACGTGCCACCAAGCAGCGGGGTGTGCCCGGGCCCAGCTCCGGATGCTCCCCTCCTTGTGCCCCCCAGCCCGTGGCCCCACTGCCAGCTCCCCGGCACGCTGCTACAGCCCCATGGGTGCCGGGGCCGTGCTGCTGGAGCAGCGCCCGCGGTGCTGGGTGGCTCAGCAGGAGGCTGAATCCTCGCAGGGAAGGGTTGGGTGACGCTGGGAAGCAGCTCAGGGCTGGGGGCGTCCCGGGGGGAGCCGTGGCGAGGGGGCTGGGTGGCCCAAAGCACGCGAAACCCTGAGTATGGAGAGGAGAAGGGGGGCTCTGCACCACCGTGCACGCATGGGAGAGGGGTCTGCAGCCTCGGGGCCGGGTGTGCGTGCGCACAGCTCCGTGTGCCGGCACGATTCCTCCCCGCGGCAGCTCCCCGAGGGTGCCTGCACCCTCCTCGATGCCCTGATGGAGCCGGAGCCACACGGTGCAGCCAGCAGGCCCCAGAACATTAGGAAGAGAGCAGCACCAGCATGCCGGGCTCAGCAGGAGCCCTGTCTCACCCCAAAACAAGCAGCAGCCCACCCGGGCCCCCGTGGCACCGCGGCTCTGCGGGACGGCGCTGGCTCCGGCGGCTCTCGACGCCCAGCGGGAGCCAGATGGGGGGCGAGGGGCCCGGCTGCCCCCTTCTCCCCTCCGTGCCCTCACCACGGGCACCTCCACGGGGCCGGCGATGCCGGTGGGATGCCGGTGGGATGCCGTGGCTGGGCTCGGGGCCTCGCTGCCTCCCGCCGCCCCCCGGCCCCGCTGCTCGGCCCGCGGCACCCTCCGCCGGGGCCCATTGTTCTGCCGCGCCGGGCTGCGGGGCAGGATTCCTTTGTCAGAGCTGAACAATATTTTATTCTAACAATTAACCAAACACGCCCGGGCTCCCGAGCCTGTTTGTGATTATTGGAGGACGAATTCCCCAGCCTCGCTCTTGGTGTCGGCTCCGCCTGGGGCCGCGCCAGGCAGAGGGGATCCAGCCCCGCCGAGCCCGGCTCCATGCGCGAGGGCCACCGTGCCCACAGCCCCCGTCCCTGCAGCGGGTGGCGGGGGGCTTTTGGGCCCCCTCGGCCCTCTCAGGAGCCCCTGAGCATCTCCAGCGTTGTCTGTGTGGCAGCGGAGCAGGGGCGCGGTGACTCATGGAGCCGGGGGGCTCTGAATCATGGCGCTCTCCGGGCAGGATGTGGCCCCGCGCTCGCGGCTTGGTGCCTGTGAGCCTCTGGTTTTGTCCTCAGTGGGGTGGCAGCAGCTCGTTCCCTGCCACGTGGGACAGGGCTGCTGCTTTTCCTCGGGGTCCCCAAACTCCTCTGGCCCCCTCGCTGCCTTCCTGCTCTCCCAGTCCTGGTTTTGGGGCAGGGAAAGGTGCTGTGGGGTGCGGGTGCTCCGTGCATCCTGACTCTCTGAGCCCCTCTCCATGCTCAGGCCTCATTGTGGTGAAAAAGGGAGGTTTCTGCAGCAATTTGCCACGTAGTCCTGGCAGAGGTTAGATTGTCCAGTGCAGCACAGGTGATAAAATCTCTTAAAAAGTCCCTTGCTTGTGGTCATTTCCTCTCCACCCCGTTGCTGTTCCCAGCCAGGAGCGACGCGGCGGAGGAGCCCGAGGCAGCAGGGGGATGTTTGCCATCCCAGGCCAGCACCCAGGGGCGAGCCATCCGGGGAGATAAACCCTGAGAATGTTTTTTCCATGGCTGTGGAGACGGACGGTCAGCTCCTGGGGTTTCCAGGCGCAGAGGAAGGGATCTGCAGCCTCGGGGTGGGAGGATGTTGAAGGGGCGCACGCTGCAGCACTGCCTTGGCGCTGAGTGTTTGGCACGAGAGGGCACCGGGTGCCTAAACCTGCTCCTTCAGGGCCACCTCCTCAGCTGTGTCCCCCAGCCCTGGGCTCTCAGCCTGCTCCTGGATCCTGAAATTCAGCGAGTCCTCGAAGCACAGCGGCTCGGGCGGCGGGGCCAGGCAGGGCAGGCGCAGCACGGCACCGGTGAGCATCCCGCTGAGCAGCGAGCCTCCAAGGGCCACAGCCAGCCCTGCCACTTGCCACAGCGCCTGCCTGCCACCACCGCAGCCCCACGGATCCCCCGCCACCCCGCTGCCATCGACGTGGGACAGCTGGCACCTCTTGGTGTCCTCGGAGGCCACCAGGACGGCCACGGCGCTCGCCACCGCGCCGAGGATGCCCGGCAAGCCGTGGAGGTTGTGGATGCCGCACTGGTCGTGCAGCGCCAGCCTCCTCGCCAGGAACGGGGTGAGGAATCGGAAACCGAGCAGGCAGACGAGCGAGGAGAGGCTGCCCAGGGCCAGGGAGGCCGCCGGTGTGATGGGCACGTCGGCCAGAGCACCGATGGCCACCCCTCCGGCCAGGCTGCCGTTCTGCAGGTGGCCCGGGCTGAGCTTGCCGCCGCTCTCCAGCAGGCTGGAGGCCACCACGGTGGTGACAGCGCCGGCGCTGAGGGCTAGGAAAGTGTTCAGGATGGCTCGGTGCTGGGCATCGCCCGGTTGGCACGGGGCGGCCACGAAGCTGGGCCAGAAAACCCAGAGGATGAGCGTCCCAACCAAGGCCAGGAGGTCGGATCGGGGCGTCGGGGTCTCCTTGGGATGCGCCGGCCGCCTCTCCGTCCCGAACAGAGCCTTGGACACGCCGAGGCCGAAATAGCAGGCGAAGACGTGGATGGTGATGGTGCCCCCCACGTCGCGGACGCCCAGCTGGGTGACGACGAGCCACTCGCTTGCGAGGTAGACGGGGACCTCGCAGAAAGCCACGGCGAGGAGCTGGCAGGGGCTCGTCCTGCCCAGGACGGCCCCGACCGAGATGAGGACGGTGACGGCGGCGAACTCGGCGGCAAGGACGTCGTGGAGGCCCAGGCGGAGCCGGCCGTGGCGCACGCCCTGCAGCAGCAGCGCCCACTGCGTGGAGACGTTGAGCAGGAGGAAATTGTGGGCGAGGGCGCTGAGCCCGTAGCGGGGCAGGAAGGCCAGCAGGAGCCCCAGCCCCACCGCCAGCATCACCTGGATGTCCTGGAAGAGGGGGAAGAGGCTGGGGAGGTGCTCAGCAGCCCGGGTGCCATCCTCTGACTGCGTGGCCGCAGCCGAGGGCTCGTCGTAGGTGGCGAAGAGGGCGAAGAAAAGCAGCAGGGCGCCCTGGAAGAGCCCCAGGGAGAGGGGCAGGAGGCGGCGGGCGCTGGCGGGGGGCGGCGTGGCCATCCTCGGATGTGGCAAGAGGGGACGGTGACTGCGGTGCCGCGGTGCAGGGGGTGGCACAGGAGGGGATGGTGACCACGGGGCAGGGGACGGCAGCCCGGCCGTGCCGGGAGAGCTCACGGGGTGAGCCGTGCTCTGCTGCTATCTCAGGGGTTTTATGGCCAGGGTTAATTTTTAACCGAGGATGAGGGCTGATGTGCCACAAGGAGAGACTTTTATCCCCCCCCTTCTCTCCTCCTTCAAAGCAATGCTCAGACGTCGCCCGTGCGCTCTTGCTTGGCCACCATAAAAAGCGGGCACGAGGCTTTTAGGAGTTTGAAAAGAGAGAGGAAAAGAGGAAAAGCCTGCTGGGGGGCGGCGGAGGAACCCGTGGGGCCGACAGCAGTGCTGGAAATGAGGGGGGCACCGCGGCGTGCGCCCACTTCCCCCCCTCTCCAGCCCCTGCGCCCACAACGGGACCTCTCCAAACCCCACAGCCACGGCTCGGAGCTGTGCAGAGCCCCCAGAGCCGGGGCTGGGGAGGGTCCCACGGGTGCTCGGTGCCACAGCAGGGGTGGGGGCCCACTTGGGCACGCTGCAGGAGGCGGGTGAGCTCTGCCAAGGCTCCCGCGCTGCCTCCGGCCGGCCGGGGACGGCTCCCGGCCCATCGCAACCCAAGGCAGCGCCATGCGTGGCTTGGGGATGATGTGCGCTCTGCTCGGCAACTGCCCGGCCTCCGCAAAGCCCCATAAAGCTCCGAAATCAGGCCGAAAAGATCATTTTCTCACAGGTTTGTGTTGGCTTGAATGGCTGGAAATTCATTAACAATTAGCGCGCGAGAAAAACAAAGCCCAGAGCAGCCAAGCAGCTACCCCGAAGTTTCTGGGTTGCTGTTTAATGTGACATTTTGCCAGTGAATGTCTGGAAAAAAAATATGAGAACCACAAGAACAAAAGGCAGAAGGGTTGGTAAATATTTGTTCCAGAGAGAAGATATTTTTGTGCTGTCCCTGATCTCAACACCCCTGCCGCGGGCGCTGGCTCCACGCCGCTCTTCGTCATTGTTACTGGAGGATGAGGCAGGCGAGGGCGCAAAATGGGAAACAATTGTTGAATAATCTGCGCGAGGCTCCTTTGCCAAACCCTCCCCTGCCATTTTTCAACAGCAAGATGCTGGAAATCAGGGCAACGTATAGGAGGAGGAGGTGCTTTGAAGGAAGCGCCGCCGGGCCTTGCGTTGGGGTTGCATCGTGCCGAGCCGCCTCTCTCCATAAAGAGGGGCAAAGAAAAACCCCAAAAGGTTTTTTTTTGGGGTGGGACCTGGGGATGCTTCATCAAGCAGAGGCCTCCGTGCTTGTCCCTGCCATGTGGGCAGAGCAGGAGAATGCCACCACGGGGACCCCAGGGACACACGGGGCTGGGGTCCCCGTTGGGCTCGCTCTGGTGTCCCCAAATGCCGGTGGGGGACGCGGTGGGGCCGGGGAGCACAGCGGGATGCTCTCGCCCACCTCCCCCCCAGCAAACACGGGCTGAGCTCCCACCCCACAGCCCCATCCTGCTCTGGTGGGCCACAGGGGATGCCTCATCCTCCCCCACCCCCTGCTGATGCAAAAAGGGGAAAGAAAGGCAATTTCAGCACTGCTGACCCCATTGCATTACATCCCGGGTGTGTGCCGTACCCATCGCATGCCACATCAGCCCTCCAGCGGGATTTTTCAATGGGATGGCTCGACACAGAGAAAAGCTCGACCCAGAGAAAAGCTTGTTAGCTCCTCGTGTTTAAGATAAATCCTGGTCCCTGGCTGGAGCTGCTGGCCGTGGTGGCGCGGTGGCCTCGGCTCGCTGCTGCCCGCTGCCCCTAGCCAGGAACCGTGGGGTTTGGTGTGGGGTTTCCAGTGGAAGCACCTTGGTTCAGGTCTTTTTTTGGGGGGCAGGGCTGAATAAAACGCTGATAGGAAAAGCTGCACAGAAGGAAAGCAGGGTTTGAACGGGTATTTTAAAAGGGGAGAGTTGTAAAGGTTTGGGAATCGCAGCAAAGAGCCTTCTGGGAGGGGTGTGCTGCAGGAAGAAAACATCTCCAGAGCATCTTTGTGCTGCCGAAGCACCACGGTGTGGGGAGATTTGAGAGGAAAAGCCCTTCTGGATCCAGCCGGTGCCCGTGGCAAGGTTTGGAGATGCGGGGTTGGCACGGGCGGCTGTGCCAGGTCCATAAACACCGTGTGGGTGCACCCGGGGAACACGGCACGGGGTCAGGCTGCCGGGCTGCGTGCCCGGAGCTGGTTGGGGAGGTGACAGCTCCTTATCTCCATCTGCGGCTGATAGGGAACTGCAGGCTCAGCGGGGTGGAGCTGGCAGGCGCTGGAGCCGGTGCCCGCCCTGGGGCCGGTTGGTCAGGGTGCTGCGCCCTTGGGTGCGTGCCCTTTTCCTCCTGGAAACCTTACCCCGGCGGCGTCTGGGGATTTGGGATGTGCACGTGGGTTCCCAGAGGGGCAAAAACCAAGGGCAGCCACCAACAAGCTCCTTTGCCGAGCCGTTTGGTACCCCAGCACCTCTGTTGGCAGGCGGGATGTCCTTTTTAGCCTTCCAAAAGCAGACGAGGGCAAAGAGCAGCGCTGCCCGGCTGCCCCCCCCCGGGCCAAGGACCCCAGCGCAGAGAGCGAGGGACCCCGGCGGGGTGCAGGTTAAAGAGTAACCTTTATGGCCCCCATAAAGGGAGGTCGAAGTTCCAGGAGGTCAGCGGGGAAGGCGAAAGTCCCCCTGCCCCACGGCACCCCCGGCCCCGCGGAGCAAAGGGGGGGGGAAATGATTAACTTGGGGGAACTGGGTGCGCCCGCGGGATGGGGTGGGGAAAGTTTGGTCCCTCCAGGAACCCTCCGCGGGCACCGGGGAGTTTTTTTTTTCTTCGGCACCAAAGGAGCAGGGCCTGGGGACGGAGGAAGCATCTGGAGAGGGCCGGGGCGGCGGGGAGGGGACCATTGAATTCCACCCCCCACGTCCCCCTTTCACTGTGTGGGCAGTTGTTTTATGGCAGGAGGGCTGGGGAACCATTTTAGCATGATCCACGCTGAGACTGCTCGAGGAGTTCCCTGCTGAGGGCTGGATACAAAGAAAAGCTGAATTAACTGCGGGTCATATAAGGCAACAGGATCTGACAGATCCGAGCCAATATATGCTGGCAACAGCCAGTCCATGGCACTGTGAGAAAACACTCCTGCAAATTTAACAAATCCCTATGGTCTAGAAAGTCATGTACAAGAAATTACTAATGAAGGGATCTAGTCATATCTGGATTTCCAGACGTTGGTCATACTCCCACCGCATTTTGCAGGCCATATAAGTACATGGATCTGAATCCAGGGCGCTGGAGACCAGGAGAGGATTGTTCCGACCGTCTTGCCTGACCCTCCTGCGTCACACCGCGTCCTGCGCCCGAGCCCAGCGCTGCCGGCGAGGCTCAGCCGGGAGGGGATGCTCAGCCCAGCCGTGCCGTGCTGTGCCGGGCGGTGGCGGCCGGATCCTGCAGCTGCCTGGAGGAACCCCAAGGGGTTGGGAACCTTGATGGTAGCGGGGAGGTTGGGATCGGGTCCCCTCCTGCCCCGTGGTGATGCTCCGGTGCCCGGGGATGGGTGCTGGGGACCCCTCTGCGCGGGCAGGAGGGAGAGGGGGCTCCGGCTTCATCTCCACGGGGCTGCCAGAGGATTCCCAGCCGAGGCACAGCACGGAGGGGAAGAGCTGCTGGTCCCCCCTTAATTCCCAAATTGTTGTCAGCCCTCTCCCCACGGGCACCCCGAAAGCCCCGTTCCCTAAAAACCTTCGCCACCCAGCTCCCCGCTCCCTCCCCATCCATCCCCGAGCCCCCGTAGCTCCTCCACAAGCACACAAACACACGCCTGTTCTCTAACCCGTCCCTTTTATTATATTTCCCCCCCCCTCTTCTCAATTCCATCCCGGCGATGCCGCCGGCGGCCGCGAGCCGTTAAAAAGCCCCCGGATGGTTCTGACCCACGGAGCCCCGGCGCTCGCGGGGCGGCTGCCGGAGCCGGGCAGGTGGCCAGTTCCCCCCCCAAAAAAACAAAAAAACCTCCCCCTTCCTTGAACCCCTGGCGAGCGGGGGCTCTGCCCGGGGACAAAAAGGCACAGACGTCACACCCGCATCACGCGGCCCGAGTGGCCTTCTCCATCTTGTTAGCACATTGTGTAACACAACATGTGGAGGCGCTGGGACCGCACACACATGCGCTCCCCAACAGCCCAACGAGGGGGGAAAAAATACAAAAAAAAAAAAAAAAAAAGAGAGAGAGAGAGAGAGAAAGAAGAGAAAAAAAAAAAAAAAAAAAAAAAAAAGGAAGCAATTTAAGCTTTGAATCTTTCTCTTTAAAATGTTCTCATGGCTTCATTAGAATTTGCAGCCACAGAGGCTTTGAAGACCCTGGTATAAGGAGTGAAACATCTGGAAAAATTAGGATTAATGAAAACATAATTCCCAAGACTAAAGGAAAGATTAATCCTGCGTTACCACTTGTGTGTTCCACAGCTTTTCCCCAGCTCGTAACGCTGAACTTATTAAATCGCCTTGAGCTGAGTTTTCCTTTTTCTCTCTCCCTCCCCTATTGAGCCGAATGGAAGCGACTGATGCCAAATGTAACGATAACCAACTGTGCCGAGCAGTGCGTGTGCGAGCGCGCCGCCCGCCCCGCTCCACTCCGCTCCCAGGTGGGCGCCCGTGGCCGGCAACCGGGGGTCCCGGGGGGGGGGTCCGAGCCGAGGGGCCGAGGGGCTCGGAGAGGGGCGATGGGCGCTGCGCCCGGCTGGGCTGCACCTGCTCCGCTCCCCGCAGGATCGGGGCCGGCGTGCCGGCGAGACGAGGGGGGATGTTGGCGAGTTAAGGGCCGAATTTGGGGGTGAAAGACCCCGTTTCAAAAGGCTGGGCTCTCCCCCGAGGTGCTGGTGCTGGGGGGGGGGCGTTTTTGCCAGGCTGGCTGCGGGAGGGCAGCGCCGTGCCGTGTAGCCCTGCGCCGTGCCGTGCCCGCGTTGGCACCGCCGCTCTCTGCTGCGGCACTGGCCGCGTTTTGTCGCCGCTGGGGCGAGGCTTTGAGCTTGGCGTTGAGCAATGCGAGCCCCGTGCCAGCTCGCTCCGTGGGCGCTGCTTCTCCGCGCGGGGCTCCTGCAAGCGCGGCCACCCCGCGGGGAGGCCCGGCCGCAGCAGGGCTGGGGCACGCTGCAGGGCTCAGCCCCCACCACGTCGAACCCTGCTCGAGCCCCTGCAAAGCCCTCAGAAGGGTTGGCCAGGAGGATTTGGGGCTGCTCCGGAGCTCGGCTCAGTCGTGTTGGGGCTTTGCACGTGGAGGGACCGGCTGGGGAAGCTGCCCTTGAGTGGAAAACCCTTTGGCTCTGTAGGATGCTGCAGCAAATTCCTATTTATTCAGGGTCCTAGTGTGATCTGCAGGCAGCAGGGAAGTGGTGGTGTTTCTGGGGGTCATGTTAAGGGTTCATCCCTCTTTGTGGGCCTTGGCACGGCACAGGAGCTCCTTGGCATCAGCCTCCTGCTGCTCCAGGTCCCTTCTTCGTTGCCGCAAAGCCCAGCGAAGCAGACGCTAACTCACCGAAAAAAAAAAAAAAGCCTGCGAGCAGGGTCAGTGCAGTTCTCTCCCCAAATTAAACACCAGTACATATGTCTATATAGTGGTGTTTATTTAGAATAATAAAAGGAGGCAGATTTCACTTCATTACGCCTTAATCCGTCCCACGTTTGGCGCGGGGGAAGGCCGGGCAGCGCGAGCCCCGCGCCGAGGCCAGCTGCTCCGCAGAGCCGCTCTGGCGAGCAGCTTGTGCAGCCTGTGAGGTAGCAGGAGCCGGCTACCAGCTGCTCTGCCTGGCTGCTGATAGCCCCCCGGGTGGCTCCACGGGGACAGGGATGCTCCGAGGACTCAGCTGGCCCCGAGGGCTGGAGGAGCAGCGGGTGCTGGGAACGGTGTGCGGGGCGCAGCGCGTCCTCTTTGGATGTCCCCGCTGGGGTTTGGGTGGCACCTCGCCCTCTGGGTGCCCCCCAGGACCTCTGTTTGCCATCAGCTCGTGGAGAAGCAAGATGTGGTGGTCTTTGGGGGAGCCTGGCGGGGATGTGCGTGCAGGGCTGCAGCCTCCACGGGCCATAGTTGCATTTGTGCCATGCGCGAGGGAAAAGGGCACGTCCACCCCACGCATGGGGCGCAGGAGGGGGCAGCGCACTCTGACCCTATCCTACGGGGTCCTGGTGTAGGGAAAGGCTCCCAAGAGAGACAGAACGGACAGGACAGGACAGGATGGAGAGGATGGAGAGGACAGCCTGCGAGATGCACGACAGATCCGTGCCCACACAGCATCCTCCCTGCAGCACCACGAGGGTGACAACCGGGGCTGCTTCGGGGCTCTGCTCCCTCCTTCCCACGCCGCCGCCTCGCTCGGCGCTCCCGGTTGTTTTGCAGAGAGGAAATCTGCAACCTTGCTCTTTTTTTTTTATTTTTTTTTTTTTTCTGTTTTTCAGTGCATGTGTGCGATGGCGGGGCCCAGCTGGGGGTGGCGGCGGTGCCGGCGGGCGCCAGGTGCCGGCGGCGCGGGGCGGGAGGTGCCCGGCGCTGCGGGGACAATGCCGGCGGCGGCCCGCGGCGCTCGAGTCCGCATTGTGTGAGCGAGGAGGAGATGGATGAAGGTCACATCCTGCCCCCTCTTCCCATGCCCGGCACCAGGAAAAAGCTGCGCTTTGTAAATACGAAAATAAACAACAAACTCTTCCCCCCATTTACCACCTTTCCCCCCAACCCCTCCCCCAAAAAAACACCACAACAACAGCCCCGGCGGTATCGGAGCCACCTGCTCGGGGAAGTGATTTTTCATATAGGCAGGAAGCGGGGGTCTAATTAAATCTCGGGTCAAGAGCATAAAGGGAGAAAGAAGTTTATTTACAAGCCCTCGAGCGCAGCCGGAGGGGCGGGAGGGGGCTGCAGGGGTGCACACACCTCTGGCTGCGCGTCGGATTTTCTGCGTGCCCGGGAGGGAGCGGCGGTGTTTTGGCACCGCATGGGGGTGACAGGGAGAGCTGGGCACCGAGGGTGGGCTGGGGGCAGAGAGGAGGAGGAGGAGGAGGGATGAAGGCAGAGGTGGGGACCCTCTGCCTGCTCCTCGTGCCGCGGTGGCAGAGGGCAGCTCTCTCGGAGCGGGAGGGCGCAGAGTCCCCACTGCCCCCTTCCCCTGCGTGTGGAAAACCATCCCGGCCAGACCTACAAGAGCGTCTCCAGCCCTCAGCGAGATCATATGAGGTTTCTGTTTCACAAGAAGGAGGATGGCATTTCCATTGTGCTCGCTGGGGATGTGTTGCAATGTGCAGCCGCTTCCATTCTTTGTCTTCCTCCACGCAGAGGAGGAGTCTCAGCCTCTTCCAGAGTGACCCATCACACCCTTCCCCCCCACAGCCGCGAAATTCGGCTCCGCTGCCCTCGGCAGCCCTCGGCGCGGGGCGAGCAGCCCTGGTGTCCCCGTGTCCTCGTGGGGTGGCACCTCCACCCGTGCTTGGGCATCTCCTGTGCCACCGACGCTCTTGGTCTCCAAAAATGCCCCCACCAATGCCCCCCAGTGGGTTTGGGGACACGCGGTGATAGCGGTGCCACGTCATGTGCCACTCACACTCTCCAGGGTGCCCCAGCTGCAGAGCCACTGCTTAATTTTCACAATAAATTAATGAACCGGGGCCTGACTCCACCAAAGACCCAGCACTGAGCTGGGGATGGCTGCAGCTCCCCCAGCTCCCCCAGCACCTTGCTGCCCCGCGGCCAACTTTTGGGAACCGCTGCGGGAACATCGTCTTTGGGCAGCCCGGACCCATTTCTATTCTCTAGCCAGGCTTTGTGTGCTGAGAGCGAGTCATTAATGGGGCATTATGATGAAAAATAATTCAGAAACAGGCAAGCACCAGCTGGAGGGGCTAGAAAGGAGCAAACGGGTTGGGGGTGCTGGTGCATCGCCATTGGGTCCCTTCTGCAACCACCATGGGGACACAGGAGCCTCACCAAGGGCACCCAAAACCTGCTCCAAGGGCACCCATTGCAGAGCCAGGAGCAGGGCTCCCACTGTCCCCATCCCTCCCCATGCCGGGGACGTCCCCTCCTTGCCACCAGCACCCCGCCACCGCTCGCGGTGCCACGGGACGAGGACGCAGCCCCGGCCCCGGTGCCGGCCGCGGGCCTCGCTCCAGCTGGGCGCTGTTTTGTAAGGACTCCTGGGCCTCTGCGGCGCAGAGATAAGCCCAAGAATTCGCCGGCCGTTCCAAATATCCTGTCCGCTTCCGCCCGCCGTCCTCGCGGCCGCTCCAGCCCGTTTGTCTCATTTCCGCAGCCGCACGCTGGGGAGAGCTTCCTGTTTTCCCCCGGCCCCGGGGCGGGCGGGAGGAAGGGCAGGACAATGGGCGCAGGCTGAGATGGGGACGGGGACACGGGGGACACAGGGGGACACGGGGGACGCAGGGACCAAGCCCTGGGTGCCTGGCAGGGGGCCGCCTTGGGGTTTTCCTTGGTGGCCCCGGGTGGGCGCAGGAGGGGGGTGGGTGCGCCGCTGCGCCCTGCAAGGGAAGAGGTTGGGCTCTGTGGGGTGAGCTGAGATTGCAGATGGGTTTCCTTGCCTTTTTTTTTTTTTATTGTTGTAAATCAAGCCAGAGTCAACTCTCCAGAGCTCCCCCTTTGCACCCCAGTGGGTAACAGCACTGCTGGGGGGTGAGGACAGACGTCACCCCCGGTGCGGGCACGCACAGCGTGGGACCGGGGCTGGGAGCAGCACCCCGGGATGTGGGGGGCAGGGGGGGGGGGACCCTGCCCTCCACGTGGGGACAAAGCCACCGCCAGGCACTTCTCGGGGTCCCTCCAGGAAAACCACACGTCCCACCACAACACCCAGGGCTGCATTCCCCAAAACCACAGCGCTGAAGGGCTGCAGCCCTCCGGGGGCTGCGACGTGAGGGGGGGTGAGGTGCTGGCACCCAGCGTGGAGGGTCCCTGCTCCCAAACCTCACCCGTGGGAAAACGGGGAGGTGCTGGTGGGCTCTGCTCCCTGCCAGCACCATCCGGGGAGGGGGGCAGCTCCTGGGCAGCCCCATCCCCGCGGGCACCTCGGGTTTGGGGCCGGGGGCTGCGGTGGGGTGGGGAGAAGGGTTTTCCTCCGGTGCGTCCGCCCGGCTCGCGGGCCGAGTGTGAGTGTTTACCCGCAGCCTTTCTCATCGCTTGCAGCATGGCAGGAGTTATTCAAAGGCGGGCGGAAGCGAGCGCAGCAACTGAAACAACAATGAAAAGGAAACGGAGCTCGAAAAATTCTCCGTTCATAAATCAGCTGAACTGCAGGTGATCCCTGGGCAGGGGCGAGCCAAGGAAAAGAGGCGGCTGGAAGCGGCCGGGCAGAACGTCCCCGCCAGCAGGGATGGGGAATTTGGGATGGGGGGCGACAGGCAGGGTGCCCCCGGGTGGCTTTGGGTGGCGGGGATTGTCGTGCCTGCGTCCCTGGGGCTGTCAGCCTCGGGTGCAGGGCCAGGAGAGGTGCAGGAACCGGGGGAGGTTTTGTGGTGCGTGAGCGAAGCCGGGTGCGAGAGGCGAAACCATCCCCGGGTGGGGCCGCTTTCCGCAGTGGGGCTGGCATCACACGCACACGAGCCACCAGGCCCGGGGAAATGCAAAGAGCTGCAGCCAGCAGAGACCAGCTCGGGGCAGAGAATCCGTGTGCAGCTGTGCCACGGCCCGTGGAGGCTGGGAGATGAGGTTATTGGGGTGCTCGAGGGGTGCACAGCCAGGGGACCCCACAGCCTCACCGGGGTGAGCCCCGACCACAGCTGGGATTGCCCTGGGAGCAGCCCTGTGTTACCCTCACCTCCTCTGCGCCCCTGCTGCCTTTTGGGGACCAGCACGTCTCTTCTGAAGCAAAAACCCAGCAGGATCCAGGCGAGCGTGGCACCGAGCCGGGAGATGCCAGGGTTAACAGGAGGCGATTGCGGGCTCTCAGCGGCCCCGGCTCCTTGCTGGGATCTCATAAAGGCCTTTTCCTCCTTAGGAATTGGAGCTGCTGGCTTGGGATGGGCTCTGCTGCGCGCTGGCAGCATCCCACGGAGCTGGCATGGCGAGGAAACAGCTCTGCCTGAGCCGGGTCCCGCGTCTCCAAAACCTGGGTGTCCCTCTCCATGTCCCCCCGGGGTCGCAGCGGGTTTTGTCACTGTTTTGCCAGCCCGGGGTCCCCACCTCATCCATCACCCTCACGTTGCTTCTCCAGGCTTTTTAGCCCCGTGGATTGAGCGAGGATATTGCAGCCGCTCCCCAAACACCGCTGAGAGCCAAGACCCAACCTCAGGGATGCCAAAAAGGGGCTGGCGCCTCCGGACCCGCACCCATGGGGCACCCGAGGGTGGGCAGATGGCCCCAGGACCAGCCCGGTGGCAGCAGGCTGAGTCCTACATCGGTGCTAATGGGATTTTTCCTGTGCTGGAGGAAAGGACTTGATCATGTTCCCTGCACTGGGAAAGGCAGACGGGATCGCTTCTCCGTGTCTACCGCTATCGTCTCCCCCTTCCTTGATTTCCCTGTCATCTTGTCTTTCAGCAGAGCTAGAAAACCAGGAGACCACCATAAATAAATCCTGTGTCTTTAAGCAGTTTTGTACAGTACAAGAAAACGCACTCGTTGAATTACAGCTTTTTAATCAAATACATGTAACCATGTCACTTAAAGTGCTCGCGAAAAGCAAAAAAAAAAAAAAAAAAAAAAAAAAAAGAGAAGCAAAAAAAAAAAAAAAAAGAGAGAAACACAATTGGAAGAGCACGATATTAAAACCAGCTGCTTTTTTACCCCCACCACAGTTAATAGTTTTTGAATGTTCTGAATGAGAGAGAAAACAGAGCCAAGCTCCACTTTCATGTCCATCTTTCTGATCAAACCCCATCACCGGGGGGAGCCGGGCAGCCCTGGCACAGCGGCCGGGCGGTGCGGGGGACGCGCTGCGTGCAGCCCTGCGCTCCCCGCTCTTCTGCAGCTCCTCTCCGGCTCCTCGCAGCCATCTCGACGTGGGAGCCCGTGCTCCTGCTGCAGCCCGAGAGATGCAGCGGTGCGGAGAGGCTGGGGCTGAGCCGGCGGAGACACAAGCCAGGTCCCCAAAAAGCCGAGCAGCACGTGGGGCAGGGCCGGAGCGTGCCCCGCTGTGCCGTGCATGCTGCTCGGCCCGGATACATCACCGAGCAGCAACCCCGTCCATCAATTTTAACCCTGATCCACCTCCCGATGCTGCTTTTTTTGCAAATTGGCATCGCTAGGATGGAGCTCATCCCCCGTGGGTACCAAGGTGTGTCAGTTCCTACAGCATCACCTCCCCCAGTTCTGCCGGTGCAGTCCCCGTGCCCCATCCCCGTGCCTCGTCCCCGTGCCCTGTTCCCAATCCCCATCCCCGTGCCCTGTCCCCGTGCCCCATCCCCTCAGGGCACACACTCCGGGACCACCTCGACGTCCACCTCCGGCCTCGCTGGCCGCCGGCCCTTCCTCACGTCCTGCCAACCACCCCGAGCTGCGCGGCTCCCCTGTAGCATGGACCAACGCTCATTAAGCGCGAGGCAGAGACCACCAAATATGTCAAAACACACTTAAAATTTATTGTTTCATACCATACGTTTGAGTCTCTTGAACGCCGGCCAGTGTTTCTCCCTCTCTGCGATGGGGCCTATCTGCTGTCACTGATGCTTCGCATATATGTATAGCCCCTTTTCTTTCTGCCTCCCCCCCCCCCTCCCCTTCTTTCTTTAAATGAAAAATACAAACAATTGATGGAAAATGTACATTCGTTCCATATGGGACGGTCGGAGTGTGGAGAGGAGCCAGGAGAGTCATTTTTAGGCAGACTCCTCTCTCCAGCGGATGGCTGGATGGCTTCCCAGAGCGGCCCCGCGCGGCCTGGCCTGACTCTCCTGACGAGCCTCAGACAGTCTGTGACGCTCCCGCTCCGGCGGGGGGGACGTGATTCAGCTCCCCACCAACCTCAACCCCCTGGGGTCGGTGAGCACGAGGAGGGAGAGGTGTCCACTGAGACCCTCGCCGGGTCCCACGAGGGCTGCGCGGAAGGAGATGGGTGGACGTGGTCTGTGTGGGAGATGGGGTTGGGTTGGGTTGGGTTGGGTAGGCTAGGTTGAGTTGATTGGGTTGAGGTAGGTTGGTTGGGTTGGTTAGGCTGGGTTAAATTGGTTAGGTTAGGCTAGGTTAGGTTAGGTTAGGTTAGGTTAGGTTAGGTTAGGTTAGTTAGGTTAGATTAGGTCAGGTTAGATTGGATTCAGTAGGCTAGGTTGAGTTGATTGGGTTGGGTTGGGTTGGGTTGGGTTGAGTTAGGTCGGTTGGGTTGGTTAGGCTGGGTTAAGTTAATTAGGTTAGGTTAGGTTAGGTTAGGTTAGGTTAGGTTAGGTTCAGTAGGCTAGGTTGAGTTGGTTGGGTTGGGTCGAGTTAGGTTGGTTAGGCTGGGTTAAATTGGTTAGGTTAGGTTAGGTTTGGTTAGGTTAGGTTAGGTTAGTTAGGTTAGATTAGGTTAGGTTGGGCTCAGTAGGCTAGGTTGAGTTGGTTGGGTTGGGTCGAGTTAGGTTGGTTGGGTTGGTTAGCACGGGTTAAGCAGGTTAGGTTAGGTTGGATTAGGTTAGGTTGGGTTGGGTTGGGTTGAGTTAGGTTGGTTGGGTTGGTTAGGCTGGGTTTTGTAGGTTATTTTAGGTCAGGTTAGTTTGGGTTGGGTTAGGCGGATTGATTTGGTTGGGGTAAGTTAGTTGTGTTGTGTTGGTTGTGTTGGGTTGGTTAGGGCTGGTTAAGCTTGGGTTAGGAGGTGTTGGCCTGGTTGCATTGCATTAGGTTAGACAGTTGGTTGCAATAGTTGTGTTGAGTTGGGTTGTGTTAGGACACCTCCAGAGAACACTCCCAACCTTCCCCATGACCCTACAGCCTCCGGATGCATTGCAGCATCACCGGCTCAGCCCCAAAAAGGAGCACAAGGTGGCTCTGGCTGGGTGTCTGTGGGGCTGAGCCCAGCCAAGAGCTTCTGGGTGGAACAAGCCCCCAGAGTGCCCCATGAGGCACGCAACGAGGACCAAACCTGGCTCCTTTTTGGCCCAGAGCGTTGGGTTCCCACTGCTGGGTGAGTGGTGGGACCTGGGGGCTGAGGGGCCAGGGGCTGGTGGTGGGACCTGGTGCAGGGTGTGGGCAATGCCAGGAGTGAGGAGATGCTGAGGAAAAATCAGTTCCAGGCTGCAAAGCCTTTCAAGGACGGGCTTAAGGACTCCTTGCTGACTTCTTTTCTTTTTCTTTTGCAAAGGCTGAAGGTTTTTTGACGCCTTGGACCTGTTTTTCTGCTGGCAGCTGCCCCCATCTGCCCACCACAGCCAGCAGAGCAATGGGGAGAAAAAAAACACCCTCGCTCTAGCTGTTTTTCAGGAAGAAGGCTCAGAAATCCACGAGCAAACCTCAGCCTCTGCTGAGCCTTCCTCTCCCTGCTGAGCTCAGCCCCAGGAGCTGAGCCCACACCCACCGAAGCGGGCAGAATTTAGGGAATATTGCCTGGGAGAGCTCCTGGGGGGGTTTGGGTGGGCTGGGGATGGGCAGGAGCTGCAGCTCAGCACCGCTCATCAGGGCCACGGAGGAAGCCGTGGCTTTCCTGTCCTGCAAGAAGTGTTGAGATTTTAAAACATTTCCTTTCCCAAACTGGGCTGCAAAGCAGAAAGTTTGGGAAAGTTTGGGAGCTGAGAAACGGAGACAACCTTTTCTTCGGCTCAGTCGGGAAAGGCTGTGCTGGGAACATTTTAAACCTTTCTTCACGCTTCAACCTTTTCCCTTTGGTTAACCTTTACGGCGCGTACCGCAGTTACAGTTCCGAGTAACTTGCTTCCAATCTAAAAAAAATGGAAACTTTTTTTTTTTTTTTTTTTTTTTTCCAGCGCTCGTTTTCTCGAGCAGTCAGGAAATGTTTTGGAGCCATTTCCCACAAACAGGTTTGGTTTTGATAAATCTTCATTTCATTATTATTATTATTTTTTTTTATTTTTTTTTTTTCGGTGGACCTTTTTCTGCGTCAAAACCTCCGGAGCAGCCGCCTTGTGCCACGGGGTGGGACAGGGACCCACGGCACCGCGCCGGCAGCATCCTCCCCTTCCCTCCGACGCAGCGACGGGAGGCTCCGAGCACCCAAAATAAGGGTGCCCCTGCCTGCTGCAGGGGTTTGGGGCCCTGATGCGGGACTCGGCATGGACTGAGAGGCTCAAACTCCCCCTCCGAGTCCCAGCAGGGATGACTTCATCCAGGCTGCGCGTCCCCGGGCGCGTGCCACCGTTCCCTCCCCTGCTGCTCTCCACCGAGGACGGCTCCGGCCGCCCGCGGGTGCCCCGGGGCCGCTGCTGGCTTCAGCCTGGGGAGCGCCGAGCCCGGAGCTGCGCGTTGCCGGGACGGTCCGGCTGGCACATGCTGTTTTAATATTTGGGTGATGTCATCGAGCACTCTATAATGCCATAAAAAAAACCAGAAGGGCTATAAACCTGACCAGCGAGCCTCCAGCAGAACACACACACACACACACACACACACGGGTGTGCACATGGCTACAGATGCGTGCACACGCGGGTGCCGGGAGACACGGATGCGCATCCACGTGCTCACACGGGTGTGCGCACACACACAGAGGCACACGCATGGATGCACGTGCAGGTTCACACATGTGCAGATAGAAAAAAAACAGATTAAAAAAAAAAGACAGAATAAAATGGACACGTGCTTTGCACACACACGCGCTCAGCTGCATGCACACCAAAACACGGGGATGTGCACACATTTGTGCACGCGTGGGCGCACGCAGCAATGCGTCTACGCTCAGATGCACACGTGTTGGTGCACACACACACACGTGCTTGCACACACGTGTTTTTGGATGCACACACACTCATGATCACACCGCAGCACCGTGGCAGGTGGCACGGGGAGGGCAGGGCGGGTGTGCGTGGTGCGCACAAGTGCACCCAGGTGCATGGGAGCAGCGAGTCCAGGGGGAGCCACAGCCCCAGAGCCCCAGGGGACATGGAGCAGCCACCACCAGCCCACAGCCACGCAGGTCCTGGGGCTGCCTCCCCTCCCCGACCCCGCAGCCGTCCCCAGGCAAGGCGGCAGGATGCGCCTGTCAGTTTTTAGATATACCTGTCAAATTCTTCCCCCACATTTCTGCGGTAACGACCTGCTAAGAGCCCCTCGCTCCTCCTCCCCAGTCCGAAGCCATCAGGCACGGAGCTTTGGAGAGATTAAGTCATAAAAATCAGAAAGGGGCTGCGTGGTAACAGCCCCAGCCTGAGCCATAACAGCAGTGAAATCATCCCCAAACTATTCCAGCAAAGTCCATTTCCATTTCCATGCAACACCTGACCACCCCTCGGCCGGCTCTCAGCGAAATAAAACGCCCGCCTGTTGTTTCCTGGCCTCGGCTGGGCCAGAAGGGGCTGGGGGCAGGGAAGGAGAGGATGTTAAAAATAAAAGCACTCGACCCACGTGCGCCGCCGGCCCCAGCGAGCGGCGCAGGATGCGCCCACAGGACAGAGGGAGGTGATGGGGGCGACCAGGCTGAGCCCCCCGGGTGCTGCGGGACACAGATTGCCTCCCTCCTGAGCTGCCTGCATCGTGGCTTCATTATCTGGCCCCAAAACTGAGCAAACCCACACAAATCCAAAGGGCTGATGCCAGGGGAACGCAGGAGGTGGTTTTGCCATCGGTCCTAACGCAACGAGTGGCTGGAGAGAGCGCCTGTGCTAATGGGGCTGGAGCAGCCTGGGTGCCATGCAGCCCTCCTGCCTCATGCCAGAAATGGGGCCGGGGGGGCTGAAACCTCCCCCCTGCTGCCAAAAACGCCGGTGGTTTGGGATCAAGCTGCCCACAGAGGCACCAGGCTGGAGGGCAGGTCCCGGTCCAGCCACTGAGGATGCTTCTTGATGTGTTTGACACCCAAAAGGCAGGGTTAGGTGAAAAAAGCTGCACAAAGCAGTGAGCAGCATCACCGCAGGGTTTGGCCAGAAACCATCGTCTGGCACCAGCCCTTCTGCCTCCTGTTATCTGACCCAAACCTGGGCTCCTGTTTTCTTCCTCGCTCGTTTTCCTTCTTTCTCATTTCCCCGCTGGCCGCGACCTGGCGTAGGGCTGGCCAGCGGGACAGGGGGGAGTCGAGCATTGTTCACGGGCTCGCTTGCAATTAGGCTTTATTATTAATAAAAACACACAGCTCGGGGCGGCGGGGGGTTGTGCAGGAGGAGGCGAAGGTTTTGCTGGGAGCTGTGGAGCGGTGTGGGAGCATGGCACAGGGAGCTTGGCTGAATGCAGAGCCAGAGCCACCAGCGAGGTATCCTGAGCTGGTTGTCTGTCTGTCCAGGGACAGCTCTGGCTGCTGCAAATCACCCCAGCACCACCACGAATTGCCCTGGCACCACTGTGTGCGTTCAGAGCGCCGCAGCAGCGATGGCACCACGTTGTGTCTCTGGGGCAGGGTGCTGTGCTCGCTGCTGTCCGTGGGCATTCAGCAAGGAGGGAACCCCGGGTGCCACCTGGGGGTGTGCAGGGCAGGGATTTTGGTGCTGGGGACCCGTGTTTGTACCTGAGTGATGTATTTGTGGGGTGATGCTGAGGAGGGATAACGGGATAACCAGCCCTCACTGCGGGTTCCTGCCTGCTGGTACCTGCCCTGACTTTGTGGAGCATCCTAGGGCACAAAGTGAGGACACCCCACTCCATCCAGCTCACGACAGGGCCACATTTTCAACAATTTTACAGCACAGGTGCTTTGGGAAACCAGCGCACGCCCAGCCCTGGGCACCCCTAAAACGAGGGCACGTCGGATCCCAGCGTCTCCAGAGCAAAGAGCAGCAGCTGAAAACCACCCTGGGGCTCCCAGCCCTGCGAGCTGGGACCCTGGCACGGCCCGAGGAGCCAGCGGCGGGGAAGGCAGGGGATTTCTGCTGCAGAAAAATCACCCGAGGCTTCCTCTGAGCTCTGCCACACCGCCGCCTTCCCCCGGGCGCTGCGGGCAGAGGGGCGCGGGGCGGCTGGAGCGATGCTCCTTAATCGCAGGAAATGATCGCATGCTCGCGGGGAAGGTACCTGGAAAAGAAGTCAGGGCTTTTCTTTTTTATCCCTCGTCTCCTTCCTCTCGGGCTGCTGCTGGGACCGGCGTGGGACGGAGCCTATAGAAGGCTGCTTCCTTTCATAGTCATCGGCGGCGGCACAGGATGCTTCTCATTTCGTGTTTTGTTTGTTTGTTTCAGCTCCGATTCTGGCACACGTCGGACACACCACTCGCGGCCGGCCGCCAGCCCTCCCGTGTAGGTAATGATGTCATTTTTCCATGTATTCCCCCTTTTTACATACTGTATATGGCAACACAATGAGGTTCGTTTCTGCCGTTTAATGGGAACGCATCGCCAGCCCCCAAACGGGTTCATTTTATTAGCACTTCACATAAAAAAAAGTGAGTCAGGATTTAGTCCTGTTAACACTAATGTGAATTTAATTTAGGAGAAGCTCGAAAATTAATGTCATTTGTTAAATATCCATTTCCCCTAAAAGGCAATTCTTTGCCAACAACAACAACAAAAAACTCTTCTTCTATTCATTTTTTTTTTTTCTTTTTTTTTAATAGCCTTTTTTGGCTATATCAGCCTGGTTTAAATCACTCATCGTTCAAGGAACGGATGCCACCAGCGTTTTATGCAACAGATTGTCAGCTCTGCTTCTCCGACCTGGGGGTCGCAAGCGCTGCCTTTAGCACCAAGAGCCGTGCGCAACGGGGCGTGCAGGGCCGGGACGGGGGGTGCTTGGTGGGGACAGGAGAAGGGAGGACCCTCTGTTACCTGGGCAGGAAGGCAGCTGGGAGGGTTTGGGAGCTCCAATGAGGATGCTGTGAGTGAATGCGTTGAGAGTTTGGAGAGAACGGACTCGATTTTGGGGCAGTTTCGCAGGAAAACGGGGCGAGCGCGCGGCGACGCCTTCCCCCTCCCCACCTCCCCGCCGGCTCGGGGTAATAACCACACGAAGGCATGGCTCGAGAGGAGGATATGGCAGGTTTTATTAGATGCCGTGTATCTGAGAACAGCTGCTTTCTCCCGCAGGGCGCATCGGTGGGCACGGGGGTCGGCCTCGAGCACCCCCCCGGCCCCGTAGGGCGCTGCCGGAGCCGCGGCCCCGCGCCCAGCCCGAGGCGGCTGGCGGCAGCCCCCGAATCCGCGCAGCCTGCCAGGTTGTCAGAACATTCATCAACGGATACAGCAATCTGGAAATGGTTGGGACAACATGGATTTGCGGAAAATATGTGTTCACACAACAAGCGCACAAGATGGGAGCAATTAGCTGAAGATGTTTTAATAATTAACCAGTATCAAACAGTTTGCTCTCCTTACAGTTCTAGACAATAAAAGTGTTTGCAGTCGTATTTTTCTTTTGTACAAAATTCCAGTCGATTGTTCCACAATATTTACATTGTCATTCCCTTTTCACAAAATATCTCCTTTCCCCCCCCCTTTTTTTTTTCTTCATTTTTTTTTTCTTTTTTTTTTCTTTTTTTTTTCTTTTTTTTTTTAAATCCAGCTTTGCTACATAAATGCTTTAGATCTCATGGATATCCCTTGATTTATTTTTTTAAAAGTCTAATAATAAAAAAAAAAAAAAAAAAAAAAACCAAAAACAACGACAAAGACATTAAATATCATTTTATATATAAAAAAAAATGCTTAGTAAAAATATAGTTTTGTTGCCCAATTAAAATATATTGCTGAGAATACAGTAAAAACTGTCCTAAAGACCACCACTACTGGGCACCGAGTCTTCCACGGCCCCTGCAAAGGCTTCCTAAATCTCCCCCCCTGCGTGAGTTCGCCTGCCCTGGGGTTAGATAGTGGGGCAGGCGGCTCTGGTCGTCCTGTTAGTAGTTGTTTCAGGCAGGATTCACTGTAGTTCGCCTAAAAACGCCCCCGAACTGGTCGGGAGCTGCAGCTGAGCCCCGCCGAGAGGGCAGGGAGAGCAGCGGGCAGGCTAGTGCGTGCGTTAACCTTGCTTTGGAAAGGCGTCTATGTGTTATATAGGCATACGGTATATCAGTGAGTTCAGCATGATTGATTGTTTTTCTTTAAAAAAAAAAAAAAAAGAGAGAAAAAAAGAAAGCGATGCATTTAATGAGATACTCTAAATATCATGGAGCTCGTGGTTAAAGGAGGATGGCTTCTCGGTTCGGATGGAGAGCGGGCGCTGCCGGGGCTCTCGCACGGTGAGCACGTGGCACGGTGGGGCCAACCTAACCGGTGATGCAGGGGCTGTAGTAAACGGCGCTGCTGGCGTCGGACAGGGCGGATATCAAGCTGCTCTCCTCGCAGGAGATGCTTCTAGGAGTCACTTTGGAGAGGGAGACGTGGTAAGGGAGTCCCGAGGCGTCGGGACGAGTCCTGCTCATGTTCAAATACTGATCGAACTCGTTGCGGTCAACGTCCGTCCACAGCTCGCTTTGGTTCAAGTGATCCACGCTCTCCATGTGGTGGGCTTCGGGCGGGGGCGAGAGCTGGCCCAGGTGGGCGGAAAGCCCGTTCTGAGTCCCCGAGCACATCTGGTTGTAGTATATGCTGGAGGGATGGGGAGTCCTCATGGCGTCGGCCAAGTGCGACGGGGTCTGCGCATAGGGCACGGCCACGTCCCGCCCGATGCACTTCTCCTGGGGAAACTCCATCTGGTGATGGTGGTGGTAGCCGCGAAAGGGCATCATGTTGCAGTCATCCTGCATGTGCGGAGGGAAAAACGCCGGCTCGGTCTGTTCCAAGACATCCAAGGGAGACATCTCAGGAGTTGGCAAGCCATAGTTTTCAATATCCGACCCCATGGAGTGGAGTTCTCTGAAGTGGTTAAGTGGGGGAGGCTGGGGGTGGCCCGGCTGGCTGCCGCCGTGGTGACTCATGCTGAAGTTGTCACTGCAAGGCTGGGAAAGGTTATGGAGGAGGATATTGGGTTCCATCCTCTTGATTTTCTTGGCTTGCTTCTTTCTCCTCGGGCGGTACTTGTAGTTGGGGTGATCCTGGAGGTGCTGGATTCGCAGCCGCTCGGCCTCTTCCACGAAGGGACGCTTGTCGCTGGCGCTCAGCGCCTTCCACGACTGGCCTGGAAAGGGGGAAACGAAGCTCTGTGAGAGGGGCCGGAGGGGGCACACGGGGAAGGGGCACCCACAGGGTGTTGGGGGTCCCTTGACCAGCTCTGTGCCTGAGCTGGGTCCCGGTGCTGGCACAAATTGGGGACGGGGAGCGGGACCCCGAGCGGGGTTGTCCCCGCGTGCCCAGTGCTTTGGTGCAGAGGGGAACAGGGGTGCAAAATCCCGGGGAAGTGGGGGACCAGATTCCCCCTACAACCCTGGGGTGTCCAATTCCCTGCATCCCACCCCACAGCCCTGCACCTCTGCAGCCCAAATTCCTGTCCCCAAATCCGTGCCCTGCAGCCCCGTATCCTGAACCCCCCGTCCCTGCGCCCCGCAGCCCCGTGTCCCTGCATCCTGCTGCCCCAGCTGGCCATATCCTGCTTCCCGTAGCCCCGCATCCTGCGGCTCCGTCTACCCATATCCTGCTTCCCGTGTTCCCACATCCCGCATCCTTTGCTCGTGTACCCCGCATCCTGCAGCCCCGTATTCCCGCATCCTGCATCTCCCCAGCTGCGTGTTCCCACATCCCACAGCCTTCCCTGCATCCCCGCATCCCACAGCCTCGGTGTCCCACATCCTACAACACCAAATCCCATGGACTGTTAGCGCTGCGCCCCGCAGCCCTTGGTCCCACAGCCCGACATCCCTGCATCCTTTGGTCCCATATCCTCAGGGGCTGCCTGCCACAACCCTCTAACCTCACAGCCCACGTCCCGCAGCTCCCCGTCCCTGCAGCCCTATATCCTCAGTCGCCATCCCGCAGTCCTGTCCCCTTCCAGCCTCTCCCCTGTCCTTCCCCTAATCCCACTGCCTCGTCTCCTCGCAGCCTGCACTCCACAGCCCCGTACTCTCACAGCCTACATCCCGACACCCCGTACCCTACAGCCTGCGTCCCCAGCCCCGTATTCCTGCATCCCGCTGCCCCATACCCCTGCCATCCACAGGCAGCTCCGTGTCCCTGTATCCTGCAGCCCCGCACTCTTGCAGCTCACGTCCCCAGCCCCATAGCTGTGTACCCCACGTCCCCAGCCCCATATCCCTGCATCCTGCAGCCCTATATATTTGCAGCCCACATTCTTAGCCCTTTACCCCAGCAAACTACATCCCCAGCCCCATATCTTTGCATCCCACTGCCCCATACCCCTGTATCTGTGCATCCCAGCCCCATACCTTGTAATGCACATTCCCAGCCCCGTATCCCTGCATCCTGCAGCCCTAAACCTTTGCAGCCCACATCCTCAGCCCCATACCCCAGCAACCTACATCCCCAGCCCTGTATCTGTGCATCCCACTGCCCCACACCCCTGGAGCCCGTGTCCCCAGCCCTGCACTGCTTCATCCCCAGCCCCATACCCATGTAGTCCACATGCCCAGCCCCGTGTCTGTGCATCCCACAGCCCCACATCCTACATCCCCATACCCCATACCTCTGCAGCCCACATTCTCAGCCCCGTACCCTGGCATCCTACAACCCCAGACCTGTATCTGTGCGTCCCACAGCCTCAAATCCTACATTCTGATACCCCGTACCCCCACAGCCCACATCCTCAGCCCTGTACCCTGGCATCCCATACCCCCAGCCCTTTATCTGTGAGTCCTGCAGCCCCACATCCTACATCCCCATTCCCCAATACCTTTGCAGCCCACATCCCCAGCCTCATACCTTGGCATCCCACACCCCCAGCCCCGTATCTGTGACTCCCACAGCCTCAAATCCTACATCCCCATACCCTGTACCTTGCCAGCTCACATCCCCAGCCCCATTCCCTGGCACCCCACACCCCCAGCCCTGTATCTATGAGTCCCACAGCCTCAAATCCTACATCCCCATACCCCGTACCTCTCCAACCCACATCCCCAGCCCCGTTCCCTGGCACCCCACACCCCCATCCCTACATCACAGCCATCCCGCCACCCCAAACCGGCAACCCACACCCCCAACCCCGCACCCCACCAACCCCAACCCCGCGATCCCGCATCCCCCATCCCCGTCTCCCCCTCTCCGTGCCGCCCCAGCCCGCTCACCCAGCATCTTGCTGAGCACGGCGTTGTGCAGGTCGGGGTTCTGCTGCGCCAGCCGCTTGCGCTCATCCTTCGCCCAGACCATGAAGGCGTTCATGGGCCGGCGGATACGGGAATCCTCGCCGGCCTTGCCTTCGGTGCGACCCGCCGGGGGGCTGTATCCATAGCCCGGTTCGGGACTGGGCGTACGGCTGGGGGCCGCGCCGGGGGCCGCACCGGGAGCCGTAGCACCGGGGCCAAAGGCGAAGTTTGGCTCGGGGCTGGGCGTGCGGCTGGAGGGTGATGCAGCTCCCGGGGGGCGCGCGAAGGCGAGCCCGGGCTCAGCGGCCGGCACGGCGGCGGTGACCCATGAACAGTCGCCCCGGGGTTGCGATATCTCCTCTCGGCAGTAGTTTGACTCAGATATATTCATTCCAGCTGGACAGCACTTTGTGTCCGACCCGAGCGGGTGCCGGAGAGAGAATCGAGTCCCCGCTGCGTCCCACCGGCTCCAGCAGCCGCCGAGCAAGGAGCGCCGCCGCTCGCTTCCCTCGCCTTCAGGGGGGGATCTGGGGGTCGGCTTGTTTTGTTTTGGTTTCTTTTCTTTTGCCCTTTTTTTGTTTTGTTTCTTGTTCTTTTTTTTTTTTTTTTTTTTTTTTCCCCCTTTCCCCCCAAAAAAAAACTTTTGGGATGATGCTGGGCTGGAAGGGGCAAAATATAGCCGGGCTGGACCAATCAGCGGGGCGAAGGGGAGGAGGAGGAGGAGGAGGAGGAGGAGGAGAGGGAGAGGGAGAAGAGGAGGAGGAGGAGGAGGCGATGAGGGGGAGGAGGAGGAGGAGGAGGAAGAGGAAGGGGGGCGTCCCCAGGCACAGGCAGGAAGAAGCCGCCTGGGGAGGGCTGGGTTGGGACCGGTGTGGACGCCGCTACCCGGTTCCCTTCCTCCCAAGGAGGAGGGCTATTCATTTTTTTTGTCTCCCTCCTTTTCCTTCTTTTTCTTTCTTTATTTTTTTTTCCTTCTTTTTTTTTTTTTAATTTTTTTTCCTTCTTTTTTTATTTTTTTCTTTCAAGCCCCTTTTTTGGCTACTTGAAGTCTGCCAGAGCCTCCCGCAGCCCCGGGGAAGTGTTTAGATTTGCTGCGTGTTTGCAGGGGGACCGGGATGCCTGGGGCTTGGCGTTTATTTTTCTTACGACTCCTTTCGTGTGTGTGTTTTGGCCAGCCTTCGCCGCTCGGGGTCAGGAGCAGCCTTGGGCTGGAGGCAGGGGCGAGCCCTCTTCCCCCGGCAATACCCCGGTGGGGCTCTCGGGGATGGCTGGAGAAATTTCCCCTTGATTTTCAGATCCCTTCACATGCAAAGAAACGCAGCCCTGGTGGCTTAGGCACTTTTGAGGAACGGTGGCATCACCGGCAGGACGACAGCAGCCAAAAACTGCCCTGAGCTGCTCTGCTTGGGGCTGGCACGGCCACGCTGCGGCCGCACGCGCCGTGCCCGTGGCACGCTGCCTCCCGGCTGCTTGTCCCCCCCCTTCCAGCCCACGGATATTTTTCAGAGATGTGCCAAGAGCCAGGCTAGGTGGTCTGAAGTTTCTTCCTGCCCTTGGCACAGAGCTGTGAGCTCTGCGGGAGCAGTTTGCGAGCACGGGGACCTCTCCGTGCTCCCCGGCACCCCCAGGCTGGGTGCGAAAGGTGCCCACGGCCACGGGTACCCGGCTCCGAGCCCCTCTCTGAGGGGATGTGGCCGAGCCCCCAACCCGAAATGTGCGACGTGGGGTGAGGGAGATGTGGGGCACCGGCTTGCGCAAGAGCCCAGCTGCCAGGCTGCCGGCAGCGGGGTGTTGCATGCCACGGTTTCAGCGCGTCTGGAAGTGATTTGGAAAAGCCAATCTGCCGTTTAACCCTAAACAAAACAAAGGCCTTAAAAAAAAAAAAATAAAAAAAAAATAATAAAAAAAATCTCGTCTCGCTTATTCTTCAGTCGCTAGCCAGGAGTGAACAGAGGTTTCAGGCTAGATTTCCTTTCACATTCCTGGAGGCTCTTCTTCGTGTTTTGCAAGAGCGGATCAGCACCAGTGCGCAGGAGAGCCGGGCGGCCGCACGGAGCCTCCTCTCTGCTCTGCCCCGTCCTGCTCCAGCAGCACAGCCAGCAGGCTCCCGGAGCAGCACCGTGCTGGAGCAGCAGCCAGGTACTGCCAAACTCCCGAAAAAAAGGGTTTTTGCCCTTTTGTTTCTGCCCCAGGAGGTGCTGCGGGGTGTTGGGGACCCCCAGCTCGTGCCCTGTGGCTGCTGGTGGGGTGAAGGGCAGGACGTGTGCGGGGCTGTGCCAGGACCCTTCCTTTTGGGTCTTTGGCCACCCTCCTGGGTTTGGCCAAGCGCCCCTGGTGCTGAGGCTGGACCTGGTGCCACCGATGGCATTTGGGAGCTGGTGGGTGGTAGCAGGAGCAGCTCGGCTGTCCCCTGCCTCCAGAATCAAAGTTGAGCCCCTCCAGGGGGAGAAGGACGCAGAGCCTGGCACCAGCACAGCCGCAAAGCGTGGGCACCTCCGTGGGTGAAAGCCGTGGGCTCACGATGCAAGCGAAGACCCCCCCCTGTCCCACCCTCTGCTGCTGAGAAGGACAAAGCCACCCCCGTGTCCTTGGGAAGGGACAGAGAGCTGCAAAAGGGGATACAGCAGTGGGCAGGGCACCCAAAACCACCTGATCCAGCCCAAAAAGGGGACAGAGGGGTGTGGGGATGTCCATGAGGGTGTGAGGGCACCCGCTGGCCTGGTTATGGGGTCAGGGTCACTGCTCCAAACCGGTGCCCACAGCCAGCATCTGCCCTGGAGCGAAATCCCAGACCGGGGGCAAAGTGCCTGTCCCCAACCCAGCGTCCCCACGGGGAGTTTTGGGGGGCACAGGGCGCTGCCACCCCTCCCACCCCGGCTCCAAATCATCACGGCAGCACGGGGAGGAGGATTGGATGTCCCCGGGGCAGCGATAAGATCGAGGAGATCGGCGCACCCAGCTGGGTGACCTCTCCCCGCGCCCTCCTCTCCACCCCTGGCGTCGGACGAGCCGGACCCCAGCCTGGCGCCCGGGCTGGGGGTTGCTTTTTTATCCCTTTTCCCTTTTTTTTTTCCCACTTTTATTGGTCTGGTGGCTCACGGCCCCCACCCCAGCCCCCCGTTTCCCTTCCTAGCGTCCCACACCTCGCAGAGGAAGCGTGGCGGGGGCCGGCAGCCTCCGCTCCCCCCGTGGCACAAAAGCGTTTTCCCTCCCCGCCCCCAGCCTGCGCCTCCTGCTGCTGCTTATTCCTCCTCGCCAGGGCTGCCCCGAGCTCCCACCCGCCTAAAAATAGACGGGGCACCACCGGGTCCATGCACCGGGGGCTCAGGGGGGCTCTGGGGAGGGTGTGAGCAGGTAGGAACGAGCATTGCTGGATGAGCCCAGCGTTATTTCTGCTGCTTGTGGCTAGGGGTGCATGCAGGACCCCGGAAAATTGATGCTGTGCAAGCAAATGCAAAGGATTTGCCCCCAAAATTTACGCCCAGATTCTGGAGGAGGCAGGTGGATGCTGGCAGGGCCCCCCCCCGGGTGCAGCCAGAGCAAGGAACTGAACCGTGCCCAGCAAATCGATTTTTTGTTCTCATTTTTTTGTGGACAAGGCTCAGAATATTTCACGATAAGATATTGATGATCAATTAGAGCTATTAATTAGCATCAGGCCACACCTCGGTGCCCCACGGGATCCGAGGCGCACTGTGCACGGAGCTGTGCCACCGGGCAGGGATGAAGATGCCCAAGGAGTGCGGGGCCACCACGGGATCAGGGCCACTCCGTGCCACCCCCGGCACCCCCAGAGCTGCCCCCCCGTGCCCGCAGGTCCCGTGGGCTCCCCTGGGGCCGTGGCTGCTGCAGCCAGCGTGGAACAAAGGCGCTTCCTGCGGGGCAAAGGACGCGCGGCCGGGGCTGCGTGAGAGCCCTGGCGGGGCGCTGGAGGCGGCTGCTGGGAAACGCTTCGGGTTTCGGTGGAGACTCCCTTTTCGAGGGCCAGATTTCCTCGCAGATGAACGCTCCCCTGAGTCATGCAGAGCCCGGCTGAGCCCTGCATCGGGGTTGCAAGCACCAAGCTCCTCGTGGCTGCTTGGCCCCAGGAGCCCGTGGCACCGCCGTGCGTCCTGACCCCGCTGTGTCAGTGCCCCGAGAAACCCCAGAGAAGTCCCCAAGGCAAAGGGCTGGACCCCTTCCCGCCCCTAAAGGGGAGATGGATGGGGAAGGATGAGCCCAGGAAGGTCTCCCCGTGGGGAAAGCTGCTGTTTTGGCCTGCTGCTTTTGGCTCATTTGCTCCTTTTCTTCTCTTCCAGGTCAATCTGACCAGAGACGAGCACGGATGATGCTGGGGAGATGCGTCCTGGGCCACAGGGGCTTTCTGCCCCGGGACTGGGTACCCTGCATTGTCCCTGCTGCCACCCACCCACATGTGCAAGTCCCCAACCCCTTGGCAGGAGCTTTCCCACTTGGCCGAGACGCCGACGATGGAGCTAAGCTGGAAAAATGGAACAGGCTCAGCTGGGCTGGGACTTTGCTTCTGTTCCCTCTCTCCCTGCCACCAGGGCACTCTGTCCCCACTGCCACAGCCCTAACGGGGGTCCAGGCTTTGTGGGGGGGCCACCAGCCCCCCATCAAGCAGGATCCCATATCCTGGCCACGCTGGCACGAGGGGACGGAGCCGGGGGCGAGCACGGGCTGTGCCGACCGAGCCAGCATCTGGGCCCCGCGTCCGAGGAAGCAGAGAAAGTCGTCTTTCTCCTTCAGCTCGTTTCAATAAACAGAGGTCAGCCTTGTTTACGCAGGATCACGACCAGAACGACAACAGCAGTGCCCATTGTCTGGGGAGCGAAACCCGCGGCTAACCCAAAAAAGCTGTCGCTCTGCACGGGCGCAGTCCCGGCCGCAGCCCCTTGGTCTTGCACCCCTGGCTCCTGGTCTTTGCTCCGGCACGGCCCCTTCTTGCTCAGCCCTTGTTCCCTCGTAGGGATGTCCCCGAGGGGATGAGAGAGCCACCGGGTCCTGTGTGCGCCTCGGGGTGTGCACACATGAGGATGTGCCCGTGTGCGGGGTGGGAGGTGGTGTTTTTGGGGCAGAAAAGCAGAGGAGACCCCATCAGGGCACCCCTAGCAGGGCAGCCCCGCTCCTGGGGGCAGCAAAGGATGCAGCAGGCACACGGGGGGTGGCTGGGGGCATCCCTGTCCGGGGACCACCTCCTGGAGGGGCTCTTTCCCATCACGCCGAGCCACGGCCACATCTGTGCTCCCGGACCCGCTCCCCAGGACATCAAAATGCGGCTCCCATGCTCCAAAACAAGGGAAAACGCTGCAAAAAAAATCCCCCCCTGCGTGTTCAGGGCGCTGAGCACACGTGGGCTTCCCCGGCAGCCGACCGTGCCGGCGGCCTCGGTGCCGGGTTCCCATCCCGGAGAGCGAGCAGGCTTTTAGGAAGGAAAGTCTTACACTTCTACCAACTATTCCAAGCCTCCCATAAACACATTTTTGGTTCAGCATTAATGAATTACCTCAATGCGGAGCTTGCTCATGCCAAATACATGAACGCAGAGTGTGGAAAAGCCGCCGAGAAGCAGATTTGGCTGCCATTCAGCTGCTCCGATCGGCGCAATTTCTTTTCTTGATTATAGCCAGCAAACGCTCGCCCTGCCTGTGGCACCGCGTCCTCCTCCCAGGAACAAGCAGCTGGCCGACAGTTGGGCTCTGCGAAACCCGGGCACGTGGGGGTTTTTCTCTGCTCCCATCACCCGAGCTGGCAGAACGCACAGCGCACGGGCAGCTCGGCTGGAGGCGCATCCAAGAACCTGGATCCCACTCTCCGAGAGCCTGGGCGCGCTGCTCCGGGCTGGCTGGCCCCTTCTTGGGTGCTGGAGGAAAGGAAATGAGGGGAAAATTGTGATTAGGAGGACTTGTGAGCCTGCTTTTTTGGGGAGGGGGGGGTGGGTCTGGGCCAGAAGTGCAGCCACGCTGTAGTAGAAACCCTCTGGGGCTCTGCTCTGCGGGTCCCTGCTCTCCTCTCCGGGCATTTGCTCATCCCCTGCTCCTCGAGCATCATTCAAGTGAAAGTATCACGGAGAAATGGGGTTGTGCCACCCCACGGCTCAGGGTGCCACCTTCAATCAGGGGACAGGAGGAGAATTAAGCAAGAAAACAGCGATCACACCTTCAGCTCTTCGCCCTCGGGAGCTCCTTAGCCCACCACTGCCCCTCCGCTCCCTAAAACCAGGCAGCAGGTGAGCGGCTGGGGGGGGAGCAGGGCGCACCCTGACCCCACAGCTCCACCGGGACCAGCTCCCGGGTCACCCACTGAGCCCCCCCAGCTGACAGCCTCGTCCCCAGGAGCCAGCAGAGCCTGCATCTGGGAAAGGTTTGCCGCTGTGCAGGGCTCCCGACATGGTTTAACTTAGCGCAGGCATTACCTCACCGCCCGGCGCAGATGGCTGCTGGCTGCGCCGCGCTCCTCTCCCCTCTCCCCGCTCCGTCTGCAGCCCCTGGACCGAGCACTTTCCGCTCGGATTTTCCATCCCCTGCCCGATTTGATCAGCGGGGAAGCGTGCGCCCGGGTTGGGAGCACCGCACCAGCCCGGCTGGGGAATCTCTAGCGCCTGGCAGCAGCTTTGCAGCAAGCCCACCCGGCGCTCGGAGCCACCTCCTCGCCCATCACGGCCTCGTGGCTGCCTCTCTGCTCAGAGCTTGCAGGGAGATAAATAATAATAATAAATTATATATATTAAAAAAAAAAAAAAGGCCTGGGAGCTTTCTATCCTTGCACGTTCTGAGCAGGGGAGCAATTTTTCCTTTTCGGTGCTGCACCAGGGACACAAAGGGAAGGGAAATCAGAGCACAAACGCACCACGCCGGCACCTCAAAACCCCCAGAACCTCTTTTACACCCCGTAAACTGTCTTAAAAGTGAGATTTCAAAGCTTTTTCTCCCCTCTCTGATTTCACAGCCTCATGCTGCAGCCTGGGGAAAACGCCAGCGGGGGTGGCCGCGGTGGCGGAGCTGGGGCTCGGCGATGCCGCGAGCTGCCTCGGCCACGGGGTTTTGGGCGCAGGGCTGCGGGGTGGGAGGAGGAGGAGGGCGCAGCCCCCGGGGAGCAGCAGGATGAAGGCCGTACGGGTGATGGTGGCTGGATGAAGCGGGGCTCCCCACGGGGCAAGGCGCGGGGAAGCGCACGGCTTTGTTCCCGCGCCAGCCGGCAGCGCGCCCGAGGGCCGCCGGGTCCGAGCGCTTCTCCTCCGCTCCAACCCTGCTGTGTCGGGAGCCCGGCCAGCTCGGGGAGGTGGGGCAGGTCCCCGAGGACAGCACGGCGGGGGACGGCCACGCATCGAGCCCTCTGCTTGCCTGGGAAAAGTCGCTCTATCTTGGCATCTCCCTCCAGGGCTCCTCCGTCGCCCTGCCCGACGCCCTTTCCCAGGCCACCCGACCCCGGTGTCCGTGTCCCTGCCCTGCTCGTCCCCAAATCCTCGCCCCCTGCCCGGCCACCTCGCCCCTGCCTGCGAGCACCGGGGACGGATCAGCAACAATCCGAGCCAGGGCAGCCTTCAAGGCGTGCTCGGGCTGGAGAAATAAGGGTAAAGGCTCTTATCTGATGGAGCCTCAGCCTTGCCAAAGCCTGTTGCTATCAGCTCAGGACACATGTGCTATTGGCAAAGCTTCGGGGACACAATAATACAAACAGTTTTCATTGTCGAGTCAACAATGATGGGAGAAGGAGCCTGGTGCTATTACCGGTATAAAAGGCACGCGGTATGAAAGCTCAGGACGAGAGGATGCAGTCGGGATCAACAGCAGGGCTGAGCAGATTATATTTTTATTCAGGGAGGAGAAAGCTCCCATCCCACGTGGGCTGGAGCCAGGAGGATGGAGCCCAGGGCAGGGGGGGTCAGGCTGCAAGGAAAACCCCTCCGAGCAGCCCTGGCAGCAGCCGCAGCGAAATGCTGACCGCAGCGGGTTTGGATGAGGGCAGGAGGCAGCTCCGCAGCGTGTCAGCCCCTGGATCAGGAGAAATTACCCAGGGAAAAGCCTGGCTGGGGCTGGGGGGACACAGGGGGCACGGGGGAAGACCCCCACGGTGACGGACAGCAGCCAGAGGCTGCGCTCTGTGTCCTGGGCTCTGCATCCCATAACCTGTTGCCTTTGCACCGCCGTGAAGAAGGGCACAAAATAAAAGTAGGCTTGGCTGGGGATCCAAGGTGGGGTGAAATTCAAGCCCCATGTCTCCCGGGGGGGCTGCCCATGGGGTCAGGAGCCCGTCCTGCACTCCTGCTGAGGCCAGGGATCCCCTTTGGGGTGCACCGGGCTGGTGGTGATGGGGCCACCCTCTGTCCTCAGGGATTTTGCAGCCCACACGGATGCTTTGGGGTCTGGTGTTGGTAGGTTTTGCCTGCCACTGGCTTGGAAACGCTCTCTCCAGGTGAAGGAGGAGAAGGGTTTTATTCCCATAAACCCAGCGTGAGGACGGGCAGCCCTTCAGGTGCCCCTCTCTGGCTGCTACCAGAGATGCCAAACGGGTCACGGTCCCCACCAGGACAAAAAAATCTCATCCTGGGTTGCAAACTGGGGCAGAGGGACGTGGAACCTTGCTCGGTCTCCACTTTGGCATCCAAAAAATGTCCCGGTGCCATCCTGCACCCTCGGAGGTGGGCAGCGCGGCGTGGGGGTGCATCGCCTCGGCCGTGCCCATGCCACCGAGGAGGCTCAGGCGGCTCTGCCACGGTGACAGGGGGACAACGGGCGTGACAAACCCCCCTCCACAGGGCTGCGGGGGGCTGGAAAGCGGGGCAGGAGGTCAGGAGCTTATCTCTGCCATCAGCGGGGCCGGGGCCGCCGTTCCCACCGGGCGCAATGATGTCAGGCGGCGGCCGCGCCGCGAGGCAGGAAGCTCCCCGCAGCCAGCGAGTCTGTCCTCCTCGGCCTCCCCATGTGGTTTAGTGAACAATGCTCCCCGCCAGCCTGGCCCTCCCGCGCCAGCCGGGAGCCCAGCGGGGTGGGCTACGGGATGGGGTTGGCCCCGTGCCCTCCGCGCGGGGTCTGCTGCCTCGCCGCGGGGTCGGGGGGGAGGTGGGGAGGAGCCCCCGGGGGGCTGCAGCTGGCACCGTGGTGTTGGCATGCGCATGGGGCTGCTGTGGTGCAGTGGGGCAGAGGGCACACGTGTGGGGGAGAAAGGTTGGAGTGCCCCAAACAGGTTGGAGAGCCCCAAACAGGTTGGTGAGCCCCAAACAGGTTGGTGAGCCCCAAACAGGTTGGAGAGCCCCAAAACGGGCTGGCGAGCCCCAAAACGGGCTGGCGAGCCCCAAAACGGGCTGGCGAGGCTCCCCAAGAAAAAACCTTGGAGAAAGGAGAGCCGTGCTGGCTGCTGGCCTGGTGGTTTCGCCTTCCCGGCTCGGCTGTGGCAGTGCAAACAGCCACCCTGAGCACCCAGCCTTGCCTGCTGCTGCCTTTCACATCGGGGCGAGGCAGCAGCGAGCACCCAAGGGTGCAGAGGGAAAGCTCCGGCGCTCCCAGACACTTCGGGATGCCGCGAGGCACAGAACTGCTGCTGCTGGGGCTCTGCTGGGGTACGGGGGGCGAGAACCCCATCTCTGCCCTCCCAGCCCTCCCAGTTAGGGCTGGGCTTTGCCTCCCAGCCCCTCGCAGCCCCCCAGACCCCAGCAGATGCTCGGGGCCGGCAGGGCGAAGGCGACCGATGTGCGCTCCCGGAGGGCCGGCGGTGCCGGGGGCACGGCGCCCGTCGGGAGAGGGATTTCCTGAGCACGGCGGCTGAAGGATGGCCCCGAGGGCTCGGCCTCTCCCTCTCCGTTCCTCCGCCCTGCCCTGCACGCCCTTGTTTTCGCAGCGGGCAGCGGCGCGAGGTGCCCCCCGCGCCGGGGAGGCACCCGGCTGCGTTTGCCAGCGGCTGGCAGCGCCGCTCGCGCTGGTGCCGACAGGCCGGCTGGCATGCTTTCCCCCCAGGGAGGCTCTAGCAGGAGGCTGTGCATTTCTGGGAATTGTGTCGGGCAGGGAAGGAGGTTATTGTTCGAGCTGCAAGTGTGCGGCGCGCTGATGAGATCAGGGCTCGCTGCTCGGCGGAGGGGCAGCAGCCGAGCCGGCTGCCCGACGGGGCGATGAGCGGGGAGATGGGCTTATCCGCGGGGCCATCGCTGCGGGGAGAGCTGGAGGGCAAGGGGACGTGCAGAAATCCTGGTGACCCCGCTCTCTTCAGCCTCGTGGCGTGGTTAAAATGAGGCAGGAGGAGAATTGTTGTTTTTTTTTCAGATAAAGGGAGCAAGCGGCGAGGTGGGGAGGGTGCTGCCTTCACCCCAGGGCTCTGCTGCGCCCTGGTCGTGGTCTTCCCGTGGGGACGCAAAGTTTTTTCTTCCCACTGACCCCCAGTTCATCCATCAGCCCCATAAATGCAGCCCCAGCCCAGCCCCGATGGCTTTCAGGTCTCCGTGGGGGGAACCTGCCATGCCAAAAGGGGATTTTGCTCCTGCTGTGGCTGGAGGAGGCCAAACGCTGCCGGGGTTGCATCTCTGCCTCCTGCTGCTCGCTGCTGGGAGGTTTGTGGCCGTGCAGCCCTGCGCAGGCACCGTCCCCGTGTCCCCATCCATGGTGGTGGTCCCCAGCCCATGGCCAAAACCCTGAGGATGTTACACTTTGGCAGGGCAGCTCAGGAGAAGACATTTGGGAGCTATTTCTGCTCTTTCCCTCTGTGCCGCCCTGGACCTCCTCGCTGAGCTTCGAATCCACCGAGCCGCCCCCCCTCTCTGCCAGCCCGTCCCTGTCTCCAGCCCCTTGGTGGTCCCAGTCTACCCCAAATTTTGTGGAGGCAACCCCAGAGCCCCGTTTGCAAACCAGGGTGACGAAGGGGCCGTGGGGTCAAAGCCCTTTGTGGCCCTTTGCGGTGGGTGAGCCGAGGGATGCCACCGTCACCCACCAGCTCGATGATGCGAAGCCAACCCTCCTCCTCCTCCTCCTCCTCGGGAGAAGGCCTTCCTCCACGCATCATATTTTTTTGGTGCAGAGCGAGCCACGAGAGCCCGAGGAAGGGCAGACCCGGTGCCGAGGAGGGGCACCGCCACCCGGAGAGCTTCCCCACCGCCCCGGTCTGGAGCTCGCGCTGGCGAGCGGGGACAATATAGGAAACGCGGCATGGGAAAGCCCTGTGTGAGAGCCCAGGAGCCCCTGCCTTCCCACAGCGGACTTATCAAGGCGCCCGTTCAGAGTGGTGCTTTCCGTGGGCCAAAAGGGAAGTGCATACACACACACCAGACTCCTCGGGGTCAAGGATGCTGGGCGAGCAGCGAGCCGGAGAGGCTGCAGGGGGCAGGGGAGGGAGCCGGGGCGTGGGGAGCGAGCCACAAATAGCCCAATGAATGGCTCCAACTTCCGATGTTTTATGGAGGCGACTGCAAGCAGACAGAGAGACGGGGAGAGAAAGGAGCCCCCGAGGGCTTGCAAACGCTCGCACGCTTGCACACCGGCCATGAGTAGGGCCCGGGGGAGCCCTCAGCTCCTCCGTGTCCCCCCTTCCACGCTCCCCGTTTCACGGCCGGGCAGAGGCTGGGCTGCCACGCGGGGTGGTCCTGGCCGTGTGTCCCCTCCTCGGCTGCTGCCCAAATCCTGCCGCAAGCCCTCGTGCACGCCGGGAGGTGCCGATGGCAGAGCCACAGGGCACGGGCTGCTCACCGGCAACCCCAGGAGAGATGTAGGTGGGAGACGAGGGCACGGAGCCTCTGGTGGGGCTGTGCTGATGGAGGGCCTGTGCCACCAGACGAGGTGTGGAGAAGTCCATTGGCTCCCCAGAGGAGAAATCAGGAGATTCTGCATGGCAGAAATGGAAGTTGGGCCAAATTCTCCGGTTTTCTGAAGTGTTTGGATGGAGAATTTCGGTCTCCAGGGTCAGATGTCCCTAGCAGCAGGGTTAGACATCTGCAGCAAGGAGGGGGGCAAAAGGCAGGATCCCTGCCTCTAGTTTGGGTTTGCAATGATCTCATCTCTAAGGGGCTGCTTCCTCCACCTCTCTCCTCTTCCTCTCCAAATGTGAGCTGCCCTGGGCTTGGGGAGGAATCACAGAGCTGCTCTCTGCAGGGCTCATTCCCCAAATCGGTGCTGTGTTGGTAAAGCCTCCAGCAGCTGTTTCCATCTCCCCACTGGTGCTTACGGTGCTGGGTGAGGATTTGGGGTCTAACAGCTCCTCGCTGGGTGGCTGTAACCCCAAGGACGAGATCCCACAGAGCTGGGCACACCTGAAAGAAGGAGTGTTTGGGGTCAGAGCTTCCCTGTGGCGTTTGTAGGGGCAGGGGGGCAAGGCTGGGCCCAGGAGGGGCTCATCTGCACCTCCAAAAATGCACCGGGCTGAGCCTCTGTGGGCTTTAACCAGATGGGGCCACCGTGGTCAGGAGCAAGAGATAAGGTGATTTTGGGGCAGCTGACCTCCAAATGAGTGACCCGAGCCACCCGAGCCACCCGCCAGGTCCCAAATCTGCTGAGAGCCACTCGGGAAATGCTGTAACCCGGTGGCAAAACCAGGCGAGGTACCGCAGGGTTTGCTTTTTTTTTTTTTCACAGCAAATTCTTCCTCCGGGAGCCTGCAAGCAAGGGACCACACATGGAGACTCTCCGGGAGCCCCCCAGGCGTGCAGGGGTCAGCTCGAGCCCCCTCCCAGCCTTTTTCCCCCGAGCCGGGCTCCAGCGCTGGGCTCACCCCTGCTCCGTTTTTAGCGCATTGAAGTCGCTGCTTTCACAAGGGGTAAAGGAAAGTTCACGGCTCCGCTGACAGATCGGCCCGAAGCGGGAATTTCTCTGGGAATTCCTGCAATAGCAGGTTGGCTCCCGCGGAGGTGGAGTTTCCTCTGCATCTACCTCCACCCAGGCTCGGGGAGCGCTCCGGCCACCGGCTCGCGCTCGGGGAGGGCTGGGCTGAGCGACGCCGCGCTGCTTCCCAGCCAAGGTCAGCCAGAAACCCTCCCCGCGCCGCTAACGCCTGTCCTGTTAACCCTTGGGGAGAGAAAAAGAAGAGGGTGGAAGGGTCAAGGCTCGGCTGTGGAGCTGATCCGTGCCCTCCACGCGTGCGTTTTGCTCTCCCACTCGGCGGGCAGCGGACGGGGCCACCCGTGTGTGAGCATTTCGTGCAGTCACATCCCTCCGGGTCCCATTGCCATCGGGAAGCTGTGGAGGCTCGCTGAGGATGGCCACCGTGCTGGGAGGCCGGTGGGAGGCCGGTGTTTGCCGGCGGTGGGCTCCAGCAGGGTGACGGGCTTCTCGCTCCGAGGCGAGAAGCGCCAGGGCGATGGCGCTCGGCGTGACTGAGAGCTCTGGAATCCGAGACACGTCCCGGGCCATACTTGTGGTCGGGAACCATGTTCGCCTCGCAGTGATACAAACCACATTTACAGTGGCAGCAGTGCCTCTCCAACGCTCCGCTGACGCCAAGGACCGGCGTGACCCGACCCCACACAGGGGACAGGCGGCCGCCCGCTCCCAGGGACCTCCAAAAAGGTCCCCTCGCCTCCTCCTCCTCCCGAGCAGAGCTGGGCCTCTCCAAAATGGCATCCCCTCGCTCCCTGGCCAGACCCTGCCAAGGGATGGAGGCTTTCCAGACGCTGCGAAGGCTCCAGACTGTGGGTTGGAGCGCGTCTGCAAACATGGGGCCAAGCCAAGAAGTTTCAAGGTAGCGCCAAGCGTCACGCCAGGGAGAGGGCCCTGAGTAGCTCAGGTTTGGTCCGGGGCCACCACTGCTGCTTTGTGGATGAAGCTGAACGTTTGTCTTGCACATCTGGGGAGCAGCTCTTGCTCCAGGGCATCCCAGACATTTGTCCAACTCAGCGGGAGCTGCTGTAAAGAGCAGCGTAAGCAGCGGCTTTGGGTACCAAAAAGGCAGATTTGGGGCACAGCCGCCCTGCAGTTTTAGCACCAGGCTGTTCAGTGCTCCCTGCCTCAGTGTAATGCCCTAAACTCCGGGACTTGCAGGGCTCAGGGAAGCGGCTGAGTCCCCATCCCTGGAGGTTTTTAAAAGACGTTTAGATGTAGAGCTGTAGAGGTTTAGTGGAGGACTTGTTAGTGGCAGGGCTGAAATTGGGCTGGGTGACCTTGGAGGGCTCTTCCCACCTAGACGATTCTGAGATTTTGTGATTCTGTGATCTGTGACTTTGTGATTTTGTGATTCTGTGATCTGTGACTTTGTGATTTTGTGATTTTGTGATTCTGTGGGGCTGAGCTCAGGGATTCCTGGTTCCCAGCAGCTAATCCTGCAGTTTATACCCCCTGGGGAACAAATACCTGCTCCTTCAGCCCACCCCAGCCCGCTGGGGCAGCACCCAGCACCCATTGACCAGCAGCGGGCAGCACCCAGCGCTGCCTGGGGCTCTTTCCTTTCCCCTTGCCCCATCTCCAAACCCTTTTTCTCGGCTGTGGAGGAGGCCAAGGAACTTCTCCTCCTGCCGGGAGCCTCCTGGGGACAGCGACAACTTTCTGCCAGCCCCAGGAGCCGGCTCCACACCCGGGCGCTGCGCAGCGTGCGAGTGCCACCTACAGGGGGGCTCCGGAGCCCATCCACGGACCCCCCCCGGGGTCGTGTTGTGCCCTGAAGCCCCCAAAATGTCTGCTTTTAACCACGGGGTGGGGGTTACACGGCCCTGAGGGCGTCGGTGTGGTGGTGGAGGGGGTGATGGAGGTGATGGAGGTGATGGAGGTGATGGGGGTGATGGGGGTGTAGGAGGTGTAGGACGCGGTGGAACTGTTGCCACAGCCCCAAGGGGCTCCTGAGGGCCGGGCTCACACCCGAGCCAGGCCAAGCGGCCGCCACAGCCCCGAGCCAAACGCGCTCGGTCCCCGTTCGCCCGCTCAGCCCTGAAATGGCGGCGGGGGAGACACCGCGAGGCTCTCTCCCCCATGGGGCCTTCCTCAGCCCGCGGAAGCAGAGAGTACTACAACTCCCAGCGCGCCCCGCGCCCACCTCCCTGCTTTGAGAGGGGCATGCTGGGAACTGTAGTCCCCACGCACAGAGCCGCAAGCGGGCGAAGAGGCGGGGCGGCAGCCGCGGGGACTACAAATCCCGGCGTGCCCCGCGCGCCGCCCGCTTGCTCCACACTGCGGTACCGGGGCTGAGGTGGGCAGCGGGGCTCCGCCGCCGCCTCCAGCCTCCCCCCCCCCCCCCACCTCATCCCCGGTCCCTGTCCCCCCCCCCCTCCCGGTCCCGGCCGCTGTGGAGCGATGGGAGGGGAGGAGGAGATCGTGAGGATCGCCCGGCGGCTGGACAAGATGGTGGCCAAGAAGAGCGCGGTGAGTGGCGGCGGCTGGCCCCGAGCCTCGCCTCAGCCTCTTCCCTTCTCCCCCCACCCGGGGCCTGTGCGGGTTTTGGGGCGGGGGGCGGCTGTCCTGAGGGGCCGGCAGCCGTCCCCGTCCCCGTCCCCGTTGTCTGCCTCAGGGCAGCCCCCCCGGCCCCAACGGCCACGCCCCCGCTGGGTTTTGGGGGCCCTCGCTGGGGTGATGGTGGGGGGGGCACAGACACCCCCCTCCCCCATTTTATCCCATTACTGTGGGGACACAGACCCCCCCCCATTACCGTTGGGGTGCAGAACCCCCCCCGTTACCCCTTTACCCTGGGGACACAAACCCCCCTCCACCCCGTTACCCCATTGCTGTGGGGGCACAGGACCCCCCTGTTACCCCATTACCCTGGGGGCACAGACCCCCCCCCCCATTACCCCAGGGGTGGAGATCCCCCCCCCAGTTACCCCATTACCGTAGGACACAGACCCCACACCAGTACCCTGGGGGTGCAGGACCCCCCCCATTACCATAGGGATGCAGACCCCCCCCCCTTGCTACCCTATTACCATAGGGACTCAGACCCTCCTCTGTTACCCCATTACCGTGGGGCTGCAGGAGACCCCCGTTATCCCATTACCGTAGGGGTGGAGCCCCCCCCCTGTTACCCCAGTACCGTAGGGGCACAGACCTCCCCCTGTTACCCCATTACCGTTGGGTTCCCCCTCCCCAAACTGGCTGCAGGGGGTGCCCCCCTCACCCCCATCTCTGCCACCGTGCTGTTCGCTGCCTCCTGCTGGGGTTGGGCTCCCCCGTAGGGGGCTGTGGGATCCCCCCTGCCCCACGTTGCACCCCCAGGTCTCACCCACCCCCAGATCATCACCCTCAGGAGCAGCCTGTGCTGTCTGCTCCCGTCCACGGCAGGTTTTTGGTGCTGTCACTGGAATAGGAAAGGACGGTTGCCTGGAGAACCCGCTTGTTGCTCTAGTTTTTGTGCGGGCCCCCCATTTGCTGCCGTTGGTCTCTGAGTACCGATTTTAGGGACCCACAGGTTGCCCAGTTGGATACGTTCTGCATCTGGGTTCCTGGAGGCAGAGCTGCTGCGAGGCTTCCTCGTGTGGTGAGGCTCCAATTCAGGGTGTATTTTTCAGGTGTTAAAGAAAACAAATTTTTTGTGTAGAGGTAATGGCCTGATGCTCAGTAGTCTTGAAGACATCTTAAGGAAGGTTTTCTGGTTTTGCTTTGATTTCACCTTCCTGAATTTATTCCCATCGTGTTAAATTTCTTAATGAAAGGCTGAGGCACTCACTCTCGGTATCTCTTTTCCTCTCCAGGATGGTGCAATGGATTTACTGAAAGAGCTGAAAGGCATGCCCATGACTTTGGACTTGCTGCAGGTGAGTTGCATGGTTAAGGTACAAAGCTGAAGTCTGGACGAGCACAGCACGCTGTTTATGTGGGCTTAATAGATGTCCCCTGGCTCTTTGCCTCTCTCAAAGCATCAAAATAAGCATTACATCTAGAAATAGTACAGAACCTGCGCTTTGGGCTGGCAGTTAAATAGCTTTGGGCCACAACGTGCTGCCTGAAATTTGTGTGCAGTTGATCAGATTTGTGGATATCTGCTCAAATCCTTCCAGGGATCTCCAAAAGGGAAGACCAGATTAAAGTAGCGAACACAAAGGGCAGTCGGGGGAAGTTCTTGAAGTCTTTGTGATGGTGATGTGATATCCAGGACGCTGGGGAGGTGTGAGGAGAATAACAATTTGGAGATTAAGATAGGAATCTGGGATTTTTTCACTCTAAACTAGAGTGTTACTTCCAGGTGTGTGGAGGAGGTGTCTGTGGGTGATGGCATGCCTCGTTTGGGATCAGTTTTAGCAAGGCAGAGTCAGTCATCTTCTTCCAGAGCTGGAAGGATCTAATCACTCTGGAAGTGCTCAGATGCTGCATATCTCGGTCGTTGCTTTGCCTGTGTTGTGGTTATTTCTGATTCCAGTTAGTAACAAGTAACGAATCTGTTCTGGAATGATTCATGTGAGTGTTCACTTGCAGTCCACCCGCATCGGCATGTCAGTAAACGCACTGAGAAAGCAGAGCACAGATGAAGAAGTGATAGCGCTTGCCAAATCGCTCATCAAGTCTTGGAAAAAACTTCTAGGTAAGGAAATCATCGTGTTCCTGTCACACTCAACTTGCAGAGGCGCTGGGTTTCTCAGGAGAGCTTAGGGATTGATCTGCATAGAACATTCTAGCAAATCAGCCTGTGAAATTGCACTGTCTCTTGAGTTTCAGCTACAACCAGGGTTTCCTCGAGACTGAATTCCTGTTGCCAACCCAATGGCTAGCTTTTCCTGGACAGAGCACTGAAAGCTTAGGGCTACTCTTAACGTGTACCTGATCATAGAATAATTAGTAGCATTAATTGTAGAAACAATACCCGTACTCTGCACCCTCCACCCCCACTTGTGTGCTACGTGGTATTAACGCAGCGTGCACTGTCACCGTGTGCATCAGCTTAGGAAGAGAAAAGCTGGAATGTGTTTTGGGTGATGAGTTGGAGAAGGGCCTCAGTTTTACAACTTGCAGACACATTCACGTTGCCTGCTCTCTGCTGAGGAGGCTTTTGTGGTGTTTGACACCAGTAAACAGAAGCTTGTAACTCTCTCTGAGTAATCTTGTGCTGATACAGCACCAAATGTCAAAATTAGTGATATTGGGCTTACAATTCTTGTCTTTGTGGTTACATTTGTGATAAAAGAGTGAGGCATTGGCAGTCTGGAAGCACAGCCATACGTGTGTCCTGCACACGTATCTTCCAGTCTGTGCCAGTGGCAAGTTGCCCCCACGTGAAATTCGGATGCTCTTCACGCTGACTGCTTGGGCAGCTGCGTGTAACAAAGACCCGGGATGAAATGTTTGAGGCTGAGTACAATCTTTCTGCACCCAGGGCTCCCCATTTCTATAGGCAGCGCTTGAGACACGCAAGAAATTGTATTCCCAGAAGGAGCAGCCCCAACTGGCCCTTCAGATGGTGCTGGCTTGAAGCACTGCGTTTAGTGACGCTTTACAGAACTTGATCCAATTTGTGCTCGGCAGCCAGGGGCTCTGAAAGGAACTTTTGTGATGAGGTCTGTCTTGTGAGGAAGCTTATCTCCTAAGGAGGGAAGGTGATTGCTGACTGCTCTCTGGTTTGATGGGGAAAGCTTTTATTTGATTTAGTTTCTACTTAGGGGCAAGTAAAAGGTCTGTCGGAAAGCATGGGAGGCCCTGAAGGCCTTTTGATTCTTTTTGTAGATTAATAATTTACCTTAGGCCAAATCTGTGGTTTTTAAGACACTGTTTAGTGCATGCAGGGTTGTGGGAAAAAAAAACAGTTCTGAACTCTTCAGGATCTGAGCTTGCTTTCTCTTTCTTTTGAACGCAGATGCTTCTGAGGAGAAAAGTGAGGAGAAAAAGAAAAACCTGTCCTTGCCAACTTCTTCCTCAAAGGACACTGGTAATTCAAAAGACCAAAGGTAAAGCTTCCTTTTAGCCAAAGATGATACCGTTAGCTAACCTGAATTTTCTGCTGCCATCTTACGTTAATTTTTAAAAACTTTTAAGTGTCTGAGCTGGGGGGGTTGTGTACTCAAATTCCTGGTCAGAAGCACCAGGAGTCTAGGCTGCTTCAGGGGTGAGCTGCACGGTGTTCGTAATAAACTGAGCTGTAATGCAGAAATAAACATCAGAAAAGATGGTGGCTTTGGTGATTTTTTTGCTTTTATTCATGACTTTTTGTTTTGTTTTATTTTTTCTATTGTTTTGTGTTAATCTTTTTATTAATAAAACATTTTTTTTGTTGCATTTTTATATTTTTTTTTGCCTGTTTCTAACTTTGAGCCCTTCAGAATGAAGATTATTTTTGGCCTTTGCAGTGTCAAGTGGTGGATGGCATTGACTCATGCATCGCTAGTGTCAAACTTCCATTTCTCTGTCCTCTCCTCAGCGAGTCCCAGCAGAAGTCCTCTTTTCACTCTGGACTGGTGTCCACCCCTCTAGCAGGTCTGCTGCATGCTTGTTCCTTGCCATGCCTTGAGTGTTGCATCCTCTTTCCACCGTCCTGTACGTGCTAAGCTCTTGAGTGGAGGCAGTGGGATCAAAGGGGAGAGGGCAAAATGTGATTTAAATCTTTGTCTTGGACCTCTTCTAGAGGCAAGAGGCTTCCCTCAGCCTCAGATCCCAGGAGGGTGGGTCCTTAGGAGGTTTGGCACTTGAATATTTAGCTAGCTTTATGAGTTTGTCAGAAGATTTCGGGTATTAAGGATTTCCTTTCTGGTTTGCAGACTTCCATGTCCGCAGCCTGTCCCCTGCTGGTCGCTTTCTTGCCACTCTGTGCTTCGATTCTCCTTTGCTTTTTCGCTCACATCTCCCAAGGCTTGTTTTGGTGTGAGCCTTCTCACCCTTCACAGCTCTGCACGGGGCAGGTGACGGAGAAAACTACTGCTGCTGAGCTATGCAACTTTTTATTTAAATTTAGGTGCATCTTTAGCTACTTCACCTCTGTAAAATGTGGAAAGGGAATCGTGAGGTGTTGCCGCGAGAGATTTAATGAAGGAGACTTCACAGCTGGAAAAACCGAGCCTTGTAATGACACGGTGCAGCATGGGAGCAGGATAGATCTGTGGGATAATGCATCCAGTGGCAGGACTGATGTAAGAGCAGTGGGATGGGATTTCTGAGGTGCTGTTTCCTCTCATCCTGTTGTTTCCTCTCATCCAGGACTCAAAGCTTGGAGGCCACAAAGCAGCCGGTGATAGCTGAGAAGGGGATGCTTTGTAAGCTAATTAGCCTGAGCTTTGTGATGCAAATACCTTCTCTTTATGATCCTTATATCCCATAAAATTGCAGCCTAGTGCTCCCTTCCCCAGGCTGCAGGCAGGAAAGATTCGCTGTGTGACTAAGGAGGGTGAAAACCGAGTCAGATGCTGGGGTGAGAGCCTCCGAGCTGTCCTTACTGGTAAGAGGAGCAGCTTTCCCTCCAGCCTGAGGCCAGAAGCTGGCGTGGAAGCACTCGTGAGCTGTTCCTGCCGGGGAAAGGAAAGGGCAAGCATTACAAATCTGGCTGATAGTGCTGGAGCCAGGAAGCTGCGCTGCACTTCAAAGGGAAAGGGAAGCTCCTGATTTAACCTCTGCAGGACTGACCCTGGGGAGCGCGGAGCCGGGAGGGAAGGAAGCGTGGTGCATCCCCTGGGTGCAGTGGCAGCAGCCACATCACGAGCAAAACGAGGGGGGTCTGCGAGGAGGCCTGAAGTAATTTTCCTCAACGGGATCCTGGCTGTAGGCAGAGAGGCAAAAAAAACCCACTCTTTTCTTAGGCAGACAGCATGGGGGCTGTGGGGTGGAAGCAACGAGCTTTCTGGCTTGTGCTACTCTTCTGCTGTGCCTTGAGGGTGTGCTGCAGCTACTACAGATTTTTTCTTTGATGCTTTCCATGTATTAATCCCTCCAGCATCTTCTGAGTTTGAGAGCATCCCCCTGGTCGTGAAGGATAAACAGCAGCCAAGGGGGTGACTTCAAGACGGATCCAGCAGAAGGGGCTCGTTCTGCTGCTAGGCTGAGCCAGGCTCTCCTCGCAGCCCGAAGCGGTTATCCTCCAGCGCTGCAGAACGAGCTGCTAATCTGCCTTGAAAAAAAAAAAATATATATTAACAGCAAAGCTTTTTGGCTTTGCTCTGTGATGGGGAGGCTCTGAGCAGCTGCTCGGGGGATGCTCGCTGCTTCAGCTGAGGCTGCCATCGAGCCACCAGCGAAATCAGTTGGCATCCAGATCCTACAGCCACTGAGTCTGAGACATTTTGGCTGAGCCTTCCCAATCTGTCAGGGAGTTAAAACTCGGCTAGCTCGTGGCCTGAAATTTCTCTTTGCTTTCTGGAGCACAGATGCAGGAATCCCTCTAGAGCTAGACCTGAAGGCTCCGAACTGGCACCTGTGAGGTTATCTGCTGCATCAGTGCAATCCAAAGCGTGCCCCGTGGGGCTCCAGTAGTTAGACCATTAGCGCAGCCCGTTTTAATGGGCCGTGTCTGATGTCTCCGTGCCTGACAGCAGGAAATTTCCCTTTTCCAATGTTCTCTGAAGATTTTATTAGGCGGTTTTGGATCCGTGGCCTGAATTCGGCTCTTCGGTGAGATTTTCTTCCAGCGCAGCCCTGAGTTCTGTTTGTAGCCCGTGGCTCTCGCTCTGCCACCATTTTGTTCCAGCATTTTTATTTTTATTTATTTATTTTTTTTGTGTGTGTGTGATCTTTTGTTGTCTGGATAGATTTACAAGCTCCTTCTCTTGTCGAACAGGAACAGTGTGAACCACAAGGATTTCCTGAAATAAGTCTTCTTAGGTGCGTTTGAGGTCTATTTCCCAACGATGCTAATAATAAACCAACTTCTGAAACTTAATAAATAACTTTCAGTACAGCTGTTGGAATGTCTCAGGAGTCTTTCATCTAATTCATGAGTGATCAGTTGTCATCTCGGGGCACGTAGGGGCATGGAGGCAAATTCCTTTACTCATCAGCTAACAGAAGTGGAATAACCACACAACTGCTCTAGCTTTTTTTCTTTTTCCTCCTCCAGGGAATAACCACTTAATATTTAAATCAACATGGAATCGATTTAAGTCAATTTTAAGAGATGTCAATTTTAAGAGATAGCAATTTTAGGGATATTTAAGTCAACAGCAGTTGCAGATGGAACCTTCCTGAAAGTCAGGTGTGGAAATAGTGGTTTAAAAACCTGACTTGAAGCGTTGAAAGTTAGTGTCCTGGCTGTATTTTCCTGCATGTCAGAGTGCTGGCTGGGTAGTGCTGCTTTTTTTAAACATTCATTGACCTTCACCCCATATTACTTCTGACGCTTCCAAGAGTTGACACCGGTATTTTACGCCGGGAAACCTTCGTGGCTCTGCCTGGAGAATGGGACAAACGTAAAGCTGGAAGAGCTCTCAGGAAAGTTTCTTCACCCCTTCCTAGGACAACATGCTCTCTGCCCAAGCTGCTCCCAGCAGGCCTTTTTCTAAGCTGTTTTATTGCCAGTCCCAAAAAACCATCAGGGTAAGGTGTTTCCAGAGTTGCCTTTGGCAGTCTCTTCTAATTCATAACTCACCTTTACAGTTTGAAACTTCCTCTTGATCAAAACCTGTCTTGCTGAAGACCTTTGCTGCTTGTTAACTTTTTACGGATGCAGAGGGTTTTCCCTGCACTCCTCCTTTGTAACAAGCCTTCAACTATTTCAGCACTTGTCTCCTCCAAGTCTTCCCTGCTGTAAACCACTCCAATCCTTTCAGCGCCTCCTTTTGTTGTAGGTGTTTTCTAGGCTTTTTGCCTTTGCCCTCGGGAAGTTTCATTTTTCCCAACTCTTTTGTAGGAGATCAGCCAGCGTTTTCAGATGACTCTTCCTGATTTGGGTGGGATTTGCTGCGTTCACCCCATGTGCACCACCACCAGCCCTGAGCTGTGCGTAGTTCCCTAGGCACAAACGTCCCTGGCAGCAATTTGTCTGATCCAGACGAGATCAGCATCTAATTGATTACTTGCAGGCTAAGTTTACTTTCTTGTAATGTGCGTGATGTAAATCCTACTGAATGTTTTTAGCTGTTTGGACACCTGAGTAAATCTGTGTAACAGCCTCATGCAGGGCTGGCCAGTAAAACTGGATGGCAACAAGTCTTCAGGTGCTGGGTTACCTTCCCTTGGAGCCTTTCTGTTTCATCTGAGCAAGAAATTAATCCTCTAGCTGTGGTCTGACCCGAGCAATTTGCTGAAGGTGCTCTGCTGAATGCTTCTGCAAAGAGCCCGACGAGGTTTGGAGCTGTGAAAATCCAGCAGTGCTAACGATGATCTGAGGGCTTTGAGGCACCCCGAGCCAGCCTGGATTTGAAGCTTGGCAGCAGCAGGAGCTCCAGGGCTGTCCCTGAGCTTGTCTGGCTCACTTTGTCCACCTGCACGTTCAGAAGGCTTCCAGCTTAGCACTGCTGTGCTGCGGGCTAGCTGATCCCTTCTGGGACTTCCCCACTGGAAGTCTCTGCTCACGAGAGATTGATTTTTGATGGCAAAGAGCTGGAGGCAGTGCCCCAGCTTCACAGCAGCTCTACAGCCACTTGTGTCCTAAGGAGATGTTGCCCCTGTGGCATGGGTGAGAGAAATATCAGGGCTTCTTTCTTCTTCCCCTGTTTGTCTCCTGCTGCGCTGATGTTACCCAGACGTTGGCAATAAATAACCTGCATTTTATGGCCCAAACACCAAAGTCAGAGCAATCTCAGCTGAAAAATTGGCTGTTCGACTGCCTAGATTTAGGGCTGGGGGGGGGGGAGGAAAGCTCTATAAAATCATCTGGGAATCATAACAGCCCAGATTTTTTTTTTTTTTTTTATCTGCAGCAGTTGCAGGGCTGACTAACCCGACGCGCAGATGTTAGGCTTTTACGGGCAGGATGTTTCAGCACCGTGGGTATTCACCAGGCTGAGCTGCGGGGTGAAATTACCCCTCTGGCATCCCGAGCTGGGCCCGTGCCTCATCAACCTGCTGCATCAGGCGGTGGCTCTGTGCCCTCTGTCTCTCCTGGCAGGTGACCCGAGCGATGTGCTCACAGCAGGCGATGTTTGCATTCCCCTGCCTGTGCCTACGAGTGCTTGCAGGCAGAAAATGAAGTTCTTTTTTGCAAGGAAAAAAGCCATTGGCTTCGTTTCCCTTTGCACAGAAGCCCCTTGTGCTGGGGAGGCTTCTCTGATTTCTGCACGCTGCCCTTCTCGGTGGTTAGAGAGCACCAAGGGGGGTTGTTCTCCTCTTCCTGCTGCTGACATCAACAGCGAAGGGTGTGAGACGAGGAACCAATTCTGGCACCTGCTGAGATGAACTTTAGGGTGGCTTCTGCTTGCTTTCTGCTGGAAGCATTTAAGGACGGGGTCCTGCAAAGTAAGAGAGGAATCCAGCACCGTGAGCTGGGTGCTGCAGTCCGACAGAGGGTGTGTGATGCTCTCAGGAGTCCTGAGCACCTTTGATTGATTTCCTGATGGTGTTCGATGGCTTCTTACCGTTTTCCCTTGATGCCCAGTGCTCTGGCAGATGTGCTCGCTGTTCAGTAACAGGAATTGGTTCGCAGGCCTGCTTCGTGGATTAGAGCTCCAGTTGCAGCCAGCAGATCCCACAGGAGAGCTGGAATCTGCTTCGATGGCACCGCCTTGCTGGTTTGGGGCACGCACCTGCACTGTTTTCCTCTGGTTTTGGGTTGTAATTAACAGGATGCTTGGCCACGTGCCCGCTGATCCCTCCTCTGCCCTCGGCGACCCGAGCTGAGGCGTTCTGACCGCTGAAGTTTCTCTTTTAGCTCCAACAAAAGGCAGGAGCCTCCGAAGACCCCGACCACTCCCAAAATCACCACCTTCCCTCCGGCGCCCGTCACCTGCGATGCTGTCCGCAACAAATGCAGGGAGATGCTGACAACGGCTCTACAGGCTGACGGTGAGTGCTGGGGGAAACCCCGCGTTGCCTCAAATATTCAAAACATTTAAAATATTTAAAATATTTGAAATATTTAAAATGTTTCACAGCTCCTGGTGCGTTCTGCCAGAATCCTCTGCACTTAGGGTCAGTGCCAAGTTCGGCACCTCTTAGCTAGGCTCTTCTGGAGCTGCCTTGTGGAAGGATTATTGCTATCAGCTCGGTTTAGCCCCCCCCTCATCACCCTTTTGTCAGGCTGGCTGGCACCGCAGCACCTATAGATACACGGATACGGACCTGGTAACTAATTAGCACGGTAATTAAGAACACGGGGTCACGTTTGGTCTTCTGTTCCGCAGCCTGTGGTGGGCGGGTCTGGCCAGCAGTTTGGTCTCCAGGTGTGCAGGTATTTGCTTCCCTTTCCAGGTCTCAGTCTTGCCTGGTTGCTGTAGAGCGAAGCTGGCATCTCTGCTCACCCCAGGGGCACAGAGCGAAGCCGTAACTCGCTGTGTGGGATTTGTCGGTAACGGTGCTCGTGCCAGCCCCCTCCTGCACTCAGATCCCCCCTGCCCACGCAGGCTGGAGCTGCTTAAACACCGGGGTCCTCTGCGGATCTGGGTTCTGCTTGCACTCGTGCCGTGCCACCTAAAACAGAGGCAGCTGCAGGTGCTCAGCGTCTCCGGCAGGCTGATTTTGAGCACCTCGAGCCGAACGCGTGCTTGAGTCCAAGTTGCAGGTCCTCTTGGAAAAGGGGGATCTGCCCAAGCACTGCAGAGTTTAATTTGAAGCCAAGGAACGGAGGCAGCAGATGGAGAAGGTCACAGAGTTGTTCTTTCTAGCCTTGCTCTGTGTGTGTGTGTGTGTGTGCTGCATTAAGTGCTCTGTGCAACTCCTAGAAAAACCCTTTCCGTAGGAAGCCTGGGAATTAGTCCCCTCAAATCTGCTGCTGAGCTCAGCCCGGTTCTGCGCCGCTTTCCTCTGCTTTGTGGTGGTGGTTGCCATACCCAGTGTCCCAGCTCAGAACAGGTTTTTGCACTCTGCTGCTGTTTAATTGGCAAGAAGCAGCACGGGACAGAAAAGGGCAGGTGGAACCCTGAGCTGAGAGCAAAAACGAAGGCTTGGTTTCGATGCTGCCTGTCCTCAGGCTCTGTCAGATCTGGTCTGAGCGGAGCCACTTCTGTTTGACACCGATATCTGGTGGGAATCAGTTCCTTCCTGGTTGATTGCGACTGTGGCAAAAACACGTGGGATATGGGGAAAAAACACGTGGGATATGGGAAAAAAACACATGGGATATGGGAAAAAAACACATGGGATATGGGAAAAAAACACATGGGATATGGGAAAACTTCTGCGGGGCAGGTTCTCGTTAGCTTTGCGGAGTCCTGGTGGAGAGGCGGAGGGCACAAACTGGCTGGATTTGCTTGTTCTCATCCCTGCTCTTTTCAGAAGGGTCAGAGGGTGCCTAGAGCAAAGGCCGCGGTGCCTTTTGATGGAAAGAGCACGTAAATCAGAACAGCAAGCTATCTGGCTTTGTATCTCCCAAACACTGAGCCCAGGGACCCCGTGCCTGGTTGGAAAGCGCTGACCTTCTGTTTTCTTGCCTTCCAGACGACTACGTTGCCATCGGCGCTGACTGCGAGCACATAGCAGCCCAGATTGAAGAATATATCCTTGCTGTGCTGGGCTTCCTCGAGGGCCTGCGTGTCTCCAGGCCGTGAATTTAAGGAGCTGAGAGGAGAATCGGGGCGCTCTGGCTTTGTGGAAAGGTTCTGACGCAGCTCTGCTTGTCGGGGCTGTCAGCTTCCAGCTCGGCTGTGCTCTGGGGCACTCAGGAGCCAGCAGCAGTGCTGGGAGCTCAGGGCAGAGCCCTTGCTGGTGTGATTGGCACAGAGATTTCCTTCCTGTTCACACCATCGTGGGCTCGCGTGGCCCAAGTTCTCCTTCCTGTCAAAACCTTATTTCCTGCTCCCAGCTCTGCTTCCAAAGGCTTAGCATCTGTCCTGCGCCTCGCTCTTGAGAGCAGTGTGCTCACAGGGGGTAAAATAAGCGGGGAAGACGGAGCAGCAAGCGTAGAGTTGGGTGTCGCTGGGGATAATTGTGGAGCTCGCCTTGGCGTGGTGGCTGTGGGGTGCAGCTGGGCTCTCTCTGGAGCATTTTGTGCCTGCCTCGCTGCGGGGGAGAGCAGGTTGAAGAACCAGAGCGTGACTAAAAATACAGATTGTTTCTAGCACAGTGCCAAAGCCCCTGGTCTCCGGGATCACCTAAGGCTGTTCTCAAACACAGTGTGAATTTCCCAGAGCGGAGCCTGCCTTTTGCTTCCAGCACCGTGGTCTGTGTCCTGGCAGCAGTAAACGCTCCCTGTAGGTGTAGGATGTGCTTGGAGGCTTCGGGGTTGGCTGGAATTTCCTTGACTGCCGCGTACGCATATACCAGGACATCAAGAACACTGACATGAAGTACAAAAACCGCGTGAGGAGCCGCATCTCCAATCTGAAGGACTCCAAAAATCCCGAGCTGAAAAAGAACGTGCTGTGCGGGGCCATTACCCCCGAGCAGATTGCGGTGATGACCTCGGAGGTGAGGAAACCCGAGCGGGGTTGGTTTCAGGGTTGCCCCAGTGCATGGGGAGGAAGCTAGCCGTGGGGATTGCAGCGTGGAGAGTCTGTTGGGATGTCAGCTCATCACAGGGGTCTACACACAGGCCAGTAACCAAAACCAAAAGGCTTTCTGGCTTAACAGCCATCTCTTGGGCCCTTCTGTCCCCTTGGTTCCTTCCCCTGCGGCAGGTGTGGCGGTAAAACTGGGCAGATGTGATTTTATTGCTTTTTTTTTTTTTGAAAGGAAATGGCCAGTAACGAGCTGAAAGAGATCAGGAAAGCCATGACGAAAGAAGCGATCCGGGAGCATCAGATGGCCAAGACAGGAGGGACGCAGACCGACCTCTTCACCTGTGGGAAGTGCAAGAAGAAGAACTGCACCTACACCCAGGTGAGTCCTCCTGCTCCTCCAGCCTCCCCAGGACACGATCTGTCACGGTCCTGAGCTCGTACAGCTCCTGGACAGGCCCCGCAGCGTGGCAGAAATTTTGCTGCTGGTGGAGAGAAGCTTTTTGCATGCTTGGGGCCCTCTAAAACGCAGCGCTGATGCTTCTGCATACACCTTTCGTTGGAGCTTGTGTGAGTTTCTTGGTTCGTTTGTACAAAAGCTGTTTTGCATCTGGAAGAGCAGGGATTTGTGCAGCACCGAGGAAGATTTCAAGAGCAGCCTGGGAGAGCTGAAAGCAGGTGCTGGGGGTGTGACGGTTCAGAGGAGGAAGGAGTGGGTAGCGCAGAGGAGAGAGGCTGCAGAAACCGAGGCAGGCACGGCGACGGTATTAAAAGCGCAAATCAGGAACGTAGCTAAGCTACAGCTGGACAGATCCCAACTCCTTTAAACTAAAACACGAAGCAGGTGAAATATCAATAAGGAATAAATGCAGTGGTGTGAGCAGGCAGCGGCAGTTCCTTCCCCTCGATGGACAGCTGCTGGAAGCCTCGTACGTTGCCGGCGCGTTTTAGTTCCCGTGTTGGTGCCAGGCATCTGGAGATAGATGCGCCTCTGCTGTGAGTCAGTGCTGCAGAATGTGCAGATACCCAAAAATGCACCAGCGACCACGCGATTGCTACTGCCTTTGCCGAGTGGGCGCGCCCGAAACGCGCGTGCAAGCCCCTTGACGTGCTTGGATGCGATGTGCAAACACAGAGGAGAGCCAGGGTGTGCCCTGGGCTCGGCAGCGGTCCTGCAGCCCGCAGCCTGCCCCAGGAATTCCCTGCCTGAGCTCTGCTGCTCCCCTCAGCAGCTCGTGGGCCCCGAGCTCTGCTTGTCGTGGGCTGGAGTCCGACTGCTCGGAGCTGGGGCAGGTCACGGCAGCATCTTTTCAGCAGAAATATAAGAAGAAAAAAACAAAAAGCCTTTTTTTTTTATTAGTTTTTCCAGAGAAGAAACAATTGCTGGTACTGACATGTTCTACATTTCAAGTAGGTGAACTGGCATTTGTGAAAGCAGCCAGAGCCCGGCAGTAACATCGGGTGGGAATTACAGAATTTAGCCATCCAGCGTGCTTGCAAAACATGTTTAGTTTGCATCATGCAAATGCTATGGCTCTTGCACGCTGGGTAATTACACATGTAGATCACCATAATTACCCTCGGCATAGCTCTGCTGTCTGACTCGCGCAGGGAGTGCCAGGATTTTGAGCGCAGACCTGGTGTCTTGTGGTACTCAAATGCCATGAAAATCGGGTTTTTAGCAAACCATGTGTTTCTGGCGCGAGCCAGCCAGAGGCAGCCGCCACATCTGGGTTAAATATCAGAGTTCCTTAATGGCTCAAACACAAACCAGACGAGAAATGTGCAGAACCTGGTAACCCGGAGTCTGTTTCTGGGAGGCCAGGACCTGGGACTGGGTCTGTAAACGGGAGGAATGGCTTTGAGTGCTTTTTTATGTGTTCCCGTGGAGCGAGTGCTTGATGGGCCGAGGGCTTTGCGGCCTCCCAGCCAGCTGCATCCATCCCTGCGTGGGGCTGTGGGTACTGCCAGAGCCACCCAGAAAAAATGGGCAGCACAGGGCTGAGCAGGGAAGCTGCTGCCCCAAACGAGTCGCTCAGACAGCGAGGGGTCTTTAGGCAAGAATCTCCTCAAGCAGCTGCTGCTGAACGCCGGTGGGATCGTTTTTTGCTGCTGCCTTGGTCAAAACCACAAAGAAAAGGTGGCTGTGAGGGGAGATCAGAGCCCGAGCTGCTCCGTTGTGTGATTCTTCGGGGAGATGCAGGGCTCTGGCAGCAGTTGCAAATCCTTGAGGATGCTCCAGGCCAGGGGAGCAGTTTGTGTGCTGTAGGGGTGTGTGCTGGTGCCCTTCGTGGGTGTGTTTTGTGCCTGGTGGGGCAGCTCTCTGGTTCCTACCCGTGGCCTTTCAGCACCAGACGTTGAAACTGCTCTGCTCTGTGCCCGCTGTACCCTGGGCACGCTGGCAGGCGGCTGTGGCTGACGCTGGCTTAATGGGTCGTGATTTATCCGGGCGTTTCCACGAGAACGGGGAGCTCGGCTTAGCCGCAGGATTGGGAATCCTCCGCGGGGTCGGAGAGCGTGTGTGTGCATGTGGAAACTCGTGTGTAAAACAATAACCAGATCCGTTTCGCAGGGAGGCTCCCTGTGCTCTCCCAGGCCTCGGAGTCTCGATGCTTTCTGCCGGTGCGACCAGATGGCCGGCAGAAACCCTCGGTGGCCGTCGAGGAGCTGCTCTGTGAGCCCCGCGCCGAGGCCGCCGGCGGTGCTCAGCTCTCCTTTCCCTCGTGTCCTCCCCCAGGTGCAGACCCGCAGCTCCGACGAGCCCATGACCACCTTCGTCGTGTGCAACGAGTGTGGGAATCGCTGGAAGGTAGCACACCAAGGATATTACTGGCACTGAGGGGTGTGATAGGGTAGCCGTACCCACGATGCTGCAGATGCTTAGCTGCTGTCCTCAGAGGTGCTTGCCAAACGCTGCCTGGCTCTAGCGAGCGATCTTTCCTCCCAGCACAGAGGCAAGAACTCCTGGGTTCATCCCATCTCTGCCGACCAGCTGGGGCCGTGTCTCACGTCCACCTTCCCCATCTCCTTCCTCACATCCCCGCTGCTGCCACGACCAACTCCACAGCGCTTTTCTCGCTCCCTCCGCCACCCAAGAGATGGCGGTGATGACATCGTGTGGGATTTTTTTTTAAAAAAAAAAAAAAAAAAAAAAAAAAAAAAAAAAAAAAAGCTCTTTTATACCGTGTGCAGAGCTTGGATGTGAGCAGAAATCTCCCCGTTGATGGTGAGCAGAATTGGCACGGCTACAAAGTGCCAGAGCCGCAGCTGAGAGATTCCAAGGGGAGCTCTGTTCAGCCCCTGCTGCAGGGGGCTGAGCGCCGCCTCCGCGCAGCCCCCGAGCCCTTGCCAGCTTCCGAAACAAGAACCGTCATCCGGATCCCCATCTTCTAGGCAGCATGACCTGCACCTCCCCTTGGTAGTGAAGGCTTTCTAATCAGGGTTTAAACTCCCTTCTCTTGCAGTTCTGCTGATATGTGCCATGGCCCGCGAGCGGCAGCCAAACGAGAGCGCAACCTCCATCCGCCAGCTCCCACGGCAATTGTGTTTTGTGTCCCGAGTGAGTTTGCATTGTCACGCGCTGCGAGCAGCCGCGGGGAGGCCTGCCCGCCTCTCTGCTCGGGCCGTGCTGGAAAAAAGCCGCTCTTGTGGGCTGACGGCGTGGCGGGAGCAGCTCACTAAACACACTTAGCTGTTATTTTCTCATCTTTAAGCGAGTCCGGTCACGTTTTCTTCAAAAACTAATATTAAACGTTTGTCAGTTTCTGACTTTTTTTATTTCAACCGTCTGGGTGCAGCGCTTTGCCTTCGCGCCTGGAAGCGTGGCGGGGAGGCGGTGGCCGGAGGGCCGGGAGCTGCTCGTTGCTCGGAGCACCAGAAAGCAAGAAGCTGCTCCCGGGTGCGCCCTCGGTGCTTCCAGTCAGCCCATAAAACCATCAGAGCAGCTCCTGGGGCACTGGGGGGCAGTGCTGGCCTTCCTCACCCGGCTGAGGTGATGGAACAGAGCTTTTGGGGCAGCGAGGAGCTCTGCTGGGTATCGGTGGCATCCAGGTGATGCAGACCTTGTGATTTCACCCCTTTCGACGCCCACGGCATGGGATTGCTGCACAGAGGTCGGGAACATCGCTCTCCACAGCGCAGCAGCCTGAAAGCACGGACAGCAGCCGCCAAAAAAAAACATGTTGGAAGTTTAGAGGAGCAGGGAAGGGAGGAAGGTGTGCTCAGCCCACCAGAAGTTTGCGTTTCCTAGAGCTCCATCCCTCTGTGGAAGGGAGATCTCACAGCCAAGAGCTCTGTGGTGACCTTGCGGGGACCTGCGGGATGGGGCTGTTGGTGGGGGGCAACCACAACCTGCTGGGGAAACTCTCCCCTCACAATAGCTTTTGGTCTGAGGTTTAATTCCTCTTCCCTTCTCTTCTTTCCTCGCTTTTGGCCGGGGTGGTGCAGCGCTCAGGGGACCCCCACGAAGCTCTCTGAGCGCTGTGCAGCTCTCCCCTGCACTTCAGCAGCACGGGAGCGTTTGCAGCAACATCTCACAGCCTCGCTGCCCCGTTCCGGAGTGAAAAACAAGAATTTCCACGGGCTTTTCAGCATGCCAGACAGCAGACATTCACCAGAGACCTTGGAGATGCTTCGAGGGGAGTAAGCAGCCACATGAAAGCCACGGAAAACGTGCTCGCAGGCCCTTTGAGGGCTGTGTTCCTCTGGAGGCAGCGATCCCGACAGGATCCTTCGCTCAGGGCTTTCACTTCGCGGGGTGCAGCCAAGTCTCCCAAGAAGGAAAAAGATTCAAAGATGCTGACAACTTGTTAAGCCTCACGAGTCTTGCGGCGGATGGGATTATTCGAGCCAGGCTTGTGAGGGAACAGTGTCCTCACAGTAATTCTTTTTTTTTTTAAAAAAAAAAAAGCTTCAGGATCTAAACCCGAAGCTGGCCAAGGCGCTCTGGCTCGTGCGCTGTGAACGGGAGCCAGCTCGTTACCAGTTGCTGTTGCTTTTCTTCTCGTCTCACTGCACGGGGGGGATGTTGAGCTCGGGTGCAGTTTGCTGACAGCCCCCAGTTGCAAAAGGAGCTGCAAAAACAGGAGGGGATGCTCAAAAGCTGGGGGCTGTTCCCCCATGGCGGTCCGGGAGGGGGAAGCTGTTGGGTAGGGAGGTGTCTCAGCGGGAGAGGGTCCCCTAAAAGAAGCTTAAAAGCAGCAGGAGTGGGAGCTGGGGAGGAATTGGGGTCTGTTGGGGTGAGCGGAGAGGGTCCGACCCCCTGCCATGCCTTTAAAACAGCTTCAGGGCTGCTCAGCATCCAAACCTTGCACCAAACTGATTTTGGGGATGTTCTGCAAGCAAGGCAACGAGGCAAGCCCAGACTCAGAGGTAAAATCTCTCCGGTTTGGGGTCCGAGCTCTGCCCTGCTGCGCTCCCTTGGCTGAGCCCCTCATCGCTCCCGAGCATGAGCAGGGAAAGCCCCGGGCAGCGAGGCTGCTGCTTTGCTGCTCTCCTACCCACCACAAACCTTACCTTGGGTTTTATACGGCTGCTGGGAGCAGGAGGGGAGCTGCCACCCCGCTGGGGCTCGCATGTCGGTAAGAAACAAGCACCAAAAACCCCGACATTCCTGAGCCAACCGCCCATCTCTGGGCTCTCTCAAAAAAACTCCCTTTTGCTTCAGCTGCGTTTCCAGCTTGGCAAACAGCACCGCGTTCACTGAGCTGAATTTCCACCCAGTCACACCACTAGGAAGGAAGGAAACAGAACCAAAAAAAAAAATAATAATAATAAAAAAAAAAAAAGCTGGGAATTTTTTTTGTTTGCTTAAAAAATACCTTCAATAAAAAGAACCAGGGCTTCTTTTCTTTTTTTTCTTTTCTTTTTTTCTTTTTCTTTTTTTTGAAAAGGGAGGGGATGAACGTGGAGCCCTGGGGTGTTGGATGGGGCTGGCAGAGGGGGCAGCTCCGGGACACCCCCTCCCCGCTCTCCGAGTGCATCTTTGGGGCCAAATCCCTACCGCTGGGATCCTTCTGGAGGCTGAGCCCCTCGGGCTGCCTCCCTTTGCCCCCCCCGGAGCAGCTCTCCCCCAGCAGGACGTGGGATTTTGTCCTCTCCTGTCCCCTTTTCCAGCCCCGTGATGTCCCCCGGACCTTTTTGGGGACGCAAAGGGGCTGCAGGACTGCTCCCCCCCCCGTCAGACCCTTCAAACAGACGGAGCGAGGTAAACCTGACAAGTTTTTATATGTACACAGACGTCTGTCAAACCCCCCCTCCCGCCCCTCCAGACGAAACCCCCCGCCCTCCTGGTAAAAGCCAAGGAAAAAAAAAAAAAAAAAAAGCATTTAAAATAAAAAGATTTAAAAAAAAACAACAACAAAAAAAAACAACCGACAATTGACCTTCCCTTCCCAACGCCCCCCCCCCCAGAAAGAAAAACCCCAAAAAAACAGTCCCCAAACGGGTCTCAGGTGGGAAACGGGGATGTGCTGTGTCCCCGGGGGGTGGTGGAGAGGGGATAAAGTGACCTCTTCAAAACGGGGGGCGAGGAGGGGCGCGGGGGGGACCCCCGGGTGCTCCCCAGCTCGCTGGGGCCGGGGCAGGGTTCAGTAGTACGGAGCCACCCCGGGGGGGGGGGGGGCTGCGGTGCCACGACCCCCCCCCCATGGAGGATAATCCTGGAGGGTGGCCCTGGGGGGGACCCAAAAACCGGCCTGAGGGTTCGTAGGTAAAAAGCTAAAAACTCAGGGTTGGGGGGGGAAGATTCGGGAGGTTGGCGGGTCCCCAAACCCTCCCGGGGGTGCCGCGTGCCCCGCCGGTGTGTCCCCCACACCCCGTGGGTGGACACCCCCTGTGGGTGCCCCCTTTTAGGACTCGGAGGAGGAGCGGGAGACGCTCTGGAGCAGCGATTTGTATATGGCAGAGTTCAGGAAGCGAGGGTAGGAGTCTCTGTGCATGAGGGTGTAAATCTGCAGCTGCGCGTCGTCGAAGGTGTGCGAGGACGGCTCCTGCATCTTGCGGTTGATCACCTCCCGCACCCGCGAGTCCAGGCTCACCTGGGCACCACAGAGAGAAATTAGGGTTATAATTGGGGAAACCCGGCACCGAAACCCCAAACCCGACACCCCGAGACCCAGCCCTGGGTGAAAACCTCGTGGGGCAGCGCCAAACGGTGGCCCCGTGGCGAGAATTTGGGGACCACCCCGGTGCCGTGCCGGCAGGACGGCTCCATCCCTGGTAAATTACTGGGGACGGGGTGTGAAATGGGCTCGCACGGGGCTGGTTTTGGGGTGGTGTTGTCCCCCCCTGTCCCCTCGCTGGGTGCTGGGTTGTGGCTCGGGGTGTCCCCACCCGGGGCTGCTGCAGCATCTCCTCGGCCCGCTGGTGCCCTCGTGAGGCTCCGGCCCCGCAGCACAGCCCGGCTGAGCCATGGGCCAGCGCTGCGAGGAGCTTTGGGATTGGGATTGGGATTGGGATGGGGATTGGGGACGTTGCTGTGCACGAGCAGGGGGCAAAGCCTTCACCCTGTGCTGTCCCAGGGGGTTGGCACGATCCCTCCACACCCCGGCTCTCCTCCTGCTGAACCAGCGTCCCCAGCGCATCCCCGACACCCCAAACAGCCCCGCGGGTGCTTTTTCCCTAACAAAACCGCCCCCAAAACCCCACTTTTACCCCGCACGACCCCTTCCCGAGCTCCGGAGGGGCCCCGCCCCGTACCTCCTTGGGCGAGAGGATGGAGATGTAGTCCTCGTAGATCATTCTGGCCTTCTCGTCGATGGTGTGTTTGTTGCACTCGGTTTTGAGCTCCTCGCACGCCAGCCAGAAGAGCATGTTCTCCTCGCTGTACTCAGTCCTCAAGAACTCCCGGAAGACGTTGCGGCCCGCCGGGCTCTTCATCAGCTTGTCGAAGGACTGTGCCCAGCCCCGCACCTCCTCGGGCGTGGGTTTGGCGCTGCGGGGTCACCGGGATTGGGGGGAGGCAAGGGGAAAAGCATTACCGCCGGAGCGGGACGTGGGATGGGGCTGGAGGGCTGGGGATTCCCCACCCGTGGCTCCGTGCGCATCCCTACAACAGGGATGGTCCCAGGGGACCCCCAAACCACCCCAAATGCACCCCCTGTACGCCTGCTGCTCAGGCTCCGCTCATTGCGGGGCTCCCGGAGCTCCCCAGAAGCGCTCACGGGGTTTGTCCGGGCTCTGTTCGGCCAGGCTGGACCCTGGGCTCGGTTTAAGCTGAATTTCCCCAAATTAGACCCATTTTGCTGCCGGTTTTGCACAAAGACAGGAGGGAGCACAGTGCTGAGCTGCACTGCTGGCAGGTCTGAGCCACTCGGGGAGAAACCAAGCCCAGAGCACAGCTACTCCCTGCAAACCCACCTCGTTACAGCAAGGCAGGGGCAGTAATTACTGCTGGCTAATTAACACACCTGACCCCTGGGTGCTGCACCAGGTGCTGCGCAGAGCACCCACGGGTGGGCTGTGTGTGTGGGGGTCCATCCCGTGCCCGAGGGAGCAGGGGCTTGGTGCTGGCACCCCCGTCCTGACCCCCGTGGGTGCCACAGGAGGCTCGGCGCACGGCTCCCCGTGCCGTGCCGTGCCAAATTGTGCCGTGCCGTGCCAAATTGTGCTGTGCTGTGCCAAACTGTGCCGTGCCATGCCCCCGGCGCTGCCCCTGCACTCACCACGCTTCACAGTTTGGGATGGTCTCCAGTTTGGTCTCCCGAGACGCCCTCCATGCTCGCTCCCGGTCCTCGTTCCTAACGGGGAGACAGAAAGGTAGAAACGGGCGGCAGGGGCCGGGGCTGCTGCCCCCACCCCGTCCCCGATAACTCCTGGATGAGAGATTTCCTCCCTGGGCACCCACACCCCGCACCCCCGGCTCTTCCCCGGGTGCAGCAGCGCCCTGCCCGCCCCCAGCACCCCGGCTCCCTTCTTGTGCAATTCCACCCCGGTCGTGCAATGGTTTCCTGCGCTCGGGGCACCGCTGAACCGGGGCTGAACCGGGGCCGGGCAGCAGCACCCGCAGAGATCAGCAGCCAGGTGCAGCCGGCGTGCACCACGCCACCAAAAAGTGGCTGCAGGACGCTGCGGGCAGGGTGCTGGGCTGGGTTATCGCCCTCTCCAGCTGCCAGCGGCTCCCGGTTTGTGCAGGAAGCGTGCAGCAGGGATAAATTTGGGAAGGCCACGGGCTGAACCCTGCACCCTCGGTGCGCCGGGGATGCCCCAACCCGCAGCCGGAGCGCACGCACGACGGAGACACCGGGGCACCGGCGTCCCCCCTGCGTCCCCAGCTCCTCGCCCCCACGGTGCGAGAGGAAAGCGGCCTCCAGCCAACTTCCCCCCGCGAATTTCGGAGCCCGGCGCCAACCACAGAGCTTCCTGCTTGCGACACTGCCCCTCGGCGCTCGCACAACGTCGGCCCTGCAAACTTCTCCCCCCCCCTCGGCAGCGGGAGGGTGGGCGAAGCCGTCGCGCGGTGGCTGCGGCTGCGGGCACGTCCCTGCCCACGCTGTCCCCAAAGGGTTTGTCACCCGGCCCCACTGAGCCCGGGGATGGCTCGTCCCGGTCCTCGCTTGCTTTCTGTGGGGTTTTTCTGTCCCGTTTCTGCTCGTGAGCTCTCGCGGACACCGAGGAGGGAGGCAGGGAGGTGGCACGCTGCCCGTGCCCGAGTGTCACCGAGCCTGGGGCTGGCAGCGAGGGGAGCTGGGAGCTGCTCCGGGGCCTCGCCGCGTTGGGAGGTGGAGGAAATGGAGCTGGCGAGGAGCTGGGGCCCCAAGGACACGGCAGAGGCTTGCAGGACCGAGGTGTGGCAGTGCTGCGGAGGTTTGCAAAGCGCTGGGGTGTGCCGTGGGGGTGCACAGGGCTCAGCTCCAGGTCTGGATGCTCCTCTGGGCTTGATGCTGTCGGTGGCCACAAAGCCTGAAGCTGCTGCGGAGTCATCAGGGATCTCAGCGGGCTGACGCAGAGGATGGAGAAGAGCAGACGGGCTCCCCAAAATCCGGTCATCCAGCGAGAAAAGGGAGCCGGGAATCCTCGGAGAGGAGGGGAGGCGCAGCCGACGGCGAGCAGCTGGTGGTGGCTTGGTTTCGGGCAGCACCGGGGCCCAGCTCTGCACAGCACCACGCACAGAGCTCCTGCTCCTGCCCGGAGCAGCCGGGTGCTCCAGGAGGGGGGCCAAGATTTGGGATGAAGCCGGAGGGCAGCGGGGCCCAGCTCCTCGCTCTGCTGCCTCCTGCTTCCCACGCGCAGCCCGGCCGGGGACTTCCAGCCCCAGCAGCGCCCTTAATGCAGCGCAGGACGAGGGTTCCCGGTGCTGCTTTCCGCTCTAGATATTTTAAAAGCCTTGGCTGAAGGGAAGGAGCCGTGGTGCGCCGAGGCTTGGCTGCACAGAGCGAGCTCCCCGGGCTCTGCACAGATTCCAGCAACGTGTGCACCCCTCCCCAAAACAGCCCAGCTGATTTCCCGGTCCCCTCCAGGTCCAAACACCCCCTACAAACCCCACGAGCACAGAAACACCCCCGAGGTGAGGGAGGAGGGGACACACACGTACCACGAGCAACTGCAGCAGCAGCACCAGCAGAAGCAGCAGGCGTTGGGGCGGTGGTTGCTGGCGGGTTGCACCGTTGTCGGAGAAGTCTCATGCCGGGACATCGGAAGGGGTGTCTCTGTGGACGCGGGTCCTGCGTACTGGAGGGCACACGGAGAGGAGGGTGAGCGAGCCGCGGGCAGGACACCAGCACCAGTTTTCCCCCCCAAAAAAAGCAGTTTTGGGGTCCGTGCTGTGGGTGCCACCGCCGGTACGAGCACGGAGCCGAACGCGGGACCCCAGCACCGTGATTTATTTTGGGCTCCCGCTCGCCAACATCCCCCCACCCGGCCCCGGTCTCCGTCTCACCTGCGTCCCAGCCTCATACACGGTGGACGTGGGGGGGTCGTGCTGCGGGGGCCCTTCTGCTGCTCGCCGCTCCTCCCAGGCTGCGGGTCGTGACCCGTGGCGCCGGCACGGCCCCGCTAGCGTCCCTGCAGCCTCCTGGATGGAGCCTGTGGGAAGCCAGAGGGGGGGCACCGCGTTACCCCCGTGGCCAGCACCCATCCCCGCGGGGAGCAGCTCGGGCAGGGCTGCTCCATGCTGGGAAGGGCCCTTGGCAGGCTGCGGGTTGGGGCACGGCGGGCAGAAACGGGGCAAGAAAAGGAAGTGAAAAGGAAAGGAGGAGGGGAAAGCCAGGCAGCGGGTGCGCTCCACGCCACGCTGGGACCCCTCTGGTGCTTTGCTGGCAGGGTGATGGTTGAGCCCTGCCGGGCACCCATGGGTGCGGGGCTCCTGGGGGCTGCTCTGGGCTGGCCCCAGGCTCGATGTCCCCAAATTTTGGCTCTGCCCTGCTGTGTTTGGCTTACAGCAAGGGGGTTGGGGGTGCTGAGCTCCGCACGCAGCAGCGGGGCCAGGCGGGGAGCGGGGCTGAGCCTCGCCCACCCCCGGCCGTGCCCCCGTGCCATGGCTGGGCCCCAGGGAGCCACATTTTGGGGATGGGGAAGTCAGAGCTGCTCTGCGGCATCATGTGAGTGGAAGGAACCGGGGGGGGGAAGTTCTCTGAGCTCCCGGCACCAAACCAGACCCGACGGGTGCCAAACACTGGCCGAGCCCGGAGCTCTCCGTCACGGCTCACCCCACTCGCCCACCCCACAGCCCTCGGCAGCCCTGTCCTGAAGCAGCCCCGACCCCATTGCCCCTCATCCCATCCCCCTGGGTCAACATCCTGCCACGGGTCTGGGGTTTTGGGGCCAGGCTGAGCAGGGGGATGCTGGTGGCAGGCGCTCGGAGCCGTGCACCAAGGCTGCAAGGACCGGGGGCTGCGCTCGTCCCCTCCCTGGGCACGGCCACCCCATGGCAGAGCCTTCAGCGAGCTCCTGGCCCCGGCCCTTGGAACCCTCCCGCTGGCTCCCCTCGCTCCCACAGGAACTAAAAAGGAGCGAGGCTGTGTTTCTCTCCCAATTGTCCCTATTTATAGACCCGAGTGCTGGCAGGACGGCTGTGACCTTGTCACCCGGCTCGGCAGCGGGCTCCGCGCCCTCAGACAGCGCTGCTGTCAGGTGCATTTCAAAATCCTCATTTTTTTTTCATGTTTTTTCTTTTTTTTCTTTTTTTTTTCCCCCCCTTGGCTTTGCTTCTCCCAGACCCACCCCCTTCACTCCCCCCCAGCCGCTCTCCCCCCCTGCCCGCAGGCAGCAAAATCCTCCAGCAAACCGGCAGCGACCGGGGCGCGAATTACAGCAAGGGGGCCGCGGGGACGGGGCAAACACGGGGGAAAAAACGGGTGCAGGGAACACCCTGATCCAGGCGGCCCTGGGGCAAAGAGCAGGAGGCCGTGGGGTGGCCGAGGCTTGGGGACAGGGGGACGGGGCCGCAGGGATGGGGCCACCGGGGCCAGCGGATCAGGAAGCGGGGCCGCGCGGTGCCGGAGGGGAGGCGCGGGTGCGCACGAGGCTGCGAAAAGAGGAAGGCGGCCGAAAAGGGGACGTTTCCCAAGCAGAGGCAAGAGACGCCCCGACAGCCACCCTCGTCCCCACCCAGGCAGCTCCCCGAGCTCCCCGGGGGCTTCGCCCGGTGCCGCCCCGCAGCTCTCCCCATCCCAACGCAGAGCGCACCAACAGTGGGGCCGTGGCCGTGCCACCCCGGTGCTTTTCACAGCTCCAAGCCCCCTTTTTTGGCTGCGCACGACAGAAGCTGCCCCAAAATCGCTTTGGAAGGGAAATGTCCCCTTCCCCAGGCCGGCTGCCTCCTTATTGGGGCCACCGTGGTGTCGGCTCAGCCCCCAGGCACCATGTGGCACTGCTGGCCCTGGCCAAAGGCACCAAAATCGCCCTGTAGCGGCTGCAAGAGGCCCCACGCACCCCGACACCGCGCAGCAAAGCCACAGCGAGCGCTGACCCGAGCGCTGACCCAAGCGCTGGGGGTGATGCCCCCGCACGCACCCCGTGCTCCCCGAGCTGGGCACGGTGCCTGGAGCCACCGTGGCAGCGCCGGGGCATCCTCCTCATCCTCCTCTTCCTCCTCCTCCGGCCACAAATCGGGGCGCAACCGAGCGCCGCGCCCCGCGCCCGCCCCGGCCCCGCCTCGCCGAGCCCCCCTGCACCCACCCGGCCCCCGTTGGGACGTCCCAGGGGCAGCCCTGACGTCCCCAAAGGGGCCACCACCGCGGCGCATCCGTCCCTACCTGCGCTCCGGCCATCGCCACGCCGCCGCCGGCACCCGGCTGGGCTCGGCCCGGCAGCCTCAGCGGCGGGAGCGCGGCATCGCCCGGCTCGGCGGGCAGGGAGACGGGAGAGAAAAGAAGAAAGTAAGAGAAAAGAAAAGAAGCCGAACACATCCTCTCACAGGAAAGGGAGTGGTAAGGGAAGTGGCAAACTCAAACGAAGAGTTCAGACCTTTTTTGGGAAAGCCCCGCCAAGGCCCGGCTGCTCTCCCCGCCGCTGCTCCGTGCCGGCCAAGAGCCGCGGGCGACCGCTCGGGTGGCACGGGAGGGCAGTGCCACGGGCACCGGGCAGCCCGGGGGTTACGGGGAGCCCGCTGGTGGCGGCAGGGCCGTGCTTTCTTCCTGCTTCCTCCCCTCGGCTGCCTCCTGTCGATGCTGTAAGCGTGAGAGCAGCGTGGGGACGGGGCTGTCCCGGCGGTGCCGGGTGCCCACCGCGGTGCCGGGTGTTTTGGGCATGGGGACAGCACCAGGGTGTGCCGGTGCTGGAGCAGCCCCGCAGGAAAGAGCCACCACGAGGATCCGAGTGATCCCAAGTGATGCAAGGATGCGTCCCGAGCACTTCGAAGAGCCCTGAAGAGCTCACGGTTTCCACCGTGCCGTGCCCCAGGATTTTTCGGGTCTCCGGAGCCTCCCAGGGCTCTGCCCGCGGGGCGAGGAATTTGGCAGCGGGCGAGCGGGGCCGGTGACTCCGGGCGGGCTGAGTCAGAGCCCTGCACGGTGCCTTCCAGCAGCATCTGTGCGAAAGAGGGATGCGCCACCCTGCTTGACATGCAGAGCGGAGCTGAACTCCCTCGGCCAAGAGTGACTCACAAACAAAGTTGTTTGGTTTTTTTTTTTTCTGAAGAGAAAAAAAAAAAAAAAAAAACACAAACCAAAAAACAACAACACGAGAGAGAAAAATCAGACGCGCGACCTCAGCTTCCTTGATTGAATTTGCCCTCGGCAGCGCTGTGGGTGGAGGGGGCTCCACCCCCGGCCTCGGGTGCAGACGCCGGGCACGGCCCCGCTCCTGCCACCAGAGCCAAGGGGCCGTGGTGACGGCACCGCGGCCACCCCGGGGCAGCTCCGAGCCCCGGCCGCAGCACGTGCCCGTTATCAGCCCGGCCCTGTGCCCTTTTTGCTACCTCGCCTTCCCCAGAGGATGCTGGCTGTTATCTCCCGTGCCGTGCACCCCAGCACCCAAAAACAAGGGCTGAGTGCGCACCGCAGCGGGGGGGGGGGGAGCCCCCTGCAAAGTCCCCCCCACGTTTTAGCGGCTCCTTTTCCTGCACCTTGGCCCCACGGAGGGGTACGGCACCGGGTGGGGATGCTGCGGGGCCGGGACTCCCACCGGGCACCTGCATTTCCCGGTGCACCCAGCCCGGCTGGGGCTTCACCACCCGGCCTCATCCTGCCTCTCCGTGCAGCAGCCGAGCGGCGCCGCTCTCCTGGGGGCTTTTGGGGCTCTTTTGGGACGTTTTGTTTCTCCAGGCACCCGAAACTCGTTTATTTTCCCTGGGGTTTCCCTTTGCCAGCTCCCAGCCCCGCGTGGGAGCCCCCAGCACCCCCAGCTCGCTGGGCACCGCGGGTATTTTTGTTTTCCACCACGGGCGTTGGCTTTCTGCCACAGGAGGGAGCATCCCCTCGTATTTTAGGGGTCAAAAACAGAAGGCCAAGCCGGGCCCACAGCCACACGAGCTCTGCTGCCTCTCCGTGCCCCAGCAGGGCTGCAAAAACACCCGGAGCTCGTGCCCCCCACTGCCACCCGTGGAACTGTCCCCACGGGACGCTGCGGGGACACTGCAGGGCGCACAACCTCAGCACCTCCGACCTCTGCCAAACTTGCCAAATTGGGCTAGAATCGGCCCCCGTGGGCAGCCCCAAGGGGGGGCAGCGGGGCCGGGACCCCCGGGACCCCCTCACCCCATGGGCACACGGCGCCGCCGAGCCCCGCAGCTGCCTCCCGCCCCCGCTGCCTGCCCCAGCCACCTGCCGGCGCACAGGAAGTTTTAGGAGCTATTCTTAGACACTGTTTTTTTGTTGTTTTTTTCTTTTTTTTTTCTTTTTTTTTTTTTTCCCTTCAACAATTAGAAAAGGCCTTAAAAAGGCTGGGCTCGAGCCCCCCCCCCCACCATCCTGGTACCCTGTGGGCACAGAGCAAGGCTGACCCCGGGGTGCTACCAGGAGGTGCCAGCGCCTCCTACAACCACAACCGGGCACCGGCCGGATCCGGGGACCCCCTTTGGCCCCGTGGGGATGAGGGCGGAGGTGATGCTCCCACATCTGCACCTCCACCCCGCCCTGCCCGCTGCTGGCTCCCCGAGCACCCGCAGAGGCACCCGCGCACGTGGCGGAGGCGGCGGCGAGCGGATGCCTCCGGGGGAGCCCGGCTGTGATTTTTTCTGCCACCCGCTACGGCAGGGGGAGAGGCAGGGCCTGCCGACAGGAAGGAGGAGATGCTGCACGCGGCGTTTGGTTCGTCCCGGCACCTCCCTCGTCTTTAGCACCGGCTCTTTCTGCAGCGAGCATCCTCCGAGCCCAAACCCGCCGCTATTCTCCCCAAAACAACCCCAGCCGACACGCCCCGAGGGGAGCCTTGCAGCCGGCGGCCTTTCCCTCCAGGCCCTGGCTCCTGCACAGAAAGGTGGTTAATTATTCCGCGGCGTAAAAATAGCACAATCAGCCGGGGGATTTAATAAGGCAAGCCCTGGCAATTCCGCTTCTATTAGGAGAGGCACCGCGGCGGGGTTAAGGCCGGCTCCCATTAAGCGCTCGGGAATGATCCATGCCAGAGGAGAAAGGTCCCAAAAATCAATACCAAGCAGGGGCCAAAACGCACGGACCGAGCCCGGAGGCTGAGAGGAGAGAGGGAAGGAGGGAAGGGAGGGAAGAAGCATCGGCGTGGCCGCAGCTCCAGCCCCGTTTTGCAGCGGGGAGGCGGCAGGACTGGTCGGGCACCTCGAGCAGGCAGAGCCGGGCTGGCAGCACCCAGTGCCACAGCGTCCCCGGCCCCTGCACCGTGCACCGAAACGCCTCCATCGGAGGGATCCAGCCGTGGGTAAACCCCCCCTGTGAGAGGAGAGCACGGCGAGGATCTGATCCTGCCTGGTTTTGTCCTGCAGGAGCCCAGGTGAGGTGTGGAGGGGACGCCACCCGACCCCATCCACACGCAGGTGGGAGCGCTGGCACGGCTCCCCCCGGGATTCGGAGTCATTTTGGGGTTTGGGGAGTCCAACAAAAGCAAGGAGGAGAAGAGGAGGAATTGGCCTTTCCGAGGAAATGAGGAACTAAAGGAGAATAAACCCGGGAGCGAGGTGAAAGGATGGGGAAAACCCCTGCGTGCCGGGGAGCGCTGGATCAAAGGGCTCGCTTACCGCGGCTCCGTGCGCTCACCAATGGGCAACGTCCCCCCCAGCCCCGGGATGAGATGGGCGACGTCCCCTCCAGCCCCAGGACGAGACCAAAACCCTGTTGGGATCCTGACAGCCTCATCCGGGGACCCACACCCGGTGGTTTGGGCTCCTGAGCTGGCATGGGCAGGAGGTGGCTCCGGACACACCGAGGACGCGTCCGGCCCCGCTCCCATTGATGTGGTCAGGGCAGGGCAGAGCCCAGCGGCCGCTCGCCTGGCACAGGGACCGGCCAGGGCCACGCCAGCCCCGTGGCAGGGGGCTCAGGGAAACACCTCCCAAATGCTGCACATGAGAGGTGTTGGCTCAGTTCAGCTGCTAGAACCCAGCAGGCCCCTGCCCTGAGGACGCCTGCCAGCCCCTCTGCTCCCCCCCATCCACGGGACGCCCCCCAGGAGAGCGTCCTGCGGGCTGACACCACAGGCAGGGGAGATTTTGGTGACCTGGCTCCTTGTCCCAACTCCGGAGCACCCCAGGGGACAGAGGTGACCCCCACACAGCGGTGATGCTCAGCCCTGTCCCTGCCGAGCACCGGGGAGCTCAGCGAGCGGCTCTCCTCCTCCGTCTGCCTGCAGCCCCGGGGGTTATTTAAAAACCCAAACCAAAGGGGAAGAAAGGCGGCGGGGTTCGGCTCGGCCACCCCCGGGGAGGAGCTGGCAGCGGCGGAGGAAGGAAGCGCTGTCACCCTGTGCCACGGGGACAGCCCACGGCCGCTGCTTTCCGCGCAGGCACCGCCGGCACCGGGGCAACCTGGGCACGGCGGGGTGCTCACCGCAGAGGTGGCCCTCGCTGGGGATCTCAGCGAGTCCCCTGGTGTGACAGGCCACCCTGGTCCTTTTTTGGAGCCCTAGAGGCGAGGGAGGCCCAGGGGATGCTGCCTGCCACCGCTGTCACGGCAATACCCAGCACCAAATCCCTTCTACAAGCTCTCTCCTCGTGGAGAAAGCCACGCCGGGCTCACGAGCGGTGTCTTTCCTCGTTTCTTCTTTGTTTTCCAAGGCTGGCACGAAGCTCTCCCTTCCTTTTCCGGGGTTGCTGCCCGCTAATGCCAATCTGGGGCTGTTTGCTCTTCTCCTGCCCTTTGCACTGACGCGCTGCTCGGGCATTCCTCCTGCCGCTCGAGGAAACTCCCCAAGCCCCCATCGGCTTCAGGAGGGGGGAGCCATGGGAAAAAAACTCTCAGCCCCAGACAGCTTTGCCAGCTCCCCCAGTCCCCTCTTTATAGGGCCAGCAGGAAATTTGGCTCGGGGGAGGGCTCCTGCGCCCGTCCCGCCGGCCGCAGCCTCCCCTGCCTTGTGCCCGGGCGAGTGCTGACAAGCGAGGTGGGAGCGTGGAAAAGCCTCGTCCCCAGAGCGAGCAGATCCTGAGCGAGGAGCCCTCAGCAGGCCAGCCGAGAGCAGGCCAGGCTGCTTCCAAGGGTGGTTAGAGAACTGGAAGGGCCGCTTGTGCCGAAAACGCTCCCATGCGCTTCCCCGCCGCCAGGAAACCCCCTTTTTTCCATGCCCGAGATGAATATTCAAGCCGAACCCCAAAGGACTTTGTAGTTCTCCTGGCTGCTGCTGCTCCACCCTCCCCGGGGTTGTGGCCCTGCTCCTGCAGGAGGCTGTGCGGGATGGGGGGAAAGCAGAGCGACCCCTGCCTCGATGCTGAGCTCCACGGTGCTGTGCACCCGGCGGAGCTGACAGCGTGGGCTCTCCCCTCCCCGTGTGCCTCTGCACCTGGGTCCAGTTGGAGCCTGGCTTTTGTTTTTCTCTGTGTTTTTACCCCAAAGCAACCCCCTGCTGGGTCCCCGGGTGCCACACAGCACCTGGGCGCACCCAAGACACGGGCATGCTCGTCCCCAGCACGCACGCACAGCTGGATTGGAGGCATCCGATCCCTACAGGAGGTCGTGGGTGTCCCAAAAAGGCACGGAGAGCGGCCCCGGCCCTGTAGGATGCCACGAACAGGCTCACTGCAACAGCTAAAAAGTACAGGGGTCCCCAACGCTGGCCAGGCCCGGCTTGCAGTGAAGGATAACGGAAGAAAACAGGGAAATTAAAACTGCTCGGGTGTCCCCCGATGATGGGGGGGGGAGCGGGAGGGACTGCAGCATGGGGTGGCACGTGGTGAAGTAAACGGGGAAATAAATGGCCTGGGCAAACCCAGCTGTGATGGAAATGAGCTGGAAGAGGCTCACGTAGAGCTCAGCGGCTGGGGCACGGGGCGAGATGCTCGTGGGGCTGACGCCGTGCGCTGAGCCTGGCGGAGCAGGGGGTGGTGATGTCCCCACGGAGCTGCCGGCGGGCTCAGCACCTTCCCCTCTTGCACCACACAAGGTTTTGTCGCCGTTCCCCCATCCTCTGCTCCCCACACGGCCGAAAATCATTGCTGGAACAAGTTGGAGGGCAAAAAACACCCGGTGGCAACATCCAATCTCCTTTCTTCCCCCAGATTAAGAAGTGGCGATTAAATAACGCCCATAAACAACCGGCTTTAGATCCTCCCCCCCACCCCTCCGAACAGCTTCTGTAATGGAAACGCAGAGAGATGTGCAGAGACGAACGAGGAACTGAGTAATAGGAAGTCTCGGCGAGGCCGCGGGCACGGGGTAACCCGGAAGCGTCTGCGATCCCGGGCCAAGCCCCAAGCGCTGCGCCCCGCGGCGATGCCGCCTCTGGCACAGCCCGTCCGTGGTGGCTGCTCTGTTTTTGGGGTGCTGACTCCTGGCTGGGGGGCTCGGTGAGAAAAACCAGCCCGAGGAGCAGCAGGAGCTGGCGGGGAAGGCAGGGTCCCCTTTGGATGGTTGGGGATAGGAGACAGAAGCGCGTGCGCGGCGATCCCACCTCTTCTGGAGCCGCCTTTCCAAAAGCATTTTATCCAGAGGATAAAAGCTTGGAGGGAAGGAGGAAAAAGCCACGGCAAACGCTGCCCGTTCCCTGCAGAGGTTGAGGAGCTTCTGGCCTGGATGGGCCAAAAGCACCAGCAAGTGCCAGGGGCACGGCGCTGCTCTGCCACTCCGTACCTGGGGGGCTCCGGATTGCACTGGGAGTGCGGCGCAACCCGTGCCCACACGGGCCCAGTTGAAACTCAAGATCCCGTAGCCCAAGCTGAGCCTAGAAGTGAGATTAGAACCAAAGAGAAGCAAAGACAGCAGAGGATGCACTTTGGGAGGTGGCAGGGACGTGCTGATCCTGTACTGTGGGCAGCTCAGCATGAACTGCCCCGCCGAGGTATTTTTCTCCCTTGCTCTCTGCGGGTTTGAGTAGCATTATCAGATTATCTCCCTTCGGTTCCTTTTTTTTTTTTTGGTTGTTGTTCTTTAATAACAATATCAAAACGGGCGCACAGCCCCTGATTGAAATATATTCGAGTCGCTAAATTCCTGCTTCCCCACGATAATCTTATGAGGTGGAGTTTGTTTAATTGCCGAAGAGCACGACTGTATTTTGATTAGCGGCTTGAGTCATTTGTGGGGAAGGGCTGACGCGGAGGAGCTAAAATCCTTGTAGGGAAATCTGATGTGGCGCTCTCCCCTGGGAGACATTCTGAAATATGTGCCCACTGGGGCGACCCGTGTTCCCAACGAGCACGGTCTCCACCAGGACAGCCAACGCCACGGGCTCGGCGCATCCGGCGCGCCACGGGACGAGCGGGACGCATCCGGAGGGGAGCGAACTCCCCTCGCGGCGGGGGAAATCCCTCCCACTCACTTAACACTTTTTTTTTTTGTGTGTGTGTGTGTTTAGTTTCTTAAATAAGGCCGTGGATCCGTGCCAGAGCAGCCTCATGGCAGCGGCGGGGAGAGAGAGAGGGAGCTTCCCGGGTGTTGGGGGGGAACCTCTCCGCGCCCCACCTTGACCCTCTCCATCCCTCCTCGGCCACGGGGACGCGGTGCCAAGCGGCGGCACCCCGCTGCCACATCACACACGTGTTGGGGGCGACGGGGAGATGTCACATCCCCATGATGGGGACACGTCCTGGGCACCGCCGAGCCAGGTTCCCCCTTGCCCTGAGCTCCCGCGTGGTGCTGGGGGGACCCGTGGTTGCCTTGACCTCAGCCAACCTCCCCGAGCCGAGGCCCCAGCTGGTGAGGTCGGGGCTCCCCGGTGCTGCTGCTGTCTGTGGTGGGGCTGTGGACCCCCCCTGGACCCCCCCTGCACCCCTCCTGCACCCCTCCTGCACCAGGGAGCACGCAAGGACCCAGGCGCCCTGCCCAGGATGCTCCAACGCTGCCCGGGCGCACACCTGTGGGTGCAGGGAGGCCTCTAAATTTGGGGGGAAACCCAAGGCAAGCAAGCAGCCCCCCCCTCCAAGGCTGGGCAAGCCCTGGTGCAGCCGGCCCTGCAGCTGGCTGGGGGCCCCCTCCTTCCTCTTCTATCCTCCTCTTCCTCCTCCTCGCAGGGGCCCTGCCCTTCCCTGGGGGCGATGCAGAGGGAAGCCCCCCCCCCCCCTTCCCCATTTTGCTCGGTCCCCGCGGAGCATCCCGCTACGGACAGCAGCCCCCTCGGCCCCCCGGGAGGAGGGGGGGGGGGGGGCTTGGTGACAGCCGGACAGATGGACAGCAGGACAGCCGGACACACGGCCAGCAGGACGCACGGCCAGCAGCCCGAGCTCTCCATCAGCCCCAGCGCCCCGCCGTGCATGTGGCCGGGGCTTGGGAGGAGGAGGAGGAGGAGGAGGAGGAGGAGGAGGAGGAGGAGGAGGAGGAGGAGGAAGAGGAGGAGGAGAAGGGAGGATGCACGTTAAGGGGGGAGCGCGCACGGAGGGGTGGAGGGCAGGAAAAGCGGAGGGGTGGTGGTGGGGGGGGGGGGTCACCGATTTTTGGCACGCACCGCGCCAATACACGAGGGAGGGGAGCGCGGCGGGGCCCGTGCGCGCGCGTCCGTGCGCCCCCATCCTTTTTATTTTTTTTTTTCCAGCCCCCCCTCCAAAAAAAAAAAACACAAATACACCCCAAACCCAACCCGGGGGAGGAAGGGGGGGGGTACTCACGGGCCGGGCATCCGCGCTGCCACCGCCCAGCAGCGCCGTTCGCTGCCGCCGCTGCCCCGCTGCCCCCGGCCCCCGCCGCCGCTGCGCTGCCGCTGCCGCCGCCGCCGCCGCCGGGCTCGGCACCGGGGGGAGAGGGAGAGGCAGCGGGAGCGGAGCGGAGCCGAGCCGAGCCGAGGCACTGCGCACGCGTTTCCCGGCCCCTGCGATTGACTTCCTAAAGCAATTGCAGCTCCGGCACTTCCTCGCGTCAAAACACAGCCGCGCGGACACGCCGGGATGGAGAGGGCAGCGGGCAGAGGAACCAGGGGGTTGGGTTTTGCTCCTGAAAGGTGCTGGGAGGGGGGGTCCTGGGTGCGCAGCTGGTACAGGCAGCTTGTAGCCAGCTCCCTGCACCCAGCAGCCAGCTCCCAGTACGCACCAGTGCCGTGCAGCCGGACTGGTGTGCTGCACGAGCAGCCGGACTGGGATTCTGTAGCAGCACCGTGCACCCAGTACCCGGCGCCAGCACCCAGCACCACTCACCCGGTGCTGGGGTCCTGTGCCAGGACATGGTGCGGGGACCCCTTACCAGCACACTTGCACCAGCACCCGGCACCGTGATCCCAAAACTGGCACCCTGTTTGGCACCGTAATCCCCAAACTAGCACCCTATTCGGCACCGTAATCCCCAAACTGGCACCCTATTTGGCACCATAATCCCAAACTGGCACCCTACCCAGCACCATGATCCCAATACCAGCACCCACCACATTCACCCAGCACCCAGTGCTCTGCACCAGCACCCAGCGTCTCGCACGCTGTACCCAGCGTTACCCCAGCACCCTGCAATCTGCAGCAGCACCCAGTATTGGTGCCCAGCACCCAGTATTGGTGCCCAGCACCCAGTACAGGTGCCCAGCACCCAGTATTGGTGCCCAGCACCAGCTCCCTGCAGGCTGGACCCAGCATCATCCCCTGCCCCAGCACCCAGCTGGCCCCACCTTGTGCCTCCCCATGGGGCCACAAGGAGGGAGGTGTCCCTTCCGCACTCTTCCCCCCAAATGCATGGGGATGGGAAGGTGCTGGAGGTCCCCCCGCCTCTGTGGGGTCCTGTGGGGTCCCCGTAAATGGGGCTGCTGGAAGCGGAGCTGCCCCAGAGGCTGCTTCCCTGGCTGAGTCCCTGCCAAGGAGCGGCTTTCCCTAAATCAGTGGTTTCTCTGCTTTTTTTTTTCTTCTATTTTTTTTTTTTTTAAGGGGGATTATGCATCGCTAAAAATAAAGTGTGATAAAACTTTGGGAGAGAAAAGAAGCATAAAAATTTCATGATCGTGCCAGCCAGGGAAATTATCCCACTTTATTATTTAAAACCTCATTAAAACCCATTTCCCTGGGAGAGACAATGATCAAACCACCGTCTATTTCAATCCCTGAGACGTGCACTCTGCTACGTGGGGAAAGCGTTTAAAATAGGCCTTTACATCTGACTGCCGAGCTGAAAACCCCAATCCCGACCCCTTCCCATGCGAGCAGCATCTCGGAGCTGAGACCCCTGCCCCTGTGCAGGCGGGTCGCGTGATCCCACTGTATTTTCTGCCATTTCAGCATTCGCTTTGGATTTTCCTGTTTTTACCCCTCCAGCACACTCGCTACAAAGCGTTTGCTCAGGGCGGACCTGGGCACGGGCCCTTCCAGTTGTAACTTTCCCAAATCTTTGTTCCGAGCAGCTCCAGAGCCGGGTGGCTGCTCCCTCGTGCTGTGTGGGGCTGCCAGCTCCCGGCTTTGCTTCAGCGGTTCATTTAGCTGGGAGCTTGCAAGCACCTGTAAAGCCTCCCACGTCTCCAGGAACTGCTTTAGAGTGTGTGTTTGGGATTTTTAGAAATCCCCATGCATATTTGGGCTTGCAAATCTTTGTGATTCTTGGGCCAGATGTGTCCCTTTTGGTGACAAAGCCAGGTCGCCTCGTGGAAATGTGAACGGGGAGAAGATGTGGGGAGCTCCCAAATCACCAGCGAAGTGGCCTGGTCAATGAATAGCTCACAGCGCCAGACACCTTCTCTTTAAACACACCCAGGGCAGGGGAAATGCATCTTTTCCAGCAATTGCCAAAAGCTCCAGCAAACAACCAGGATCCCTGCTTGGATTCTGGTCCGAGTTTCTTCCCCCAGGGCTGAGAAGCGGGGATGGGAGCAGGGGAAGGCCACCACCATCCCGGGGAAGGCTGCCCTGAGGGGTTTTGGATGCTTCATCCCTTGAGGCATTCAAGACCAAGCTGGATGAAACCCAGATCAACCTGATGTAGCGGGTGGCATCTTTTTTACAACAAGGCTTTGGAACTGGGAGACCTTTATGTCCCCCTCCAACCCAGCCAGCCCACGATGAGCTCCACCAGGGCCTGCCTCCAGCCCTTCCCGGTGCCAGCTCCCGGTACATCCCCGGGGGGCTCCGCTGCGTTCCCCTGCCGTGCCTCAGCCCCGAGCAATGCCCCCAAACCCCGCAGATTTATTTTATTTTTCCCTTCTCCGAGGCTCCCCGGGGCCGCTGCAGTAGCGGGGCCCGCCCGCAGGTGCCGCCCGACTCCGCCGGGAGCGGCTCTGAGGGGCGGCGAGGCCCGGGCCTGGGCCCTCGGTGGCGGCCGGGCTGGGGCTGAGGTGTCCCGGTATGGGGCTGAGGTGTCCCGGTGTGGGGCTGTGGTGTCCCAGCATGGGGCTGAGGTGTCCCGGTGTGGGGCTGAGCTGCCTCGACCCCGGGATTGAGCTGCTTCGACCCCCAGGGTTGAGGCGCCTCAGCCCCGGGGTGCTCAGGCAGCTGCCTCACGGTCCCCTTCTCACAGCCCTTGGGTGCTGGAGGATGGAGATTGAGTGTCCCCAAAGCACAGAACAGGGTTTTTTGGTGGGGCTGCCTCTGTTTTTTTTGGCATTGCCCGTGGGATTCTTGCTGGGTAGTGTGGGGTGAGCGTTGGGTGATCGCTGCCCAGAGAGTGGGGGCAGCATGGACTGAAATTGGGCACGAAACAAACACCTGCAAAGTCCGTTTTCCGCCCCAAAAAGCAGAGCTCTGGTACCTCCAGGCAGCCTAGGGAGCTCTTTTGATGAATATCTGAGAGGAGGCAGCCTGTGTCAGGTCTGCAAGGCTCCCCGGTGGGTTTGCAAAGCCCCATTTGATGGAGCAATCCTGCCAGCGGTTGCTCAACACCCATCTCCAAAGCACTGGGCAATAGCAGCGGGCTGAGTCCTCCCGTGGTGTTTCCAGCTTCTGCACACCCCCCAAAAAAAGCTGGCAGGCAACGGGACGGGATTTTCGGAGGCTGCTCGGCGAGGCTTTGTGTTGGAAGGGCCTCCTTCTCCCCCTCCACCTGGGCTTTGCAGGCAGCAGAGGGAAATTTGAGTGGAAGGACCAAAAAAAGGCACCTTGGGACCGGAGTTTTGGAGTTTCGAGGGATTAAATGAGTTAATCAAGGTGCTGTGGGCAGGAGGAAGCAGAGCTGCCCCCAACAGCACCCCTGCCCCAGGGCAAAAACCCATCCGTGTGTCTTGGTTCCCCCTCTGTCTTTGCAGAACGCCCAGCTCAGGCTGTGCACTGTCATCACAGTTCATTTATTCTCTTCTCAGAAATACCCCGGGCACCCTTCACAGCTGCTGTGCTCTTTTAAGGCCCCGGAGCTCGAAGATAAAGCAGCAACGTGAAGTTCTGGGCTGGGGCTCTCCGCAGGTTGTAGAGCAAAGTTTAAGAGAGGCTTTTGCACCACCAAGAGTGACACAAGTATGAATTCTATCATGTTTAGGGGGAAGAAAAAAAAAAGGGGGGGGGGAGCTGATTAGTTTGATTTCTTAATGTAACAGAGCTTATGCAATCACATCATATATCAGTGCATTCGTATTCTTCCAAATTCCTCTCCTTAAGAACTTGTTAACCCTTTGGCCAGCTTGAGCCCAAACCAGCGGCGGCACAGAGCTCAGCTCCTCCATTTACAATCGGGCAAGGAGTGACCCTGCCAGGGCTGCAGCTGTGAGAAAGACCAAGCCAGGCTGTCAGCCCCTATTAGACAGCGGAGAATCCGCACGGCCCTGACGTTTGATTGATGCCCGAAGCGTGGGAAAAGCTTCGGTCGGAGCTTGTGCCCTCTCAGGCACCCAGGTCGGTCCCCCAAGAGACGCCAGCCTGCTGAGAGCCAGCCTCTGCCGCTTCGCAGGGCTGTTTGTTTGCTTTTGAGTGCTGAGCTTCAAGAAGAAGCCAGGGGGATAGTACTGCTGCTCAGTAATGGGACCAAAGCAGTGCTGGGGCTGCAGCCCCAAAGGCTTTAGCATTGCAGAGATGTCCTCCTTGGAGAAATCGCTGCAATTTATCAGCACTGCTGACAAGGGGCACAAATACTCCTTAAGGGCCCTGAGCAGCCTCACCTGGGGCCTCCATCCACACCCCTTGCTCCCAGGCCAGGAGCTTTATTTAAGCTCAGCCCAAAGCATTCAGCTCTTACTTGTGCTGTGCTGCGGCAGTGCTGGTGTCCAGCTCAGCAGGGTCCATGGGTGGGCACAACCTGAATCTGGAGGATGGCTTCATGACCACAGCCCTGCCTTGCCACCACGGAGCTGCTCAGCAATCACCAGACCTGATCCTGACCTGGGAACTCATCTCTTGGTTTGGCTTCTGCTGTTCTGCCTCATCGTGGATCTGTCTGATGATCAGGACTCTTGGATGGACGTGGTTGTGAGCTCTGGAGCTGGGTTGTAGTGTTGAATAACCTTCCCTATTAGCATTATGATTTCCACCTGTGCCAGCTAATGGTAGACTTTCTTTCAAGCTCTCATCACTGTGTGAGAGAGAGCCGCATGGTTGTAATGCAGTGTCAGAAAGAAGTGGGAAGTGGCAACAGCAGGGATGAAGCTGAGGAAGATGTATTCTTGGGCTTCTTCTTTTTGGCTGGAATCAAGGCAGGCAGGAGGCACCTGGGTGTCTGTGCCCTCCTCTTGACTACCAGGCAGAAAAGCTGGACCACATCAGGCCTGCTCCAACCTGTCTGCTGTGATAGTTCAAAAACTTTTAACATGTGGGAGGAATTGAAAGCCACTGTGGGAATCTTTCATCTGTGTCCAGGAGCGTGGCTTGGTCTGGTCTCTGTGGAAGTCCACAGATGGCTGGAGCAGCTCCCGAAGGTGTTGGAGAGCTGGTGGGAGCTCTCTGCTCTTTGGTTTGGATGATCAGCGATGGGAAGGGTGTCCTTGGGGTGAAGGCCAAGTGCCTACAATGAAATAATTAGCACAAGATGGGAAGGTGAAGGTACTGCTGGCTGTGTAATCAAGCCCGCTAAAAGTACTCTGATTTTTTTCTACTTGCAAGAAAAGCACCTCTCCCCGTTGCTTCCTCATCTCGAAGTGATTTGGTAGATGCAGTTCATTAGAAATCTACCCTGCTGCACAACAAACTAATGAGCCTTTGTGCTTTCCATTTCCTCCGTCTGAGCTGGAAAGTGCCTTTCTCATACAGGCCGGGTCTTGAGCAGTAATAACAAAACCACAGCTTCTGTCGCAGTTCTTTATTTGTAGGTTGGATTCCCACGTGGAGGCATCTAAACAAGCGTGCGTGAGCTGCTGGCTACGAGGCAGCAGACAAAGCAGATGATGGCTGGTGACTCGAAGTATCATTCTGGTATTTCTGTTCTGACATAGCCAGGTCCAAGGCTCGTTGTCAGGAGCGGCACTCATGACCTTGAGGTTTCTCACATGCGCCCAGCCGACAACTCTTACATGCAGAGCAGCTGTTCCTGTGCGTGATTTCTGGCTTCACGCTGCACAATCCCTATTTCTAGCAGATCAGGTGATACCGAAATGGGGAAGTTCTGATTGAGGCCTGATTTATGCATGTGCAATTCCAGAGCAAACAGCTCCCAGGACTTGCTTTAAGGCATCGTGGGCTAGCTCGTGTGGCTGGCCTGCCTGTTCCTCTAGCTGAGGTGCTCAGATCCCAAGTGAAGTGCCAGTGGTAGCCACTTGTGTCCAGGGCAATGAAGGCAACAAGTAGAGCATGGATGTTTTTTCCCCCTCTTCTTTTTGTAGTGGTTGTGGGACAGCGGGTAGGTGCTGCTTGATGTCCCTGCACTCTAAAGACGTTTGTCAACACAGAAGTGACACAAAGGTGGAATCCCCATGTGCAGTGCTTGCACCCCAGAAATGTGAAATGCTCACACAAGCTCTGCATCTCCAGAAGGGATTCACCAAGGCGTCCTCTCTCGGATGCGCTCTGGGATAAGCTGGGGCGAGTTGTTTGCTCCTGCCCCGTTTCTCAGCGGTGCAGATGCAGCAGCTCTTCCTCTGCCTTGGTGAAGGGAGGGGCAGTTTCCTGTTTTTATGCGGCTGTAATTGCTGCAATTAATCCGGGATGCCTTCGTTCCGCTGCTGCTCCCCGCTGCGTGGAGGGGCGAGCGGTGCATGTGGGTGATGCCGCAGCAAACCAAGCGCCCACGTGCCCGGAGCCACCCCTCCGGCCGAGCAGGAGGCTGCGAAACCCCGCTACGAGGCTTTCAGAAATAGGTTTTGCTTTTTCAGGCCCCCCCAAGCTGGGTGTTCGCAGGTGCCTGGAGCGTGGCTCCATCCTGCTCCAGCCACGGGAATGCCCGTCCAAGGCCACGGCTGTATCTGGCACTGACATCCCAGGAATCTGCTCTGGGCAGGCAGGAATCAAGTGGAGAGATGTTTATGACTGCTGGCAGAGGGGGCAGGGAGCAGGGGAGCAGCCGCAGCCCTCCCAGCCTGGCTGTCCCCGTCAAGGAACTGGTCTTGAATAAGGAGAAATGGAGAGCAAGCCGCAATTTGGCTTCGCTCAGTGCTTTGGCCACAATTAATAAGGAGGGAATTGGGCAGAGATAATGTATAATTAAATTGGCTGATAGCAGAGCTCCGTCCAGGGCAGGAATGCGTTGTACGCTGTCATGCTATAATTAGCAGCGTTTTGTTATAGCGCTTTTCCTTTCTTTGACGGGTCCCAAAAAGCTTCACAAAATGCACTCGGTTAAATCTGTCGGCTTCCCCCGGGGTGGGGAGAGAGGCTCCATGCCCTGACCCTGCGTGGAGGGGACGGCCTGGGGCTGATGGAGGGAGCAGGACGAGGCTTTTCCTCCAAAGCCACGCAGCTGGGAGCAGCTGGGGCTCTCCACCTGGGGTGTGCCCTGTGCAGTGGGTGATTTTTTTTTTTATTTTTATTTTTTTGCCTTCCAGAAGGCTGGAGCAGGGAGAGGTGAAGTGGCTTTCCAAGGTCACCAAGTGAGTCATGGGTAAAGCTGGGAATAGAAGCCAGAAGCCAGGCTCCCAGCTGCTCTACCTATGGTTATTTCTATTTATGCTCTTCGCTTCTCCTGTCCATGGTTTACTGAGCGCATTCCAGCAGCAACTTGGCTGCCAAACTTCCTCTCCTTCAAAACCAGAAATGGACAGATAAGATAGTGGAAGAAATCAGTTTAACTGCTGGTATGCGCACAAACATACCTGAATCCTGTCCAAGTTATCAGCTTTTTTTTTTTTTTTTTTTAAAAGCTCTTTTGGGGCAGGAGAAATGCCTCCAGTCTCGAAATGCCTATGGCAGTTTGCTGGCAGGGTATCAGATGATTTATTTCTTTCGCCTGTGGTCAAAAGAAGAAAAACTAAAAACAAAACAAAACAAAAAAGAGCAAAAAAATAAAGGCGGCGATCACGTTAGACATAGCAAAACCCAGTCAAGTGACTCCAGTGTAAATTCCATGAGGGCAATGGGAGAATCGTGGCTCTGGGAATCAGAGCTTTAGGCTGTAAAAAAATGAAACACCAAATAAATGCTGTGCTATGCCCCAAGTAAAAATTCCCAGGATGCCTTATCTACCTCTCAGCGAAACCCTTAAGAGTTTTTCTGTTGGCTTCAGTTATTAATTGGATCGGGCCCAGGTCAGAGAACCTGACCCATGGGGTAGGGATTTGGCTTTTTGTTGTTCCTGGGGCGAACAGAGAGGCTGCTGTGCCAACTGGTGCTCAAGGAAAGGTGTTGAAAGGTTTCTCCAGGTAGATGGATGCCTAAATTCCCTCCAGCTGCCCTTTGTGGATCAGCGATGGGCTGATATCCTCGTACACTTGCTTCCCAGCATCCCGTCACTTCCTCATACCACTTGTCTCTTGTTTCTCCTTTTTTTTGTTTCACCTTTTATTTTTCTGCTTGCAGTGTCTTTATCATGGTCCTGTTTCATGATCCTCAGAGTCGAGGTGATTTGCTGTGCAAGGAGCTGGTGTGGATGCCCCAGAAGAGCACAGGTGCCCTGGTGTCTGTGCTGTGATACGAAGCTCAGGACGGGGCTGGGAGCTGTTCTCCCCGTGATTTCCCTTGTGGAAGCAGGGAGCTGCCTGATCTTTGACCAGGACAGACTCATCACTCCGTGGTTTTCTGCATTTTTTTCTGTTCTTAGCTTTGCTGGACTCTTCCCCACCTGCTCTGAGATCTTTGCAGAGGGACCAAACTGGAATAATGTTGGTCTGGTTCCCAGTAGCTTGTATACAGAGGCCATCCACTTCTCCAAGGGGATTTTTGCAGTGTCCCCAGGCACAAAAGCTGACCTCCTCTCTTCGCCTTCGCGGTGATTCCCCGAGCTCAGAGCTGCCTTCATCCGAGCTCTCCCTGCTGCTGCCAGCCCTGGCTCTGCCCGCGGCAGCCCCAGGTCCCTCCGTAGAAATTAACATTTACTTTAAGAGCTAAAATAAACAGAACCAGATAAATCTAACAAAAAAAAAGATCAATGAAAGCCCAGCCAAGTGTTTTGTTTTTGTTTAGGAGATGCGTCTTTGTGCATATCCCGTCGTGTGTTGCCAAGTTTTGGGGATCGGTGAGGGCTGACATTGTTTACCCCCAAATTAAAGACCCTCTGGAGACACCCGGTCTTGCTTTCCAGTGTAGCCTGGGGCTGGGGGAGGGAGGCAGTTGGACAGTAGCATAGAAGAAACCCTGTTCCAGTGTTGCTAACTATAGCATTAATTTCAGTCATAAATAACTTCAGTGCCATGGTTACAGCGCTAGCCAAGTATGATATCATTTAGTTTGGGATTAGGGAAAAATATCTTCCTTGAGGCTGTGGCTTCTAAAATAAGCAACTTTTCCAGAGTGGGTTTGCTTCCAAAGAGAAAACTCCAGGCGGTAGTTGTGAGAAGGATCACTTTGGTGACACTGGCTGGGTGGGAAGCGGCAGCAGGTAAAGCAGCACAGAGGGTAAATTCTTCCAAGTTTCTCAGCGAGTGACAAGTTTTTGTGACGGTTTGCTCAGAAAACAGCACCTTCTGTGAATGAAAGCGAGCGGGGTCTTTTCCAGCCCAAGTCCAGCAACGTGGAGCCATGCAGCAGCACAGGTCCTTTCGGAAATCAGACGCTGCTAATGACCATTAGAAGGATGGATGGAGGGCTCAGCAGTGACAGTTCCCATGGCTGCATGGGCAGTGGTAGAGTAACTGTGCAAGGAAATGACAGCGTGCATCCACTGCTCCAGTCAAAGAACTGATATTTGCATTAGAAAACTTGCACCCAATTCCCCAGGATGCTGGGAGCAAGGGTAAAAGGCTGTTGTGTTTTGAGATGGATCCTAAATACTTGTTATTTATATTTATGGTGCTGTAATGGACTACAACAGTAACCTCAAATGGGACAAGGGGCTTATGTGGAGGCATAATAAAAGGAAAAAAAAAATATGGAGAAACTCAACAGTGCAAAAATGGCCATAGGTTGCTGGTAGAGGAAATCTGGCCCTAGGGCTCCTGGATATAAAATACTTGACCATGCAACCCGAAGCACTGATCCCATACAAAATCGTTCAAAAAAAGTTATGGCATTAAATCTGTATCGGCAGGCTTTGTGCCAGATTAGATATTGTCTTTTTTCCTGCTGCCGGCGTAAAGCCAGCATAACACCACGTTATGTGCTCTGGCTAATTCAACAGAAACGTGCTTGTGTGCCCAGGATCTGGATTGAATTTGTCATGCTAAATGATCCAGTAGTGCTCAAACCTGGTATAAATGACCACAGAGCTGCGGTCCAGGCTTCCAGTCCAAATTTCACATCTAACGTAAGGCAGGAGAAGTTTGCCACATGCAGATGTCTGTGATAATTTCTGGAATGCTTTCCCTCAGCTTAATGCCATTTCCCAGCACAGATCAGAGGCTGCCCTGTGAAAAGCAGAGGAGAAACCTGAACACATGGAGGGAAAAAAAATAAAAATGCTTTTTATTTCTTCTTTTCCTGGCTCTAATCATAGAGAAAACAGCTGAAAAGTGACACTTTGGGATAGGCTGAGCAAGGCTAGTACGCTGCATTCATTAGCCCTGCCTCTCGCTGCTCTGGCCTGATCCCTGCTGAGAGATCTGCTGGTGGTTAACGTACCCTCGGCTCCTGATAGAGCAGCCTCAGGTTTTGAAATGATTGCAGGTTTCTGCAGCCCTGATCAGCCTGAAGACCGCGGCCTCTTTCTTTTGCTCTTTGTCTATGCTAGGCTTGGCTTCCTTGAAGTAGCTATTATCCATCACGAAGACATAGGAGGTCAGTGAGGTTTTCATTTTCTTATCAATGGGCTGGCTCAGGGAATACCAGGCACTTTGTCCTCTCTTGGGCTGCATTAAATGGAGGGATGCTTCTGGTCTGAGGAATAATCTTTGGTGTGCGTGAATCTCTCTTGCCTTGAAGTCATCTTTCTTTCAGCTGTGAATTGCAAAGCAACCTACAGGGGGAAAAGAGGAAGAGTGCGGGAGAATTATCTTTGTTCCTTATATATATGGGGTTCCTTGTGTTAGCTGGTATACTTGACATGAAAAAAACATAGAGGCCATCTGGACAAGGGAGTGGTTAGAGCAGATCTCGCTGACATTAGTACTCATTTATGGCACCACAGGTTTCTTCAGTGTGGCCAGCGAAAAAGAGTATTGCTTTCAGGTTCAAGATACACAGCTTGCTTGCAGCTTTGATGCTGACCAGTCCTTTAACCCTAGCAAGTTCAAATCCTTGTTAATTCTCATTTTATCCACCTTGATTACAGGGCACGTGTGCATTGCTTTATCATACAGGATCCTGAACTATTCTGGGATTTCTAAGTACCACCACAGCATAGGGCATCACTCTTACTGTAAAATGACCCCTGGCTCAGTGTTTAATCATGATTACTTATCATGGTTATTTACAGCTTCACTGTTTTCTTCAAATCTTCTGCTGTCAGGGCAAAGATTCAGGTCTGGGCCATTTGAGAGCTTTTGCAGGTCTGTGAGCTGCAGTAGGCCAAACGGCCAGGTCTGTATTTGGGATGGGGCCTGGCTAGTCTGAGGAGCCCTCTCTCCTGTAAAGATAAACCATCTGTCAGAGCTGTGTATGCATCTCTGCTTGGAAGCTCCTGGAAGCTGTTCTCAAGCATAGTTTAGAAATATGCAGACAACTGCATATCGCTGCTGCTGCACGAAGTCTGCCAACTGTGGGGTCAGGTTGTCCCCTTTGTTTTCCAGTAATTCCTATTTTTAGTTCTGTTTTCATTCGAGTTGTAGTGTTTTCAGATGAGCCCAAAGGTCTTCTGGCTGCGCTCTGTATGGCTTCTTAGAAGACAGATGGGGCACTGCAGACACCGTGCTTAGTCCCTGCCACTTCGCGAGGCCCAACGTCCAATTCAGCTGATTAAAGAACGATATTTTCAAGCCCTTAGAGAAGATGTCTCTGGATGGAAGCAGAACAGCTGCCGAAGAAACACAACAGGGAATCGTTTCACCTGCACAGTAAACGAGGAAGATTGTAAATATCTGGGGATCGCAGGGAAAAGTCTGTCATGGCTGGTGGTTTTGTTCGTAGCTCAGGCCGTGGCAGCCTGTCAAGTGTGTTTCGAGAGACTCTCAGCCCTCTAAGGCAGCCTGTGAACAAACCAAAATTGGATTCAACGAGGAGCTGGAGCACCCCCAGCCCCCATCAGCAGGGGAATGAGGCCTGGTGGCCTTCCTGGAACCACTTTTGGGGCTCGGTCCAAGCGCTGAGGCCCTCAGCGGCCATGGCAGCTGCAGCGGGAGCTGAGGGCATGAGGCAAGGCCGTGAAAGGCTCCTGCGGCCTTGCCAAGTGTAAAAAGTGCAAAGATGCTCGATGCTGCCTTTTATCTGCCCTGCTGGTTCCTTTTGGCTGAAAGCAAAGAGGTGCAAGCCTCTGGATATCAAATAGCTGGGTGACTGGGACATCTCAATCCCAATTTTGATGGCCACACCAACAAGGGGCTCTCACGGCTGGGATGTCGTCACGACAGAGAAGCCCAGGCAGGCAGGGTTAGGTCAAAAACGTCTGAAAACAGCCTGCGTAAAACAGAAACTACTGTTGAATTTAGCTTGTTGCTACCGAAACAGGTTCCTCGGAGTCATACCGGTGTTCTGTAATGAAACCTGAAGTCTAGCTCCTGGTTTCAGCCCTCGGTGTAAAACATAGCTGACTGCACAATCAACGCAAGGTGGTTAGTGGCTGCAGGTGAAAATTATATTAAAGGTGGATTGAATGCAGATAGTACGGGTGAAATGCTGCAAGCTGCTTGCCAGAGCTGGAAGGCCTAGGGAGAATGAGGACAAGCCCATGGATGAGCAACGGGAGTCGAGATTGTTTTCACCAAGCTGTGTGAACCAAACCTGTCAAGTTTCACACGAAGGGCAGCCCAAGGCATGCTGGTTTAGTTCTCAGAAACTGGAATTTGTGCATTAAGTATGTGACAGCCTGTGGTAACCAGAAACTATTCTTATCACAGGAAACGCTGTTGGTCAGGAGCGACGAAGGCGTTTGGTCCCCACAACGCTAACAAGTCTTAGACTTCATCCGTTTAGTTCATTGAGTGCTCTTAAAAACAACAGAGATCAAGTAAATTGGCTCGAGTTTAAGCAGACAAGCCAACAAGGCATGGAAAAAACACGCTCAGAGCAGAGGGGAATGGTATTTTCAGCCTGCCTTTGCCTGAACTGGGTTCTCCCTAGATTAATTTGTACCCAGATGAAGATGACTAGCAGGAAGGTAGATTGATTTAATTTACATGTTAATACAAAAGAAGAAAGTTTAGGGTGTTTGGAGGGCTTGTAACACACAATGGAAGGTGGGTGGCAGTTTAAGTGAGACTAGAAGCATCTAATTGAGTATAAAGGAGGTTAAATTTCTGCGAAAGCTCAGTTTCGGGAGCTGCCAGAAGATGCCAACTTACCTCAATTTAGAATCCATCAAAGTAGTATTAGAGTTTGGCCTTAAGCACTGAGTAAGCAGCTTTAGTGTCTGTGGGAGGGAGTGATATCCTAACAATAGTAGGAATGGTGCACGGTGCATGCAAATTACTCTGAATACATTTGCTCTTCACAGTGGATTTTGGATGGGGATGGAAGGGAAATTAATTTCTTTACGAAACAAAGCCCAAGACATTTGTAGCTATTAAGATCGCTAAGTGATTTAAGTGAAAAATTAGCTCTTGTGCATGCAGTAAAAACTTTGCTGTGCTGTAGCTCAGAAAACACATTTTGTAACAGAAATAGCAAGTTTGGAGGTCTCTGTGTTAATCTTAACTGTATTAAAACAGAAAGGATTTGGGCTGTAGAGAGATAATGTGAATTAAAAAAAAAAAAACCAAAAAACAAAAAACAAAAAACAAAGGAAAACCTGATAGGAAATTGATTTAAAAGGGGATTTTGTAAGTAGAATTGAAAGAAATAGCTGCTAAAGACAGAAAATGGCTTTCTGTAAGCGAGGAATCCTTTCATTCGTACTGCTCTTACAAAACGAGGCAGGAAATCACACAGGATGCTGCTGACGAGAAGGAGGAAGTGGTTGTAAGGATGACATTGGACTCTGCGAGCGGGATGTCAGGCATATCGCAGCACACGTCCTTCCACCGGCTGCTGCACCTCGACTGCTTCTGCTTTCTCCTCTCCTGCTGCCAGAGGAGCCGGGCATGTCACGATAAACCGGGCTAGCTCTGCTCGAAGCCTCTAGGGCTTGTGTCTCAATGCAGCCAAACCATACTTTCTGGCTTCAGGGTGTCATTCTTACAAAACCTGCCCAGGAACCGAAAGTCGTGAAGCCACCCGGAGCTGCCTGGCGGAGCCGCCTGTCAGCGTGGCACCTCCGTGCTACGCGAGGCAGTTTTGGAGAAGGCTGCCTGCCTGTGCACAGCCTCGTGTGATGGCTGCGATAGCTCCTGCAGCCCCTCTAGCTGCAGAGGAAAAGAGTTTCAGTTCTAGCTGTTCGCTTGCTACGGTTTTGAAGGCGCTCGAAAATAACTGCACGCACCAGTAATGCAAGCGGTTGCGCCTACGGGTTTTGTGTGTGTTTGTGTATACATAAATATGCTTAGCATATTTTCAGTGAAGCTGCCTATTTCTGCACGGATTCAGTGTACATGGATTTTTTTACTACACAGAAAATGGAGTTCTGATTATTTTCAGCTAGTCTATATAGCTTTTAAGCAGGTAATGTTCAGGTCAATAGCTTAAAAAATCTTAATTCAGTGCCCTTAAATAAATCCAAACTCAGAGTAAAATAGCCATTCGTAAGGCTTGCTCCGAAATGGTTCATTAAAATACAATATTGGTTATAGCACCGTGAGCTTGTAACAAGGCACAGGCTTTTACCTCCGTGCTATTTGTTCCCAGCAAACAGCGATTCAGGAGACTGCCTCCACAGCCCTTAATCTAATCAGAGGCAGTGCAGATGTGGCTGTCTGTTCGTGTCTCTTAACTCTCCCAAAGCAGCAGCAGTGCTGTCAGCTCCTGCTTTAAGGCTGTATTTTCTTGCTAAGTGTCCCCAGATTGCCAGAGGGATGTTATCTGAGTCGAAGAGGGGGAAACCCCACTGGTGTGTGGCTCAAAAAGCCCCTGCCCTACCTGCCCTCATGCACGGGAAATGTGCATTAAGAAAATACGATGGAAAAGACGTACAGGATTAAGTGTAGTCACCTTTTAAATTTGCAATTTGTATAACAATTTCAGCTCTGCTGAAAAGAAAAAAGCCTCCTTGCCCAAGAAGCAAGGACCACCTGCAGTCTGGCCTTTTCGTTTCAAGGTTCCTCTCTGCTGATGGAAGTGGCCTTGGTGTGGGTTAAAGCTCTACAAACGGTCGCGCATTGAGGTTTAGAGCTTAGCCAGTTTCTCAGGAGGAGCTCAGCCCTGGTGGTAGTGTGGTCCAGGGTAAAACAGCATTGGTTTCCACGATGGTAGAAATGAGACAATTTCTAGGGAATTACAGGGATGAGAATATCACCATCCCTGGAGCAGGAAGACTCCGGGCTAAGGCTATTCCCACTGGTGCCTCTCCTGAGCAAAATCCATCCCCTGCTACTGCCTGGGCTGGGCAGAAGGGTCCAGAGCAAGGATCATTTCAGTGCACTGTGCTTTCAGATGACGACTGCTTCGTTAATTGAAGGAAAGGCTGATTTCCCCCAGCACGGTATCACCCTGCAAGGCCTGGGTGGGTGGCAACCCTGCCCGGACCTTGATTTTCAGAGGAGCTCAGCTGCCATCTGCACGCTGGCTTCAGCTTTGGAAACAGCTCAGCTCTTCGGAGATTGAGCCGGCGAAAATCTGGTCAGCTGTGTAACAAAAGAAGCTCCCACACGCTAAATCGTAGTCATTCAATCTCTAAGGAAAGCCACTTAGCAGATATGGACGAGGGCTAAGGCTGATAAGGAAAGACCTCATTAAATTGATAGAATTAGAGATCTCTTTATCCTTCTCCCCAGCCTGTCATTTGCCACGGTTGTTTCTGTAACTCAGAACGGCAGGTTTTGGGGGCAGAGATTGTGTCTTCCTACATCTTCTGCTTCAGGTTCTTCAGGCGTTACGTAATTCCCAATAAAACAAAGGGAATGGGGCACGAGGAGAGAGCTGCAGAGACAGAGTTTTTGTGATGTTGCCCTTGACAGCAAAAAGCCCCTTCCAGCTCACGAAACTTTTGGAGTAAGTGTCTAAATAAAACATGATATAACTCATCAATTCTCAAAAGAAAAATTAATAAAAGCAAACAAAAACCACCACACCACAGCAATGCCCTCAGTAACCAGCACATTGCTGGAGCTGGCCTGTCTATGGGCTTGGATGGTGCCAGCTCTGGGTCAGAGGTGCCCCAATACCACACATTCGGGTTCAAACACCAGGAGTCTGATTTTTATTGGACACAGGAGACGTTTTATTATTAATATTATTAGTGTTTTTATTACAGTTTCCTCAGGAGACAGCACAGACGGAGGAACGGAGCCTGGCACCACATACATCCGCAGGGAATTGCCTTTTGCAAATTTTTTCAAATTTTTTGAAAAAACCCTGACACCCCCAAGCTCGGTGTCCTGCGGATGCCACCTCAGGGACCTCTCCCTGCCACCAGAACTGGGCTGAGGCACCTCAGCGTGGCCTCAAGGCCCTTCCCTGCCCTCGTGAGGATCCTGAGAGACAAAAATGAAGCTCGTGGGGTGCTGGGGCTGAGACACAGGACCCGTAGCAGCACCCACAGCCCATCCCCTGCCGGGATCCCCTCCTGGCCGCTCTGTCAACCTCTCAGCTCTGGGTTTGGCCCTCCCCGCAGTCGCCATTCCCCGTCCCCCTTCCCCTTCCCTCAGGCCCATTCCCGCCACCCGCGTACGGCCGTCACCATGGCAACGGCGCTGCCAGGCAACGCGGTCACGTGACAGCGGCCCGAGCCCGGGAAGAGGGCGCGGCGCCGAGCGCTGCGGGGGCGTGGCTAAACGGAGAGTGGGCGTGGCTTGAGAAAAAAGGGGCGTGGCTCTGCGTTGCTAAGGGGCGGTTGCTAGGGGCACGGGGGGAAAATGGCGGCCGCCAGGGGTGGTGGGCAGTAGGCCCTGGCCTTGGATGTCCCTGTCCCCATCCCGGTCCCTGTCCCCAACCTGCTCTGTCCCCAGCACCCCAGTTCTGCCCCTGAGCTCCCCCAGAGCCCTGCCGTCACCCCAATAACAGCAACGAACAGCCCAATAACAGTAACAAACAGAATCACAAAATCACAGAATCACAAAATCGCAGAATCACAAAATCACAAAATCATCACCTGCCTGCCCCTCAGCACTACACTGGCCCCGGCGTGGCGGCCCTGCTCCCCACGGGCCTCTTGGCACTTCACAGTAATAATTCATAACCCTCAGCGTTCTCGCAGGCGTTTGAATTTTTCTCATCTTTTCCTCTCAGCGCCAGCAGAGATAGGAGCTGCTCCGCGTGATTTAATTTACTGCGTGCTGGAGTTTTTTAGAGAGTTTTCCATGAGTGACTCCTGCACGTATGGCTGAGCTTATTTCATGGTCCTGGCCCAGCGCTTGGGTCTCTGCATGAGCAAGCTCCAGAGCAAGGGGTTTGTGGCAAGCAGCCTTTGTGCCCTTTTATGCCCTTTTTGGCAGTTCACAGCCATCTTGTGTTTTTTTTTTTTCTTCGAATATTAGGGTTGCAAGCAAAAGGCTTGTCTAGAAGAATTAAGCTTTATATGATAGTTAACATCTATTATTTTTTTTCAATAGGAAAGTTGTACAGTAACATCTCTGTAAACAGGTACTGGACATTGCTTCATATGCTTTTTTTTTTTTTTAAAGACAAATACTTTCAGTAACTCCATTTTTATTTCCCAGCATCTTTCATTTCTTTCGGCTGGCCATCATCAGCCAAGTAGGTGTAATAAAACCTTGGAAGAAAGCAAATGCACAACAACCTGTTTCACTTGAGCAGATGTAAAATTGCACTCATTAAGGAAGTACATTTAGGCAGAAAACGCAGCTCTAAAAATCTCTATAAGAGCCTCCACTAGGGAAAAAGATTGCTTTGACCTTCAGGGATTGACGTAAAGTGCAATGTTTATTAATAGTTTTAGCAAGAAAGTGTCTATATGGGGGGATGTCTTGCCTTTTATTTGGCTGATTTTAAGAGCGTTCTTACCATTTCCTAACTTTTCTCCTGAATAGGGTTGATGAAAAACTCCCCTACTTTTAGGTTAATGACTTGGCTGCTGGCTTACACTCGTGTCCATCAAAAGACTTTCTCTGCTGCTCTGATGATGAAAGTAGCACTGTAAATGCTGCAAGACCCTGGGCTTAATCCCATTCATGGCATTTCCAGAAAGAGGAGGCGGCACCGAGGGCTTTATAGCTGTTCCATGTGTGAGAAACGGCCTCTGAAGCGGAAGGGATTTTCTTGCGCCGGGCTTCACTCAAGTTATCCAAGAAAACAGGACCCCACAGGGAAACAGGATGCTGCAGGGTCATTTGTAGGGTAGCATAATGCTGTGAGCCTAAGGCTGAATGAGCTCCCGGGCAGGTTTTGACCCCCGGGTCCTGTGCTGTCCCCCAGATATCCTTTAATCCTCTGTTTTCTAATGCTCCCCATGTGCACAGCTTCGAGCTTCAGCAGTGCCCCCGGCAGCACCGCTGCCTGCAGTGGCCATGAGCCGGCCGGGCCACGTCGGGGCCTGTTTCATGGATGTCTATCAGGTGCACAAAGTAAGGAAACACAAATGCAGACAGAAGGTGGGGAACACCCCATTAAAATTCTGCTCGGGAGCAGGATTTTCCCAGTGCAGGGCTCAGAAAGGCGAGCTGCTGAAGCATCTCCTTGCTCCTCTTCAGGTGATGCTTCCTGCCCTTGTCTACAGTCAAGGCTGTCAAGCTCTGCTTTCATGTTTTTGCTCACGATTTGTCACGGGTGTAATTGCTGATGCTGAGGGTTGAGCTGGTGCTCCGCTGAAAACCACAGCTCAAAACCATCGGCAGCAAGACACGCCTGCCTCCTTGCTGTGGACGTGACTTTCAAGTGTAAGAGCGTCTCCATCTAAAGCCCGGATTACTTGAGTTTTACCAAACCCCACGTTTCTTTTTTTGTTGATAAGTCTCAGAATAGCCGGGCTGTGAGGAAGAAAGCTGGCAGGATAAGGCCAGTCTAAGGTCTTAAGCTCAGACCAAGCCAAGGCAGGGCCTGGGAAGGGTTGTGGGATGGTTTCTGGCAGGCAGTCGGAGCAGGAGCTGCTTTTTCCCCTTCCCCAGCAGCCTTTCCCACAGCCCAAGTGAGCCTGCCAGCAGAGGGAGTGCAGCACACGGGCTCACAAAAATACGAGAGCTCGAAGAAAACAGCCCAAACAAACCCAAACAATTAGCAAGATGATTACGGTCTTCGGCAGAACAAACAGAACAGTCAGGAGTCACAAGCCTTGCCCTGGCAATGAGATCCAGCTGCAGGCTGCAAGTGCTGCATCTGGCAGCGATCACGTCCCTCCGGCAGGGATGTCCCCATGGCCAGGGTGTCCCCAAGGGCCACCCAGGGCAGTCCTGGTGGCAGTGGTGATCCCTGTCCCTTTTTTTCACCCTCCTTGGTGGATCCACCTCTGTCTTTCCCCATCAGCGTCATGCTTGCTCATGCTCGGGCCGTTTTTGGGTTTGGGCCAGAAGTAGGGGGAATTTGGGGCTTGTCTGCAAAGCAGTGCAGTTCCTGTGGTCAGCGGGCTGCGCTCAGCATGGGAAGGTGGAAGCTGAAGTGTCTGTCTTAAAGAGGATGATAAATAAAGGTTAACGAGAACTGAACTCCCCCAGACCTTTTGTAGTCTGTGGGTTCTGCTCTGAGTGGGCTTTCCCGAGGGCTTGGGCTGGCGATGCCCTTGGTGAACCTGCATTGCCTGCAGCGTCCTGCTCATGTCTGGGTGCAGGGGGACAAAATCTGCCTTGGAGAGCTGAAGACCCCTCTGTCCCAGCACCTGGAGGGCACCCCGACAGTGCTGGGCATCTCAGCAGGGTCTGGGGAGGGGAAGCAGGGCACACGGGCTGCATTTCTTGGTGGGCAGCAGCAGCTTGCCCTGCTGCAAATATTTAGCTCCCTGTTTCCTTGGAGGCAATTCGGCACAGCCGTGATGTAGCTGGAGTCTGAGTCTGGCACCAAACCCCTTCTGTAACAGGTTGGTGGTCAGGAGGAGCTCAGCGTTTGCAGGGCATGTCCATGAGAGCTCAGCAGCCCTTAAAATACAGCGTGCAGCTTTCATTGCGGATTACAAATGTAGGATCCGGCCAGGCTTTGTTAGTTTAGTTTTTAACAGGGATTTAAGCATTTTAAATCCTTTCAAAGCTGTAAGTAAGACTCGTAATTTAAACTCTCGCAGACAGATGTCATGGGAAAAATATGAAGAGCATTTAAAAGGCTGCCTGCCTGCCTGTCCGTCTATCTATCACCTTCTAATCTGCCCGACGCGTGCAGTCGGCTTTCTCTTTCAAAACACCGCAGGGCCAGGTCTGCAGAAGCGCGTGCGGCGTGACCTGAGCCCCCCCCGGGACCACCCTGCTGTGAGGGGGCCACCTCTGAGCAGATCCCAGCAGATCACAAGGAGGAACAGGCTGAAACGAGCGGCAGAAGGGACGGCCTTTAACTTGCCACCCATTTCTCCCCTCTTTTGTCTGGGGGTAAGCCTGACGTTCGCAGAAACTCAAGCATCCTTCGGAAACAAGGATGATATTTTGCTTTTTTAGGTGACCCTCTAGTATTTTGCCTCCACCCCCTGCCCCCCCTGCCCTCCGTTGCAGGGAATTAAATGATGCTCAGCCAAATAAACCTCTTACTTGGTCAAACATTTCCAGCTGTCCTTCGCCGGCCAGGGAGCGGTTGCCTTGTATGGGAGCCACGGCTTCCATAGAAACCCGCTGCCGCCCTTGCAGATGTTTGTGGGGAGCAGGAGGGATGGGGCCGGCACACACGGGTCTAATTCGGGCACTGCAGGGGAGGTCAAAGGCGACGGACGACGCGGGAATGGCACCTCTGACTTCCAAGGCTGGATCTAAACGAGTTGCAAAAAAAGGCGGTCTGAAGAAGTTTGGGAAAATTGTATTTAATTTTTTTTTTTAGGGAGAAATGAACGGGGGTGAATTCTGGCCGGGGAAAAGCGTGCCGGGGCTGACTGCTGAAATGCCCTTCGTGTCAGCAGTGGTTTTGCACGAGAACCTGGGTTTATTTGGTGCGTTTAACGAGGGACTGGGGAATGTGGACAAGAAAATTTATTCCAGAAATTGCCGAGGCTCCGTCTGTGCGAGCTGCTGGGGCCTGAGGAGCATTTCCAGCGACGGGTCTGGTGTCTGCCTGCAACAAAAGATGGAAATGCCCTTTGATTTTAGCTTATCAGTGACTGTATGATTATGGCATGGGAATAAAGATGCGGAAGAGCAGGTGCAGAAACATGGAAAGGTTGGGGTTGGGAGGGACCTAAAAATCACCTAATCCCAATGCCCTGCTGTAGGTGCTGCTCTAAGGTGGCACAGGAAGGCTTAGCACAGACCAACATCTGGATGTCAAGTGCAGGAGAGTTCAAATTAGCAACAAGGCAAGCATTTTGGGGAGAGATTTACCCCTCTGAACCCCTCTGGAGGGGCTTTTACCCAGCACAAGCTCCTGGGCTCAGCGCAAAAATAACCCTGAAGGGGGAAACCAGCAGAGAAAATGCCGTGGTGTCTTTTGGCCTCCGGGTCTCAGAAAGGTTGGGAAGGGCGAGCTGCTCTGTGAATTTGCCTCGTGAGACCGTCAGAGGAGAGAAGAGCGATCTCTGGCTGGGCTTTGCTCTGGGCTCGCTGCTTACACTGAGCGGTCCTCGGGGCGTCGGGAGGGTTAACGGGGCTGCAGAGCGCCGGGCGAGTGCCTCGGTGAGGAGGGAAGGCATCATTTAGTGCTGCAGAGATTGGAAACTCCCCGATGTGATTATAACGTGTAGTGATGGAGGCTATTTTTGTTGTATGTTGTGAATATTTCCTTGTATGGAATAACAGGGAGCTCGCCTGTGACTTGGAGCTCTGGTGAAAGCTCCGGCGATGAGGTTCCTGATGTCTTTGGCATTCCCAAGGCAGTGATATATGCAGCAGCGTTAATTAGCCTGGGGAGCCAGGCAATAGTGAGATGATAACGGGTAGCTGAAAGATGGAAGGATTCCTACGATCCCTCCTTGCAAGGGGAAGGAGCAGAGTGTCACGCTCTGCTCGGCGTCCGAGGACCTGGTGTCTTCTGCCCGGAGGAGAAATCCCCGCTGAAACGGGAGGAAACTCCTCTTTCTTGCTAGCAATCCAGCCTGCTGCTCAGCAAACCCCCTTGCCGTTGGAGCTGCAGATCTGTAGCTGCTAACGAGTCGAAATGGCATTAAAGAGGAAGTCAACCTTTTGCACAGTTTCCTCTTGGAAAGTGAGTGTTACTTCTAATTATAGCGATTGCAAGTTTTCAAATGCTCTCCCAGGGACCTGAACGCAGGGGGTGGGGAGCCGCGGCTGGAAGTGCAGACGTGTTTCTCTCCTCTCCATTGATTCATCTTATTTATCTGAAACGGGAGCGGAGAGAAACCGTCTCCTACGATGCCAGCGTGGCTCTTCTCCTCGCTCCAGCCCCGGCGTCGAGCGTGGCTTTGTCCCTCGCCTCGGCCTCGGTTGCAGAAACGCCTCTCCCGAGCTGTGGCTGCTTCTCAGAGAAGCTCAAACCGCCTCCTTTCCTCCTCTTCCTCCAGTGCTTCGGTGCTCTGGCTTCCTTTTGAGGTGATGGGTTCGAACTGCATTACCAGCGCTTTTGTCCCAAGGCCAGGCCCTGGGAAGAGCCATGGGCCTTGGACGAGTTGTGCCTGCCACCTTCTGGCCAGATTTCCCAGCACTGAGCAGGGCTCGGGGTGCGATGCTGGGGGCAAAATGCTCGGGGTGAGATGCTTGGGGTGCTGTGTTCACCCTCCATCCCCCCGCAGCCTCCTGCCTGTGGGATGGGAGGAGATGGCAGGCTCGTAGGGACCCAGATTTGATGGAGAGGAGACGGGCATCCCCTGGGGATGAGCCAAACCTCCACCAGCAGGCTCGGACCCTTGCCTTCAAGCCCCCCATTTTGGCCACCCGCTCTCCCCCTTGGTGCAGCAGGGCCGTGGGAGGCTCTCCTGCTGCGGGAGCTCGGAGCCGTGTCCCTCCTGCGCTGTCCCTGGGTAATCTCATTGCAGCTTCGCTCAGATACCATCGCTATGGTGATGACTCAGAGGCACTCAGAGGCTCTCCTCTCCCTGGCCAAATCCGTATCTCCCAGGAGCATCTCCCAGATATCTCCCCACCCGCTCAAGCACAGCATGGTGATCTCGGAGCTTTTAACCTCTCCGTTTCAGCCTGGTGTTTCCCTGAGCTCAGCAGCACCTCCTGTGCCATGCTTCACATCCCGGCCACCTCCAGGCTTTATGGAACCATCGCCACCGCTGCCTCCCCTGCTTCCCACGGGTGCCCGGCGGCTTCAGCCCTTGTCTTGGTGCCTCCCAGCTGTTTCTTGCCATTTTTTGCTCATTTTTTCTCTCAGTTGTACACTTTTGGGGCCAGAGCTGGCTGTCTTTATTCATTATCTCACCAGCTTCCTTGGACATCTTGGACATTTTGGGCGATTTAGGGATGGAAGCAGTAGCACACCCTCCCTGCTGCCTGGCTGCGCGTTTCTTCATTCTCCAAGTCCTCCCAGTTGGGATTTCTCCATTTTTGCTCTGTCCTGGGTGGGTTTTAGCTGCGGCACAGCAAAAGCAGCACCAGGAGTTTGTTTTTCCTGGGAACCCACCCGATGGACGTGGTCTGTCCTGGGGTAAAATCCCCGCCGGGCCTTGGGCAGCTCGCTTTGCCACACAGCTGCTGGGAGACCCAAATCGGTGATGCAACCCCAATTTTGGAGAATTTGGCTTTGGGCTACGTGACATCTCCCCAGAAATCAGTAAAAGTGTTGGTTGGGAAATCCCCACACGTCCCTGGGTGCTGCGGGTGGGCTCTTCTCAGCCGGGTGCCGGTGATGCTCAGCCACATGTGGATGGGATGTCCGGGGCTGTCTGATGTGCTGCGCTCTCCCCAGGCTGATTGACGCTCTAAATCAACAAGATCCCCTGGTTGTGCCTCAAAACACCTACATTTTCTCCTCCAAAGAGCCCCCAGCCACCCTTTTTCTCTCTCAGGTGAAGCAGAATCGGGCTAATGGGCTCTCATTTCTGTCCCAGCCTGTCAAGGCCCTTCCCTTGCTGGAGAAAACAGTGGGGAAGTTTCTGCTAATGTTCCCCAACTTCCTAATGCCCCATTTGCTGCAGGATTTTACTTCGCATTAGCACCTCAGCCGCAGATGTGAGCGCTAAGCAGGAAATATTCATCAGCCGCGGGAGCCGGCTCTGATGCTCGGGGCATTAGAGTGAGTCAAAGCTGAGCCGGCTCTCCAGAAACATAACAAATTTAATAATGATGAAAAAGCAGGATTCCTTGTCGAGCATTACATTATCTTCTGGGAAAGGGCACCGCGCTCTGCAGGCAGGGGCTCTCTCGGGCTGCGTGTGCAGGAGAAGCAACGGGAGGGCAGGGAGCAGTTTGCTGGGTCCCCTTGCCGGGTGGTTTGCTGTGGTCAGAGCCTGTTCCCGGGGGAGGACAGCCAGGGATGGACGTGGAGAGCTTCAGGAAGGTTTCCCAAAGCCAGACCAAGCGTGGTGGAGGGCTGGGATGCTGGAGGTGCTGAGCATGGGACCTCAGCTCGGCCGTGCTTGGGGGGCCGGGGCTCAGCCGTGCCAAAACCGAAGGCATTTGCACTGAAATAAATCCTTATGGGGTTCTGCCTTCTGATGCAACGCTCCGTGGGAGGTTTCTTTCTGCCGTCGTTCTGCTCCTTTCAGCTCGGGAAAGAAACAAGGGGGAAAAAGCCATAGGCAGCAAAAACACCGTGGAGCTGCTCGAGTTTAGGGTCCGCCGTCGGTCCCTGGGGAGTGCACAGCAGGGCACAGTGCTGGCTCAGGGCAGGGCTCAGGAGGGCTGCTGGGGTTTTGGAGAGGAGCTGCATTAGGAATAACAAACATCTGAGCTCCTACTCTCATCTGACAATCTCTAAATGGAAGGGAATTTATGGGATGGGAACCGGCAGCAAGGGGCCAAAAGGAGAAGCTGCAAGCAGAGGGGAGCGCATGGGGGGCACAGGGAGCTGTGAAGTCTCAGCCAAAGGAGCAGCGTCCCCAAAAAAAGATGGGGAGGGTGGGAAGAGGATGAGGATGAAGAGGAGCTGCTGCCCCTTTGCTGCTTCGGTGCTGGGTCCAGCTCTGCCCCACTTTTTGCCAACGCAGCACAGGTCCCGTGGGTGCTGGAGTCGGTGTTGGAGAGCATTTTTGTGCTCATCATCTTGGGAATAGCAGAGCTGAGCAAAGACCAGGCGTCCCCCTTCGGAGGCTGAACTGAAAATACTCAGGGAAAAATCCATTTGGGGTCGAGCCGGGGTCTGTCTGCTGGGCTTTGGGCTTTGCAGGCACCTGGAAAAAAAAATGCAGGGGAAGAAAAGGGAGAAAGAAAAGCTCACAACTCACAGCAGCCCCCGGCTCTCCAAAGGACATCTCTTGCTCCACTTGTGGGGTGATAGGGGCCCTTTGCCTCCCTCTTGTCCATTAAATAGACATTTTTATTTTTTAATGAGAAAGATCATTTCAGAATAAATTTGCTTCAAGGCCATGTCTGGCTCCTTACGAAGCAGGAGGTTGATTCTGGTGCCCCTGGGGCCAAATCTTCCCTCGCTGCCTTGGACAGGGCCACCTCTGCTCGGTGCCTGCGGGGTGCCAGGAGGATTTTGCCGTTTCTGACGGGAAGCTGAAGGCTCTGGGAGAGCCTGAGCTGGTCGGGGACCTCAGCCCAGCTTCTTTGCAGTGCCCCTGGGAGTCTGCAGGAGGCACCGGGCTCCTGTTGCAGAACCCTGCCTGGACTGCTGGGGCCCAGCCTTGGCTTTTTGGAGGGATGGAAGCGTGGGCAGAGCTGCCCTTGGTGCGCCGAGGAAGCTCCTGGAGCCAGACAAACACCTCCAGGAGCTGCAGAGCTGCCTCATCCCTGCCACCGGCCCCATGGGTCCCCCATCACCAAGGCTCCTGCCCTACTGCAGCCCCCCCTGCCCTTGCTTTGAGCCTGCGGGTCCGAGAGGCGCTGTGAAGAAGCCCCAGCAGCATCAAATGCTGTCTCCATATGGGATTTGATTTTTTGGGGGGCAAGGAGAGGAGATGCTCGGCAGGCACTTGCTGGGTGGGTGCCTGCCCCCGGGGGGCACGGTGACCTGCAGCCCCCGGAGCACTCAGGGCACGGGCAGGGCAGGCTCCCCCCATCCTATCCTCGTTCCCAGATGTAATTTCCCGCAGCAAAGCAAATGGAAATAAACACATAGCTGGCATTCCTCTCACCCGAGACCTGATTTATCCTGGGAAATGCTGCAGGTGGGTCCCTGTGACCCCTGCCTTGCCTTGGGATGCGCAAATAGTCCCAGCCAGACACCAGCACGGGCCAGGGGCTGCCTCCTTTCACCCAGGGATGGGTTCCTAATGAGACGAGCTCAGCGAGGCAATCAGTGGAGCACACGGAAGATAAGAGACCGAGAGAAAGAATGAGCCATGTCTAGGAATTTTAATTAAACCTGACAAAGCCTGGGAGGAGGATTGAGAGGCTGAGCCCAGCTGGCAGGAGGACGCTGGGCGAGCGGAGCCCGGTGAGCGCCGTCACCTCGCCGTGGTTCAGGAGCACTCATGTGGCTATGGGTGCTGGGTCCTGCTGCTGTGCCAGGCAGTGAGGGACACGGCACCGAGCTGTGACCGTCCTGCACCTTGCACAGGCTCCTTACACCCCGCTAGGGCTGGCCTCACAGCACAGACCTGCCCTCTTCGCACCAGCCCTCCCGGGGCGCAGGGCACAATGCGGGCTCCCCTTGGGGTTGTGAGCGCAAACCAAGGAGGCAAATCGGGGATATGTTCCAGTTCAGCCAAAAAAGCCCTCAGACAGATGCTGAATAAGTATTAAAAAGCAATTTATTTATTTATATTTTTTTTCTTTTACAAACACGGGGAAAATTCCAAGCAGCTGGCGGGGCCGGTGGGTGCGAGCCAACTGCGGCAGCCCCGGGGATTCCCTCGTGTGCTGCTGCTGCCACCCAGGGCGAGTAGCAGCGAGGGGCAGGGATGTGCCGGGTGCCCTGGGCTGTGTCCTGGCAGGGATGGACACGGTGATGCTGAAACCCTCCACGCTCTGCACTGAGCGTCGTGAGAGGTGATTTAACCGCCTGGCGTGAGGATGTGTCCGTGCCCAGCTGGGGAGCTGTGTGAGCAGAGCCGAAGGAAGCAGGAGAGATGCTGGAAAGATGCATTTTACCGTGCAGATGCTGCTCACCTTGTGCAGATCCTGCTGGTTTTTGGCTCTGCCTTTTGCCAGCCCAGCAGACCCAAACCTTCCATCTCCATTACTCTGCTTCGACATGCTGGCCCAGGAGCCTGCGGTGTTTCCCAGCCCCTCGTGTGCTGCTTCGTGCCTCCGTTCCTGGCTGTTTAAGCCAGAAATCACTCCCACATCTGCCCTGACCGGCAGCCGGGTGCCCGCCTGCCCCAGCTCTGCCTCTGCGCCCTGTCCCCGCTGCCTCCGGATGCTCCTTGGGCAGCGACTCTGGGCGAGCCGTGTCCCGCTTGTCCTCAGATACATTTGTTTCCTGAGCTCAAGTTCCAACCAGAGTAATTGCTTCTTGGCTGCAGCTATCGCATTGCACAAAACAATCAAGCTCCATTAATTAGGCGCAAAATGAGAGCGGCGGAGACGCGCGTTTAATCACAGCAATACCCGGGGTAAGATGCCACGGCTTGCTGCCCTCGGGAGAGGTCGAGCTTTCTCCACGTGAGCTTTGGGGGCTCCCCGGTGCCCCACAGGCTCCCCCTGCCCTACCCAGAGCCCTGCACACTCCCAGAGCCCATCCTCGTGTGCCTGGAGCTCTGGAAGTCACTGTGCCCAAATGTTTTGAGTGAGCCTTCTGCTCTCCCCACCCTGCGAGCATCTCAGCTCCGCGGTGTCCTCGGGAAATGCTGGCTGTCACCGTGGCACCCCGGCTGCTCCGCCAGGCACCGCTTGTTTCCAATTAACTCCACGAGCGTGGCTCTGCCTCATTTTTTTCTGCCTCCAGCAGCCCCGGGGCTGCTCAGCGCCTGTGTGGCCAGTCCCCCCCTCTGTGCCTTTGGGACAGAAGTCATGGAAATCCTTCTGGGGTGCAGCTGGCAGCCTGCGGACCGGGTTCCTGCTCCTCAAACTGGGAGCACTGGTGAGCCCGTGGTTGGGCAGAGGAGACTGGTTTTGGGGCCGGGATAGGGCTGGGTAAGGGGAAGGGTTGCAGATGGGATGAGCACCCCCTGCAAAGCCCTGCAAGACCGATGAGTCCCTGCAGCGCGCTGGGACCACCGTGCCCGGTTCCCAGCCCCTTACCCACACATCCCTAACCCCTGTGTGCCCCAAGGAGGGCAGGCCCACTAAGCAGAGGATTTATTGGAGCCCTTTGGCTCAGGGTCCAGCAGCAAAACTCCATCTGCAGGGTTTGCCAGGCCCTCGGGAGGGGAAGCCTGCGCCGTCGAGAGCATCCCTGCCTCCGCGGCGCTGCAGGCACGGGTGGACACGGGGCTGTAATTACATTTCAGATCGTTTGGCTCCTGCTGTGAAATTAATGCTCCTGAAAATGAGGGCTAGTTCTGCTGGAGAGGGAGCTGAGGCTCAGCCCGGGCTGAGGCTTTCCTCGGTCTGGGGGCAGCAGCACGGTGGGTCTGGCAGAGCTGAGTTAATATAAATGAGGTATCTCTTATAAAAGATATAGATCTCTTTTATAAAAAAGCAGAGCTGCTCTGGCAGTGCCCTGCTTGTTTGCTGTGCCCCGGGGGTGGGCAGAGCTGTGCCAAAGCAGAAAAGGGACCACGAGGACAGGCAGGGGGCTGCGCTCTCCGGATTTGGCTCAGGACCTGCCCCGGAGAATTAACCAGGCTCGGTCCTCAGCCACTGACAAATCCGCTGCGAGGCACAGCCCAAAGCCCAGAGGAGCAAAGTGATCTCACTCTCATGTTTTCACCTCTTTTTTTTCATCAGCGACGGACTGGCAGCACCCGTGCTGAACTTTCTGGTGCCGATCTGCGGAGCTGCAGGAGCGATGCTTTCAGGACGCTCTCCTCCCTCTCTCTCTCTCTCAGAAAAAAAAAAAAAAAAAAAAAAAACAAGACGAAAAAATCCCACCAAAACCAAACAGAAAAAAACACAGCAGAAGCTTTTCTTTCCATGTGCTGGGTCAGCACTCCGGCTGCTGTCGGCCTTTTCAATCCGTGCTCCCCCCATGCAGCCCTGCCCTCGGCAGCAGTGCGTGAGCTCGGGCTCCGGCACCCCGGTGATTGATGGCGTTGTGAAAGGGGCTGCAGATGCTGCGGTTGCACCGAGCAGCGGGGAGCTGCTTTCTGCGGCCCACGGAGATGCCATCTGCCCGGGGTTCGCCCCCCCAAAGCCTCCCCCTTCGCGTTGCACAACCCAGCTGAGGCCACCCCGGATTTGGCCCGCTCCTCGGCACAAGCGCAAAGTGGAAGCGAATATTTGGGCGAGCTCCTTCTGGGATGCTGCTCGGGGAGAAACGGGGCAGGAAAGCCCCGGGGCTGGTGAAACACACGTTGTCTGGCCTCATGCGGGGAGGTGGGCTTGCCTGAGCCCTGCGGGGGGCTCTTTTGGCCAAACCGATGGAGCCACCCAAAAACCCGAGCCGCAGAGATGCCTCCCGCCCTCTGCAGGGCCGGATCCGTCATCATTCTCCTTCTCCGTATTTAGCTCTTTTTATTTCTTCAAGGGATGTGGTCGAGATAGAGATTTCCAGCCCGGAGCTTCTTATTTACCCGCAGATGGCTTGGGCAGGAGTTTCCCAGGAGGATAGGAGCCCATCCGCCCCCTCCAAAGCACACAAATACAGGAAAAAAAAAAAAAAAAAAAAAAAAAAAAAAGAAGCTGTTGCTGTTTCAGAGCGTAAAGCAGCCCTGCTCCAATGCGTGGAGACATCAGACGGATGGAGCCGTCCCTGCTGTCTGCTGCTGGAAGCTTTTTTGTTCAATTTGCGGTACCTGGACTGAGCAATCCGCTGGTATTTGGCGAGGTGATGCCCATCCATCAGCTGCCGCCGCCCTCCGTCCCGGGGAATCAATCCTGCCTAATGTATAAACATCAGACCCGGAGTCTCAGCTGTAGAGGGGAAAGCGGAGCTGTCAGATAAGCTGCAATTAGTGCATTTAGCTGCTTTATTTTCCTGTCGGTTCCCAAACTCCTTTTGCCTGCCTGCTCCTAATACACATTATTAAATCTGCGCTAAATGTTGATTAAAGAAGCTGAAATCCCAGGTGTTTGTTACCCAACACTGCTCTGAGATGTGCTCTCAAACCACCTTATGCAAATTTCATTTTTTTGTCTCTTTTCCTTGTTTTTTTTTTTTCCACCCTTTTAAAGCAGATTCGAGCTGGAGAAATGCCTCTTGTGGGTCGGTGTTCTGGAGATCCCTGCCTCAGCCCTCCTGGCGCGGAGGGGCAGCAGCCACGAGCTCCAGCAGCTCTTTAAGCAAAACGCTGCAAAAGGAACAGATATTTTATTATTAGTCCTGCACGAGAAAACACGGCAATCAATCCCGGCCCTAGACTAAGTCCTTTCCTTTGTAGTTTGGATGTTTAGAAGTAATTTGGGGAGTAATCACTGCAAATGGAAGCATGGAAGTAAATGCCTGCAATAAAACATTGCGGGGGTGACTGTTATCCTAACGATCTTTCCAGCAAACACTACTGAAATATGTTTCCTCCTCTAAACATTGCAGCAGGGCTCGAGCGTTCCCGGCGCTGCCGTGTGAATGGGGTAAAAATGAGCCAGGGTGGTTCTGAGATGATTTTTTTTTTTTTAATTCTTGCAAGGCTGAGGTGGGTTCCCCCCTTCCTCTTACCCAGGATTATGGGGTTGTGCTCTGCTTCCCAGTCCTCTCACGCTCTATTTCACGCCGTGACTCCCCCCTTCCATTAACCCAATATAAATAATTGCTGTATTCTTCCTCGGAGCAAACACAAACTTTGCAAACTGGCAAGAGCATCACAGCAAAGAGCTGCTGGCCCGGTTCCAGTGGCCTTTTCTCTTCCTTCCAGATGGGTTCATCTCTTATTCTTGGTGAATAATTCATCCGGGCACGCCTGGAAATGTTCTCCAGAGGAATTACGAGCGCCTTAAGATCTCCACGGCAGAGCTGCGTGGTGATGGCAGCGAGCAATTCCTCCTGCCCCCAGCCGAGCGGATCCTCGTGGTCCCCAGGGGTGTTTTGGGAGGGGATTGGCAAGGTGGGGAGGGACACGGTTGAGTTCAACCCCTGCATATCTGGAGCTAACTCAGCCAGCGTGCTGCAGAAGGAGATATCGGGCTTCTTTTGAAGGATGGGGGCTTTTTAGGTGCCGCTGTTTGCACGTGGAGCCCGCGGTGGCCAAGCCTTGAGAGCCAAGGGCTTCCCGTTACCCAGCATGCGCAAAGCAAAGCGGAGCGGGTGGAAGCGGTGCCAGCCGACGCTCCCGTAATCACGGCTCCCCATCTGGCCGAACCTGTCAGAAGGGATTGGAGGCCAGAAGGAGAAACTCGCTGCGCTCGTCATCAAAGCAGCCGAAATCCCGGGGCGCTGCGAGCTCTGGGGAACGCGGCGGGGGAAGAGCTGGGGGAGGCTTCAGCTGCTCGCTGCGCCCGGTGCTCCCACGAGCTTCGTCCTCCATCGGAGGCGAGGCAAAGCAGCAAACATCTCTGAATTAAATGCTGCTTAAAGAGAAGGCACAGTGCTTGTTCAGCCCTCGCTGGTCCATACGGAGCAGCTGGGAGCGTGGTGGCAGGAACGAGATGCTCCGCGGGAGCAGGAGCTGGAGGTTTGGTTGGTGGCTCCTGGCAGCTCCCATCACTCAGGGCTGCTCTTCTCATTGCCTGCCCCTGCCAGATGCCAAATTATGAAGGCAGGTGACTAAACACGGTGCTTTCCTATTGATACTTCGCTGCTTTTCAGAGCCAGAGCTGATGTTATCTTCTTTGGGAGCCCGAGGGATGCGCTCCATCCTGCTCGGCACAGGGTAGCCGAGGACAGAAGGGGAAAGCTAAAAGCCAGCAGGTTATTCTCCAAGTGCACCAGCAAAAAAAAACCTATCTTTTTGTTTTTAAAGCAATTTTTACTAGGTGTTTGGTTTGCAGCCAACAGCCTAATGCATCACCGAGTTTAGCTCTGCCTGTTCTGCAGTGCCGTTTCCCAAGAAATCAATGGCCTGACATACTTTGCTGTGCTAGAAAATACACTTTTGCTTGAGTGGGTGTGAAAACTGAGAGCCTGCCAAAACCTGCACAGCGCCGAGGAAAGTCTCTCCTACCGAGCCCAGCATCAAACGAAGGCAAAGGACAAAGGATTTGCCCTGCTCCTCCTGTTCTGCTCGCGGGGGCTGTGGGGTTTTCAATGCTTACCAGAGGGCAGTTTAGCAGAACGAAATATCTTCCATTTTCTGGCTAAAAATAACCCTGTTCTAGCGCGTGGCCGCCTAAATGTGCAGTGCAGGTTGATTTTCTGGCTTTTCTCTGTTGCAATCATCCATAAAGCATCAGGAAAGCCCCAGTGCAGCACCAGGCTGTGCAGCAGTGTCCGTGTGCTCTGTTACAGCCTCCTCCAAGGCGAGAGGTGCCCGACCCTTTCCTGCTTCTTTGGTGAACCCCAGCCCCGCTGGGGAAGCCGAAAATTAAATATAACTCCTGACTTCATAGCAGGATCCCGCGGCTGGCCAATTGTTTCATACTTGGAGAAGGGCCACCGCAAAAAAATAACAGAACAAAAGTCACAAAAACAGCCTCCGAATCAGCCTCCTTCCTGCCCGTGTTTTGACATCGGGGGGGATTTCCAGGAACGGCCAGACTGGTGCCACTGCCTGCAGGGACTGGGACACGATGGAGCAGGGGCTCCCCCTGTGCCATTGTCACCTCCAGGAGCCACCAGAAGCTCACAGCCCACGTCCAGATGGGCTGATCGGTGCTTCCAGACCAAACCCAATGCCACCGAGGTGGTACCTTTCATCTCTCTCGAATGCCTTGGAAATGGAAGGGGATAGCTGGGGCTAAAGCACCCAGACCCCCACTGCCCCTGTTGTCAGCACCGTGTCCCTCTGAGCTGAGATTTCCAAAGCTGCTGAAGGTTTCAGGGAGCTGGTTTTCATTGCAAGGCAGGTGCTGGCTCCCCGGGCAACCCCAAAATCACAGCCTGCTCCCTCAACAGGCTCAGAGGATGCTCGCCGACACCCAGGGGAGCAGAGGGGTCACCCAGGAGAGCTGCTGGTACTTCCCACTCCCTGAACACCACTGGTTTGTGAAGGGCACAGCCTTTCCAGGGCAAATCCTGCTCCCAGCAGTGCAGAAGTGCCGTGTGCTCGGGCTCTGCTGCTCGCCTGCAGCAGCAGCCCCAGGGACCTCGGTCCTGAGCTGTGCAGCCAGAGCTTGGGCAGGGGGCAGGGGCTGGGCAGCAGCTTTGGGCCGTAGCACCGGGCTATTCCCTGCTCCTTTTTCCTCTGCAAGTGCAGAATCAGGCTGGTCAGTGCCGTTTAGAGCAGCTCTCGGCTGCCCAGGCACAAACTGTGCTCAGCCCAGATCCTTTTCATCTGCCCAAGTGGCCGTGACCTGGAGGAGCCCAAGTCCTGCTCCTGCCACCCTGTGACATGCTGGGTGTGCAAACGGGAGCTTTCTAAAGGCTTCTGCAGTAGCTGAGCTAATGCAAAATGGTATTTTTATTCACCCTCCCTCTTGTCCCTCTGCTTTCCTTCCCGTCCTCTGCAGCCTCCCTGCCCCGCCGCGCTCCCGCTTGGAAGAAAACCAGGCGAGAAACATCAGCCTCGAAAAGCTCTGCCCGAGCAGCGAGTGGTTGAGTGAGCCCGGCTCATTACGACGTGTTCTCACCAATTTCTGCTGCCCTCTTATCAGGCCATCAGCCCCAACAGATCACCCTGCAGCTGCCGGCGGGCACCGCCTCGTCGCGGCGGCCGAGGCTCCTGACTCAGGCTGTGGGGGAGAAAGACATTATTCCAGCCCAGCCCTGACCTTTCTCCCCGTGACAGTAATGATGCTCTCTTAAAAATATGTTTTAATTGACCGTGGAGAATGAGCTGGGCTTGGCAGTGGAGGGATGAGGGCAGGAAGGGGAGGAGAGGTGGCACCGGGGTCCCATGGAGAGGGCACAGGGGGCCAAATCCTGCAGACAGGGCAGGGCAGGGGCAGCGATGGGGCTCCCTGTGGGTCCCCTCAGGGATTTCTTTTCTCTCTCAGTGCCTGAACAAGGGCTGCATCCACGTGTGAGCAGAGCAGGGCTCATGTGCATGAGGGCTCTCCTTCCTCCTCCTCCTCCTCCCTGTGCCCGCAGCTCCCTCTCTGTGCCCTGCCTGCACCGTGCCGCTCCGTGGAGCCGTTTCGCCCTGCTCGGGAAGGAATGATCGCCCTTTCCCCAGAAGTGTTTTGCTCAGAGCCACCAAAGCACATTTGATGAAAAACGAGCTGGATCCAAACCTACAGCGACCTTCTCGGTGAGGCTTTGTGAGTCCTCGGAGCCTGCAAGAGAGACGTGCGGGGGTTTGCATGGGAGGCTGCGCCGTGCCACTGCAGCATTTCAAGTGCTTCTGCTCGCGGAGTGGGGAGATGCCTCTGCTCGTGTCTCTCGCTGGGAAGAAAATGCAACAATGCTCTCTAGAGGCAGAAGAAGTCAAGAAGTGGCTCGCTCTCCCCGGCTCCGTGCTTCACCGTGACCTCGCTGCTCTTTGCGGCTGTTTATTTCCCACATCAACAGCAATCTCTGGGCGTTTTTGGCCTCTCGTGTTGTAGCGTGGGTTGTTTGCTTCCCCCAGCCCAGGACAAGCTGATGCAATGATTGTGGGTGCTCGGAGGAGAGGTGGGAGCAGCCCGGGTCAGGGTGTAGCTCCGGGACCAGGTGGCCAAACAGGGCGATGGGGACGGGGACAGGGCAGGATGGGGCTGCAGCATGGTCCAGCATCACCATGGGGCAGGGAAATCCCCCAGGACTTGTTGTGGGGTGGTGGAAGGTCCTCTAAGGGCTGATCGACCCCGGGTGCAGCTGTGGGGAAGGTGGAGCTGCAGGAGCCCAATCATGCAGCAACCACCCCCTAATAAAACCCAGAGGGGGAAGAGGAGCTGGTTTTGGAGGGTGCAGATTTCTTGGGGGCAGAGCTTTGGCACTGGCTCATCTTTGATTTTTATCTATTTATTTATTATTTTTTGGTGAGGAAGGGGCTGGAGCTCTGAAGATGAGAGTGCTTCCCTGGGATGCTGAGCAGAACAAAGGTCAGGGAGTTACTGCAGGAGCTCCTGGGATGATTTAGTAACCTGATGGTCAGCTCCTGTGGGGTTGGACCATGGGGTCATGGTCAGTGGGATCGTTTGCTTCTGTTTGTCATGAATTCTGGGCTCTTGGGCGTATAGGGTTGGTGTTCTGCTGTCTTTATAAAGTTCCTATTACCCCATCTAGGCTCTGCCAGGACCATCAGCAAGCAGGTCCAGATCCCACAGCTCGTACACAGAGCTGGGGAGAAACATGATGTCTGCACTGCTTCTGTCCATAAAAAAAAACAAATCAAAATAAAATAACTCATTTTACTGTCCTGGCCAGTTTCCAGCTCACTTAATTACTTTCTGCTGATCCGCTCTGCAATCCCATATGTTGTTGTTTATATATTTTATTAGCTCATATTGCATATCTTTCACTAACAATGGCCCTATGAATAGCCCAGCCTGCTGAATTAATTGAGCTGATGAAAGGCTCAGGTTAATGTATAAAATGTACTTGGATCCCCTGAATAAAGGAAACAAAGCAAATCCTATTACTGAGCTGAACTGGGTGAATGCAGTGTCCCCAAGTGACCAGGAAGAGATGTGAAGAATTCATGGGGAATTGCTTGAAAAGCCTGGAGAATACCTAGGCTGAGAGTGACTGTCACACAAGCTGAGTGCTTGTGTCACCTGCTGAAACTTGCCTGGGGACTGGTCCAGGTCCTGAGGGTGCCCCGGGCTCCCTGGAAGCTTTGGGTGAGCTTGGAGAAGAGCACGGCCACCATGGCTCTTGGGGCTGGGTTAAATCTCTGCACCAAACCACAGCCTGGATTCGGGCCCAGGTCATGCACAAAGCTCTGGCCGAGAAGTGGAGGATTTTAGGGTTGAGCCTTGCACGCTTTTCCATCTTTCCTGCTGTGTGGGTGAGGATAATCCACCACGGGCATCCTGGGGTATATCTGTATGGCACTGGGGACACCCCAGCCCCAATGCAGGTGGCTTTTGCTGAAGATAAATAATTCTGGTGGCTGTAAGTAGCTACTCTTGGCAGGCTGAAAGCTGCATAAAGCAGGGCAGGTGAGTTTGCAGAACTCTTACTTTCACACCATTTTTCTCAGCCCATTTAATGCTTGGGGTAAATGCAATCACCAGGGCTGAGGGATCGCTGGGCTATGGGCTGGCTGTGCGCAGCTGCATCTTCTCCTTGCTTGGTGCTTATAGGATTAACAGTATACGATGCCACTAGATAACAGGTGATATGTCGGTTTAATTTCCCATTATTCCCATAAATCAGGAGCTCTGCAGTTACAGCCCTGTATTGCAGGAACGATGCAAAGCCCGTGGACATCTCATGGCAGCTTGCCCTGAGTCTGGAGGGGCACTGGGCATGGGAAGGGGGGGGGCTTTGTCCACTGTGCTGGGATGATTTGGGGGGTGCAGGATGTCAATATTTCTTATTTGGGGTGACAAGGAGCTGGAGCCTAATTGGATTTCCTACTGCAAGCCCAGATGCAGCTGATGGCAATTTTGAATAGTGCTGGGTCGGGGCTCTGTCAGCAAAAACACGTGTACGCTGTCACCGCAGGCACCTGGACTTGTCTTGTGCTTTTTTTTTTTTTTTTTTTAATGCCTGCTAACTTTTCTTTTAAAAACCAGGTTCCATATTTCGTGTCTCCTGTTATCCAGGAGACCCGATACGTCTGGTCCTGTCTCGCTGCGTGCAGGCACCGAGGCGAGGAGGGGACGCGCAGGGCTTCGGGTGCAGGCTGCAGATCTGCACGGAAGGGCAGCTGGTGTTAAATTGGGCTAGATGAAAGCATTTCTGCTCAGAAAGCCCTGATCTGGTTTAATTTCACGGGGTTTGTGCTCTGCTGAGCTCGGCTGATGTGACGCGGGTGAGGAAACTCGGCGGCTTTGGAGTGAGGAGGGATCGGAGCCGATCGAATCTGGCCTCCCACGAGCCGTGGCCCCAAGCCTGTTTCTCTTCGAGCTCTTGCATATCTTGCATCTTAATTTCAAGGCTGAGTGATGCACAATAACAACCCCCTGAATGTCCTTCTCAGGTATGGAAATTACCCCTGCAATTAAAACCACGCCGTTCCCAGCTCTGCTTTTCCTTTGCTTCAGCTTCCAGCACGGGGAACTCATGGTGGCTTCCTCTGCTTCTGTTATCAGGAGTGCCCCAGAATCATCTGGGTTTTTGGGGAGGTTTTGGGATGCTCTGGGCATCAGTTGGTGCTGCTGGGCATTGCAAACATCCCAGATTTGTGCCAACATCCAGCCACCCCTTGCAGTCTTAAGCTTGCTTTGCTTTTCCTTCTGTTTCTTCCCCACCTCATTAGGGCTGCGACGTCGCTGTTTAACTGATGTCTTGTTCTGCCTCCGGGAATCAATAGCACCTGCAGCATTCCTGTGATGTGCTGAGGCTGCTGCAGTGTCTCAGCCTCATGGGGGCTGTTTCCTCTGCCCCGTTTTCCCTCGGGGGCTGGTGAATGCCGTGAGGATGCTGCGAACCCTCTGGGATGGATGGGAGGGGATGCTCTGGGCTCTCCCAGCTGCTGATTGCAAGCACGGTGGCAGATGCGAGGAGCAGAGACTTGACCCTGGGGAGTGCACAGAGCCCAGATTTTGGGGAAATCTCATCCCCCGTGGGAGCAGAGTGCTGTCCTTCCTGTAAGCCTGGAGTCTTGCAGGGATGGTGCCGATGATTTCATCTGCAGCAGCTGCTGCCTGCAGGTGTCCTGGGCTCTTCAGGAACCCCCCCAGGGGCTTTGTGCCCCCCAGCCCTGTGCTGAATTGAGGTTTTCCAGCCTGGAGCCAATGCTGCAGGTTGGGCAGGGCTTGAGGGACCTGCAGACACATCCCCTCTGCTCTTCCCTTCAGTCACCCGTGTGCCTAATTTCGCATTCATTCTTATTTAACCCAAACTCTCCCCGATGTGCACGTGAACTGCTTGGGCTGTGGAGAGGATTTTGGTGCTCACCTGGTGAGAAAATGGTCTATGCAGAAGGGCTTGGTCCTTGTAGGGTTTTTTTTTCCACCAGGCGGGGGGTGCCATCCCCTCTCTGCTGCCTGTAGCTTGCTCCGATGCGCTGGTGGCTGCTGGAATCTGATTAGCACAAGTGCTCCTGCCTCTCCTCGGGGATTTGCCGTGTTTCTTAATGCGATGCCCGCTAACGACAGGGGAAGAAGCTCAACTGAGTCATCTTCCCATCGACTGAGGGGCAGCTTGCGTTGCTCTTAGAGCAGTTAGCAGGGGAGGAAACCTCCTCCAAGGAGGGCGCTGCGCTGGGCCCATTGATTGACTGCTAGGAGCAGGAAAAATGGGGAGAAGGGAGTGGGACTGGCACATCTAACACCCCAAGGGGAGATATCTCGTCTGTCTGTCTGTTTGCTGTTGGTCCTGAGCCTGGGGTTCCCAGCTGGGTGAGGACGTGCAGCTTGGAGCAAGCTGCTCTGCCCCTTTGGGGTTCCCTGGGGACGCACTGATCTCCCCCCTCTCTTGTTGCCTCTCTCCACCTTTGCAGCACAACTTGCAAGGGAGAAACGTATCCCCAGGGGTGTCTTTTGCGCAATTCCCCAGGTACGGAGCCCATTCACCCACCCATCTGCATCCCTGTGGGGCTCAGGACCTCTCACTGCTGAGCTCTGCCTTGCCTGGTTGCTCGCAGGGGTCCTCACAAGGGCTGCAGCGATTTCGGGGCACGTCTCTGCAGCAAAACGTGAAGCAAACCCCGACCCCCCCCTCCCTCCCAGGCTCAGCAGCGTGCGTCATCGGCTGTGTCTCTGCAAAATGCCTGCAAACGGGGATGGGGAATGCAAGTCAGATCTCCCCTCTGTCGTAAGCAGCGCTCGCTCTGCATGCAGAGAGCAGATGTCTAGACGAGGAGAAACGCAGCGCAGGCACTGAGGTGATGCCGAGAAGACTCCTTGAGCAAAGTGCTGCTGCCTGCCCTTGTGCTCCACGGGGATTAGGCTAAAGGAGATTTTTTATTTCTTGCTGTTTTTATTCTTGTGTGTGTGTGTGAGAGGTTCTGCTCCAGGATTTACTGTACCCGTAGTCCCTTTGACTGTTTCCAAAGGGCTTATTTAATATCTGCGCATCCTCTGGCAGTTCTTCTTTGGCCTGCCTTGTGCAGCTGTTCCTCTCCACGCTGCAATTTGATATTAAATTTTTACCGTGAGCCCTCGAGTGCTTTTGTGGAACGATCCCACCGTATGATCTGTTCGCGATGATAATCATAACCCTGTGCTAATTACTGGCATCGGAGAGAGCTGTGCTAGGCTCTAAAGCAATTCTCCTTCTCTTTATTCCTCTCTCTCCTCCAGTTCCTCCTCCCTCCTGCGCAGCATCCCTGATCTGTTTTCTGATCATGAACTCCTTATTAGAATATCTTGAGTAAATTGTTTGGGAAAGTGATCCTGTGCGCTGTGTCCCATCATGAGCGACGATTAAAACTTGTGGGGGTCCCTCGCTGGGACCGAGTGCCCTGCTGCAGATTTTGGGAGGGCGTTTTCCGTAAGTGATGCTCCACGGAAGGAGGTGATTTAATTCTGCTGAAGGCATATTTGTTTTCTGTGAGTCTCCCAGAACGGTTCATGAGACCGGTTATCCCAAAAAAACCTGGGACTGTAACAGCACCAGTGCATCGCCTCGCCTCGAGAGCTCCCCATGTGCAGCAGGGTGGGGTGTGGGGTGTGTGGGGAATTTGCAACCCTAAAAACAACCCTGACAATCCAGGATGATTTGCTCCAAAACCATCATATTGTAAGCAAATGGAAGAGGCTGAAGGATGGAGCCTAGGAAAACAGTGTAGTGTCTTGCTAACACGTTCCTCTGCTTCCATTTGGTTAAAAGATTATTTTTTTTTCCCTGTCTCAGCTCTGAAGATGTTTGTCCACCAAGTGGCTGGGATCCCATACCGAGGTCAGCTGAATATTCCCCTTTCCTGGAAGAGGCAAAAGATGTCTAACATTTACTCCGTTCATACTCAATTCTCTTCTCCCTGTTTCTGTGTGCAGATTTCTACGAGCTGTAAGTTAATCAGGATGTTAATTTTAACCTTTTCTTGAAGGATGATCCTCCACCCTTGCCGAACTGCCAGGAATGCTGGCACCCCACGGGCGCTCCCTCTGACATGTTTTTCTCCCTTCACATTTCCCCGTGTCGTACAAGTCTTCGCTGTTCTGCAGCGCTGCTTCCTAAAGGTGCAAATGGAAACCCTGGTGCTCGTTTTACTTGCTTCTGCACGCTGGAATTAACAATTTCTGTTCCGTTATCCCAAAGGGGGATGCTTCACATGTGCAGCTGCTGTCTGCTGGCGGAGCATCCCTCCTGCAGCATCGTGTCTCTGCGGCAGAGAAGGATGGGTGACTTTTTGGGTAATGGCTCGTATGTGGGGAGGACGCAGGGTGGTGATTTACCCCTGTGCGCTCTTGTCTTGCTACCCACTGGTGCCAATTTTTGGCTGAAAGGGCAGGAGGGATGGGTGGCTGCACCTCCCAGGGCTTCGTTAGGATTTTGGGAGGTCAATGGGATGAGTGGTAAAAGGAAGCAGAGCCTCGCCAGGAGCCGAGGCAGCGCCTGTGCTGCTTTCCAGGCACAGCTGCTGTGACTCACGGGATTAGATCACAGATTTGCCTAAGTGACAGCTTTTGTAGTCCTTATTTCTTCTCATTTAAATGATTCATTTGTTTCCCACAGGGTTTTTGGGGAGGCTGCTGATTCTCAGAGGTTTGCCAACGTTGCTGTGATGTCCTTCCCCTAAAGCTCTCGAGCAGCAGGGTGGGACCCATGGTGAGCCCAGGGCCACCATGGCAAGGTGACCTGCAGAGCATGAAGTCCTCCTGGAGCCCCCTGATGTGGGTCCAGGCCCCCAAAGAGATGCAAACACGGGCTGGCTTTGCTTGAAGAAACATCTGAGCAAGAGCTGTGGCTGCCTTGTATCCCCTAGAGTTATTTTTTCCCCCCGTGTGGGCTGTTTATAACTAGAAGACGGAGGAGATGTCCGCCTGCTGGAGCCACAGGTGGCTTCTCCTCCACGTGGAGCGCTGCTGCCACGAAGGAGATCTGCAGCACAGCAACAATGCGGTCCGAAATAGAAGCAGGAGTACAATTGTTTGCACAGCCGAATGCAGAAAATGACGGGAAATGGCACGGAGCCCATTAGTCTGGGGAGAGACTTTGCTTTCTCAGCACCCGCTTACGTCCTCTGACACATGAGGCTGAGCTTCAAAGGCAGCGAGGCTGAGAAAATCAGGTTGCCTACCACGGAAAGGAGAAATGTCTCTATGCTAGCAATGCGTGCCCTCTCTTTTTGCTGCAGGAAGGCTGGGTTTGCCGGGGGGCTGCAGGGAAAGCAGCGTGCAAACACCCCTCGTGTCTCCGGCCATCCACACGCGGTGCTGAGCAGGCGACCCCTGCCCCCGTGCAGCTTAAACCTGGCTGCTCCTCGTTGCCACTTAAACGAGTAAAACCCATCTGTCTGCCAATTTTCCTGGTGGAAACTGTTCAAGAACCAATGCTAAAAGAAAAATGCTTTCAAACAGGAATGGGTGCTTTCCATTTTTTTTTTCCTTCAGCTATTGCTGTCCTATTAAGTACTGGTTACTAATTAGCCCTCGTGTCTCATTAAAATCATAGTGGTTTCTTTACCTACTGAAAATTGTAAATAGCCTTTATTCTGGTCTTTAATGCATGTTGATTGAAGTATTTATTGAATGCCACTTATGCAGCTCTGTGGCTGCATTCATTTGCTTCTTAAGACATTTACTAAACCATTGCTTAGAATTACTCCAACCCATCTGGCCTATTAAGTGTTTGTGCAGAGTGTACCCGCTTTTTCCCATCCACTTCCTCAATTAATATTAAATATTCAAGGGAATTGAATTTTTTTTTTTCTTCCCTGCCATCTGATCTTCCTGCCATCCATCACGGCGTGTCAGGGTAGGACATCACCTAGCGGTGGAGCCCAGGGGCTGGACGTGGGACCTGGAGGTGGAAGCAAGTAACGGGGAACTTCAAGGATATCAAAGTCAAATTATTCCACCCTATTTTGACACAGGGAAAGGAGCCCTGGAAGCAGGGATTTAAAAGCCACCCCGCATCCCTGGGGAGGCGTGAGCACGCAGCGGATTAGAAATGAGCTCTGCTGGTAGCTCTGGGGAGAAGCACTTGTGCTAAACCTGTTGGCATGAGGCATGACAGCTACGTGATTTCACTTCTGTAGTCAGCCTCACAAACAAAACCGAGAACAGAACATGTCACTCGCATGGTGATTATCCAAAGCGGGATAAACTCCGTGCCAGCAGCGGGATCAGGGCTAGGAGTGAATGTAAGTGGCAGGAAAATATTCGCGGGGGGTCGAGGGCAGAAAGCAGCAGCTGGCTCTGAATGAGATCTGAAAAAAAAAAGAGGGGGATCTGGCTTTAAAGCTGTTCCTGGCAGGTAGGGAAGGGCACCTCCTGGCCCGAACCAGCCATGAATCTGTCTGCTGGGGACAGAAATAAGATAGCGAGGAGGAGGATTTACAACAGCTCCTGCTTCAGAACCTTGTCCTCGGTTTTTCAAGCAGCCTTTATTGCGGCGGCGTGGCTGACTTGCAGAGCTGATAAGAAAGCCTCGCTGTATATATTACCCTTTCCACAAGAAGAAAAGAAGCTTCCTGCTCCAGGAGCTAGAAGGCACGCCGTCGTCTTCCCCCGTGCTGGGACCTGTGGTGCCACACGTGCAGGCTTGCAGTGGCTGTGCCACAGGGGATGGGGCTGCTGCTGGGAGCTCTGGGGGTTGCTGAAGGTGCAGAAACTGTCCCACAAGGGGGGATTCTCCCTAAAAAAGCCCTAAATTCCTCCTAACCGAGAGCTCGCCTGCACGAAGGTGCTGCAGGTGGGCTGAGCTGGTGGAGCAGCACTGGGTGATGGTGCTGGGCTGCCGAATCCAGGTTTTGGTTGTGAAATGCCCCCCAGCAACCAGACCGTGGTAAAAAATTGTCTCTGTGCTCTGGGATGCTGCTGGTGCAGTGCCAGAGGGCAGGATCGCCCCGTTGCCATCACCAGCAGCAGAGAGCCCACAGCGAGTAGATTGAAATGCCTTTGTGCCAGTCAAAAGGGACAGGGCTCCCAGTAACAGCCTGATTTTAGTGGATGGGCACATCGGGAAGAGGTGAAGCCTGAGTGCTTGGAGGTGGAAACACTTTCCTCTTGTCCTCCAGCCACATGCCTTTAATCCTAAACTCCAGAGCTCCTAAGCAACCAATTTGGATTTCTTATTTTTTATTTTTTTTTTTCATAGCTTGCCCTAATAAAGCCCAGATAAGTGTTTTCTTGGCTCCTTTGGGATATTGACAGCCTGATGGAGGCAGAGAGCAAAGAGATGTGTCTGCGGGCCCCAGTGAGCACCCCCTTGAGGTGCCTGCAGCCTCTCCTTGGGCTGAAGGTGGGACATGGAGAAGGTCCTCCTGCTTCTGCGTGGCTCTGCTAACAACTCCTGGCATCCTTGTCTTCCTATTCCTATGTGAAATTAGGCTTTCCTGAGGTTGGTTGCTGCATCCACAGGAATGCTATGGGAAACAGCAAGGCAGAGCAATGGGAAAATGGGTTATTTGCAGGATCACCCTGGGCTGGAGAGCTGGGGGGAGCTGTGCTGTGCGGTGAGGGGGGCTTCTCACCGAGCAAATTGTGGCTGATAGGAGCCCCCCCAGACCCCCAGCCCACTGCAAGAGGCTGCCAGCCTTCGCTTCTGCCATTCGTCTTGGTGGTGGATGCTTTTCTTAGCTTCTAGCGGAGCCGTCTCGGTGCTATTTCTGGAGATCATTAGGAGCTCTTGGAGCTTGGCTTTGTCTCTCAGACAGCTTGATTGAGGGAAAGCAAAGGGAGACGGGGCGTTACGGAGTCGTGCATGGGTGCACGCACACGCTTATCGGCGTAAACACAGTGTATAAAATTCAAGTTGATCCAAACAAGGCCATAGAAATGCAAAACAGCCTTGTCCTGCCTCATTATCATGCTTCAAAACCTGCCTGCGCTGTTATCAGCAGGAGCAGCATCTCCCCGGGGACGTGCGCCTGGCTGCGGCCCCTGCCTTCAGCTGAGTCCCCAGGGGCTGCACGGCTGGCTTGGGGGCAAATCTTAGATTCTGGCCAAGATTTTACTTTGCATTTGTGATGGAGCCGGGATGAGGTCAGGGCTGTGTCACTGCATGTGGAGGGAAATTTGTCTCCTGGCTTGCAGACTGCCTGGTGCAAACCACGCTCCCGCTCCCCAGCCTGTTTTGCCAGCATTCATAAACGGATGCCATTGCAGAGCCTGATGGAAATTCTGCTTTTTCTTCCAGAAATAGCAAAGACAGAGTTTAGCAATAACAATGCCTGCTGGAATCAGAGTGACTGACAACAGCCTCTCCTGGTGAGAGACACGAGCGCGGCGTTTCAGACAAAAGGCGGCGTTTCCATTCCTCCCAGAGCTGCAACCTGTATTTTGCAAGTTAAATTGCTCCGATCTGATTGAAATCCACCCGGCTACGAGCTCTCTATTTAGTGACACACTGCTCCAAATTACACACCTGGTACGTTTGAAATTTCTAAATTACTCACGTATTAGAAATTAATGCCTGAGAAGGGCAAACACTCAGCGTGCCGATGGATCGAGAGTTTGCTGCCGCCCCCTCTGGTAATTAAGAACTTTGGGTATTAGTGGTAAAGGGGAGGGCAGGAAAGTGTTGAGGATTGCTTTGCCCTCTGTGGCAGTTTGAGGTTGCAAAACCATGGGGAGTGGGGAAGGAAAACTGCTTTTCAGATCATCTGGGCTTTTGTAACGTGGGGGATGAGTGGTGGAGAGGCCCCCTCCATCTGCGCTGGGGAGAGCCTGGGGGTCTCTTCCCATCCTCCTCGTGCAATGTGGCATCCCAAGCTCGCCAAGGCGACAGAAGGCAAGATTAATCAAGAGGAAGGCTTGTTGGACCTGTGTTGGAAAGCAGACAGGAGGCTCGGTACGCATCCTGTAAACTGAATCGCAACCACTTGCTCTGCATTCTTCTCTCCCACAATAATCACCAGCTGGGGTAGATCTCCCCCAGGACAGGGCGTGCAGCTCCTCCTTGTGACCCCCGCAGGATCCTACATCTAAGCAGATGCAGGTCCTTCTTGCCCACCTGTTTGCCTTCAAGCTGGTGGGTTTCTGGTGCCACCAGTGCTTCAATGGGTACAACCAGGGGTGCCTGTGGGGCTGAGATGAGCTGGGCACAAGCAGGTCTCAAAGGCTCTGTGCACTTTGCTTCTGTCCCTGGGCTTTCAGAAGCTGCCTCGTGTGTTCCCCCTGCTCCTCCTTTCTGCTCTGCATCACCTATGGAGAGGGAAATGCCCACTGATGGGTAGCAATAAATGTGTCTCCACTCCTGCTTGTACAAGCTGCGGTGCAATAATTTGTATGACAAGGGGAGCGGTGATCGTGCCAGGACACAGGGATACAGCAGCCCGGGCTGCCTGCAGGGTTTCAGGTGGAAGGGAAGCTGTTTCCTCCCAGATTGCTCCCATCTGGAAGCTTGCAGGCGGGGATGCTGCCAGCTCTCACCCTCAGCGTGTGCAGCTGCCTGGTTCCCATCCGCGCTGGGTGCAGCGGGTTTGATCCTGACGGGCTTTGTCACTTCCCCCAGCAGTTAAAATGTACCTCTTGGTGAGACATGCCACGAGGAACTGGAGACATTTTTCCTCTTTTCTAATCAATTGTGAGGTTTTTCACCCAAACGGGCGAGCTGTGAGGAATGACAAGGTGTGCTCAGAAGAGCTTGGCTGGTCTTGCCCGGTGCATCGAGCTCAGCAGCAAATTGCACCAGGATTCACCTGCAGGGATAAAAACCGTGCCATGGCAGAGGAGCTGCAGGAACGTGCACGGCAGGAGGTGGTGAAGCAGCCTGGGAAGCTGTGAGCTTGAAGGCAGGGGATGTGCTGAGCTTTCCACGTGGAGCTGTCTGCTCCGGTGGGCTCCCTGCTGCCGCTGGGACGCGAGGCAGCGTTTTGTCCTTCCCTGTATTTTACATGAAATGCTCACGACAAGCATGGAGCGTTTGGCAGCTCTCTGGAGGGGAGCTGCCATTGAGAAAAGTCGGTTTTGAATGAGAGGTGCACATGACAGCTGTCTGTCTCTGCTTTTCATGCTGCTGCTCATCAACTTAATGGCAATAAATGAACTCCCAGGTGTTTTTAACGGCGTCTCTGGGATGTATTTCTGCTTGGGAGCTATTTGGGGAGCCAGAGTTATCTCCTCTTTCTGTTTTTCTCTTGGCGTTCAGGTTTAAAATAGCCTCTGTTTGCCCTGCAGCTCCGAGGATGGATGGGTTAGATGTGCGATCCGGTCCCTGGGCTTCACCGTGCAATTGCTATAGCTTAACCATAAAGGGAGAAATAAAAAAAAAAACTATCTAGCAAACGCACCAGCCATAGCTGTGCCATATATAAAACCCTCACCAGACGTCACTGCGCATAAGCCCTGCCCTAGTTTAACCAGGCAGCAGTTTCCCTGCAGCACCCATCCCACCCAGGCTCGAGCTGTGTCTCCTGTTGGTGCAGAAATTTGGGTTGGGTGCACCTGTGGGAGCCCTGCACGGGGCTGGATCCACCCAAATCAGTGCGTTTTGGGGAGAATCCCTGCACGGGCTGCCCTGGGCTGTTTGCTGTGGAGTGGTGAGCACGGCCGTGCCCTGCAATGCCTTCCAGGAGGAGCAGCCAGCAGTGAAACAGAGCCGCGGCGGCTGACTCACGCCTGGTGCTGTTACTTGCCATGTGTTGTGAGCACCGAGAAATGCTGTGCCTGCGGTATCATTTTCTTTAAATACATCATTAGGGAAAATGACAGCCCAAATTGTGGGAGGATGCTAATGGCTCTGGAGTGGCAGACGGCTTGCAGAAAATAGTTTTCCTGCAAACACATCGCAGGTGGGAGCCGGCGGAGGAGGCGAGGAGATGCAGCAGGCACGTGGGGAGAGCAGGGGGGCGCGGGGCAGGGTTGCCTCCAGCCCCCAGCACTGCCCTGTTGCTTCCATGGCCTTGGAAATCCTGGCACTGAAAAAGAGACCTTGTGGTCCCCATGGCCACCGAGATGAAACTCCTGGGTCTCGGGCCATTTCCAGCCCCTGCATGAGCTGTGCTGCCTCCCTGTATTTATGGTGAGGAGGAGCACCGAGGAACAAGGTATGTTTTGAGCACTGCAGCTCGTGTAGTTTGTGGTTTTATCACTCCTCTGTTCTCAAAATCTTATATTTCTGCTGCACCTATATAAAAAAAAAATAAAAAAGAATGACCTTTAATTTCCACCAAGCAGCCCGCGGCTCCCAGGGATGCTACGCAAGCACCGTGTTTTCTGCTGGATAAAGGTCTCCTGCCTTGTACTTCAGAGGCACCACGCTTAGACCATCTCAGACTTGATTTTTTTTTTTTAATTGAAATTCTTCTCCCAGACCAATTACCAAGGAGGGTTGCTCTCAGACAGGGACAGGTAATTGCCCCCGTGCACCTACTGCCCGGATCGGAGGCTGAGCGCCCACATGGAGCCCTGTGGTGCCCTCTGTACCAAAAGCAGGGTGCAGAGAGGAGCTCTCCTTGGGAGGAAGAGCTCTGCAGAAAGGAGGTTTCTGGCACCCAGAGCTGCTTTTGGTGATTCTGTGGGCACTTTCCATGCTGCCTTTCCTCTGTTTTCCCGTTGTGATGATGAAGTGAGCAGCAGAAGTCTTCCTCTGCGCTGTGTGCAGGGGATGCCAGCTGCCAGACACCCACCCCTGCTGCCAGCACTGCTGGGCATGGGGCTGAGCTGGTTTTGGCTCTCTCAGGGGTTGTTTTCTGCATCTGGAGGAGCCTGCAAGTGTTCTGTAAGCGTTAGGAAAGGAGCTGTGGTGAGCAGCTCGTGCGTCCCCCTGCCAAGCCATGCTGCGGGTACACCTGCACTGCTCACAGCTCAGCAGGGCTTGGAAACTTGCTGCAGATGGGCTCAAAAATCCCTCCAGAGGAGAAAAATATCCTAGTTTCTCCAGAATAGACCAATGCAGGAAAACGGCTGTGAAATCCTGAAGTTTATGCCTGGGGAGGTGGGAATCACCACTCTGCCTCTGGCTGCCCTAGGGACATGGGGATGCGCTGCTGGGACCAAGAGAAGACATGGGGAGCTGGTGGCTGGGTGCAGCTGCCCAAATTGGGGCCCTGCCCTCTCTGACCACCCCGTTATCTCCTAGAAATTAATTCATGTGGCTAGAGCAGCGCAGCCTGTGCTGCAGCCAGGGAGCAGATGGCGGCTGCAGAAGGCAGGTCTGAAATTCGGGGAGGTCTGGGCAGAGAGCTCTGAGGCTGCAGTGTAGGCTGAGAGCTAGGAGGGATGGGATGGAGAGCAGTGCACCTACCAAAGAGGCGTGTAAGGGACTGACGTTTGGGTTGTTGGCTTATTTCTTTGCATATTTGTGTTTCTGAGAGCGTGACATCGCTCTCAGAGCCAGGCTGGGGCACAGGGCAGATTGATGTCCCTGCTGAAGGAGGACGTGGCTGTGCCTCCCCAAATGTGTCTGGCTATTGGATATAGGGCACTGGGGATGCCCTAACCCCTGCCAGCCCTGTGCTCACCGTGAGCTGGCTCCGTGTCCTGCCCACGGGGGCTTCTTGCAAGGGGGGGGGCCTGGTGGCAGCACGGCAGATGGAGAGGCGAGGGATTTATTTACTATGAGCGAGCTGGGAACATCCCCAAACGCTCCCCTCTGCCAGCAGCAGCAGTTGGGAAGGGAAAGCACTTAAAAGTGATGGAATCTGCTGACTGGCATTAATATTTTATCTCCTCCGTTGGTGCTGCGTGTAAATGTTGTTCCTAGCTCTCCGTGCTCCCAGCCCCAGGCAGGGAGGTGCTGGTGGGGCGAGCCAGATCCTGCTCCTTACCTGGGGCTTGGAGGGGACACCGTGGCCATTCCTCAGCTTTTTTCCTTCAGACTTAATGAAATGAATTTACTTTAAACAGGGTTTTCTTAGGAATGTGAGTGAAGTGACACTGAGCTGTCCTGGCTCATACGGAAGGGATGAATTCATCGCACGGAAAGTATTTTCTTGCCAAGAGCTGATAAATAGCCTGTGATGCCAATAGCTTCACGCATCCAAGTAAATCCCAGCCCTCCGAAAGGTTATTTTAACGCGGATCTGTAAATGAAATAGCATTTCTCCAAAGCGACAAGAATCGGGGGAAAAAAACATCAAACCAAGCGACCCAACAGCACGAATCTCACGTTCCTGTTTAGACAGTAAGGAAGTCGCTGGGTATTTCTTGAGCAAAGTTCAAAAGACCTGAAATAGCTGAAATAGGGAAAAAAAGAGCCAGTCGTGTGGACCTGGCTGGCAAATTCCCACGGAGGAAGGATGAGTCTGTCCCACCTGCACGAGCTCCTTGTTGCTTTTCTGAGCTGGGGACTGTGTGAATAAATGGGAAGAGCTGATGCTGGAGAGGAGAGGTTTTAGGGACATTTTCCACCCCTGGAGCCCTGGCTCATGCACAGGTGAGGTGTGGCTCCGGGGTGAGAAATGGGTCTGGAAAAGAGATTTTTGTCTGAGCTACTCGTCCGCGTGCTGGCTTACGGCTCTAATTCCACCTTAATTCTCTTTTGGCAATTCTTTATGCTTGGCGTTTGATGTAGCAGGCGTGAGATGCTCTCTGATGCAATTACAGCTCCAAAGCAGGAGCGGGCTGCAATACCTGATTTAAATTCCAGGCCTACTGCGAGACAGATGAAAGCAGCCACTCGGTGAGCTGCCGGCTCCCAAGTTTTGTCTCTGCTATCAGCGCAGGATCTCAGATTTGCTCCTTGGCTGGGCAACAGTGCCACACTCCCAGCCTCCCAGCTCAAGGCTGCTTTTTTTTTTTCCTTTATTTTATTTTATTTTATTTTATTTTATTTTATTTTATTTTATTTTATTTTATTTTATTTTATTTTATTTTATTTTATTTTATTTTATTTTAATTTTTCCTTCTTTTCAGTCTTTCTGCTACTTAACTGCAACTGAAAAGCATCAGGCACCCTGTGAGCGAGGGACAGCTGGGTGCAATGATGTTCTTTTGCTTGCTGGGCACAAGCTCGTTAGCAATTGGGCCAGCTAATGAAGCTCTAGGGAGGGTGTTTTGGGAACTCCCTGAGGGCAGGAGAAAGCCAGTGCATGGGGTGTAAAGCTGGTGCTCTGGAGGTGAAAGGAGAATCTTCACTAGGAGACGTTTGGTGGACAATCACCTCCATGTCCAGGTGCTCATCCTGGAGGAGATAATTTGTAATTGTTCCTGTTTGGCCCTTTGGCAGGACAAATGTCCTTCTGGAACCTCCAGCATCTCGGTGGCTGTTGTTTTCTCATCACAGCACATCTCCTTTCATTAAATATATCGCTGGGGTGTGGCAACACAGCTGTCAAGAACGCTGGAGACAGAAGAAGAGGCAGAGAGCAATAAAAAAAATCCTTTTTTAGTTGGGATGTGGAAGCTCTGTCCTGAGGTCTGCAGCCTGGCCAGCATTAACCATCCCTCCCATTAGTACCTGACATATACACGGGGTCCTTCTGCCAAATACCTGCGTGTTGCAGGGACATAATGTGAAAGAATTACTATTTATAGCACTGCACAGATCTGTGAGATATAAATAAGGATGGCCCAAAATGCATAGCAGAGAGACACCAAAAACAAGCCGCCACTCAAGAGTTTTTTGCCAGTCCCACCTATTTTTCTAACTTCTTGGACTTCACAAGTGTTTAAGGCAGTGAAGCACACGCACCCTGGTGAGGGGGAGGCAATTGTTGGTTTTCTTGGGTGGTTCTTGCTTCCAATTCTCCTGGAAAACAAATTAGTGAATCCATAAAACAACTCACCAAAGCAAGGGCAGGTCGAATTACACGATATGGCTCGCCTTGCTGAGATGTTTTGAATTAACAGAATTAGCTAATTGGGCGAGCTCCCTGCCGTCCTGCAATTAGCAGCCCCGAGGCTATGGGGTGGGAGCAGCAAGCAGGATTTGCTGCAGGAGCCTTGGGGGTGACAGTGAGAGATGCTCGGCAGATGCCAGGGGCCGTGCAGGGCATGATGTGTCCTTGCTTCAAAAAAAAAGCCCAACAAATGCAGCAAACAGTCCTGCTTTGGTGCAGATCCTTTACGCTTCTTTTCCAAGTGCTTTTTGCTGAAGGAAGTGGTTTTCTCCCTGTCTGGGGTAAGACTGAGACACACCACAAGCTGCTTTAAAACAAGTGATGTGCCATGGCAAATCGGTTCCCCCGTGCCCTTTTTTTTTTTTCCAGTGCTGGAGCAGCACGGAACAAAAATAACCTTTTTATTTTTTTATTTTTATTTTTATTTTTTATTTTATAAAAATATATATTCCCGTTTGAATAAGCAGCTGAAGGGCTGGCAAAGCGGTCAGCACGGGGAGCAGGATTAGGGCAGGCTGGGGAGCTCCCCTGCTCAGCACCACCAGCAGCCGGGCTCAGGGGAGCTCTTCCTGGCAGGTTTCTGGGCTTTCATTCAATTTGCAAATTAATTTTACCCTTCTCGGTTGCGTGAAGTAACTCTGGCATGTACCTGGGACTGAGACTGGGGAAACATCCAGGTATTGAGGGAGCTGCAACGAAATTGTGAAATCCCTTAAGCTTATTAGCAAGTAACGGTGTCAGCTTTCACTGCAGAGGGCTGGAGGAGCAAAAGCACTTTAATTTTCCTAAAAGGTCCGTGTAACACAACGCCTTGCTTGCTTAGTCCAGTACAAATGATAGATGACTCCTTTCCAAGGGAAGCTTGAAGTTATTTTCCAACAAACTGACTTTTTTCTTCATTATCCCCTCTCATATCTCCGGACCCAGGCCAAGGGATTTCAAACTAAAAATATTTGGAGCACTAAAATTTGCACGAAGCAGCCCCAAGACGTGAGGTGCAGAGAACCACATCTGCAGGATTTTTACGGTAATCGGGGGAGAAATCAGCTGCAATAAACTTTATTTGTGCACTGCTGTGCGGCCTTCCCACGGAGACGGTGTCATGAATCAAAAGAGCAATGAAAATGTCGGTGTCTCCTTCAGGTCCTGTGAAATGGGAGCAGAGCCATCGGGTCCTGCCGGGCCAGGCTGCTAAGAGCTGTGCCCACCACGATGTTTCTGCCTGAGCTGGGACATTTTGGGGCCAGGGATGGAGATTTGGTGGCCAGGAGCAGCCGTGTCCTGGTGCTGCATCACCGGGTTGGAGCGGTTTCACTTTTTGCTTGGAAATATCCCAACGTGCCAGCTTTCCCTGCAGCTGAAGGGAGCCAACACAGGGTCATCTGCAGGTTTTGCTGATTTGGGACAGATCCAGGCTTCCCCTTGGCAAAATCTCGGGAGGCAGAGTCGTCTGCTTGGTTTCTGGAAGCAACTGAAAGCCCCAATGGAAACCGCGGCATGGGAGGACTTCACCCTCCTGTGTGCCTTCACCTGAGTCAGGGGCCGGCCTTTGAAACCACGATAACAACCACCGAGAGCAAATACAGGTGGTTGAGCAGCATTAGGATTGGCGACTACCAGCAATAGCCTCATTTTTCAGGTTTATTAGGACAAGCGGGGTGTAATTGGGAGCGCTGCTCCTACCTCTCCCCCGCGGTGCCTTTCACCGGGGGAATTATTAAGCAATCCAAGCAGCCCTTGCACAAGCCATTTGTTTTGCTCTATTTTTTTTCCCCACTCTTTTTATTTTTATTTTTTTTTTACATGAGCCTTTGGGAACATAATGCTAAAAATGTTATTAAGAAGCCATTGACCATACATGCCCTGCAGATTTTTCTGATAAAAGCGGCCGCCGATTGCTTTGCAGAAAGGGAGAGCGAGTACAAGGGCAGCTGAAAATACATCCCCAGCAAGAGCGAGGGAAGTTGCTAAAGGAAAGGCCTTTGGTCTGGCTGTGTCATCTCTTGTCTCTGGCACGATGCTGGAGACCTGCAGGGACACCGGTGCCCGCGGGGATCTCTGGCTTGCAGGCGGCTCCTGTCTGTGGGCGGTGGACCTGGGTGAGAACATTGCGGCCTCGAAGCTTTCTGAGCAACTCGTGGGGAGGGAAAATGGCTGGATCGAGGGCAAAAAGATGTCTCACCTGGATCTTTCTCTTTTTGTCATCTTGAAAGGGAAGAGGGCGTGATGTGGTGACCGCGGAGCCGTCCTGCTGGCAGACGTCCCCGTCCCACCTCTTTGCTGGGTGTTATGGAGCTTGGCTTTCCTCCTTCATCGCTTTCAACCCAAATGTTGTGATGCAGCTGGTCCTTGCTGATGGATGACCAAGTAAACAACTACTGGATGCTGTCCTGCCCTGGCACGAGGACTGCTGAAATGCCCCCGATAACAGGAGGCAGGCTCACAGCCTGCTCGGGCTCCAACAGACGCAGAGAAGAGCATTGGGAACACATTTTCGGATCAGATGCAGGGGCCCAGAGCTGGCTGCTCAGCCCACAGATTTAAAGCAAGCTGCTGCCAGCTGTAGTTCAAGGGCATTACTGTTTGCACATTTTAACAGAGAGAAATCCTGCTGGATCCCTGTGTTGGGTTTCTGCAGATGGTGCGGTCCGTGTGGCCGTGTGGGCTGAGCTGCGTTACCCGATCATCCCAAAAACGTAACAAGAGCCGGGTTAAAAAGCTCTGGCACCTTTCCAGAGGGCTGTTGGATGCTCTGCACCAAAGCCTGGAGTTGTTATTTTCCCTCTGGCTGCAAATTGCTCTGAGCCACATCCTGTGAACACCACTCCAGCAGGCGAAGCAAAGCCAGAGGCGGCGATATTCCCCTGGTGCCTTGGCTGGTGGGGGGCTCACCTCTCCCCACCGGTGCTGGAGGATGGTGCTGGTGTTAGAGGGTGTTGGTTGTTGGATTTTGGGGAAGAAGATATGCAGATGTTGCTTGGCTGAGTGCCCTGGGCAAAGCGGTGCCAGCCCCAGCTCCGGAGTTGTCCTCCGCATGCCTTGTGCTGCGGTGGGAGGGAGATCGTTAGCTCTGATTAGGACATTTGCTATTCCAATGAGGCTTTTCATTTCCACCCTGGCTTCTCTTCTGCATATTTGATGCTGTTCTCAACCGAGAGCGCGCAAATGTTAAGATGTTAGAATAATATTGCCCCGAGGTTCGTACATTAATGACAAGAATTATCACCATCTGAGTAGTTCAGGACTTAACAAAAGGTACAAAACAATTAAGCTGTGATTAACAGTCAAGTGTTGCCGTAATTACAGAGCTGGGTTTTGTAGCACTGTTTGTTGCCGTTTTCGAAAACAGAAAAAAATCCAGTCGCAGGGACTGGTTTACTTAAAAGATCCACCGGTGATGAGGAGGCAGAGAGGATACCCAGGCAGTGCTCAGCCCTGTGATGTGATGGGGAAACCATAGCTTGGAGAGGATCTACAGCCTAGGAAATGTCCATTTACGTGATGATTTGGTGCCAGGGATGGCTAAATAGAAAAAAAAGCTTTAAAGATGCGGGTTTTGTGCAGGGAAACAGCTCGCTGAGCAGAAGGGAACGTAACTTCGGGTTTTTACATACAAAGACTTCCGAAAGCAATTTTCAGAATTAAATAAGAGTGAGGCAATTAGATTAGAGCAGCAGGGAGGAGAGATTAAAAGGTTTAGACAAAAAGGCATCAGATGCTGTGAAGAGGGAGGCAGCGGCTGCGGAGGCTGGAGCTGGGTGCCCATTCCTGCCCAGGAGGCTGGGGGCAGTGGAGACCCTTGGTCCTCCTGGTGCTGGTGCATCCCTTAAATGTGTCTGTGAAGATCTGTCAAATCTATGGAAGGAGAAGCTGGGATAAATCACGAAGAGTTTAATTACGGGTAGTGCCATAAATATTGCCTCTTGCCTCCTGGGGATTAAAATGGGTCTGATTTCCCTCCTGCCAGCAGCAGCAGTTTCCTAAAGCTGTGTCGTGTCCGGGGCAGGCGAGTCCCAGGAGAAACTGGAGGCTTGGTGGGGCTGCGGCACTCTTGGGGTCCCTGGCAGGTTGTTTATCAGCGAGCAGGAATCAGAAGTGATTCGTTTTTACTAAAGGCTGTTAATTCAGATTCTAAAGGGGATTAATTAGCTGAAATGGCCTTACTGTATGCAAGCTTAAAATGGCCTTCTGGGTGCAGTGCTTCAGGCTGCAGATGGCTTTGGGAGCAGGAAGGAGCCCGAAATAGCAGCACGTTGGTACCCATGGCTATTTGGCTCCTCCTTGTATATTTTTTTTCTAGGGTTAAGCCTGTTCAGCCTTTCCTTTCCCAGCCCCTATGAGCAACTCTTTGGTCCCCTTCCAAAACCTCGACATACTCCTGCCTAACCTTTTTCACAACCATTTCCCCCCGGTGTCACCGTGGGGCTGCAGAGCCTTTCTTGTAGGAGACAGCACCACCAGTTAGGGACCAGCTCCCATTTGTTCAGGACAGTGCTAGACAAGGACAGAGAAACACATAAACTCAGAAAATACATAGGCAGCACGGCCACAAATCACTCTGCTCCTCTTGGCAGAGGAGTTAACTATTGAAGAAAATTGGGCAATTGGTGTTGCTGCCAGCTGCACAATGCTTTCGGACGGACAAGGTGGCAGAGCTAATTTTCGATCCCGCTGGGATGGAGAAAGCTGTAAATTACGAGGGATGGAAAATGCCACAATAGAGAGATGAATAGAGGGGAAAAAATTGGTTTCTTCCCTTGAAAGATTTCTAGTGATATAAAAGAGACCTTTTAGCTTGGAGCTAAAAAAGGACCAACCACCTTACTTGTATTCCGTGACTGCTCACTTGCTGTTGGCACAAATAAAGCAGGCACCCCTTATCGCTGAGGTACACCTGAGAAAGAGAAAAACCTTTGCCTTTATTTCCCCACTCCTGGTTCCTTTTTGGTGTAACGCGTTCCACTGCCTCCTCCTCAGCATTAGCTCATGCATCGGCCACAGCTTTTTGACGAAGTCATTTGCTAAAAAAAACCTCCAGAAAGAGCAAAGTGGGCATAAAATGGGGCTGCCAGGGGGCAGCAGGGCAGAGGGGATGTAGTCGCCTGTGGAGCTGGGATCTGCCAAGGTATCTGAGCTCTGTTTGCTGTGTCTGGGACATTTGGTGTGTTTATTTCCCCCATGACCATGGGGGCTGTCGGTGGGGGGCCAGCACCCCAGGGGCTGGTGGTGCCTGGCAGCAGGACCTCGATGGAGGTGGCACTTACGGGGACGATGCGTCCTGTGGGGATCTTGTCCCCCAGGAGCATCAGGAATGAATAGCTGGGTGAATGGAAAACTCTTGAAATAATCACAAAAATACAAGCTAAACCCAGCAATCAGGCATCTCCCAGCATGGGAACAGCCGGGGAAGTGGCTCTGATTTACACCAGAGGCTCCAGCCAGCGGCGTTTCTAGCTGAGCCCCCAGCACTTAGTTTCCTTCTTTCTCCTGCCGTGACTTGAGCTATTTACTGAGAAGAGAAATGTAATTTAAAAAGAATATTACAAAATGGATGTGCTTTAAGGCAGGTGGTCAGAAACATGGGCTGAGCAGAGAGAGGCAGCTCTGAAGTGGCCGATCTTGGAGAGCCTGGAGCATCTCCCCCCCAGGCTGCTGCGGGCTGTCAGGACACGGCTGCTCTTACTGCCAGGGGGACTAAAAGGGTTTTGTTTATCTTTGCTTTTTTCCAAAGGACGACAGAAAAAGTAGCAGGCAACAAAGCTTTTACTTCTTAGCCCATTGTGTAATGCAGGGACCATTTGTGATTAATATAAGGTGACCTCAGCTTGGAGGAGCTGGAATTAAAGCCACACGAAAAATTGATTTTTTCCCGACTTTATGGGTGGCTCCAGAAGGACTGAGTGCTAATTTCATTTGAAGTTCATTTACAAAGGTAGGTTTTCTGAAGTTTCAGCTGCTTTTTCCTTACGTAATGTGAAAGAATAACCTTAGCAAGGAGATGGCTTCAAAAAGCCAGCATCTTCTGTGCATTACAACCCCTAACAAGGCAGAAAATACCGCCTTCTCTGGGTGATTTTGGCAGTATATTTGGGACACGGGGCTGGGGTGTTGCAAGATGCTGCTCTCCTTTCCTTTGAGAGTGCCTTGGCAGCAGCATGACCACAGGGTTCCTGCCATCAGCTCCTCGCTGAAGATAAAAGCCAGGAGACAGAGTGTGATTTGGGTTTGATCTGTATTTATGTGAGGTCCTAAAATTCCTTCAGGGCATGATGATCCTTCCTGCTGGACTTATGGGTCCAAAGTTTCAACCGTTAGTGTCAGCTTTTAGTACCTTGCACTGGAGTCCATGCTGTAGGATTAAAAACTGTACTGGAAACAATTTTGTTGCGAGCAAGTTATTAAAGATTGAGTGATGGCAGAAGATCCCATAAAAGCAGTGTAAATAGTTTAATGCAAGCGTAAATATTGAAGTGTCAAGCAAAAGCATATGAGAAAGACAGTCCCTGAATGGTACGAGGAGTAATAAATATTATATTTCAATACATTCATTTAAAAGGATTCTGCCAAATTTAATACAGCACCTGTGGTTAGGTATATAGGGAAATAATAGCTACTAGTCATCAAAAAAAAAAGTTGTTTCTTCACTTTTTACCTCTGAATTTTCAAAAGCAATGAGGAGGTCTGGATGTGGATCAATAGGGAACGTGGCAGGTGGGGGCTGAAGACACGATCCTGATCCCCACGACGCCTTGCACGCGGTCAGGGCCGTGTGCTGGATGAGCTCCTGCCCCAAGCACTCAAATTTTACCATTGCTGTACATTAAACCAATTCTGGTTTTTTCAGGGCCCAGTAAAAAACTGCTCATTGAGTTGTGCAGTTTTCTATTCCTTTGTTTGGATGATGGGGGTCAAGGATGCTGAAGTGAGAGGAGCTCTCAGGAAGCATGGAGAAATGGGAGCAGAAGGATTTTGTTGCACGCAAGCCCTGCAGCAGGGAAGAGCTCTCACTGCCCAAACCAAAACGCAGCTCCCTGAGCTTTGAAGCTGGGAACTTCCAAACCAGCGAATTGCAGAGTCCCCAGGCTCCTCTAGAAAGGCCATTTCTAACAGCAGTTTTAAAAACAAATCTAATGGATGTCGGAGAAATAAAACACCCAAAGACAGGCAATGGCTCTGTGCATTAAAACAGCTTTCCTCTGGGTGTTTTCTGGCTTGGTCCCACTGCTTCCATAGAGCTCAGCCCACCCAGGTACTGCACACACTCTGCTCAGCTGCTTTCTTTACTGGTGGAGGTTTTACCTGCCCATTTGGAGAGAGAAAGTGTTATTTGCTTCATGTTTAGCAATCCGAATTTTTCCTTGTCTCCTGCACAGAGCAACAAACATTTACTCATTCCTGGGTTTTGACCTAATTCCTGGCCATAAATATTCAGATTTCTGCAAGGGAGCAGAGAAGAAATGACAAAGCAGAAGCCCTGATCAAATGACACAGATGTGAAGCAGCCTTTAATTGATTTGCTTTTGTCAGACATAATTAAGTCCTACATTTCATTGCAGCTCTTGGCTCGCATTCAGATCTCAAGAAGTCTTTGGCGATAAGGAACATTTTGGCTTCAAATAAGACTGATGGGCCCTTGCCACAGCTTGCACAGGAGGCATGGCATTTTCTGTTGTATTGGCTGAAAGTAAAGCCGTGAGGCACAGCCAAAACCCAGCTTTTTGATTGCAATGAAGTGCCAAAATGTCACTCCTCCTTCTGTGCTTCTTGCTTGCATATTCCTTCCCCTTCTGTGTGCATCAGTTGCTTCGTGGTTTGTCAGCCCTGCGTGGACTCAGCTGCCCGCCCTCTCTGGCAAAGCTTGCTTAAACATGCTTAAATCTCACTTTTTTTTTTTTTTTTTTTTCCTGCATAGAGATGTGCTTCAGCACATATCTAAGTGCTTCGTTCAACTCAAATTCCTTGAGGCTCATGGGCCATGTCCTGCGCCCACAAAGCCCATGGCAGCAGACCTGTTCTGTTGTACTGGGAACAGCATGAAGGATTTGGAATCCTTTATCTGCTCCTCATCTTCCAGAACCAAGCAGTGCCTTTTCCCTGACATTTGAAAGACAAGAAAATTAAAAAAAAAAAACAAACAACTTTGCAGGATAATGAAGAAGCTGGGTGAATGGTTTGGGTGGCAAAACCCAAAGCAGTCCCTATTGCATTTTATTAGCTCCATTAGGTGTGAGGCAAGGTCCTGCCTTGAGCCTGGCTGTGAAGGCTGCTGTAAGGTTTTCATAACTCCTGGCAAAGGAAAAAAAAAAAAAAAACTTTAAAACCTCCCTTTGCCTAGCTCTCTTTCTTTCTGTTGTATTATTTAATCTCACCTTCGCTCAGCAGCGTTCTTATGTGCTGAAAGGAAATGAAATCTCTGCCGTGTTATTACTGCTCTCTGCTTAGATAAATAACATTGTGCTGAATTCAAAAGCGCACAGGCTTTTGCCTTCCAAACGCACGGCTCTAATAGTGGGAAGTGCTCTCAGGCATCGCAGAAAAATCTTCACATCTCCACTTTGGAACTGAGTCCTCTACAAGCAGACAAAGCTTTGGGATGTTTAGTGTGAAGGACTTCGGGGCTTGTCACCGACCTGGAATATCACACAGAGTTTTGGTTCAACGGGGCTATAGCAGGGATATTTTGTCCTGCTTTTTGCCTGCTGGGCTGAAAAAGCAGCAAGCACTGAAAAATTCCTTATTCAGATTTAATTTCTATCTGGGGAGAAATTACAAATGGCTTAAGACAGGCAGAGTGGTGCAGAAACCTCCGGAGATCCAACTCCTGTGAACAACTGCTTGCTCAAAAACATGAAGGGAAATGCTGGGAAGCAGGAAATTTGGGAACCACTTGCATGGGAAGGGAGATTGCCATATCCAGCAGCAGGGGTTGCTTTTGCTGCAGCTCTGTGAGATCTCCAGCATTATGCTGGGGGACTGAAGAATGAACATGCATCCGTGTGCTGCCTAACAAACCCAGCGAGGACCCCCGAGCGAGGGGTCCTGTGCCCCAGAGATGTGGAGGCTCTGCTGGTCTGGCTGCTGATCTGCAGAAAGAAATAAAGCATCATTGCAGGGGTGCTGAGGGTGACTTATTCTGGAAGCCCTATGCATCCAGTAATTAAAACACCGTCAGTATTTCTCATAACAATAACTAATAATTTTCTAACACAAAAGGTATTTTGACCAAAACAAGCCCCAAGCCTGTTCTGGACCTCGGTGTTGGACAGGAATTTTGTGGTTGCCTAGGAACTGCTGATCGGAGCCTGATTACATCCAATACAGGCTGACAAAGGGCAGCTTCGTGTGCATTTTCATCAATATCGTCATTGTTACAGCCATATGGTCCTACGGCTGCTTCCAAAGGGACAAATCTGCAGGGCTGAGGAAACTGCTTGGAGCTGAGTGGGAGCAAAGATCTGGGCAGGAAGGGTGGGCAAATATTGGGAATTTTTAGGCAGAGATCATCATGTGTGCAAGCCCTTGGACTTCATCACAAAGAAGTCTTTGCCTAGAGATCTCCCAGATTCAGGAGCCAAGTCAGAGCAGGTATTAAAAAGATAAGTGAAAAGCAGTGGTGTGAAAAAGGGACTAGAGAGCAAATGATGTGTATCAGAAATTATGAAGCTTAGCCAGCTGATGAAGGACAATTATTAAAAGAACATGGAAACTGTGGCTATCAAGGGTAAGGACAAAAACTTTAAATACCCTTGAAGATAAAAAAAAAAAAAAAAAGGTACCAGGTGGTGGGTTTATCACTGGATGACACAGTTCAATCAGTGCAATAATATTCGGTCAGTATTTCTTTGTGGCATTTGGAAAGACAGAACAAAGTGCTTTATATCTCTAATGGGCAGTAAAATCTTTCCCATTCTATCCTTAATCAGCAGAGTAGTAAATTATATCTGTGTTGTCAGGGGGTACACTTAGAAATCAGTGTCTATATAACTTGTATTTGAGAGTCTCAGAAGAGCTGGCTTAGAAGATTGAGGTCTGCAGATGTTCATTTTTAATCAACAACAGAAAAGCTGGGAAAAGGCTAGTTTATATTTAAAAAAGGCTGTTATTATGACCCAGATAACTACAGGCTAGTAATCACGGACAAAATAATAGAACAGGTGAAAGCAAATTCAATTGATGAACAATTCAAAGCTAGGAATAAAGCTAATGGGTCTGTGAGACATGGGTCTTTAGAAGAAGTCTGAATTTGTTATCTTAGTCATGGTTATTAGGCAGGCCTGAAACACCTGAGGGTTTGTTATTCCCACTGGGGGTGGCCCAGAGAGGCAGGAGCCACCTTGGAGGTGCTCAGCTCAGGACACACCTGGGGTTAGCCTCTACCACCCCATGGTGGAGCTGCTCATGGCACACAAGCTCAATGACAGCAAGAAGTTGGCCAATGCTCTTCAGCTGGCCATCAGAGACCTCGCCTGAATTTTTTGGGGCTGTCCCTAAAGAGTGGAGAAGCCCTTCATGTCCTGACCATGAAGATGGGGAGAGGAAGATAAGGGCAGAAAGTGAAGAGACCCATGCCAAGAGGAGCTGGGACTGGGGAGCAGGCATTGACCCTTCTGGGTGTGCAACCAAGTGCTTGTGACGTTTCTGTGGGCTTCCAAGGATCTTAATTAATTTCTCAAGTTAAACCTAGTTATAGCATAACGTAAAAAGAGTTGTCTGGTTTATCTTCCCTCCGGTTTCCCATGTAACATTATTTCAGGTTAAATGCTGTTTTGGCAGTGACCCAGTGATAGTAGGAGTGAATCAATGAATGAGTCTTTTAAGGTCATTTCTTCCAAGATGACAAACAGGAGATATTTTAGTCCATGGTAGCTGATGATTTTAATGCCTGAGTGCTCTCTCTTAAGAACATATTACAAAGAAAAGGGAAACTTGTTTCAGTGACATGCTCTGGCCAAGCAGAAGGAATTACCAAGCGTGGTGTTTTCGAGCTGTTCCCCTTGAAGGGAAGGGTGAAGTGGTGCTGGCAGCCAAGGTGCTGGGACACAGCTCCCAGCATTTTTTTGTGGTGTGGCAGCATCCAGAAGGCCATCCCCAGCCACCCCATGAAGGATGCTGCTCAAAGACAAACTGAGCTGCAGGATGTGCCTCAAAGAGGCTGAAATTAGAGCAAAAAGGGAGAGGATTGGGAAAAGGAGGAATCGATGCGAAATAGGACCCGTTTTTCAGCAATGGTATTGGCCGTGCTCACATCCAGTTGGTTTTGGGGAGCTTTTTTGTGAAAAATGGAGCGTGCCAAGAGGTGAAAGAAAGATTTTCCCACCAGGACTTCGGTGCTGGAAAAAAAAGCACCAAGAGCTGTGAGCTGGGAGGAAATGGTCTGGAGAAGACAGTGGACAGCAAAGCAAGGACTGTCCTGTAGCATGGCTTGGGCTGGGGGCTTCTTTCACAGCACACCAGGAGGGTTCAGAAGCCCTCGGTGATGTGATGTGGACAGAGGGCTTAGGCTCACACCACTAACAAGCTCCAGGGCAGCTCATCTGCCTTTGATTCCAGGCTTTTCTCCAAGCAGGGCTGGTAAATTGCAGGCAAAAAATAATTCCTGTCAAGGACCTAATGATGCTTAAAGTTCCTGCAACCTCTCAGATAAACAGGGTGGAACAGTGTGGTGAATTTTGTAAGAAATCTCTAAAAATGTGCAGTGAGCATAATGAAGCAAAATTGATCTGTTGTTTTCTCTCAGGAAACAAATATTGCATGGGGAGGAAAAAAAAAAAGAACACAGACCAGGAAAATACAGCTGTACTCTCAAAATGGGTCAGTCGTAGGGACAACAGCTGTCCCCAGAAATTACGGTTTTCATTAAAAGAAAAAAAAAAAAAAAAAAAAAGGGAAGAAAAATTAGGAGCTGTATTTATGCACTTGCATGTAAACATCTAAGGATGAAATCCTCTGAACAGTCCATCTAAATATTCAGCCCATAGCCAAACAAATGCGTGATATGAAGAACAACCTTGAGACTTGTGCACTGCTCTTGCTGAAAGACAGGAATCTGGGAGGGAGAGCAGGAGTCTATGAGTCAGAGCTGGGCGAGATTCACTTCACACATAAAAGAAAAAAACTGGAGTTACCCAGAAAAAATGAAAAAGAAAGGAAAAAAAAGATGCATGGCACTTTTCAGGCACATAATGCCCTTGAGGGGAAGGATAACAAGGTGAGGGAAAGCAGCGGCTGCCTGGCTGGGATGGGAAAAGCTTGGAGATGTCCCTCAGCAGGGCTGGGGCAGTGTGTGACCCCAAGATGTGATTCTGGCCATCTACATCCCTGTCTGAAGCCCTCGGAGGAGTCCCAGGTAAATTGATGCTCTTCTCTAGGGGTAGGTGAGCTCCATGGTGGCAAATTGGGGCTAATGAGTAGATTCTGCCCTTGCAAAATTTTAATGGGGAGCTCCAAGGTTTGGGACTGGCTTCTTCGGGCAGGCTTAAGGATGTCAGAAGGGGTGAGAATGACCCAATGAGAGGGCCTCGTGATTGTGTGTTATCAATTTGCCTTCCTCAAGGTCTTCCATGCCTTTTAAATACACCCCATCACCGAGAGTTGTGAAGAAGCAGAGAGCCACCTGGCACGTGGGTGCACCCCTGGCAGAGGCTCAGGAGTGGCAGGGGGACTGCTGAGGATGATGAAGCTCCCTTGTGTCATTTTGGGGTGGGAGGAAGAGGCAGGATGGCACTGGCAGACCCGCACAGAGGGAGAACCCTGCTGCACAAAGCGAGCGGTGGCTGCGCGCGGGCTGGGAAGAGGTGGATGAGTGTAGACTTGCAGGGGGAAGAAGCTGGAGGTCACTGCTGTGCGTGTTTATTGCAGTGCTAGCAGGGCTCATTTTTAACGCAGCACGTGTTTACTGCTGGCCTCTGCAGCTGCCAGAAATGGTTTGAGCACTCCCAAATCTGTGGCTGCCTCTCAAGAGTTCTCAGCCATCATGCAGGGCCATGGTTCGTTCGTTCTTTCTTTCTTTCTTTCTTTCTTTCTTTCTTTCTTTCTTTCTTTCTTTCTTTCTTTCTTTCTTTCTTTCTTTCTTTCTTTCTTTTTCTTTCTCTCTCTTTCTTTCCTTTCCTTTCCTTTCCTTTCCTTTCCTTTCCTTTCCTTTCCTTTCCTTTCCTTTCCTTTCCTTTCCTTTCCTTTCCTTTCCTTTCCTTTCCTTTCCTTTCCTTTCCTTTCCTTTCCTTTCCTTTCCTTTCCTTTCCTTTCCTTTCCTTTCCTTTCCTTTCCTTTCCTTTCCTTTCCTTTCCTTTCCTTTCCTTTCCTTTCCTTTCCTTTCCTTTCCTTTCCTTTCCTTTCCTTTCCTTTCCTTTCCTTTCCTTTCCTTTCCTTTCCTTTCCCTCTTTCCTAGAAATCAGTTTTCCATCATGCCACCTGCTTGCCAGAGGTGACACTTTCCACACCTGAGATAGCCAACGTCACCGAAGGATGCCACAGAGGACTTTGGGTGTTTCCGTTTCACATTTCTTTTGTTTGCTTTCCATCAAGGTCACCGTGTCTCTTACCCAGGGTTTTAGCCCTTATTAGTTGGAGCTTTCAAGAAAATGTTAGTGGCATCAAGTCTTTATAGGAAAAAGGCTACGTAAGTTTGACTGAAACTGCATATAAATTTGGGTAGAATTCATCTAGGATTGACCAAGGCATGAAAAGGAGATGTGATAATTCTCTTTGAACTTGGAGTCTTTCTTTTTTCTGTTTGTATCCTCATGATGTATGTGTTTTCAGAGAAATCAGTGCACTTCAACTGAACTAAATCCTCAGAGGAAGGAAAATGAAAGGAACTAAAAACTTCACAAATATATTCATCAGGCAAAACCATTAAGCCCAGTACATTTCAATGCTAGAAATAAAAGTTTCCTACAGACCCCCAGCTACCAGATTTTACTGTTAGAGTTATGTGGAAGACACCTGGGTACAATGATGAACTTCCTTAAAAGAAGGTGTATGGGATTTGGGCAGGAAAGTCAACGAGGAATGCAGGGAGCAAAACATGCCCTGTCTGTCAGATCTGGCAGGACTAGATGAAGACGTGTATGCACACTGTTTGCACACCCATCCGTGTGTACACTCATGCTTGGATCAGTGCATTGCAGTTCCCAATTTATAAGCAATGGGGCAAATATACAGAAACTGGGGTGCTGGGAGCCACCGGCCACTTTGCTGGTGCCCACCTCCGTGCTCCTTTGAGCGTTTGGGTTTTGGTCTTGGCAGCGAATGGGACTGGACTGAAGGTGTCTAAATATTCCCTTGAAATACCAAGGATTATTGCTTCTCCTTCAGCTACTCAAGTTTGGCAACACTTGCAAATGTCATTGCCTGTCAGGAAGATCTTTTGCGTTTCCCATCCCCTGGAGTGGAGGCTGCCTATCAAGTGTCTCTTCCCCACAGTGCAATGTTTCTGGTAAATCTACTGATTTGATTTTTGGATTTTGTCTGAACAAAATTAGCACACATCACATGCCTGAGCTGCCAGTGAAGGGAAAACCAAGGCACGGACTGGGGAATAGAACAAATGTTTGCAGAGGAGTGCACTAGAAACTAGGAAGATGCTGAACACGAGTCTCTTTCCCCAACACAGCTGCTTTATGCAATGACTGCTCCAACACCTGCAGACTTGCAAGGGGAAATGTGGTGTCTGCCATGCACCGGGAATGTCACAGCGAGGTCAGGGAAGTGCAAGTGCTGTGAGAACATCAGCTCAAGGAAAGCTTAGACCCCACTAACCTTCCATGAGAGGAATCTCCCTGTTTTCTTTCAGGTGTCCTCACTCCATGGTAGGTGTGAAAATTCCCATGTGTATTTGCAGGGATTGCAGAGTTGACTAGATAGTGAGAACAAAGCCATATGCTGCATGTCATCATTTATATCCTACACTTTCTAAATCCCCCACCAAGATCACAGTATTTTTCTCACTTTTGAGTTATATGGAAGGAAAATAAAAGCCTAATAGAAGGCAGAATGAACTCCATGTTTTCTGCTTCAGCATCACCTGCTGGTTCCAACGGGATTTGCAAAACTGATGAAAGCGCTCATGAGGCGCTGGGCAGAAGGAACAAAGTAACCCATTTTGCAGGTTTGGGGATTTTAATGGGCTGTGTAGGTGCCGCTCCATAATGGCTCATCACCTGAAGGCATAAATGACGGAAACAAGGTCAAGAAAGAGCGGAATAAGCCAGAGCTGGTAAATCATTTAAATGTTACTGTTGCACTCCAAGATTCACAATGAGGAGGCAATAAAAGGCATCCCTGTGCAAAACCGAACCCCACCCTTGGTGACTGCGGCACTGAACTGCTGCAGTATTTAGTTTAAAGTTAGCAGAGGCAACTCCAAGTACATTGCATAACCTAGTCTATCTTCTGTGAAAGACAAAAGTCTGCAGGAAAGCACACACACAAACCTCCAGAAGCATGACTGACCCTGAGCTCCAGGAGCAGTATTAAAAATGCCATTTCCCTTCTCTTTCCCTCCCCTTTCCTCAGCCTTCATTTAGATTTTCATAAAACCAGTTGATAACACGAGGTATTGCTCCATCTCATCAGTTCATTTCATACAAAGAAAAGCTCTCAACATAGCCCTATAATTTTGGGGCAGTTTTTTATTTATTATTATTATTGTAATGTTTTTTTTTTTTTTGTTTTGTTTTTTTTTTTTTTTTAATTTAAAGGCCAGTTGGGAGATTCTTTTGTACCTGAGCATGTCCTCTCACCTGGATTGACCCTCAATGCAGAACAGGGATCTAATCCATCTGTACCAAACCTCAGCCATGGGGAAACCTTGGGAAGAACTCTTAGGAACATTTTCCTGGAATAGCCAGTCTTGGGGAAATACTGAGATACATAAATGTGCAGTGAAAGCTTGGGCAGCTCAGAAGCCATCAGACAAAGGGTGTTGGGTCAGAGAGGAGAAATTGCTCCCAGGGTTGTCCCTGACTTGTGCAGTTTTTATTACATTAGAACTGGAAAGCTTTAATCACATATCAGGGCTGGTAGCTGGAAGTGGTCAACGTATACAGTAATAACAACAACAACAAGGAGAGACATGGCAAAGGTCTCCCAAGGTGTCCTCAGAAATAGTTCATTGAGCTCCCAGAGGAATTAGATGTCTGCGGCTGTTTTTAAGTTCTCCAAGGCAGCTCTGCCATTACTTCATCACTCCAAAGCACAGAGGTTTGGAGTTCAGATGACTAGATGAAATGTGGGGAAGAAATAATCTTCCTGTCCCACATAAATTGCCAAATGGTTCGAAAAACTCCCTTTAAAAAACTCACTTACTTTAGAAAAACTCTCTTACTTTACACTTCCAGGTAGTGTAAAGTAACCCAAATAATAGAAAGATTTCACAAAAGCGTGTGAAATTTCCCAGTTTCCTGTGTCACAGCGGTACCACCCCTTTATGCTGCTAAGAGCTGAGCAACATGATATCTGGGCATGGCTATGGGCTGAGAAGGCATTATTAGCATTTGCGGATGCTATCCGAATTTCTCAGCAATCTGGGCTGGTTTCCAGGGGAAATCTGATCTGGTTTGGACTGGAGCTGGACGGTCTGGAACAGAAAAAATGAAATGCCAGCAGAGGTTGTGCTGCGAGGGGCTGTGATGAACGGGGAGCAGGATGCCCATGGAGGTGCTCACCACCTCATTGAAGGTGATGGAGGCTACAGGCATGGAAAAAGGAGAGAAGATGAAGCTAAATGATCTTGTGGGTGCTCTGTGGGATGTAACGAGGGGCCCAGAAATGGGCTGAGGGGCAGCAGCACTGAGGGGTTCCCGTGACACCTTTTGCTTTCATGATTTTCTCCCCAGCCTGACCTGGACCACGCTGCCCTGTGGCCTGCCCCATCACCAGGGGCCTGTCAGGAGCCTTATGCCTCCTGGCTGGAAAACAAAGAGCTCTCCTGTTATTTAAGGGTTGTTGTTAATGTCTTCCCATTGTGTGCCTGAGAGCCCAACAGTGAAAAACTGCTGTAGGGTATCTATTTCTTACAGACTTTTCACACTATTTTTCACATTCAGAAGTGGAAATTGTAGTAGGATATCTGTTTCTCGGGGACTTTTCACACAATTTTCCACATTCAAAGGCCTGGCTTAATCACAGCACTCGGTCCCAGCATTGGTGCTTTGGCCGAACCAGATCCCAAACCTCTCCCAGTTCCCAGGCACAAGAAGCCCTCTGAGGAGGGAAGAGCAGCCCCAGGTGCCACCACTTGGTCCCAGCTGTGGGATGGGCAGGAAAGGGATAAAAGGGCTGTGTGGGCTGGGGGAAGGAGGTTTGGTGGGTGAGAGGTGTGTGGCTATGTGTAATCTGTGGTGGGACTAAGCCATTCCTAGGTAAGCTTTTGGCTGGAGGCAAGGCAGGAGAGGCTCTTGCTGCAGGTTATTGTTTTTTTTGCATAGTAATGTAATTTTTCTGGAAGAGGTGCCTGAGCAGCAGGCAATGGTAGATCAATGGGGAGGTTGTTTGCTAAAGGGCAGCTGAGTATTTTTCAGAAAGTGGCCTAGGCTTGGGAGTAGGCCTCACGGTGCATGGGGCTTATATGGCTCCCAAGCATGGGGGTCTGTTTGCTTTGAGGGGTCTCTGCTTGATCCTGGGGGCCCACCGAGCTGTGGCCCTGCTCCAGTGCTGTGCCTCTGCCTGCTCAATGCATTGGTCCTGCTGCTGTGCATGCCTGGGTGCCATCGCTGGTGTCTCTGTGACACAATTTAGAAACGCTTTCCTCTTCTGTCAAGCCTTCAGGCCCTGTTTTTTTGGCTTCTGCAAAGCAGCATGGCTCTGCTGGAACCAACTTATCCCGGCAGAGCAGTTGCCTCTCAATCCCACATAAAATTATGGGGAGCTGGAGCATATGCACAGCACTGCTGGCATGGCTCTTTGCATGACATCCTCAGAGCGAGCATGACAGTCACATAAATAGCATATGGGACAAGGCATTGCGGATCTGCTGCTTGTTGCATATTATTTACATACATATTCTGTACCTAGCTGATGGTTCAAAGGCATTTGTCTTCCTTTTTTTTTTTTTTTTTTCTTCTTAGTTATAGATTTGTTAGAGACTGGAGTGTTTTCAAGGCAGATAATTCAAACCTCTCAAAAACTGATGAGAATGTATTTCTCTCTGCAGTTGCTTGGAATTTTCAGTAAACATCCATAGCTTCCTCTCCCTAGAAAAAGGGGCAAGGGAGCACTTCTGACACTGTGCTCAGCTGGGTCAGAACTGCGAAAGCAAACTGCCCCAAAGCAAGTTATCAGGCATCTCTTGCTATTGATCCCAATAACAGCAAGAACCTGAGTGACACCACCTTGAGGAAAGCAAGCTCAGAAGGAAGCAAATGGACACTGAATACCTTGATGCTAGGCTTCTTTTTTTTTTTTGGTCAATTTGTTGCTCACTGTGTAAAATGACATCAGTGCAGAGGTGACAAGCAGGTCCTTGCTCAGAAGGACTTTGTGAAGATTGCCACCTGAGCACAGAGATGTGTTTTTCCCTAAGGGACAAGAGGCTAAAATACTGGGATGGGGCTTGGAGGATCTGCATTTGTCATCTGCTTCTGCCTTACTGTGCACCTGTGTAAACCATACAGCATTTCTTTTTCCTAAACCCTTCCTCTGCTGGCATATGGGCTGTGGACCATAACAGTGAGCCCTGGAGGCTGGGTGCCCATACCCAGAATGGTGAGAAACATCAGCGACCTCCCAGGTGAGGGAACGGCAGGAGGCAGGAAGGTTTCTGTTACAGGACTGGAAGGGTTTGCTCGCTTTAAAGTTGATGGGTCTGAGATGGAAAAAGGAATGAGGCTGTAAAAAGGAATATAATGTTGCAGAGAGGATTGTTAATGGCCTTGTTCACAATCACCTGAAATGATCAGTCCCTGGAAAATTGCAAATAATGATAGCAAACAATAAAATATCAGTGAAGTGGGTAGCATCATGTACTCTTTTTCCTGTTAGAGCTTCGGGGATTTTGCTCTAAATGAATTTTTGGTAAAAGCGTGAGCCACTCGAATTATTTGTAAGCAGCAAGGATCAGGCTCCCCACTACACATGCTATCCTTCAAAATACAGGCAGCTGATAGGCTTCAAAATATGGGCTGTTTATGGCTAGGTCCAAGAGTAGGTGGCATGTACCAGGATCTGTTGTCTGTGCAATGGACTGGACCCCCACCATCATCCCACTGGGTGTCCTGAGATCGTCTCAAATGTGCTCTCCCTGAGAATCTGTCATGGTGGGGGCATGGCTGGGGACATCCTGCCGGTCCTGTTTCCCTTCATGTGCTTTAAGGAGCATCCCAATGGAAGCTGAAGTCAGAAGGAACATTTATTTTTTTCCTCATGGTGAGTTTGTTTCCAGGCCCTTGTTTGCACCTTGCAAAAAGTTATTGCTTTTTAATGTATTAGTTCTGATGCTTAGCATTGCTAAAAAGGGTCTGCAGAGACTTCTGCCACCTCCAAAAGGAGTCTGATGGAGCAAGTACAGAAGCTGTAATGAATACATATGATTGCAAATATTGAAGAAGTCAATGTCCCCCTTCTTTAATAGATGTTATTTCTCATGCTTCAGACTAGTCCATCAGCAATGGAAGGTAGATAATCCACTTCTGGAATCCTCCTTGCCTCACATTGTTACATGATTTATAAGCCAAAGGAAGAGAATTTGTCAGCACCACCTCTGAAGTGATGCTGAATCCCCTTGTAGAAGGGACTCTGGGGAGGTGTTCTGGGGCCTGAGGCAATTTTATTTTTTCATTCTGTCCTGACTTTTCATTCATTACTTCCTGCCAACAACACTGGGGCTCTGTTTGCCATAGATCTGTGACATTATGTAAAGCAGTCTGTTCATAACTGAACCCAGAATTTCTTGTGCAACCTGTGTAGGGCCGAGCAGTGACCTCCCTGTGCTTTTCCATGGCTCGGCCACCGTAGGTATTTCATGTATTTGCTTGCAGGTTTTCCTGCTCTGGAAAATTCTTGCTCTAACTTCTAGCTGTCACGCAGCCTTTTTATACTAAGCCTGAGTACCTGGCCTGTTTTTTTTCTTTGCTGTTGGATGTTTAGCTGAAAGCTGTGGTGCAGCTGAGCTGCTGGAGCTGCTCTCCCTGCTCAGCTGCAGGCACAGCGATTTGTGGTCTTACAAATGTTTAATGGCAGAGAAGAAATCTACCTGCCCATCACAGCTTCTCATCCCACCACTGGTTTTATGATGATTGAAGCAAGTGGCTTGGCCAAGGGAGATGTGCTGCTAGTGCTGTCCCTTCTGGTGGGAGAGGGGCCTGCGTGTGGACCAGAGATGTGTTTGGTGCTCATGGTATGGGCAGTGGTGGGAGGAATGAGGCTGTGTCCTTGTGTGTGCATGCTGGTGGTGGTTGCTGAATTTCTACGTAATGATTAATGCCCAAAGAACAAATTTAACTCACCACTAATGGTTAGGGTGTAAACTTTTACTAATTAGCATCTGGCAGGTGCCCATCATCCCAGGAGTGATGGATGGATTTCTGAACCTCTGCTTTTGGGCTGGTCCAAGGCACTCTGCCTGCCCCCTGTCTGCCTTCCTCACCTCTCCAGCTCAGGCACTTCTCTTCTGTGCGAAATGATTTCACTTCTTGCAAAATTAATTCTCTGCTCATGATGGCCTTGATTAAACAGATTAGCAAACTGTGCTGAAGGTGGCAAAACAGCTTTGACACAGATATCTTCACCTCCTGAAAGGGAAGGCAGAAAGCTGTGGGCTGTTGCTATTACGGAGTGCAGGTGGCCGTGGGCTGTTTTGTGCAAAAGCAGCAAAAATCCTCTGTGATGAGGAACAGTGTGCAAAGTTAACCTAGTTGAAACAACAGTGACTGCAAATATTGGCACTTGGACTAGATTAGGTTGGAATAGATGAGATTTGTTTGCCCATGACTGTGTAGGCTATGGGTAGGCTGGGAGTTTTGAGGCAGATGGTGTAGGTACGCAGGGAAAACCCAGGGTTTTGCCTCCACCAGCACGTGTCCACCAAACAAGCAGAGAACAGGCATGCCCAGGCCCTGGCTGTGCATCTATAATCCTCTGGAAATCAGCAAACAAACTGAATGTGGACAAAGGTCACTTCCATAACAGTTCTAATCTGCTATGGGTATTCAAATTATTTACCCAATTCATCACCAAGTTTATGTGCACTCTTGGTTTGAATCTTATTTTGCAGGTATTCAGTGGAAATTTGGAGGGGGGAAAATCAGTATTTGCAGTGTGAATGTGTTTTTGAATCGTGTGTTGATGCTCCGGATGCTTTCTGTAAATCCAGCATCTGTTCCTAGTGTCATCTGCTGCCTTCATGTGCACTTTCTGGGCAATTATCACCTGGAAGAAGGGCTACATTTTTGGCTTGTTATTTTTTTTTTTTGGCTTTTGTTACCTTCCTGTCTGCATAGAAACCCTCAAGCGGAAGAGCTGATGGCTGTTTCCAAGAAATAGGCTGGGAGAAGTCCTTTTGGGTCACAGATGAAACCCTGGTGGCCTTCCTTCTCAGCCCTGGTGCAGAGTCCCAGGTGGGTGTAGGGAAGATTTCTGATGAGGAAGAAATTTGTCGAGTCTCCTCTTGAGATGGTGCCTGCCCCCCTCATCCCTGGGGTGCTGAGAAGAGCAAGAGCAGGAGGCAAGATAGAGTGAGATGCTTGGAAATCCCACTCTTCAGGATTGAATTAAGATTGGGGTCAAATCAAATGGAACGGAGGGGTTGGGACTGGAGGTGCAGCACGAAAATCCTGGGCTTTCCTGCATGAGAGGACGTGGCTGAGCAGTGTGGGGGAGGAGAATGATTTTTGCAAGAGTTTTGTCCCAGACACAAAACACGTCTTGGCTCTCAGTAGTCTGAGGTAGCAATCCTCATCCTCTTTTACAGCCCTTATTCCGAAACACAAGGCTTGTGAGGTCAAAATAAGCCCCACAACAAATAAACATGCCGTCTTTGCTGCACCGGATTAGCATAAAATGAGCAGGGCTAAGTGCACTTATCGGGGTGGGAGCCAGCAGAGCAGAGCTGAATTTACAAGCACTTGTTTCCCACAGATTCCTGTGCTGTCCAGCCAGGCTCTCGCCCTGATTTACTGCTGTCCTTCCTTCAGCCTCCGAAAATCAATCCATTAACAATTAAAGTAATGTCTGGGCTAGTATTTATTTCACACTCTCATTAATGGACTGACCAAAAAGCCCTTCTTCAAACACTGCTGTATCTCACAGGAGGGCTGCGTCTCCGCTTCGTGCTTTTCCCCCTTGCTCCTTGTCAGAGCAGGGACCTGCTTTTATGGGAGCAGTCAGGAAAATTACCATGCGCTCCCTCACCATTCCATTACTCGCAAGGAAGGTGCAGCTTCTGTGCTAAATATCCCCAGACAAGCTTTAAAGTGGGATTAGAGCAGGAAGGGCAATGTCTGCTGGGCACAAGGAACTCTGTGTCGGGCTCTCTGTGGGCTCTGGAAGAGAAGCAGCATTCCTCAGGATCCCATTTTCCTTTTTCTCCGTCTCCTTTTGGGCAGTAGCAGCGTGTCCCGAATCGGGTCCGACCCCTGTGTCACTGCACCCCCAAAATAAACTGCTGGGAAGTGGCTTCTGCAGGGAAATCTGAAAGATGACCGAACCGGAGGGTGAGGCACCAGACCCAAAACCCCTTTTGTGCCTTGTTTGTGGGGTGACAGAGCTTAGCTCGGACCTGAGGCTGTTGGTGCCGATCCCCCAGGGCCAGATTTAGGGGCAGGGTCCGCGTGGCTCCCCCCCACCCCTTACACACTGATCCCACCACTGCGGCTTCTTCGGGACCGCATCCTTTGAGCTGCGATCCCACGGGGAGGATGCTGCGGGTCCCAAACGCCCCTTAGCGAACCCTGCTCGCAGGATGCTGGCTCCTAACACGCCCCCCCCCCGCTCCGGTTCCCAGCCCTCCTCGCATTTTTGCCGGATTTTAGGACAAATTCCCCATTCTGCCTCCACTCCTCCCCTTAGCACAGCATTCGGGGTGTAGGGCAGGGGGCGATTTGCCGGGTCGCCCGGCTGCGGGATCCCACCCCAGGTAAGGCTGCAGGGGAAGGAACCGGTGCTGGAGCCCCCCCAGCTGCAAAGGGGGGGCCGGGAGCCCTCAGCTCCGAGCGGCAGGGGGAGGACGCAGGTGTGGGTTTGGCTTTTTCCTTTTTTTTTTTTTCCTTTTTTTTTTTTTTTTCTCCTCCTTCCACCCCCCCCCCACCACCACCACTCCCCCCGCATTGGTTTTACGCAGTGGCAGCAGCCAGGCAGCCGGGGCTGGCTCTGCCCAGCCGCCGTCCTCCCTCTTTCCCTCCCACCCTCCCTCTTTCTCTCCCCCCATCCCTCCCTTTTCCTTAAAAACGGGGGCTCCGGGGGTGCAGCCCCCTGCGCTGGCAGCAGCCCTGCCTTGCACCGAGCAGCCCCCTGCCCCTGCGGCTGTGCCCAGCCCGGCTTTGTGTCCCCCCCCTAAAACCCCCCCGGGGTGCCTGGATGCGGTAGAGGGGAAACCCGCACGCAGGTAAGCAGCCAGCTGGGGGCTTGGTATTCTATTTTATTTATTTTTTTTTCCCCCAACTTTGAGCTTTTCCTGCCGCTTTGCAGGGGATGCCGCAGGGCTGCAGCAGGCAGGGGTCGGGGGGATGCCGGGGGGAGCCCCCAGCCCCGGTTGGAGGCTGCGGTGGCTCAAATGGGGGGAGGTGTGGGGGGCACAAAGCTGCTTGTGGGGTCACCCAGCCCCGGCTGGTTTGGGGGAGGCAGGTTTGGAGCATGCAGAGCTGGGAGGGCTGGCGTGGTGCAGTGTAACCTGCGCCGGCAGCGTGGAGATACGCGGGGTGCTCCGGGGGCTGCATCCCCTTAAAATGCTCTTGGGGAGGTCAGAGGGGGGCCGTGCCCTCCCCAGCGATCCACACATCACCCCTCTCCCTTAGCTTTGTGCTCCTGTTTCATCAGCAGGCTTCACGCCGTCTCTCCGGTGCTCCAGGTCCTTGGCACGGGCTGGAGGCTCAGGATGGACCCGCTCTTCCCTGCCCACATTTTGGAAGACCCCGACCTGCGCAAGCTGCTGAACGACTCCTCCATGCTGAACCTGAGCTTCCTCCCCACCAACTGGTTCAACAACAGCACGGGGGACAGCTTCCTGCCGCTGAGCATCAAGATCACCATCGTGGTCGTCTACTCCATCGTCTGCATCGTGGGGCTGGTGGGCAACTGCTCCGTCATGTACGTGATCGTCAGGTAGGACCTGCAGGGAGCCGCTGGGGCACGTCTCCCCCCTCTAAATCCATGCCGGGGGGGTGGGAGCAGACAGGTGCTTCCCCGCTAATTGCGATGTGCTTCAGGGGCAATGATGTGGCGTTTCTTGCATTGTTTTGGTTTTATTTTGTTTTTCTCCCTCCCCAGGCGTGATGAAGGTTCCCACCAGCTTTCAGCTGCCCTTTGGTGCCTCCTAAAGTTTAAGCCAGAGAATGGAACAGAGCGTGCAGATCTGCTCAAAAAGGGGGGCTTTTTTTTTTTTTTCTTGCAAGCTGCTGGGCAGGGAACTGAATGTCCCCGGGGAGGGCAAAGTGCTGGGAGCATCCAGCTGCTGGGATGTGCCTGGTCCTCAACGGGACATCTCCCTCCTGTGTGATGTCTGGCACCCAGCTGCAGGTAGCTGCTCCGTCTGGGAGCTGCCCTTTCCCAAAGCTGAATCTAATTCCAAGGGAAAGGACCTGCTGGGAGGCTCAGTCTTACTCTTACAGGGGAGAAAACAATAGGTGCAGCTCTTCCAATTCCTTGGGAAAATAAATAAGATGTGTCAGGGTGCTGTGGAGATGAGGATGGCTCCTCTGGCTCAGATGGGCTCCTCGCTCTGGAGCTGGGAGCGCAGGGACCTTGGCAGAGGGATGGAGCAAAGGGCTCCAGCAGCACTGGCTGACCTCCCTGCACGCTCCTGGCACCTTAACACGCTCCCTGCCCTGGGATCAGAAACCCTGTTCCCCCCTGTAAGTGCAAAATGAGTTCCTGCAACTGTCAGGGCTATGATTATGTCAAATGCCAGCCACCCTTCTCTGATCTCCGTGCCCTGTGTGCTAAGGAGCCAGCTTCCATCCTATACACACATCTTAGCGGGTTCCTGGTGCAGGTGGATGCTGCCAGCACAGAAAAGGCACGGTAAACTTGTTTTCTCCTTCACAAAGATGATCACAGGTCAGCGGATGGAGGCTAAATCTCTGCTACAAGGGCACAGGGACGTTCCTGCTCATCAGGCTGCCTGTCAGCTCTTCCCGGGGACGAGTTCACGGCAGGGAGAAGGGCTCACATCAGCACAGAGGAGGCTGGCAGTGCAGCAGTGCCACATCTGGGTAGTTTGTAGTTGTTTACCGTAGTAAAGTCATCCGAGTGGGCACACGTGAGAGCAGTCGGAGGGATTGGGTGAGGGAAAAGTCCTCGTCCATGGCATGCAGCTCCCAGGGGTGCCTGAGCTGCTGTGCAGGCAGGGGAAGGGGTGGGCTCCTCGCCCAGAGCACCTACAAACCTCAGGTGTGTGTCAGGAGGAGAAGCTCTGGTAGAAATTTATTCACAGTCTTTGAGGTCTCATGGGACGTAAGCAGCCACCATCGTTTCATCCTCATGGAATTGGGCTGGGCACTGGTTTCTGTTCCCAAATATCAATGTCACGTTGCTGGCTGTGAATGTGGGTATGTGCTGGCCCCTGGGGAGAAGAATCCCTCCTTCCCCTGAGGAACAGGGTCCCCATGGCTGGACCTTGCTGGCTGCTGCCCCGGGGCTGTGGTCGCTCTTGTCAGGAACAAAAATGTCCCAAAGCAGCACCCTGGTCAGGATGGACGTGTGCTGTGCCTGTGCAGGGCCACGCTTTCAAAATGGTGGCTTCAGGTTTGATCCTGTTGGCTTGGATGCCTTGCAGGTGGATAAACGAAACCAAGAAAAAGCAGAATTTAGCCCTGGAATTTTCCCTGGAACTTCTGTATTCAGTTTTTACTCATTTAAAATGAGTAAAACTCAAGGCAAGCATCACCCCCATCCACCCAGGCCTCTTCCCCTTCTCCCTGTTCCATTTTACCCAGTACAATCCTATATATATACAGACTTAACTCTTCATTTACTCTTTTTTGGTATTGATCTGTGTTTTTTTTTCCCCCCAGTATTTCTATGTGGTCCTTGAAGGACCACTTAAATCATGTACTGGGGAGGTTATAACTGAACTAAAGCATCTGTAGGTGCCACTTCTGGTTACCTCTGAAAAAGATTTTTCTTTCCTTGCCCTTACCCTTGGGTAAGATGTGATAAACCAAACTCAGTATCTCAAATTTAACCACGGTCAAATATGTAAATTCATGCAGAGATGCCAAATTAGCAGACGTGCGTGTCTTCTGCTGGCCCAGCTGACTTTTCAAGCACAGGTTTTCTCCCAGGACTGGAGCCTGAGTGCTTCCTGGGCTTCATGCTTTAAATTGCATCTTTTGGGCTTGAAAGCTGGTTGCTGGCAAGCCAACGTGGGAATTGGGGATTCTCAAAAATATCTTCTCTTCCACTAAGGGGGAAAAAATGGCAAACCCACTACAGTGGATCCTACAAAAACTGTTTTCATCCCTCCTTTCAGCAGGGATAACAAGGCTTCAACACGCTACCCAAGCTGTAAGAAACTGGCGTGTTATCCTCCACAAAAATGGAATGATTTGGTGATGTAGACGGTAATTGTTTCCTGTTTTTCATGGAGTAGGGAAACACAGAGTCTAATATCAGCACTCAAGAAAATTGGAGCCTTCAGGAAGGCTTGTTTGTTCCTCTTGAATGAGATTTTTGCAGCTCGGGGAAAAGTTTAAAATCTCTTGGTATTTCAGACAAAAATAAGAACTCCAAGCCTCCTCTGGGTTTTCCCCTCTGCTGTAGAAGCCAACCTACATCTCTATTATATTTGGAGTCGTTTAACGTTTGGAATGATTAATTTGTAGTGACAGTCACCATGTGACTGCCAATCCCCTCCTAGTGCTTGAAGAACTAATTGGATAAGACCGAGAAGGGCCCTTGTCAGGAGCACAATTTCCTGGACAGTAAAGGGCCTATTGTGGAAATCTGCCTCGTCTGCGGCTTTGTTCTGCTCGCTCATTGTGGAGCTCCTTTGCCCGTTGAGATAATGCCTCCCCTCCCTCCCTTCTTCTGCTGTTTGTCTGCTCTCTTCTGCATATATTTCCTGGGCTGCTTTTAATGAACGTGCAACGAGGAGTTGAACAGCACGGCAGGGGTAGGGTTTTGGGGAGGGAGTGGGGGAAAACAGGCCGCTGGGATCCCTCGTAACTGAGCTGTGCCATGCTGGATGCCCAAGATCTTTGTTTTCAGGAAGAAAAGATGGAGATGACTCCAAAAGAAGGAGACATGGTGTTCTCACAGTGGTGCTGCTGAGGCTGGGCCATGGGTTGGGGGCGATGCCTACCCAGCTGCCCAGCATCTCGAGGGGCATGAGGACAACCACAGCGTTGTAGTGCAGGGACTAAGACCCCAAATCTCCATGGCCTCTGGTGTGCCAGGGAAAAGGAGCAGGGCCACCATGCAGCTGCTGGCCTGGGAAATGCCTCTTGTCCCCTCTCCATCCCATTGCTGCGATGCCCGGCAGTGATGGTCTGAAGGACTCCCTTCCTCAGTGCTGGATCTGCTCAGCTGGGTCAACCTCCCTGGGAGTGACGCCTCATTTCTAGGGCTCTTTGCCATGGGTTCTTCATGGGGTGGAGCAGGACAGCTCCCTCCTTCTGTGCCAGGGCTCCCTCTTGGTGCAGCAGGGCCCAGATCCCTTGGCGAAGCACTGGGGCTGCTCAGCTCTCCCTGGCGATGAAGGCGGTTTCAGAGCAGTTCAGGCAGCTCTTTAGGCAGGTTGGGGCTGTCAGACCCCTACCCTTTATTCACTGCTTGCAGGTGAGGCTGTAGGATGAGGGCTGGGATGCTGCAGGATGCTGAGGAGCACGGGCAGGGCTGCGCCATCCGTCCTTCTGCTGGAAACCTGCATCGATCCCCGCGAATAGGGGGGTGAGGGCAGCTGGCTGTGATGAGACAGGGAAAATGGAGTTAATTAGGAGGTTTCAGAGACGCTGATTTCCTAATAGAAAGCTTTCTAATGGGAGAACGTTGACCAGCTGCATGTCTCAGAGCTGAAATTGAGTGAGTGTTTAATGCGGTGCGGAGCCAGCGGATGCCAGCGAGGCCATCTGAGACCTCCGCTCGCTCTGGAGCTGCCTCTTTTTAGTTTTCCCTGGTTAAACAGAACAAAGACAATTGTTGCACTGTGCAGAGAAGGGAAACCCGTGCTGAGGGGTCTGTACAGAATGGGAAGAGCGGGAGGGAGAGTCCCCGTGGCAGAGGCTGTGGGGGATGGATGTGCAGTCCCCTGCCTTGAAGGTCCCCACGGACCTGGGCAAATTGTCCCCCAGGCCAAGGACTTGGCCACAAGGCTCGTGGCAGCTCTCCCCATCTCCTGCTTGCAGCTTCGAGGCCCGTGCTGTTGTTTTCCCCTGGCTTTGGTGGGATGAGATGAAGGGAGTCACCCATGTGCAACAGTACATGGGGACTTCAACTTCCCTGACATATCCTGGAAGCACAACACAGCCCTGAGAAAGCAGTCTAGGAGGTTTCTGGAGAGCGTGGAAGATAGCTTCCTGACGCAGCTGGTTAGTGAACCTACCAGGGGTGGTGCCCCGCTAGACCTTCTCTTCACAAACAGAGAAGGACTGGTGGAGGACGTGATCGTCGGGAGCTGTCTTGGGCAGAGTGACCACGCAATGGTGGAGTTCACTATTCTTGGCGAGGCCAGGAAGGGGACCAGTAAAACCGCTGTATTGGACTTTCGAAGGGCTGACTTTGAGCTGCTCAGGACACTGGTTGGTGGAGTCCCTTGGGAGGTGGTTCTGAAGGGCAGAGGGGTCCAGGAAGGCTGGGCGCTCTTCAAGAGGGAAGTCTTAATGGCGCAGGAACGGTCTGTCCCCACGTGCCCAAAGACGAGCTGGCGGGGAAGAAGACCGGCCTGGCTCAACAGAGAATTGTGGCTTGATCTTAGGAGGAAAAAGAGGGTTTATAAGCTTTGGAAAAGTGGGCAGGCCACTAAGGAGGACTTTAAAGAAGTAGCGAGGCTGTGCAGGGACAAAATTAGGAAGGCCAAAGCTCATCTGGAGCTCAATCTGGCTACTGCCGTTAAAGATAACAAAAAACGTTTCTATAAATACATCAACACAAAAAGGAGGACTAAGGAGAATCTCCATCCTTTACTGGATGCGGGGGGAAACTTAGTTACAAGAGATGAGGAAAAGGCGGAGGTGCTCAATGCCTTCTTTGCCTCAGTCTTTAGCGGCAATACCGGTTGTTCTCTGGATACCCAGTACCCTGAGCTGGTGGAAGGCGATGGGGAGCAGGATGTGGCCCTCATTATCCATGAAGAACTGGTTGGTGACCTGCTACGGCACTTGGATGTGCACAAGTCGATGGGGCCGGATGGGATCCACCCAAGGGTACTGAGGGAACTGGCAGAGGAGCTGGCCAAGCCGCTTTCCATCATTTATCAACAGTCCTGGCTATCAGGGGAGGTTCCAATCGACTGGCGGCTAGCAAACGTGACGCCCATCTACAAGAAGGGCCGGAGGGCAGACCCGGGAAACTACAGGCCTGTCAGTTTGACCTCAGTGCCAGGAAAGCTCATGGAGCAGATCCTCCTGAGAGTCATCATGCAGCATTTGCAGGGGAAGCAGGCGATCAGGCCCAGTCAGCATGGCTTTATGAAAGGCAGGTCATGCCTGACGAACCTGATCTCCTTCTATGACAGAGTGACGCGCTGGGTGGATGAGGGAAAGGCTGTGGATGTGGTCTACCTTGACTTCAGCAAGGCTTTTGACACCGTCTCCCACAGCATTCTCCTCAAGAAACTGGCTGCTCTTGGCTTGGACTGGCGCACGCTTCGCTGGGTTAGAAACTGGCTGGATAGCCGGGCCCAAAGAGTCGTGGTGAATGGAGCCAAGTCCAGTTGGAGGCCAGTCACTAGTGGCGTCCCCCAGGGCTCGGTGCTGGGGCCGGTCCTCTTTAATATCTTCATCGATGATCTGGACGAGGGCATCGAGTGCACCCTCAGTAAGTTCGCAGATGACACCAAGTTAGGTGCGTGTGTCGATCTGCTCGAGGGTAGGAAAGCCCTGCAGGAGGATCTGGATAGGCTGCACCGATGGGCTGAGGTCAACTGCATGAAGTTCAACAAGGCCAAGTGCCGGGTCCTGCACCTGGGGCGCAATAACCCCAAGCAGAGCTACAGACTGGGAGAGGAATGGTTGGAGAGCTGCCTGTCGGAGAAGGACCTGGGAGTGATGGTGGATAGTCGGCTGAATATGAGCCAGCAGTGTGCTCAGGTGGCCAAGAAGGCCAACGGCATCCTGGCTTGTATCAGGAACAGCGTGACCAGCAGGGCGAGGGAGGTGATCGTCCCCCTGTACTCAGCTCTGGTGAGGCCGCACCTCGAGTACTGTGTTCAGTTTTGGGCCCCTCGCTACAAGAAGGACATCGAGGTGCTTGAGCGGGTGCAGAGAAGGGCGACGAAGCTGGTGAGGGGCCTGGAGAACAAGTCCTACGAGGAGCGGCTGAGGGAGCTGGGCTTGTTCAGCCTGGAGAAGAGGAGGCTCAGGGGTGACCTTATCGCTCTTTTTAGGTACCTCAAGGGAGGCTGTAGCGAGGTGGGGGTTGGCCTGTTCTCCCACGTGCCTGGTGACAGGACGAGGGGGAATGGGCTTAAGTTGAGCCAGGGGAGTTTTAGGTTAGATGTTAGGAAGAATTTCTTCACTGAAAGGGTTGTTAGACATTGGAACAGGCTGCCCAGGGAAGTGGTGGAGTCACCATCCCTGGAAGTCTTCAAAAGACGTTTAGATGTAGAGCTTAGGGATATGGTTTAGTGGAGGGCTGTTAGCGTTAGGTTGGAGGTTGGACTCGATGACCTTGAGGTCTCTTCCAACCTAGAAATTCTGTGATTCTGTGATTCTGTAATTGAGTGATGCTTAATTTGGGACTTGGTTCCTAGCGCTTTTAGGGACTGAGCAACTCCCAGGAGCAGGGGTGGCATTTAGGGCTGGAGCAATGCAGCAGGGGTGGATCCAGCTTGCATATGGGGATGAGAGCATCCTGCTGCAGAGCAGGCACTGGCAAACACCCTCCTGAAACTGAAGGCAGCCCTGAGCCCCCCTATGAGACCCTGGGTGAGCTGTAGAGTTGTTTTTTTTTTTTGCTGCAGCAGCCCAGCCTCTGCCCTCGGCATGGCACCAGTCGGGGCCACGCGGTGTCCCTGTCCCCGTCTGTGCTGGCTCCTGACACCATTCCCCAGAGGCTCCTGGAGGGGAGCACGGCTCATTTGTCAAAGCTGTCACCCAGACACCGAGCTGAGACTCAAAGGGCAAGAAAATTGCCTGTCCCAAAGCCGTGGTGCTGGTGGCAGCCTCCTTAACCCCTTGCTCATCAGCCACCATCCTGCCAGGTAATTAACAGGCTTTTACGTGCCAGTGGTGCTGGCTGCTTTTGTGGGAGCATCTGGCTTCGTAGTCCAAAACGCTTTAAGCTCGCTTCATAAATTTGCTGGCTGTTTGTGGCCTGTTGCACCAGTAGGAACAATCAGGCTTAGATTGGGGAGGAATTTCAGGATGAGCTGGCTCTGAAGCAGCGATCGCAGCGGCGGGGACGTGCAGGGCACCGCGTGGGTGTGCGGCAGGGGTGACACAAACCAGGATGGTCCGTGCCAGATCAAATACCAGCTTTGTACAACCTCTGGGCTGCGGGCAGGCTGGGAGCAGAGCTGTCACTGGACCACTGCTGTTTTCCACCGTCACGGTTGGAGCAGCTCGGCAAAAACCCTCCTGAGCCTCTTCTGCTGTGTTTTGCTTCCCTGCTTCTCTGCAGACCTCTGCGTGTCCGGGAAGGGCAGTGAAGGCTGGTGGGGACGGAGGGAGCTGCTCGAGGGAACAGCACTGTCTGCATCCCAATGAGCTGGAGTTAGAGCATCACCACCAAAAGGCTCGAAGAGGCAGAGGGCGCCTGGAGGTGATGCTCACAGCTCCCCTGGGCTTGAAGGCTTTGCTCTGTCCCCTCTACCCTGGTGTCTGCAGCCCCGTTTCAGCTTCTGGGGTTGCTGCAACCGGCTGGTGCTTACCCCTGGGGCATCAGGGGCGGCTTGTTCTGTGTAGCTGGGTGGACAGGAGGAGAGATGCCAAAACAACAGCTTTGCAGCTTGCCCTGAGGCTCAGCCAGGGGCAGAATCCATCCATCCCTGCCGAAAACAAGACCTCAAAGCCCAGCGCGTAGAAGAGCTGCTGCCTTCCCACCTCGTTCCCTCCCCTGAAGGATTTGCCCCATGTAACGCTGCCTGGGGGCTCACTTAGCAAAAAGCAGGAGGAAACCAAGCGCTGAGCTGCTGTCTCCATGCTTTTCCTCTTCAGCTTCAATAGCTGGGAGAGCACGAGAGCAGAGCAAAAGGGATTACATCTGTGGCAAAGGTGGAGCAGGATGCAGAGCTGGGAGCTGGCTGGGCTGCCCTGCAGGAGATGCTCCATTAGGAAATTGCCTCTGTGACCAAGAGCAAGAAAGTGGCTCAGCAGGGAGGTGATGTCCTCCAGGGGGGCCAGAGGCTTATCCGAGTCAGAGCCGTGCTGGGAGGGGGTCTTAGGTGCCTCCTACAGCCTGAGAGTTTATTTTTTATTTTTTATTTTTTTTTTTTGTGCAGATTAAGAAAGAGAACACTCTCAGTTCCCAGGGAAAAAGAAAAGGAAGGTTAATCCACAGAGAAATGATTAATTGATTTTTGTTTGTACTGAACATTCTGGAAATGTTTGGGAACATTGGTTTGTTGGGATGATGACTGTTGGCTCTCAGCGTGCGGAGAGAAGTGGAGCTACAAGTAATTAATTAGGTGTAAATTAATTTCTCCACCTGTTAAGAGCAAAAAAAATGGCTCAGAATCCACTTGAAGGTCAGCTGAAGGAGGCAAGCGGTGGGGCCAGCTGCCCCCAGCACATCCTCCCTGCCAGGGGAGGTGGCTCTGCTGTCACCTTGAGAAGGGGGTGACAACAGGGACAGCAGGGAGGGGACAGCGAGGCCTCCTGGGTGGAGGGATTGGGATGGAGAGCTGAGGTTTGCAGCCTGGACAGGGCTGGCTGAGATGCCCCAGACTTCTCATTGTGCTGGGGACAGGGGCATGCATGGATGGGGACAGTGTTGTCCTCTGTGGATGCAGGATGGGTCCAGCCTTAGTGGTAGATGCAAAGGGATTGTTGCTTGTTTCTCAAGTTGCTCAGAATTTCTTATTTTTTTCCCTCTATGTGCTTAAGCGGGCCTTTTAAAATCATTATTATAATTTTTTTATGCAGTTGTTATTCCTGTAAGTTATAACATCAGTGAAAGAAGCCGGAGTTAGAGGCATGGTGATGAATTGCCTCTGTCCTCGCATCCTGTAAGGATGGACTGGAACAAGCTTGACCTTTGGGAAGGCAAGATCAGCCTGGTCTGAGGGCAAAGAGGCAGCCTACAGCTCCCAGGAGTCATTTGCTAAGACAGTCTTAGGTGACTGAATAAATTCCTGAAGCCTGAGCTGACAACACTTTTATGTATTTTTATGTGCTGATACAGAAAAATGATTTAATTTCTCTCCCCCCACCACTGACACAAGCTGCTGACCCAGAAGGGAAGATGTCTGAATCCAGTCACAGATCCATCATGTTTCCACTACTTAAATTACCTCATTTATACCAAAAATGAGAAAGCAAAACCAACCCACCCTGGTGCCACTGCTCTGGGGTACGGGGCACTGGAGGCTCCTGTCTTCCTAAAGCAGAACTACACAGGAAATCCCGAGGTGTTAAAACCCTGGCAGCTTCCAGGTTGAATTGTTTTTGCAAAGTGTATTGCTTGGTCATCCCTTCACAACAACAAAGACACCGGTATTTTTCCTTTACTGCTTTTGGTTATATAAATTAGTTTGATCCGAGGAGGCTTTCTAAGAACCCATCACTTGCTTGGCGGCTGTGATTTCTGGGCCAGGAGGAGCCTGACTCAGGCTCACGTGGGACCATCAGGTGCTTGTGCCAATGTTCACCCCCTCCAAAACCTTCCCTTGGCTTTCAAGGTCAAAGGTGGGCTCCTTTGCTCCTTGGCTTTGCTCTCCTGGCTTAATTTGACCAAAAGCTTTTCAGGTCAAATCAGACCCTGTAATATTCTAGTGCCTAGCGAAGTGGAAATAGCGCAGTAGTTTATGGGTTTCAGTGTTGCTCCCAAATGAACTTGCCCTCGATTAATAACATATCATTGTCTGCCATGTCTGGCAACACTTCTGCAAAGGCCATTAGTATAGTAAATGATGGATGAACTGAAGTTTTAAAATATGCCAACATTTTAGCTCTCTGTGTCCGTGAGAGGAGCATCCTGGAGCTGAAAGGTTAGGCTCAGTCACAGCTGAGTTTCCATTTCTGCACGCTCTGCATGCATCCTTGGGCAGCTGATCACATCTTTCCCAGCATCACTTCCCATCTGTGAAAAGGAGATGACCAACGTTAGAGCAAGGTGAATCTTTTGGGGCCGTCAGTTCATGCGATAAAAGCAATATAATAATGACAAAAGCCCTTTGGAGTTTGGCTCAAGTCTTTATCTCCAAACTGTCTCTTTCCTTAGGAAGATCCACTGTGATATTTTGATGTCTGATACAAATCTCATTCCTCACCAGGGCTGGCCATCTCACCCAGGTCTTACAGCTCACGTTACCCATCATCTTTGGCTATGAGCCTATACAAAATGGCTAATCAACTTATCCCTGGGCCATATGAAGCCTTTCAAATCAGCTTACTGGCTAAAGCTCTCACCAGTATTTAAGATAATGAAGCCATATGTGATGAAATTCTAGATTAGTCTTATTGAAGTCATTTTTCAAAAAGCATGATAGGAGCTGACAGCCTCAGGCTTTCATTGTCCTTCCGTGCGGTCTATGGGAATAAGCTTTTCCTGCCCGTGAGACTGTGTGTGGAAGCACCATTTTCATCACTGCAGGAACTGGGAATGAGCTCGTGGGAAATAGAAAGGAAGGAGCAGTGTTCAATCTCTCTTCCATTTTATTTATTTATTTATTTATTTATTTATTTATTTATTTATTTATTTATTTATTTATTTATTAGAAAAATATAACATCTCCTTCCTACCATGACAGAGTGCCCTCTTCATCAGACCTTGGTGCCTTACCCATCGCTCATCAAGGGCAGCCGGAGCTCTAACCCTTGCTCACTTCTGCGTTTCAGATTCACCAAGATGAAGACAGCCACCAACATTTACATCTTTAACCTCGCTCTGGCTGATACCTTGTGTCTGATGACCTTACCCTTCCAGGGTACGGACACGTTCCTGGGCTTCTGGCCCTTTGGCAATGTCCTCTGCAAGATTGCCATCTCTATAGACTACTACAACATGTTCACCAGCACCTTCACCCTGACAATGATGAGCGTCGACCGCTACATCGCGATCTGCCACCCCATCAAAGCCCTGGACATCCGCACTCCCCACAAGGCCAAGGTGGTGAACGTCTGCATCTGGGCACTGGCTTCTGTCTTTGGCATCCCAGCGATGGTGATGGGATCTGCAGAGAATGAAAACAATGGTCAGTAAAAAGGCATCTGGGGTGGGAGAGTTTAATGGAGTGGCCATGGGTTGGCGAGGTACTGGAGGGGGCAGCCAGTGGGTTGAGCTCCCTGCTGTAAAGGGATTTTAACCCTTGTCTCTTTGCCATTACCTCACTGCTACTGCTTTTCTGTATTAAGCATGCCTAACCAAGCAGAAACTGCCGATGTTTCTGTTCCTGGTATGTGTTTGCTGATCTTCCTCCCCTTTCTATTTTCCCTTGCAGAAATTGATTGTCTAATTAAGCTCCCTTCACCCGTGGATTACTGGGATCCAGTGTTTGGCATCTGCGTCTTTCTCTTCTCCTTCATGATCCCCGTGTTGATCATTACCATTTGCTACAGCCTCATGATCCGACGGCTCAAGAACGTCCGCGTCCTCTCAGGCTCCAAGGAGAAGGACCGAAACCTGAGGCGCATCACCCGCATGGTCCTGGTGGTGGTGGCCGTCTTCATAATCTGCTGGACTCCCATCCAGATTTTTGTGCTGGTCCAGTGCTTGGGCGCCAAGGCAGAGAGCGAGCTCGAGCTGGCCATCTCCTGCTTCTGCACGGCGCTGGGCTACGCCAACAGCAGCCTGAACCCCGTCCTCTACGCCTTTTTGGATGAGAACTTCAAGGCGTGCTTCAAGAAGTTCTGCTTCCCCAGCGCTTTCAGGACGGAGCTGCAGATGTCCAACAGGATGTGCAGCATCGCCAAGGATGTGGCTTATGCCTGCAAGAACTCGGAGGGGACTAACAATCCGGCCTGACTAGGCATGGAAATTCCCATGGTGGCTGTCGCCCAGCAGAGTCCAACCACCCCCACGTCAGAGCTAACTCAGATAACGGCCCTTTAGCAGGGCCTCGGGACTGAGAGGCAAGAAACCAAGGAAATCATTTTGGGGGTTGGGAAAATTGGACACTGCAAGAGCATGCAAAGAAAAAAAGGCAGTTTGATGTATTTTTAATTCCGGTGCACGCTGCACTGAGGAACATCTCTAAAATCAGCCTTTTGATTCCTGTGAAACCCTGACGGTTTGCAACACTACGGAGAATTCAGGATTTAAGGGTTTAAAACAGGCATTGCTCCTGCACCTTACGCTTCTGCTGCTGGGAGACAGACAAAACGCAGACTATTGCATTTCTTTTTCTCCTCCCTGAGTTAAGACTCTCGGCTCGCGTGGCTCACCAGGTAGCTCGTGTGCGGTTTTATTCCTGCGGCACTGCTCTGAAATGAGACTTCGCCGAAGCCAAAGCGGGCAACGGCTGTCGGAGCAAACCCAAGATCATCTCCAGGATGAGTCACCACGAGGGGAAGGCTGCAGGGAGGGAGAGGAGGGAGCATAGCTGGCAGAAAGGGAAATTCAAGCTGCCAGGAGCCGGGGCTCGAAGCCTCAGGCGGACAAGGGCAGCTCCTGGGGACGGAGCTCTGCGGCAAAATCCTCCGCCTGAGCTGGGCATTGAGGAGGGGCTGCCAAAGCTGACGAGCACAGCTCAGAAGAGGAGGAAGAAAAGACAGATGAAATGAACACACCTTTGTTTACATGCTGCTATAATTTTATTTTTTTTTAAGCACTGTATTTCCGTTGTAATAATGGACAGAATGGCTGTATATATGCATATGCATCTCAATATTGCTATGGGTACAGCTATGGCATAGGATTTTGGCTTGCCAAGCATGCCTTGGTGACCCTCCTCACTGAGAGGGGGAAGGAATGAGGTGGCCTATGTATACAAGTACTTATGTATAGGGGAAAGCCAGCTCAAAGCATTACACTGGCAGCTCCTCCAGGAGACACGGATGTTTCTGGTGTGAAGGGCAGCCTAAAACAGTCCCACCTGCTCCGTGTCAGACAAACAGTGTACAGACCATACAAAAAGCAGTTTATTTTTTTTAAGCAAAATGACTTACGTGATGCTGAGAGAGCTGGGGAAACGCTGCTGTGGCACCACCCCCAACCAGACTGATTTTCCTCTCCTAAAGGTGAAAAATTTCATTGTAAAATGAAATTTGGGAAGTATTCCCAAACAGTTTAACCACCAAGCGCCCTCTGCTCTGGCAGGGACAGCAGCCTTGTGTTTTTGTAGCACAACAGCCCCAGGAAGCCTTGGGGAGTGGTGGCTTGTGGTGCTGATGGGGGAGTGAAGCAGCGACCTCTGCATGGAGAGGGGAGGTCAGCCCCAACGCAAGAAATGGCAGCATCGGCCAAACTGTACAGATTTCACCTGAATATATATTTCTTGTGCTCTGGTCTATGAGATTCTGTATTTTTAATGTATTGATTTGCCAATATTTTGATGCTGTCATGTTCTTTATATATGCTGTACAAAAGAATCCGATGTTATATTTCTATGTAGAGTGTTTCCCCCATGGTTGGGCTTAAAATATAAAATATAGATGCGATTCCAGTGTCCCATGTATAGGACCCAGACCCCTTGCAAACTGTGCAAGCTGGAGGGATTTTCACACTGTTTAGTGTTTGATTGGGAAGCTGGAGGGGTACCAGAGAAAACTTTACAAGTAGCACTTCCCCTGAATAACCAAGGGAGAGGAGGAGCTCTGGGCACTTTAAGCACTTTGTGATGGATGTTTGTCCCCTTGCACTCACCAGGAAATCTCGTACAGCCCCCAGGTATGTAAAGGAGACTGCCCAGGACCAAGCTGCTGGCAGGCTGCATCCGTGCCTGCGATAAAATGAGCATGGAGCATCACCTGGGCACGGGGTGCTGGGTGCGCATGGGGTTGGGACACGGCTGCTGGGCTCCTCCTGCAGAGCTGTGGAGGAGCAGGAGGGAGCTCCTTAGTTCAGGTTCAGCAGCAGCCACGCTCCCTTTGTAATTCCTGGTTGCGTTTTTAAATAGATTTATGTCCTCTGAAGATACCCCAGTGTTTGGCATTTTTTATACGGATTTTGTTATAATGACTATGCTGCAACAATCTCGCGTAATCAAGTACCCAATAAATGTGTGTTTACTGAGCTTTTGGGTAATTCCGTGGCCCTTGCAGTGAACGTGTTTAGGCATTCTGTTCAATGCTCAGTGGAGTTCGTTATGAGAAGAACAACAAAACCTGGAAGCAAAAGCTTTATTGTACCGTGCCTACAGAGTTAAAGGCTTGTGATCGGCTGGCCGGCTGGAGCACAGGCTCTTTAATTCTCCTCTGAAATGGTTGTGTTGATATGATTTTACAATTACCGCAGTGTAAGTGACAATTTCCTAGGTGGCTACTTGTGCGCTTTAATAAAGGAAAATAAAAACCCCGTGTACTTGGAATGATGCGGAGTCTGGAAGCCTGAAGTGCACGGAGCAGCTTGCTGGGGTGCCAGCACGTGGGCTTATTTCTCCACCCAAAGCACTGCCGAGGGCATGCAACACCACCGAAGCACCCAGTCCCTTTTTACTGAGGTCAGAGGGGATGTTTATTACGCCGGCTTTGTCTGGAGGCAGCCTGGAAGCAGAAGATGTGAGGAAACTACAAAAAGGGTGGTTGGAGAGGGACACGAGCTGCCCGCACCCAAAGCCCCACTGCAGGCAGGTCCCATGGGGCACTGGCTGCTGGGGTTTAGGGCTGGATCAAGCCCTTCCCATCCCCCTGCTGCTTCTTCTCTGGGTTTACAGGGCTGGGCAGGACGGGGAATTACAGCACTGCTCCGAAAACAAAGCCAAAGCAATATTCTGCAGCCTGACTAGATGGATTATCTAGTGAGATGTGCAATAAGGAAAGTGTCTTCTCTCTGCATGCAGATCAATATTCCTACCCGAGCAGGTAAATATCAGCAGAGGTTTCTTTATTAACAGTGGGGATTTAAAAAAAAAAAAAAAAAAGAGAAAATTGGTGAGGAAAAAAAAAAAAAACAACACTGAAATCTTTATTGCTTTTCTAGTTCAGTTAATTATAAGTACCCAGGAGTGAGTTCTTATGGCAAAGCCATAAAATAAAACACTTTACTCAGTATTATGGAATTTATTAATGTCCTAAGCATTCTCCCTGCTGCTGCTGGCCGTGGAGGCCCTGGGAGGGATGAGCTGAGCTCTCCCCAAAGACTCCCCTTGGCTCATGGCACCAGCACCTCCGGGCAAAGCTCTGGCTTTTGAGGGATGCTTCGCTCTGCCAGCTCCACGTCTCCTTTTGCCTCTGCCCAGGCTGTTCTGCTGAAAACTTTCCCCAAAAAGGAACCACAATTTCTACAAGCAGCAATAAGGTGCCGAATCTGCACCTCGCTGCAGTTCAGGTGGTTTTATGCCACGGGAAGAACTTACCTGGGGAGGGCAGAGCTGTCTTTTACTGAGCTGCAGATGAGGCTGAGGGTCTCTGGGTCGGGTCAGCGTTCACTTGAAGTCACCCTCCCAGTGCCCAGCGCCCTTGGGAGCCGCAAAGCCCTTCACCATCTGCCACTCGTGCCCTGATAAAGACATTATCTAATGCTGAGAGGTTGCCAAGGCTATTTTTCCAAAGTGTTTTCGTGAGGAGCTAGACTGCAAATATGTCTCTCTCTTTCTTTTTTTATTTATTTTCCCTCTCCAGAGGAAGATTTGTCAGCTCCCTAAGGAGCTGGAGCTGGGCTCTGATCTCCCACTGGGTATTTGGGGTGCTGTGGCTGGGTGCTGGGAGCAGGACGCCTCTCGTCCCGTGCTGCTTTGTGGGGAGATGGGTGCTCTGCGCTGCTGCAGCCTCCGTGTTTTAATACAGGAGGTCTGCAGAAGCAGCTGGTGCTGGCGCAGCCCTTGCTACCTGCTCAGAAAGAAGCCTGGCAGCAAAGCAGCCTCTGCCAGAAACGCTCTGCTTTGCTTCCCCACTCATTTCGCCGTGCTTCCCTTCAGCTATTTTTGTGGCTATTTATGTGTGAGCAGGATTCTTCCCCCAGCAAGGGGAACCTCCTCTGGAAGGCTCCTGGGCTGTACCTTGGTGGTGCCTTCCCCTCCACACCAGGTTTCCGTGTGGATCCATCACCGTGATGGTGCAGGGCTCGCCCCTGCTCCTCTGGGGTGCTTCACATCCCTGACCTGAACCTTCTGAGCCATGCCCCGAGGCTGGAATAAGGGCGAGAAGATAAAATGAGGTCCGGAGGTTTCAGCATCAGCCAGTAACCCCAGAGTCACGGTGCTGTGTGAGGAGCAGAGATATAAGGGCTATAAGATATAAGAGCTGTGATGCCAACTGGTGTTTGGCACAGGGTTTTTGGGGGTGGGAGGTGATGTTAGAGGATCTGTAGCCCCTCCTTGCCATGTCTGAGCTGATGCACATCCATTTTGAGTGGCTGCATGCCCCTGCCTTGCCCATTAAACCAGGACTACATGCCTCCTTTGCTTAAAACACGTAATATCATACGGGTTAAAGCCACGACTCATTCTGAAAGAAGGACTTTCAGGATTTGTCTGAGCACTGAGGAGACATGAAAAAGGACTGCTTACAAGGTGGGTACACTCTAGAAGGAGCCCCACGGCTCCTGAACTCCCTTTGTTCCTTTCCTCGCTACCCCGAAGCCTGGATAAATTGCATGACAGAATGAAATGATCAATAAATAGAACAACATGGTTATGTATCTTGGCAACGATGATGCTAATCAGCCATGTAAACTGACTTTGCTCTCTCTCTCCCTTAAAGCAGCGCAGTCCCAGCTGTCTGCAGAGGAGTGATGGGGGCTCTCTGCAGCCTGGGGCACCCAGGTCGCCTTTTCCCCTGCCTTGCTCTGTGAGCAGCCGCAAGATTTCTGCTTCAGCAACCCAAACAACTCACTCCTTGGAGTGGAAAATGCAAAATAATACCCCTAACCAGCTAGGACCACCTTCGCCCTAGGAGAACATCTCTCCTGTTTGGCTTTCAGGGTATTTGCTCCTCTGTCTTTGAGATGCTGGTTGGGCCCCTGGAAGCAAATCCCCTTGCTCCGTGCTGGCACTGCTTGGGATGCTCCTGAGCAATGTGCAGGTTGCATCATTTGTGGCTCCATGATGGTGTTATGAATGTCCTTGCTGCTTGTTCCTGCTTGACTCCCCAATCCTTGCCTCCTCCTGCAGTATATAGGAGCTGGGTGGCAAATCCGACCTGCAGAGCCCGTGCTGGCACCAATTTCTGGCAGCACTCAGCCTGTCCATTAATGCAGCAAAAGGCATTTTTCCTCCAGTGCATGTAACTGGAGCAAGGGGCCGTAGCTCCCGTGGGGCTGGGGGCTGTGAGGAGCCCTCCTGCCTGCCCTCATCCACCGCTGGCACCCAGCCTGGCAGCGTGCTCGGGAGCCAAGAGCCGAGCAGCACCAGCCCTGCCAAACAGATTTTGAGCACGGTGAGGTGAAGGATGAATTGGCAAGAAGCTAAGCAGGCAGCTTGATTTTTATTTATTTATTTATTTTTAATTTTTTCCCAAGGAAACCACTGGCAGAATTAGCACGTTCCCACAATCTGGTCCTTGGTTGTTGCATCAGCTCACCTTTCTGCTGGCAGCGGAGAGGAGACCCGGCGAAGTTTGCAGCGGCTCTATCCAGGCTATAAACATCGATTTTTGTGTGTGTTTTCAGCCTGCCATGTGCAGTAAGTACTCTAAAAGGACCCTGCCATGCTGATTCACTCAGTGATGAGGAACAAAAACACAAGCCATGCAGTCAATAGGTAATCAAGATTAATGGCTTTTCAGCCTACTTTCCCCCATGTGAAATGAATCCTGCCTTGTGACTCGGCTGTTTAACGTTTGCTCAATTTTAGGCATTAATGGCAACTTCTCCACACGCACAGGTCATTTGTTCACAGCTTTTGGACTTCCCCTCATCTCGTCATTGCGCCGTTCTTGCTTTGCTTAACCACAGAGAAAATTCCTGGAGATAATCGCTCGCCTCCAGGGATTAAGCTTAAAAGAGCAGAAAACGAGCCCAACCTCTGGCTGCTAGCATTCATCCCTGCTCCCTGCATTCCTGTGGTGGTGGGGATGGAAAGGCGAGCAGGGCTGCTCTCCCCACAGTTTGCTTTGGCATCTTCTCTGGGGTTTAGCTTCAATGCGCTCGCCTGGAAAACCACCTTGTGTGTTAGGGATGGAAGTGAGCCTGGTGGCGAGGCTCTGACCTGTCTCATCCCTGCTCCTCCAGCCTCCTCTGCCTGGCTCCTGCTCAGCCTGCAAGGAAGGAGCTTGGCTGAGCTCAGCCCGCAGCACAGAGCTGCCCTCTTTCTCCACCACACAGCGCAGAGAAATGTAATTACACCCGCATCCATCGCATCGATACGAGGCAGCAGCAGGCTGGGTCTCTCGGGACGCTCCGTTGCATTGAAATCTGACTTTATTAATTACCAGCCTCTGATCTCATTTGAAGGTTAAGTTTATGAAACCGAATCCTTATTTTTTCGGCGTTCCTTGTTCGTCTGTCTTATTGAATTTTGTCCGGGGGATGTTTGGGGCTTTAGAAACTCCCGAGCTGCCTTGTTCTTCAGCCGTGAGCTGCCCAGGGAAAGCCGCAGAGCAGGGGCAGATGATGATGTACAGAAGCCCTGGTGAAAGAGGGAGAAATAAATTCCAGCTCCAGGAGCTGAAAAAGGAGACACGTCCCTGCTGGGAGCTGTCTTTTGCTGGGATAAAGCTGTGGTTTATTTTGCCCTCCCTGGGGACTCCCTGTCCCCATGCAGGAGGTGCTGAGGGGACACAGGCCAGGGGTGGTGGCTTTCCAGAGCCACGGTCACCTCCGCTCTGGGAAAGCTTTCCAGCTGCCTCTTTATGCAGCGAGCGCAGGATTTGGCTTTAGGCACTTATAGGAGTGCCTGTTTTTTATCTAGACATCAAATATTATTTTTTTTTAAAGGGAAAATAGCCGCTAAACAGCTCTTGAAGCTTCGGGCTAGTGCCTAATTCCACTCGAAGAGCTTTGTTAGATAATTGTAATACTTTTCTGAGAGAAAATAGAGCAATTGAGGCTCGTAATTAAAAGCTATTCAGACAGCTTTGATCTTTCTCTCTGCATCTTTGCTTACCAAAAGCAAATGCCAGCGAGAAACTCCTGGCAATATTTACTGCCACTGCACTTGGTGTTTTTCTTTCCCTCCCAGCACAAGTGAGCTGAGGGTGGGAACACCAAGCTTCAAGGAGCTGGGACCCTCTGAAGGCAGCAAACTGGGCTCGTTTCACCCCAAACTAGGGGAGAACTTGGGTGGCTCCCTGGTTCCCTGGGTTTGCAGTGGGAGCATCGGGGGCTGGTGGCTCATCAGCACCTTTTGTCCCTATCCAGATGTCCCCCAGGATGTCCCCCAGGAGCCCCCAGGATCCCATGGGTGACAACGCAAATGCTATGGACAAGCCAGGCTGTACAGAAAATTGACAAATTATCTCTATTAGACGTCTTTTAACAACATCAGCTACAGACCCTTCTGCTTCATGTCTTCTGTATTCCTCTATATTGAGTTTTTGCTCATCTATTTTTAATTTCTCTTCTCATTTTTTTTTTTTTTTCCGTCTAAATATGCTTGAGAGCTGGGCCTTCATTCCTCGCTGGAGAATTGTTTCATTTCTCACCCAAAATCGTGACCGGCAGCAGGAGACGGCACGAGGCTGCTCAGGTACCAGGGGATTACAGCTTCGTGGGGGATCGAGCTACAGCACAACTCCAGTGGGCACAATTGACCGAGACGAGCAGAATTTCTTGCTGCAGCATGAAGGCTTAAAAGCAATAGCGACTTCCGATCCCCGCTCCATGTCTCAGGTGCCTGCATTTAATATCTGTGGTGGGAATATGAGCCCCAATTCCTGTTCCTGGGGTGGAAAATGGCTCTTTTTCCATCTCCTGAGGCTGACGAAGCACAGTCCCCCAGTCCCCAAGGGGCAGGTGATGTCCTGATGTCCTTCCTGGTAGGGGACACACAGGATCCCCTGATTTCCCCCACCTGCTGCAGCCCCCAGCCGAAAGCCCCCAGCTCCTGCCATAGCCTGGGAGCTGTGAGGTTGCCCAGCACCTTTGCACTCATTCAGGCACCCCAGAAGGAAGCTCATCTTCGGCTTTGGGGCTGAGCTGGTTTCCCTGCTTGATGCACGGCCAGCTGGAAGGGGCTGGAAGGGAGGGAGGGTCGCTGGTGGAGCCCCCTGCGATCCTGGGGACCCTGGGAGGGATGCTTGGGTTTGCAGAGCGATAGCAGATTTGTTAGGTGACTTTTTAAGGGCATTTATTTCCCTGCTTCCAGTGTTCAAAGCACAGCAAAGCTTGTCTGCAGCAAACCAGCCTGATGCGATTGAGACGGATGAATTAGGGTTTCCTGCAGGGTGAACTTGTGCGAAGAGCAGGGAAGGGTCCCCTCCGCCCTGATTTCTGCTCTCTCAGCAGCAGCAGCAGCAGCAGCAGCAGCCAGGCCCCGGGTGCGTGCTCAGAGGCTCTGCCCGAGCACGCAGCCTCGCAGGCAGCTCCCCTGCGTGCAGCCCAGCAGTGCTGCGGAGCTGCCAGAGCTGCAAAAAGAAGCGGAGAGTGCCGCTTAGTGCCGCGGGGCTGCTGCAGCACAGGGTGCCTTTTGGCATGCACATCACCATCTCCTGCACCCGTGGCAGCAGGACATCCTCTAGAGTGTCCCCTTTCTGGGGGAGACCTCGGCCAGAGCAACCCCTTCCTCCCCTGGGGCATCCCATGGAGGAAAAACGGAGCTGAGGCTCCTGCCTTGAATACACAGAGAAAGGCAGGGCTGCAGGCAGGATGCTGGCAAAAGCGTGGGATCACTGGGGCCGCTCAGCCAAATATCTGCTGAGGATGTGGAGAAGATGGGATCACACCTTTCTTGGTGGTGCTCAGACAGGAGGCTGAGGTGCAGACTGAAATACAGGAAATTCTATTCAAAAATAGGAAAAAAAAAGCAAAAAAAACACACTTTTGTAAGGGTGGTGCAATACCCAGTGAGGCTGTAGTTTCTCCATGCTTGGAGATATTTAAAGTTGGAGTGGACATGGTCAGGGCAAACTGCAGCAGGGGCTGCTTGAGCAGGGGGTGTCAGGCTCCAGAGGTGCCCCCAGCCTCAGTCACGCTGATTCCGTGGCGGTCGTGGCACAGGATTAAAAGGGAAAAACTCCATCAGTGATGCTCAGGTCTGAACGAGTGTGATTTCAGCTGGAGAGAGGCTTTGCTGCCCTTCCTGCAGATCTGACGCCGACGAGCAGTGGCGATGGACCTAAGCAGACAATCCAGGAGCTCGGTGGCACCCCAGGAGCCAACTTTGGGGAACCCCAGGTTTTTTTCCCCCCTCTGGAGCCTGTAGCCAGCAGATGGCAGCCGTGCTGAAGAGGTGGGTGCCTGTCACAGCCCAGGTGCTTGTGGTGCCCAGTCTCTGCTCCGAGGGGGCTTTGGGGCACCCCAGCACCCTGCTGCTGCCAGCACCCACCTCCTGCCCTCAGAAGGTGGTCAGGACATGGCCCCCAGCTTTTTGCCCACAATCAGCCACCTGCATTGCCCCAACCCTCCAAATTTTTCCAAAATGAACACTTTTAATATGGAGAAGGCAACAGAAATGTCTTCGTGTTCACAAATCTCTTCTGGTTTTCTAAAAGGGAAATGTGGAATTGCCTTTGTGATGTACCAAAAGCTGCTAATTTTGGTGCCAGAGCCCTGAGGGTACTGACAGGCCTGAATCACCCCGAGCAGCCTCACCTGGGGGCTGCCCCAAGCCCCCACCCTCTCCAGGAGCCTTTTTAAGCTGGGTGCTGCCACCAGAGCCCTCCCCTCCTAGTGTGTTCTCCCAGATGGGCCTTGGGGTGCAGCCTCCTCTTTGTCCTTGTTTTCTGGGAGAACTGATGTTCTTGGTATCTTGTCTCATGGATGGGCTCAGGTAGGTGTGTTGCAGCTTGTCTCTGCCCCCTGTTCTTTTGCTTTACCCTTTCTGCCCCTCCCTGGTGGGGTGCAGACAGCTCAGGACCCACCTTGGTGCCTTTAGGGCCAGGGAGCTTTCCCTGTCCCAAGCTGAAGAAGGGAAAGTGAAGAAAAACTGGGGAGAAAAAGCTTAAGTGTGTCTCATTGTAAATGAGACATGAGGTTTTTTTTTTTTTGAGGACAGCTTCTTTTGCAAACTTTAAGCCAGTTATTATAGTTTCCTAGGGAGGTTAAAGGATGGGAGACCAAGCTTGCCCTAGGCAGACCTCTTCCTGCAGCCCTCCAGGACTCTGAGTGCTGTGCTCAGCTGGGCCTGCTGCCCTAGCACAAGGGCTGGTATCAGGTGTTTTTTTTTAGGGTGGTAATGACTGCAGTGGGTTTTCTGTATTGCTTTGGCTGGAAATTTCCATTCACGCTTCACAAGGTGCTCTGGTGGCTACATGACTGCTCCTGGTGTACCGTGGTCCTGTGGGTCCCCTCCCTGACCTTTAAGCAGGGGGAAACACTGAAACACTGTGCACAAATGTGCATAAAAACTTTTCTGTAAGCTGGTGTGTGGGTCTAGAAGCGTAGCTAAGAGGCTACAGGTATTTGGGGGCAAGTGAGGTACCTATTTATAAGTATTTGATGTTATATGGAGAGAGATTCACCTGTGCTTTGAGCTGGTTGGGGGAAAGCCATGGTGAGGGCAGCAAAACACCTGATTTGTTTGTGGGTTACAAAACACCTGATTTGTTACAAATTGATGACTTCTGATTTTACAGTAGGTAAAATGCAATACATCTAGCAATGACGTGGGACAAGTAGCACAGGGTTTCTTCAGAGAAAGAAGGACCAATTTTTTCCCCCATGAAGTTTATTTCATCAGTCACTCTTAAATAAATATATATTTGACATTTAACAGAAACAATTAGTTAAAAATAACTTCTAACACAAATCACTACAGTTGCTGAAATATTTATGTGGTGTTGGGTATCAACTTTAAGACACAGGTTTTGCTTTTTGGTTTAAATTTAACTTGTGTTGCCAGTTCAGGAAAGAAGAAATCTGGCTGTGGGTGTGAAAAATACATCCCTCAGTCAAAACCAAGGCCATAACACCTGTGCACACATGGACACGAAATACTCTTGCAAATACTCATCTTGCATCCTCTGTTTTGCTATGACAGTGTGTGTTGGCTCTGCTGCATCAAACCATCCCCCAGATAATTGAGAACCGAACAACCCCTTAATCTGAGAGCTGCTCTTCAGCTTCTCCGTGCTGTACAGCAGATGGCAATAAAGGACTGCCATGGAGCAGAAGCAAACCGTTAACGGGGAAGTTTTGTCCTTAGTGCTTTGGGGGGTGTGATTAAAAATAAGACCGTAGCGATGCGATGCTGAGATGTTTGGGGAAAATGCAAGACTTGCAGGTAAGCAGGACAAAATGTGGGAATGATGACAGACATACACATACATTACGTGTAAACTAAAGAGAAGGGTTGTGCATTCAGTAAGTGTTCCCCTAAGTTTGCAAAGTTGTCCCAGCCCCGTGCTTAAGAAGTTCTGCATTCCAGCATCTTCCGGAAACTTTTCCGAAAGCTGTCATCCAGGAAGGCGTACAAGAAGGGATTCAAGCAGGAGTTGGCATAGCTTAGGCTGGTGATGAAGTAGGATATGCCAATGACCATGGAGGTCTGGGGCAAGTCAGTGGTCAAAGCCACGATGGTGGCCAAGTGGAAGGGGGTCCAGCAGAAGAGGCACACGGCCAGGACGATGAAGACCATGATAGTGACTTTCTTCTTGGCTTTGTCCAGGGCTTTAGCGTTAGAGTTCAAGTGCATGTTCCTCAGCTTGTACAGCATCATGGTGTAGAGGATGCAGATGGTGGATACTGGGATGGCGAAGCCAAGGATGAGGGTATAGATCCTGCTGGCTTTGAACCAAAACCTTTCGGGCTTGGGGAAATTTAGACCACAACTCTTGATCTCCAGGTCGTCCACGTAGACGTTAGCGAAGATGATGAAGGGGAGAACTATGATGGTGACGAGGATCCAGATGCACAAACTGACGATCCTGGCTGCTCGGTACGTACGATGTGGCATCCTCTTGGACTTGACTGTGGCCAGTACGACCAGATAGCGGTCTATGCTCATGACTGTTAAGAAATAAATGCTGGAGAAGATGTTGTAGTGGTCTATGGACAAGATGACCTTGCAGAGGACTTCTCCAAAGGGCCAGTAGTGCAGGAGGTGCTCAGCAATATTAATGGGCAGGACAAGTGTGAACAAGTCGTCAGCTATGGCAAGGTTCAGGATGAACATGTTTGTCACAGTCTTCATCTTTGGAGCCTTGAGGATCACGTAGATGACAGCGGTGTTGCCTGTGAGCCCAACAGCACAAATCACGGAGTAAATCACAGGGAGGACAACATAGAAATCGGCTGCTTGCTCTTGGAAGGAGAAGTTGAACCTCATGCTGCTGTCCAGGTAGCAGCTGTTGCCTGCACTGCTGCAGGTGCTGTTCAAACCATCCCAGAGAGAGCTGTTCCCCATGCCTGCTGGCCACAGGCTGCCCTCCGAAGTCACTGAAAGCCTTGCTAGCCCAGGAGGGAGAGCTTTTTATCCTGTGTAGTTAAAAAGTTTCTCTATCATCTGCAATCAGATTATTTCCAAAAAGTGAGTCGAGGCAGCATGGGTAAATCTCACTTACCTCTGTCTGCCATCATGGGAGAAGTCAGATTTTTTGAAATGAGCAGGGGAAAACAAAAAATGAATGATGCAGAGGGCTCCATGAACAAAGCAAATAAGGCTTGTGTCTCCCTATGCAAGTGGAACAACTCCTCTCTTGGAGGGCGTGCAGGTGAGCTGTGGCTTTTCTCTGCTATGGAGGTGAAGTGGCTCCCGTTCAGCCATCCCCAGCTCAGGTCCTGGGGCTTGCAGGAGTGAGGAGGGCAGGGAGGGAGCTTTGTGCCTGGCCGGCTTCTCTCAGCCCTCAGAGGACTTGAGGGCTGGCTGCTCTCCCACTTGCAGGGCTTTCTTTTCCATGTCGGAGCAGAAGCGTTGTTGTATTTAATTAGTGCCTTTCTTTGTGCTGGGGACTTCAAACATGTTTCTCCAGCTGAGATCACACAGAGGGAGGGAGTTTCTGGTGTGGCTGCTCCTCACACCAGGGGTCCCCTAGCAAGAGAAGGGGAAAATAGAGTTGAAGGAATATTTCCAAAACTTAGAGAGGCTTAACCCACATTTAAAGTAACTTTTAAAATCAAGCATAGGTTATTATATCAGGCTATGCTCACTGCATGCATTTGTGGCAGCACACAAAACTTGGCACGGGCAGACAAACCTGTGAATCTCCAAAGTTCAGGGCTACCCAGACTGAAAAATGGGGGTGGAGGGGAGTACCCTGAAAGCAAATCTGCTTTAGAGTCAAAGCAAGACCCCCCCCGCCTGTTTACACCTCCACCGCTATCGCCTGACCCACGCTTCTGAGAATTCCTCCGCAGGGAAGCGAGCAAAGAGCCGACCCCCTGCCAAGATCAAAGGTTTGGCAACTGGTCCCCAGGCTCTGCAGGGAGAAGTGCCTCGCTCTGCTCCTGGTGGCACGGCAAAGAGATTGAGCAGGAAGAGCAGCGTTGGGCTTGGAGTGCCCCTTACCTGGCGAGCGGCTCCGGCTGCCTCCGGCACCTGCTGCTCCGCACGGCTGAGCCTCTTCCCTCTGCTCCCAGCCGGAGGAGGGTCCCCGGGATGCTGACGTTACCAGTCCTTGCAATCATATCAACATGGTGCCTGTGTGTGCATCGCACGTCGGGGTAATTAGCACTCCTTCTCACCAGGGAAAAGGAGGGGGAGAAAGTTCTGTCCGCGCTGGGTGGTTTAAAGAAGGAAGGAGGGAGATGCTGGCAAGCAGCTGTTGCACCAGGGCGGCTCTCTTTGGGAATGGAATGGGGGAGAGGTTTTTGGGGTGCACGGGCAGCACCCGGGGCTGTCACGCTGTGGCTGGTTGAGTGAGGGATGTGTGAAGTGCTGGTGTGTGTGTTAAAATGTTTCACCAGGGAGCACCGGCTGTTTTTAACCAGGGAAGATGCACAAATGTGTGTGGAGGGAGGGAGTGGGAGGAGGGTACACACCATTACAGAGCTCGTAATGAACAAATAAACAGACATACCTTGCCAGATCCCTGCTGGCTTCAGCTGCTCCGGGGGAGCTCAGCTGACTTTCCCCAGCTGGGTCCATCTCTAGGAAAAGCAGCTAAATCCTGGGATGTGCTCGGTGAGGTGCAGGGGTCCTGCAAAACCCGGCAGAAACACACTCAGGTTAAATCACAAAGCCAGGAACAGCATAAGATCCCTTCCTTTTCATGTCCCTGTACAGAGGAAAAAAGGAAATCAAGGGTGATTTTAGTTTCCCTTTAGCCTTTTACATGCAGCACTCAGCTGGAGGCTGCCTGACCTTTGTTTTAGAACCAGGGGAGAGGAAATGTGGGCATCCAGCAGGGCTCTGCCCGCCAGCGTGCAGTGTTGTTCCTGAACCAGACAGTCACTGGTTCAACGAGCCCTGCAGCCAAGGGCTGCATTTGACTTCACTCCTTTTTCTGGGGATGTTTACCCTCTTCTGGCAAGACTTCTGTGCACTGGTAACTGGGATGAACAAAACATTTTACACTCAGAAGTACCTCCTTAAAGGCTGGGGGTATAACTGACTTTTCAGCAGACTGATTTATAATTTTTTTTTTTACCTTGCCTGGTGTACAGACCTTGCAGATGTTTTCTGTGCCTCTACCCAAATCCCATCAGCCATCAGACCTTGGTGAAATTAAACAAAATGAAGTTTGCCCACAGATTATCCATAGCAATGATGGGGGTGTTACTTCAGATCACAGATCCCAAGAGCTGCCCTTGAGTTCTCTTGGGGAAGTTTTTGTAAGCAGTTGTAAGGAAAGCTGGGTTTGGATGGGTCTGCAGTGGGAAGGTAATTTTGGGGAATCAGTTCTCATTGTCAAAGAAAAATAAATCCTGGAAGACAGAAAATTTCAGGAGAATGAAATGTCAAATTTACTGTTTGCACAGAGGTTCTCTGGGGAAAAATGTTTTCTAACAGGAGGAACCTGAGCTTGTCAGAAACTTGCCCAGATCCGAGCTCAGCGTGCGCAGGCAGGTAAGGGCTGGATGCCCAGGGCTCCTTTGGGTTCAGCTGATGTTCAGATGAGGCTGTCACTGTGGGAAAGTCATCTGGGGGCTGGATCTACCCACACTGCGAGGCTGCTTGGGGATCCTGGGGGATGAGCTTGTCCTGGAGATGAGCTTGGGTGAGCCAGGTCCCACTCCTTGGGCTCTGACCTTGATCTTCCTTGTGATACGCGGTGCCCTCATTAGAAAGCATTTGCTGCTGCCTTACGAGTTATGGCTCACTTCATTTCCAACGCTTAGAGGAATAATTCTCTCTGGGTGAAGACAAGGGGGAGCCCCATTAGTGCCGGGAGACGGAGGGGAAGCGGAGGAGCTGACGCAGCTCTGCCAGTGTCACCGTCTCCTCTTACAGGGCGTGACTTGTTTGCCTCCAAATTAATTCCCAGAAAAGAGGCTGGCAGCCTGAACAAGCCTTTCAAAGCAAAATCCATACGGAGGATCTTGTGCGTGCTATCCGTCTGACCTTAGAGCAGCTGTTTGCACAGTGAGCGCTTTGCACGGTCAGGGTGTCCCTTGCGCACAGACCACATCCCCCGGAGGGAAGAGGCCAGTGAAATTTCCTCCTTTCTTGAAAATTGTACTTTAAGGTGATGCAGAGAGGTGTGAGGACAGAGGTATGGCTTGTTGCTATTGAAAGGGAGAAGTGTTGTGATCCTGATCTGTTCCTCAGACTGCAAAAGATTGTTTGCAATAAAAATCCTTCTATTTTCCAACATAAAGCACAGGGAGCTGGGAGAGCTGAGGGGCCATCCTTTCACTCCCCTCACTCTTACCTCAGAATTGGCTTGTGCTGAAGCCCTGAGACCGAGCACCAGTTTCAAGTTCCTGCTACAAAGGATGCAGGAAAAGTTCCTGCATCTTCCCTCTGAGCTATTTGCATGTGGCCTTGTGCAAAGAGCCCTGACACCAGCATGGTGCAAGAGGGACAAGATTTCTGCCCCGCCAGATCCATGTGATGGAGATGGTTTTAACTCCTGAAACCCATGTTGATAGCATGCAGCTGGGGTCAGCGGTGCAAAGGGAAAGAAAGTGATGAAGAAATGAAGAAAGTGTCTGAAAAAACGGGGCTTGCAGGGAGGGTGTAGTCACACAGACCAGCTGTGGATTTGGGTCACTCCTGCTTTCACTGGGCTCCAGCTGCTTTCAAAGAGTCAAGTTCATCTCCAGGACACAAATGAGCAGCGTATTGATTGCACACCAAAACAAAATGTTCTCTGCTGACTGTCTTGCAGACGCTGGTTATTAGGTTGATTTATTTGTATATTTATTTGAGATGCTGTGGCACTGCAGGTTAATACCCCAAACCGACTGTGTCAAACCATCTGTAAGGGATGGTTTCTGGTAAGCCACGACAGAGTGAGGTTATTTATGGCAGGACACCTTGGAGCTGCTTGTCCTGAGCTGCACTGGTCCCTGCCTGGCTGTTTGTGGGGTTTGGGCACCATTACCCCCAGTAACCTCCTGCTCCTCCTCTGTGTGGCACTGGCTTGGCAGAGGAGCAGTCAGTGAGTGGTGGAGTGAGCTGGAAAGGAGAAATCCAGGTTTATTTATCACCCATGTGCTGGGTGTTTCTGCCTTTGACCATGATCCAGGACATCTGCAGCAGCTTCCCATCCCTTCTGGGCCAAAGCAAACAAGTTGGCTTGGGTGGGTGATGGTGCCTGCCTTGTGGGACATCCCTGGGAGCCTTGTGGAGGGTGCTGGTTTTGCTGGGGGACGGAGCAGGCATCTTCATCAGGAAATTGGTGAGCTGGGGGTCAGGAAAGTGCCTCTGAATGGTGAATACCGATAGTGATGGATCCAGCAGCTGCCAACATCCAGCCTGCCGCAAGCTGGAGTGAAGGCAAAGTGCTATTGGAGGTGCTTTGAAAAAAAAAAAGGAGTAATGAGTCCTATAAATGGCCTGTTCTTGTCAGGTGAGTGATATATCAATAACTGCTCCATAGCTGCCTCTGCAGGGGAGCGGTTAAGATAAATGCTGTGTGAGTAATTTGCTCGGGCCAGCGGTGAGGGGGGATAAAAGGCACCGAAGTGGGAGGTGGTGGGCGGCAGGAGCTGCTTGCACCTTCCTGCGGGGCTGCCATGGCCAGGAGCTTCTTCACGGCTCTTAATAAACCCCAAATCTTCTGCAGGACGGGGGTTATCTTCTGGGCTTTGAGCTCTCGCTGTTCCCTATCTCAGGTTTCTTCCATCAGCCCATGTGAGTCATGGCTTTCATGCAAGCTGGCTTCAGGACCTGTACCCACGAGGTAAAAAAAAACCATCATGTGACGGTGCCTTGTGCTGGGGTGCTCCAGGGTACAGCTAATTGCTTGCTTTCACAGTCATCTTGGAATGCTGTTAACCCTTGAACCTATCAATTACCACTGAAATGTTAACAGGATTAGGTTTTCCTCCCAGCTGTCAGAGCAGATAAGCACAAAGTAGATACCTGGGGGTTCTCCAGCACAGTTGTTTGGTTTGCAGAGGTAGTGAGCAAGGCACAAGGAGCAATCCTACTTTAAAAGGACCTGAATATGACTTCAGAAGGAGAAATAAAAGCAGGTTAACTGCCCTAAGCGATGGGTGGAAAAGAAGTGGGTGTGATGAAGCAGAGTTTTGCTGTTCTTCTGGCTCCTCATCCACGAGGCACCTTCTGGTGCCCTGGGGTTCTGCGGGACACACGTGCTGGTACCACACTGCACACCAGCACCCCGTGCAGGAACTGTACCTCATTTACTTGTTATTAAACCACTTATTGCAGAGCTGCTAATGGCCCTCGGTGCCTCTGAGCCACTTTTAGGTGGTACAAGTTGCTGCTTTCACTTTTTTTTTTTTTTAAAACATCTAAAATGTCACTTCTGGGAGGTCACCCTCTGTCGCTCTAGGTCTTGCTTTGAGAGCTGCGTGGCCGCAAACCCAGGCCTTGCAACGGGGTTAATGCATCCGCAGAAAGCCAGCACAAAGCTCTTTGGGGATGCTCGCTGGGGAGCAGGCTCTGTGCAATATATTCCAATATCTCTAAGCAACAGCGAAATGTGTCACCTCTTCTGCTTAAGTAGCAGAGCTCGTCTGGCCTAAAAGGCTAATCATCGGAGGGTTATGGAGTGCAAATTGCTGCTGAATGAATTTGCTTTGTTCACTCCGGCTCCCCTTCCCCACTGGTGTTATGACAGAGAAATGACTCATCTCCATGTTAATACCATGTTTTAGAAAAATGTTTTAATATTTTGTACAGTGTTCATTGTTTAGATTTAAAAAAAAAAAAAGCATGAAATCTGTCTTCTGGCACAATGTATTCCAGGGTGATTGCACAGAGCTGGCACCTTTCGATGAATGCTCTTCAGGTCAACTAAGATAGCAGGTTACGAGCTTGATACCATCAATTATATTTGGGGGTGGAAAAAAAAAAAAAGGGAAAAGCAGGAGGCTGGGTTTGAGTGTAGCCAAACTTGACTCCACGGCTTTGAATGAAAATCATCTATTACAGCTCATTTTTGCAGCTTGTGCCTGCCTGACTAGGGCATTGCAATTTGTGTAGCCAAATACCTGCTAATGATAATTCAGTTTTTGAAAGCGTGATCCTCGTTGAGTTGCAGCATGAGATGGAGCAAATGAAAGTTGCATACCAGAGGCGAGCCTCAGTAGGAAACGGTGTGTAGTGAAATGCCAAACAAGCAAAATACACCGAAAGGCATTGCTGTGGATTGAGGTTTCAAGCTGCTCCATCCTCCTCATCTGCACCCTGTGGGCATAGATGTAATGGGCATTTGGCTCCAAGCAAATGAAGGTGGGGATAGTTTTAGTATGTGGGCCAGAAATAACCACAAGAGAGGCAAAAATAAATAATTAGGACCTGATTCATCTCCCTTTATACCTGATTTGGACCCCAAATCCCAGGCAGCCACAAAGCAACCCCCCTAGAATAAAATTCCCTGGGGAAATGAAGCTGGCAGGTCGCAACATGCTGTTTGCACACTGTGTGTGTGTGGGGGGGAAATCTGCTCCCAGACTGAAATCCTATTGATGCAACTTTAATTCTAGGCAATCACATCACAGAAGGTGTTTCAGATTCTTGTGGAGGCGAAGCAGGGAGGAAGAAAACACCAAATCTCTTCCATAGAGAACAATTTCTGAAGCACGGAGCTCCCTGGGGCCAGGCCTCCTGCCAGGTGAGTAATTCCAGACAAGCTGATGGAGCAAGGAGGAGGCTTTCAGTGCTGGGGGACTGTGTTAGGACCAAATAAATCTTTCCACTCAATACCAGTGTCCCTCAGCAATATCAGAGGGTCATCGTACTGGCACAGACCACTTGTGGGCTTTCTGAGATCTGGCTCCTCAATTTCACTTTCAGGTGGACAAAAAGGGTTTTCCTGTAAACGCTCCCTTCCCACTGGTTTCTGCAGGCTCTCAGCGAGGCTCCTTGCCAGGAGGCTGGTTTTTGTAATAAGAATCGCTTGCTGCTTGTAAATGCTAAGTGATGCGTTTCTCTGCCTCGGATGTCAGGAGTTACGGGAGCGCACGCCGTACAGAAACACTCCCCAACTGCATCAATAACCTTTTTGTGTTGCTTAGTGAGTACTAGATAACTGCTGAGCGGTTTCATGTCTCCGCAGGTTACTTAGCAATCAATTACTCGTCTGTCCTCCAGAACATCCTAATTTACTGGGAGGATGCAATGAACTCCTCGCTGCAATCAGGGGCTGGCAGTGCTGCTTCCCGGCAGGTTCGTGGGTTTGGCTGAACCATGCAGCAGCTGGGAGTGAGCAGGAATAGAGGTTTTTGCGACCTCTGTGTGCTGCTTTTTGGGGGGTTAAGACTGAGCATCCCTGAGGTGTGGCCAGGAGTGAAGGTGAGGAAGCTGTAGGTCTGCAGGAGCATCTCCTCTGTTTTCTGTGCGGCTTTGCAGCACTCCTTGGCCTGCTCCATACGATGTGGAGATGACAGGGTCCTGCCACAGCCCTGCGAGGGTCCTGGGCTGGAGGGAAACTGGTGTGAGAGGCAAACCATCAGTCCTTGTGGTGTGAACACCAGCTTGTCTGGGCTGCAGGCTTAGCAGTTGGGCTAACAGTGTGCCTGCTGCTCCCTCCAAGCACAAGGGAAGGCAAACTCATGCAAACCATAATAAAAAAGGTTACAAGGGCATGTCTTGTCCCATGTGTGCTTGGAGTTAGCACCCAGGAGGCTCAGGTGATGCAAGGGAACTTAAATGGTAAAGCTCAGCTGCGGTGCAGTGAACACGTTTGTCTGGGAGGCTGCCAGCAGCCACTTGTGAAGCAGTTAAGAGAAGAACAGTGCTGTAGAAAGCTCCTCGAAGGGAAAGCTGTCCTTGCTCTCATTTCATTGTGCACTTGGTTCTCTGGTATTTGCTCTCTGCAGCAGCCCTTTGGCCCTGCAGCAGTGTTGCAGGAAGGGAGAGGAGGAAAAAAAAACCAGGAAAGTGCCATGCACCTGATTGCAGGGAGCAATCGCACACAGGCTGTGTCTGGGGACAGGCACTAAGGCTTTCCTCAATAATTATTTCTGGTCTCTCACTCTATGGTGATGAAGGAAAATAAGCCTTGGGGCTTTTTATCACCCTGCATTTTCCATCGTGCTGCTCTGTGGGGCTGCTGCTCCTGGTGTTCCCGTCCCTGCATTTCCTTTCCTTGCTGCCCTGGTGCACCTGAATAATGGAAACTTCATCATTTTGTCTGTGTTGAAATCCACAGAGAAGCTTATGGGCTTGTTTCCAGTGTGAAAGCAAGCTCAATTTTACCCATTTTATAGGGAGGAAAACATAAGGTAGGAGAAAGACAGGCAATCGGCAGATGCTTTTCATGTGGTCGCAGGGAGGGAAAACACAATTATGGTGCGTGAGACACATAGTTAACATAAAAGCAACAAAAGTGACCCAAATGGCAAGCCAGAAGCTATTGAGTTGGCAGCATTGTCAGTAATGGAGCTGCTCTGATGTGCTGCTGTGCCGGCTCCTTCCCCGTGCACCGGGCTTTTATCGCTGCTGCGCATCCCAGGCTGCTCTGTTGCCGTCGTGCAGCCTGTTCTTAGAAAACAGGTCGGCTCTTTTAACTCTCTTGAGCATTCAAGTGAGTCCAGGAGATGTCAGAATGGGTTGATAAGTGGCTCTGCGTTGTCTTGGCTGTTGGGTGTTTTGCTCAAATTGCTGCTTCCCGAGGCTCTGCGCTGTGATGGAGCTGTTGACTCGCGCCCAAGCAATCCCAGGCACGCAGCTTTTGAGGGAGGCGGAATAGCTGAAGAGAAAAACGGGCTGGGAGATCACCTGTTCGGGGGAAATGGCAGAGAAAAGATGTTCTTGGATGAGCTCCTGCCCTCTGGGGTCCCGTGGGTGCCGTGATTTGTTCCTGCCGGGGCCTCCTGGCTGGGCAGGTTTGTCACCGCAGCTGTGCTGCTTGGAAAGAATAAATTGAGGCATATTTTCCCCTTTCATCTCCCTTTTTTTTTTTTGTCAGGAAAACCGGGATGTCTTCCTGCTGGATTTCACAAGCAGGAAATCAATTGCTGAGAGGTTCCCGCTGGGAGATTTGTGTCTCATGAAATTCATGCCGGGGGCAGAGAGGCAGGCTGGGGAGCTGGGGACGACAGCTCTGTCTTCCTCCTCTCTGCTGCTTTAATTGTTTATAATGACTTAATAAGCAGCACTAAACAGGAAAGCTGATCCTTCCCTGCAGCAAGCACAGGCATGAGGCATTTTATTAACTTTCCTAGAGCCTCTGCTTGGAATTTCTTTGCTCTATTTTTCTTTTCTATGGCCTCCATCCAAAGCCTCTGGAAATTGATAGGAAAGCTGCTGTTGACTCTGTGGTGTCAAGGCTCCAAGTATTGAGCCAGAACCAAATCAGGTGGTGATCTTGGAGGGAAATAGGATGGAGAAATGGCATAACTCACAGCCATGAAAGTGTCTGCACCTTGGCACCCTGTGTATGCAGGTGTATACCAGGGGGAGAGAGCAAATTAAGCGTGAAAAGCGCTGTTTGCTGAAGGATGGCTGGGAATAGCTGGTCGTTCAGGCTGGGAATGAGGAGGAACTCCTGGCCATCAGCAAGAGGAGATGGATGGAGAGCTGCTGTGCATCCAGCTCCTATTTTCAGCTGCAGACACTGCCCCAGCTGTGTGTGTGTGTTCAGTGATGGTATACAGGTGAAGCAAAGGAGATTGCCAGTGATATCTTACAAAAGTTTGTCCAATGGTTGCAAAATCCAGCCTTTGATTTCAATATCCCGAGAAATGTCCACTGCCTTGTACAGAAAATCAAATGAATTTTATCTTCCAGTATTTAAGTCAGTGTTAAGCATTGTCCCCAGCAGATGCCACCTCCCTTCCACACAGGGATGGAGGAGAGCATCGCCTAGCACCATTTGTGCCAACAAACATTAACCCTCCAATTTATTCTCGGTAACAGCACGTGGGGCTCGGCAGTGAATGGGTGCTCTTCTCTGGCCAGTGGGCATTTATCACCCGTGAGCTACCCTGCAGCAGTGACGTGGAAGAAAAGCAGAGCCCAGCTCCTGCCCTGACCTCAGGCTGGATCCTACGGGTCCCACCTCACCCTTGGGTGCCCCTGGCTAGATTCGCATGTGCCAAAATCACAGCCACACGCGTCCTTGCGAGGCTGCGTGGGCCTTGATGTGACATGGAGACATGCACCTCGGTGTCAACAAGGTGACACTTTAATGCTGCTGCTGTCGGCTTGTCAGGCAGTGCCCACACAGCCTGTCAGCAGACATCAGGGGAGGAGAAGGCTCGGGAGAGCAGGGATGAAGTGCCACACGCCACCCTGTGCTGCCAAGGGCCGGCTGGGAGCCAGGACTGGGGGGTGACCCGTGAGGGGCTGTTGGCCGTGTCAGTGACAGACTAATAATTATCTTTGCACAAAGGTGAAAAAGCAGCAGTTCGCATGGCCTGAATAAGCAGATCTGATGATTCTTGCTGCGCGTTCCAGGAGCTGTGCTGATCTCATTTGCTCTGAAATATTCTCTGTGCAGCTTAGCTGGGAACAATACTGAAGTCCTGAACCTACCTATAAAAGTCACACATAATCCAGGAACAGACCTTTGTCACCCATGTTTTTGTTTTGGGTTGATTTCTGCTCTGTACAGAGGGTGCCCATGCTGCATGGGTGGGAAGTGGTGGCTGAGCCAGGTGGGTGTGAGGACTCTTTTTGGTGGAAAGCCACACTTCACAGGGCCATAAAGTGGGTGTCCTGGCACTTGGCGAAGAGGAGAAAATTCTTTCTGCTCAGGCTGAATGGCAGCGAGCTAGATAAGCAGGAAATGAAGCTGGAGGACGGCAACTAGCACGAGAAAATCAAAGGGGAAATGACAGCCCAGGTTTGTCTGTGTCAGGCTGCCGAAGATTAATAAAAGCAGAGGGGCAGATGGTGTGACAATCTCTCTGCTGGCTGAGCTGATTAATGCTGTCTCACTTTTCTTGCTGTTTTTGCCTGTTATGCTGACCCACGTTTCAGTATTTGATGAGGAACATGGGGCTGGGGCCAGGCTCCTCCTGCTGCAGCCCAGGGGGGCTGCAAGTGTACTGATGGTCCTGAGCCCACCTGTGCTGGGGGTGCAGCTAAACCCTTCCAAAAGTCACTTTGGGTAAGTCAGGCCTGGTTTACGTTTCCTTGAGTTTGGCGTTGTAAACTTCGCTGGTTGTTTCTTTAAAAAAATAAAAATAAAAAAGAGGTGTTTGTCTGTACTAGCTGCGTGGGTATTGCAGGCTGTGATTCCTGGGGGATCAGCGTGAAAGCCACATTTACCAGCTGCTCCAAAATAAACCTGACAGGAGAAATATAAAAAGTGATGAACAGCAGCGAGCTGCAGCTCTGTTGGGGTGAAAGAGGCATGCGGGGTGGCTGGATCTGGCCTTCCCCTGCTCCTGCACACCATTAGATCCTGCTGGAAGCTTCTTGCACAACCTTGCTTTGTTATAAATCATCCCTGCAGCATGGTTGTTTCCTGAGGTGGATTCAGGCCCAATCCTGTAGGCTGCTGAGTATCCATGGAAAGTCCTGAGCATCTTCAGCCCCAGCACAGTGAAACAGCTCAGGGTCCCCTCAGGCTGCTCTTCATTGGAGGTTTTTATCCTGCAAGTTTTTTTTCTGCCCACAAACAGGACTTTATTTGTATACAGCGAAGCATTTTGGGTTCCTTCAGCTCCCTCGTTCCTGTATGCAATTGTTCATGTGAGTGGATGAAGTTGGGTGTGGAGAAATCATATTCCTGGATTGCCTTTCTACCTACCAGTCACTCAGATAAGCACAATCCTCCCTTAATGAGGATTAGACCCAGGGTCTGAAAGCTCCTGTGATGCCTCCAGCACTGCTCTGTGCACGGAGTCAGAGTGTGCAGGATGAGCAGTGGGACAAAGGCACGTGAAAGGCTGGAGAACAGAGGGTGTCAAACCAATCCATCCTCCTGGGAGGGATGCAAAGACTCACTCACAGATCGCAGACTCAGGACTGTGCTTTCAGCCAGCTTCCAATTCCATGTATTAGAAACACCAATGCGTTTTCTCATAGTCAGTAATGAAAACAGCTGAAATAATTATGATAATAATACTTATAATTAAAATAATAACATAATTATTCACCACTCACAATTTGTTTTCTGGTTTGTCCTCACCCTGCATCTGGCTTCTGGTTACCTCTGTCCCCACAGCTATACAAACAGTGTGGTATAGCCGAATAAACACAAAAAAGACAAATAAAAAAGACAAACCTTATTCTGCAGTGCTTCGAGCAAACAGGAGCACGAGGTGATGGAGTGTGTATAAGGGCTGTGGGTGTAACAGCTCAGAACGTGGCAGAGCAGTTTTATATTATTTTTAGAGATCTGAAAACATTGTTCCCAAAACAACCTCCCCCTCCTCTGTGCCGTCGTAAATTGTGAAACAGAAAAAAAAAGGAGAAAATAGCAGAGGTTTGATTAAACTGGCTTTTTTCGGTCTTAAAATAGTATCAACTTGATGCTTGATATTTTAGAAATTGGATTAGTAGCATCTATTTCATCCCACCAGAGGGGTGGATTTAAGGCTTCCAACAACAGAAACGCTGGGTGCACGAGCGCAGTTTGCCAGCCCTGCCACCCTGGTATCTCGTCGTACTATTTTAAGCAGCCTCAGCCAGATGTATAAATACACCGGTACAAACAACAACAGAAAGCAAATGTTCCACCAAATGGGGAAAAATAAGAAGGTGGGGTGGCAGCCCTTTCCAAAGAGCTCCGGTTGATTTTGAAGAGAACAAAAAAAAGGCTCGGCGTGCTCCTTTCCGTGGAAAATGCAGATGTTTAATAGAAATATATTTTTGGGGCTGTTGGTAAATGCGCTACGCTTTTAGGTCTGGGAGGAACAAACACTTTGTTTTCCTGAGATGCTGCCTTTGAGGGGAGAATTGCAAATATCCTGGGTTGTTTTGAATGGTGGATCAAATGGGGCCGGGCTGTGATTGCCCCAACTTTGGGATGTTGGCACAAGGCAGGCAAGGAGCAGCTGGGTGTCTTTGCCAGGACCGCTGCATCCGCAGCATAATCCAGCGGAGCTTTTTCCTCCTGCAGTCTCATTTGTAACCCGAGGTACTCCAGGGCTCTTGAACTTGACGGCTGTGGAAGTTAATCAGTGTAATTACTGACAAATGAACTTGCTGCCTTCTTCCGAGCATGGGTGTGATGAGCGTGAGGTAACCCCGGGAGCGCTCGCCAAGAGGGGGCTTGTTCTTTGGCAGGGAGGGGAAGGAAATTGGGCTTGTAGTAACCAGGGCGACTGGGCTTCCTGGGAAGAGGGAAAGAGGCAATTAAAGACGTGAGCTCTGCTTGGGATTATTTGCATTGTTAGCCTCAGCACTTGGAGACGAGGCTGCTGCCTCGAGAGCCTCGGAGCGCAGCGTGTCCCTGACCTGCTGCAAGCACCAAGGGCTGAGTCAGTGGGCAGAAAATTGACCCCATGCCAGCCACTGGCTCTCACCTTCCTGGTTTTTGGAGGTTTTACCTGTTTTTTGAGACTTTTTTTTTTTTTTTTTTTTAATGTCATCTCTGAGATACCCTATCTCTCAGGTGCAGCCCTGATGAGGCACAAGGTTGCACCTTGTATACCATGCAGGATTATTCTTAATAAGCCACACCTCTCCTCACCTTTACTCTTATGCTTCTTGACTCCTACCTTGTAATGCAAGAAACTATGAATAAACCAAAACCAAACAAAAAACAAATCCCACAAAAACAATGGACAGGGAATGGGTTAGGCATGCAGGAAAAGAAGTGGAGGCATGCCTCGGGTTGTCTCTACCTCTTGTTCCCCTCTCACACAAACCCCCTTCACTTCTCATGTTGCTTGCAGCATGTGCTCAGCTGTTTTCTCATCGTCTCCCTGGACTTGTTTCTGCTCTGGGCATCATGTTTGCTATTTGTTAGTTGCTGGTGTTTTTTTGTTGGTGTTTTGTTTTCCCTGTGTTTCTTTAAATTGTTTTCCTTCATTTTCCAACCTGTTGGAGTGATGTGCTTTCCTTACCTTTTATTATTTGATGTTTTTTTTTTTTTTTTTTTTTTTTTTTTTTTCCTCTTATTCATTTTATTCTCTGGATTCAACTTCCCACTTGCCTTGTGGCTGTTATGTGTCAGTTACATGCATATCAATTAATTCTCTGCTGCCTGCCTCAGCCAGCTCTTGCAAGGGGCCGAGCAGCTCTCTTGGGTCCATCCCATTTTATGGAGATGCCTTTAAACTGCCCATGTGCTTGGACAACTCTGGTGGGAAAAAGCCTTGATGTTATAGGTGTGAAGTGACAACTCTCCTTGCAAGGACAGGAATATGGTTATCCTCCATTTCCGCGACAAATCGACCACTTCAGTTTGGGGAAGATCTGGCTCAGCTTGGCAAAAAGGTGCCTGCCGGAGGCACGCAGGCTTGGTGGGATGGCAGCAGCTCCTCGGGATTTGCGGATTTGGGGCTGGGCCTGCTGCACCACAGGGTGTTGCTTTGGGGTGCTCGGGCAGTGGGATCAGGCACCCCTGTGAGATGTGTGTAGGGAAGGGTTGTGAAAAGCCAACCTGCTTCGCTTAGGTTGCCAAAGCTTATACAGAAAAAAAGAAAATGATAATGGTATTTTGGAGAATTTGGGGATCCTTCTCGTTTCTTTGCCCCCTTTGTATGAGGGCTGGAAAGGCAGAGATCATGTGATGAAAATCCCGGCTTTATTATTATTATTTTTTTGCAATGTTTTCATCACAGCAGGAGTCAGGCTAAGAGGATGTGCCTGTCTTTGCCTTAATGACAGTAACGTTGACAGCGGGAAGCTGGTCAGAGGTACATCATTGCTCTGTCCTTAATTTTCCCTGCAGAACCGAGGGTGATTTAATAAATGAGGCACAGCCAAGACCTTTCTCTCATCTTCTGCTCATCAAGCAAAACACCCCCCCCCCCTCCCCAGTCACACTTCAGCTTCAAATACGTCATTTGCATCTGGCTGACCTTGGCTCTCCCCTACCCAGGGGAAGCTGAAGAGGTGGGAAGCCAGAGGCTGTGGTGGGTGAATCATGAAATAGCAACCAGTGCCTGCTCCTGAGCAGGGTGTGCTGGAGAAACATCGTGTGCTGTGCCACGGGAAGACGAGAGCAAACAGATTAAACTGAAGATAAAAAGATAGGAGGGCACCTAGTCAGCTATTGTTGAAGAAAATGTGGAGAGGGGAGTAAAAAATAGCATTAAAAAGTGCCAGAGATCATTATTAACTGCAGCACAGGTCCATGGCTCTTCTAATAATAGGCTATGTAGTGAATGCTAGAAATAATACAAGAAGGTGTTGAGTGGGGGCTTTTACTGAATGGTTAGGTGAAACAAAGGAATACTCTTATACTCATTCTGGTAGAAGTTTTATTCTTATTTGAGCAAGATGCTTTTTTTTTTTTTTTTTTTGCCTTTTTTTTTTTTCTTTTCCCCCTGAGATAATAGCCGCACTGAATATACTGAAATATCTTCCCTATTAGCTCCTGCAGGATCTGGATAAAGCCCTCATTCAGGTAAACTTGAATCTAATGTGTGTCTGCATAGTAATAAGTTAAATTGGAGCTATCAAAGTGTGGCAGGAGTGCGGATGTGCTGAGGGCTGCTATAACTCGCTCGCCTGCAAGTAGGCAGAGTAAATTAAGAGTGGATGAGCCATGAGTTTGAGCAGAGCAATTATAAATTATGTCAGTTTAAGGGGAACATTTAAGTAAATTAAGCTAAGGGGCTGTCTTTAGTGCAAGCCAAGGTTTAAAACAGGCTTCTGCTGAAGAGGACTTTGTAGACCTGGCTCCGAACAGACCTGCAGATATGAGCATCCAGCATCTCGAGGCAGCTCAGGGCTTGAGCAGCGTTTTATGGCCTTGGCCTTGACTCTTGGGCTATAAAAGCTCCTGTGAAATGAGCACTAAAGTTATAACTCCCCAGAGAGTTCTCAGAGCCCCAGCTGAGAAAGGTCTACCTGGATTTTGGGGACAGGATCTCAGTGCAGAGCACATACACGTGCCATCAAACTGCATCAAAACACCTTTATGGGGGGTTCGTTCCCAACACCGGTCACCTGCCGTGTTCTTTGGGAAGGAACAAACTTTACAAGGCATAGTTAAAAGAATTTCTCTGGCAGGTTCACAGCTGTGAGAACGTTAATAAACCCAACTGGCTATTTACTGTGCAGTAGCCACTAAGCAATTATGTTTTGTCTGTAGGCAGCCTAATGAAACCAGCAGTTAACGACCTAATGAGAAGAATTTAAACCAGCCCACTGTTCCGCAGAGGCATCACTTTGCTCTCCCTGGCTTCCCTGCACTGTGTGTTTTCTGGAGGAGTTTAGAGCTGGTAAAAGAAAAATAAACAGCCTCATTTTGGAGGAGTGGTGATGCATGTTCCTGTAGTGGAGTTTTGCACGTGCGTGCCCAGATGTTACGGCACTGGGGTCACATCACAAAGTCAATGTTTCTGCAGGAGCTGGCAAGCAGGGAGCTGTGTGCTAACACAGCGCGGGAAGAGCAGAGTGATTTTTATTTTATTTTTCGGCAGTTCTCTCTGAGCAAGGCAGAAATCTCCTCCCCTCCCAACACAGCGTGTTGGTGTCACAGCAGGGCAGCAGAGTGCTGAGGGCAGGATGCGTCAGTGAACAGGAGATGGATGGAGAGCCCAAACCATGACTTGCTACTAACCGCAGATGCCCAGCATGCCCTGGCTGTTCCCCAAAGTGATGGTTTTTGGAAAGCATCCACTGTTTTTGTGCTGCTGGAGTGCCCGGAGCCTCTCTTCCTTTGTACGAGGCAGCCTGAAGGGTCACGCTGCTAACGAGCAAACTTGTTCAGTCCTTCTCCGGCTCATCAGCGAGGAGAGGACGAAGTCATTAGCCATCTGTGCTGGGGTAATTACGCAGCACAGCCTGGCAGGCAGCCAGCAGGCAGGCAGGGGCTGCTCTGCCCCTGGGACTGATGCTGATTTTCTCCTCTGGGGCTCAGCGCAGCTCTGGCAAAGGGGGCTCAGGCTGCTTGTCCTCTCGGGTGCCCTCCAAGCCCAGCAGAGGTGGGCAAGGAGACTGCCAGCATGAGCTCTGACTCTCTGCAGTCCCTCTCTTATTTTTGTTTCTGGTTTCTGTAGCCTAAAAAGCAAAAGTTTGCATCCTTTACTGCCCCAGCTCAATGTAGATATTGTGGTATCTGTATGGATAGCTAACCCTTTTTGTGTAAGTTGATAAATCTTTAGATCAAAGATGCTCTGAAAGCTGCTGTGCTGGTTATAATTCCAGGTTGTTTTTGATACAGCTTTCCACTGACAGCAGTGAATTGTTTTCTGGTTTCTTTGAATGGTCTGTCAGTCTTTTGGTACGTAACGAACAGAAGAATCTATTTTACCCTCATTATACAAATTATTATATGATGTCTAGCCTCTTTGTCTTTCTTCTTCAGTCCTAAACAGCATGCTCACTTCTGAGTGTGCTTTTAATTGTTTCCACTGCTTATCAGTAGACTTTTTGGTTCTGCCAGGAATATTTTGAGCCAGGTGTCTGTGACTCACTGCTGCATGCACTAGGCATCAAGTCAGTCTAAAGAGGAACTTCAGGATGTGTTCAGCCCTATTTTCTCTTCCTCCCTGTACACTTACTATAGGTTTGTTATGAACACTCTTGTTTGCCAAGCCCTCGCTCGTGGCTTAATCCCTTTCCTGAATAATCAGTTGTTGGGATTTAATCCCTTCTCATCTGTGAGGTCTGAATTTTGAAGTGCTCTGCACATGCTCTCATACTCATCCTGTGCTGTCCTTGATGGGAATGTTAGGCCTTCATGGATCACTTTTCAAGCATGTCCCGAGAAAGGTTTTTGAGATCTTTGAAGGGTTTTTGGTGTGGGAATTGCATCCCTAGTGTTTGATGGGGGTGGCTGTTGCCCGAGTTGTGAAGCCTGCTGAAAAATGCTGTTTCTTCCCTTCCAGGTGACTGTTTTCTTCAACAGATTACGAGCTTTGGGGATTTCTTTTGAAAGGAAATATCAATGAATCTCTGTTTTGTGCTCCAAATTGGAATGGTCATTTTTTCACCAACACCTGCTTGTTATCCAGTTAGGCTTATTATCCAGTTATTATCCAGCATCTCCTGTTAGAAACTGGGCTTAAACAAACCTTTAAAATCTATAACTGATCTCCTGCTACCTGGCTGGAACTGGAAACAGAGCTCCCAGGCTTTACTCAACTTAGCTGAACGTGCTATTGCACATCTAAAATGAGTGGATAGTTGCCTATACTGGTCCTCTCCACCAGTGTAAGATATGCATTCAATGAACTCAGTGCCCCAGAGGTATTTGGTTATGTGTTTTCCTCACAAATGTATTTAGATGAGGTATGTGGGACTCATTTCTTTGAAAGAAGGCGAGGAGGAACAGCTGAGGCTCCCTCTGTCAGGCCTCGCTACCCAGCAGTCTGGCACAGATGTGCTTCTGAAGAGCTTTGCAACTTGTCCTTATTATGTTCTATGTTTGATTTGATGAAAGAATTTTTAATGAAAGACCTTTTCTGTACTGTAACTGAGCTCCTAATCTTATCTGAAAGCAGAGCACAATCCCTTCAGAAATGGCATTTGAATAACAGCCTATTTGCATTTCCCGCACCGCGGTGTCACTCGCAGGAACAGCTCTTTATTTAGGGGAAGACAATCAGCAGATTTCTCTGAGTTAAAAGTACATCAGTGATGCCATGTGGAGTAGGTATGAGAAACAAACTGTCTCACTTTCCAGCTGAGCAAACAAGACCTTCCTTGGTCCCAAGAAAACGAGAAGTGAGCTTTTCCTTAGAAAGCACCTGAGACTTTGTGTAGGTTTTCCATGACATCCCTGGTAGATCTTTTCATTTACTGTTGGTTGGAAGGAGACCAAGCCCCAGCGTGATGGGTGCCTGTTGACCTGAACTCTGATGGACAGGGCCAAAAACTCAGCGTTGGATTAACCTAAAACCAGCATCCAGAATTTGGATGGGGCTACATGGAGCGCTTAACACTAGAAAACTTGATGGTGATCTGTGGTTCCCACTCCAAAAATGATGGGCAATGCAAAGAGAGAACAGTTTGCTGCCTGTTCTGTGCAGAACTGATGGTGTTGAGCAGCAGAGCCACAGCGTGAGTTGGTTGCTGGTTTGTTGGGGCACACAAAGTCCTACATCTCTGCTTTGGTCCACCAAGCAGAGCACAGTGTTTTACTAGACAACTACCTGCACAGTAGGCAAGATGAAGAGGAAAACCTTTCCCTGCCGATGGTAATGCTCTTCTTGTTGCAAACACGAGTTACATCTTGTAGAAACCTGTGAAGTTCATGCAGTGAAAACTGGGCTGAGCTCAGATCAATTCTGTCCTTCACTAGGCGAGTGAGGACTGGACCCTGCCCCACATTTCCCCAGCTGGAGCTGAGAGGAATGAATTGCATCCATTGACAAGGTGAGAAGTGTGTCATGTTTTTGCTTGCCCTGTGCAAGAAATATCCTAATTTAAACCACCACTGTCTTCTCAGCTTTTGCTCCTTCCTCTGCCTCCTTGCACAGATGTGCATCTCTAGAGAGAAGGCCCTATCCATTTTGGTCCTGTCAGCTCCTCTCTCCCCCTCGTGCTTTGTGCTTGTGTCTCTTTGTACTAATTCACTCTTCCCTGAGAAGACCTCCGTTACCAGAGTAATAGGTACTATTGAATCAGCCTTTGATGTGACGAGCAGTGGATTTTTGCAGTCAACGTGTCAATTTAAGCTGTGGCTGTCATGCTAAAAATAAAAGATCAATTCCCTCTTCCTGGAGAAGAAATTAAGGAAAAAACCTTTTCATGTTTTGAACCGAGTGTGTAAGGCTGAAGAGGGTGAAGATGGAGATGAGGATGTCTCCTGAGAGGAGTAAATTTGTCAGTTTAGCAAATTAGAGAGAGTATGCTTACACCTTTTAAGTAGTCAGGTACCAAAATAATGTCACTGAGTAGGCAGGGCTGGGGTGGGGTTGTTCTCCCTCCTAAGCAGAGCCATGGATTTTGACAGATTATTCACACAAGAGGCCCAGAGAATCATCTGGCCAAGGACGATTTCTCTGTTTGTCTGATTTTACAGTGTGTTGCTGCAAACCTGTTCAGCATTTTCCTTTCCCCTGTGCCCCTGTGTCCGGGGTGCTTGGTGGGACCCCCATGGCCCCTTCGTGGTGGCACCTCTGGGCCCTGTGTGGTGCCAGCTGCGCTGGGCCTGCAAGGCCTCGGTGCTGCTTCACTTGGTGCTGTGACGTGTAGGAGGGGATCTGATGAATTATTCAGCAATATTAAGCACCCTGTGAGGAATGATTAGCAGCTGTGGTTATGTAAGGTGAAAGCAGAGGATTTCACATGTTTTGGTGTTCAGGATGCTGTGCCTGGGGACATTGTGGGTGGTGACATGTCCCCATGGCACCTCAGTGCAGTGCTGCGCCCATGCCCCCTGACGAAAATAACTGCTCTTTTTAGCCCACTTTGTACTTTTTGCCGGAAAGGGGAAGAAATGGGGGAAAACTACCCCAATGGAACAAAGCTGTGGCCAGGAGCTGTCTTCTGTCTGGACCCCATGGAGGGGGCTGGAGGCAGCACCCTGCCCTCCTCCTGGGAGCTCGTGCACCGTGTGCCCCCCAACCAGGCTGTACTTGTGCTATCTCACTGACAAGCTCACAAAAGAAGCCCAAGGAACCAGCCAGCCAAGCAGATAAGGAAACAGATGTTGTAGAGCGCAAAGGTCAAATAAATACAGACAGCTCAGGAAATAGGCATTGCAAAATGATGCAAAGCTGAATAGGTGAAAAGAAAGGCTTCTTTGAATGGAATTACAACGGGGAATCTCTTTTCTGCAGAGGAAAAAAAATATTCCGATGAATTCAAGGCAACAAAGAGAAGAAAGGGCTTTACATTTACCAAACTGCAAGATATTCTGCCAGGCCTGTGGACTGGAAAAAACATTTGACAAACTGCAGTGGGTAGGACTTACGTGTACCAGACTAGGGGACTGCTGACCTGGGACTTGCCTTGCTCCCCATTTCCGAATGATTTAACTTATTTCTAGCCTATTAAGAAAGAGACAAGTCTCTAATTAAAATACATTTAATTCCAGCCTCATTAGCCTGGATCATGTTTCGGTGTTCTCGTACCACCAGCAGAGAGGGGACTTGTACTTATTGTCATTAAAAATGCAGAATGCCACCAGGTGGTCTCTCTCTGGTACAGGCAGTGACTTATGCCACTGCGTTTGTCACACAGATGGCCACAAAATCACATCCCAGATCCATTCTAATGACTTCCGCAGCCCTAACAGCCATCCCAAGTGGGACTGGGGACAAGGGGGATTCGCTAAATGCCTGGGTCCTTCTTGCAGCTCGTGCCCTGGCAATGCTCAGGTCTGGTCCCACCAAACCCCACTGCTTGGTGTTTCCCACATTGTTGCATTGTGGCAATAAGAATCATGAACCATGCAGCTCTTTTCCCTCAGTTATCCATCTATGGCTGTGTCTTGAAATGGTGAAGCGTGCACACTGAACGAAAAGGAACGCTGCAGAGGTAAAACACAAAGGGAGATTAAAGACACCTACATTTGCTATTTAAATCCCATTAAACATCAATTATGATCATCCTGATAAAGACAGGGCAGCATTTGAACAGCTGCTGGTCTTGGTTTTGTAAAATGCTGAACACGGTTCCTTCAGTGCTTCTCTAGACAAGTTTACAAAGACTCTATCACTGTCCCTTAGTCACAGCTGAAACTTAAATCTCGGCACATACAGCTTACAGGGTGGAAACGTGCTGGTGCTGGGGGGGCAGGATGAGATTTGTTTTCAAAGAGCCAGGAAATGCAGAGCTGGAGGTTCCCAAAGCAGCAGCTCTGGTACAGCCCCCAGTCAGAGTCTGGCAATGGATTTCATAGTCAAACACAGCATGGCAAAGCTAATCAGGACTTGCTAATTCCCATGAAGTCATATGCTTCAGATTCACTTCAGACTTGTATTTTCCTGGAATAACTCAACAATAACACTATGTTTACGAATGGAGTCTTGGTTTATCTGCTGAGACCACAGTTTGTCTTCCTCTTGTGGTCACTGCAACCTTTCTTCTCCCACTGCTTGCAGTAGAGCCCCTGCCCACTCCTGCCCCCAGGACTAGTCATCCACTGGGCTTTGCATACTGATGGATTTTCAAAGCAAACCAAACAATATTTGCTTCAGCAAGGCCACTTTGCAAGCAGATTTTATTGGACCACATCCTGCATAAAAACAGAAATCCAATCTCATATCCATTGTCATGTGCCTATTATTTTTCTTCTCATCATTGCTTTTTCAATTCTTCTTCATGTGTAATTCTCCTTCAGCAACATCATTCAAAACGTCATAGAATTCAAATATCGCTGCTTTTACACTTGTATCTGCAGTGATATGTTTCCTTATCTTGGATCTCTATTTAATATCTTGTTTTCCTGGGCTGACAGCTGTATTCTTTGAGCTGTGAATATTGCCATTCAGGGATAAAGACATTTTCTTGCCCTGTGGTTCTGTATGAGGTCCTTTGCTGATATCTCACTGAACATCTGAAGTCTCCACAGCATCCAGAGCTGCTTTTGGCTAAGACAAGACAGACAGCCCTGCTGGATTATTCACTCCTGTGCTGTATTTCCATGTCTTGCAGGGGCTGGAGCAGCTTTTGTGGACTGGGCTGAGGTGGCTCCAGTCCCTGTGCCTTTTCCTGCAGGGATCCAGCTCAGACCATGGCAGGCTGGGTGCCACACAGCAGCTTTTCTTTACTGCGGGCTCTGACAAAGCTGATGCCTTGTATTTTAGCTGGGTTTCTGGGAACTGGCAGCTCAAGGTATTGAAAACCTGTGTCACTAAACCCCTGGCTGAGCTAGTCTGTGGGATTTGGGGTTGCTGTGCTGGCTGTCTCCTGGTTCTTGAGATAACTGATTGTTAATAAGCATCCCAGCAAAGTACCTGGGCTGCCCTGGGGCTCTGCCCTCAGCCCCTAGCAATGTCCTAGGTGCCCACACCAGCCTTGGGACCACCTCAGCAGGGGGATTTTTTTGTGACCCCCCACTGGCTGCAGGCTGTGAACCTGCACGCACCAGTAATAAAAAAAAACACACTGCGGTAGCAAACTCTAGGTGTTGCAGGGGTGGCATTTTGGGGAGAAATTCACAAAGACTGAGCTGTTCCTCTCCAGCTTAATGTTTGTGATGAACCACGGGGGAAAACGGTGCCCCAGAGCTGACTGCCACCAGCGTGCGCTGCGGCAGCCAAGGGGCTGAGCGTGTTTGTGCACACGTGTGGGGACAGATGGGCGAGTGGCAAGGGGAATCCCTCTGCTTCCTCAAGCAGAGATTGCTTGTATTGTCCTTTTCTGTACATAGCAGGTAACAAATGAAGCAGCTGGCGTGCATCTTAACCAGCCAGAGATCCGGAGGCAGGGGGAGAAGGAAAGGCGCAGCCAGTCCAAAAGATGCTTTGAAAGGGAGAAAACCTTGCTGCCAGGCTTCCTTCCAAGAGCAAAATCTCTCTCTCTTTCTCTCCCTTTTGGTGCTGTGTTATTCCTCCGTGGCCAGGAGGCTGCAGGCATTTCAGATCTCTTCTTCAAGCCCATGTTTCAAAAAAAGGGCCTGCAGAATGTTTGCTTCTCAGGCTCAGCAAATGGGAAGTGCACAATGCAGCCGTCTCTAAGCCTCTCTTCTCCTGTCTCGGGGAGAAAGGAATTTGCCAAGCCCTAGAGCCTGACTCACTCGCTGTGTGAGCATGAATTAACCAGGAATGTTCGAGAATTATTCCTGAATAATTCATGAACCTGAATTAATCATGCATTTTCATGAATTATTCATGAATAACTCATGGAAATGCAAGGTTTATTCATGCTCCAAAAAATCCAAGGCTTTTTCTCTTCTCTTCTGCTTTCTCTCCCTGTAAGAAACAGACCTGAAACAAGCTAAGGAAAAAAATATATATGTATACGGAAAAATAACAGGAAAAATAATGCTGAAACAAAACAATCAAGAAAAAAAGAAAGCAAAGGGGCTTTTTTTTTTCTCCTTTTTTTTTTTTTTTTTTTTCCTTCTTTTTGTAATGCAGTGGGGACAGCAGGTGGGAGCTTTCTAAGCCAGACAAAGGAGACCTGAGAAGGAACTGTGGTGAAGGGACAAGCCCAAGGCAAAGGACTGTCCGGCCACCTCCTCTCCTGGAGCAGGCAGCTGAGATCTGCATAGCCAGGAGACATTTTGCAAGACTCAACACCTGGAGCAGTGCTAACCAGGCAAGGACGAGCTCTGTTGCTATCAGGATTTTGATCTCTCTCTCTCTCTTTCTCTCTTTCTCTGTTTGTGCATTTGTGTAGTTTTGTTGTGTTCGGTAAGGGAAATGAGCACCTGGTAAGTGGGGCAGGAAGGAGCAGCAGCAGCAAAGATCAGTGCTTTTTGCTTTAAATGTTACAGAAAGGAAAACACCTGTAGGGAGATTTGGGGGGTTGGGGTTGTTTGCTGTTTAGAATACAGGAGCTCTTGAAAACAGCTGTGTTTTGGGGAGGGAGAAGTCTCAGCTTTCAGTATATCCCACTCTGCTTGGTCTCTGTCCCCATCCTGGGGTTACGCAGAGGGCTGGGTGCAGCCGCCTGCTGCAGAGCATCCAACCTCCGTGGCTGGCAGGGGGATGTGGGGAGCAAGCCGTCAGCGCATGGCGAGCTGCTGTATGGTGCTGCCTTATAAAAATAAATGGCACGGCGTGTCTCGGTCAGGGGAAAACGATTGGAGCGAGCCAGATGTGAGTCTGTGCCAGCAGGGCAGGCTGACGGGTTCAGGGAGGGTTACAGCTCCTGCAAGCAGCTTTGCTGCAGCTGCTGGATGGTGGAAGGGGGAAGGAGAAGGAGAAAGTTGTGCAGGGTGAACCGAACCTCCCAGGTGAGGGGAGTCATGGCCAGGCTCAACTTTAATGGGGATATGGATGCAAAATGAGAGATGGCAATAAATTGGGGCATAGCTGCCTGTCTGGCCAGTTTGTCCCTGCTCCACCACTCCTCTCCTTGCCCCAGCTCCCTGCCATCGGCTTCGGGCACTGAAGCCATCCTCTGTGCACTGCCTGGCACAAGGGCTCAGCCCCAGTCCCCAGAACCCTTCTGCCAAACGCTGCCACAAAGCGGAGCAGGATGGGCTAAGGGATGCTCTGCCAGAGCCCTTAGGAGCTTGGGCAGCTGGTCCCTGCCTGGTTTTGTGCTCATCTGTGATGTGTGGGATGAAACCTGGAAAGAAATCCTCACTGAGCCTGGTCCTCAGCTGCCCCTGTGGCTCGGGAGAGTTTGAAAGCTATTTGGCTGTCTTTGATGTCTCCTTTGCTGCTCCGTGCCTCAGTTTCCTTTTGTGTGAAATGGAGGTAAACTGATGCCCTCGTTATCAAAGCAGTTTGACATTTCTGAAAAGAAATAGCTATACAGGCAAAGGAAAGAGCATTTTCTGGAACACACCTGGGTCTTTTTGAGTCTTTTCTCTGTCCTGCCCTGATACTGCACAGATCTGGTCCCGCTCTGCAGCAAATTGCTGTAGCCCCATTGATGTCGATTGAGCTGTGCTGGTTCATGCTGGCAGAGGAACCAGCCTGTGCCTGTTCGGTGGCTTGTCCAGGGTCTGCCCAACACATCCCAAGTTTGAGCAGCCCCTGCCTGACCCCAGGTGACACCACGAGTAGCTGGAGTCCTTCAAATTAAACTGAGGGACAGTAAAATCTTGTGGGGCTATGCCCCAGTCAGGACAACCCCACAGGGGAAGGATTTAGGACAAGACAAGCACAGCAGGAGAGGGATGGGGAAAGAGAAACAACAGGTAGAAAAGATGCAGGGGGAAATATTTTGTACCTATGGGGCTCGCAGCCTCAGGCAGAGTCCCCTTTATGAATTTCTCCCGAGCACGAAGCCGTGCTGCGATGCTCTCCTCCTGCTCTCCTGCTCCAGGTGGGCAGCCCCGATGTCGGCCAAGCTCTACGTCCTCATCAGCTGGCCCGACGGCAGCCGTGTCATCAACATCGAGAACATCAAGGAGCCCCGCAAGCCCTTCCACCTCTACACGGTGGGCGAGCAGGTGCTGGCCCGCTGCCCTGGCTTCAGCGGGCTCTACTGGGGCATGGTGGAGGGCATCAGCGGTGAGTGAGGGCCCCGTCCTCGGAGGCTGAGACTTGGGGCTGCTCAGGAGGGAGCAAGGTCGGTGCTGAAAAGTCCTCTCCTCTCTTCCTGCAGAGCACAAAGATGTCCTGGAGAAGAAGCTGCAGGAAGACAGACAGCTCCTGGGGATGTTAAGTGAGTAGTGTCCCGGCTTTTGGAGCTTTTAGTACAGCGGGATGATGGGTTTGGGGTGAAAGGAGTTGAAGATGGCACCTTTCTACCTTCCCTGGGGCTTTTTGGGTGGGGAGCTGCTCTGTGTGGTGCTGTCCCATCACAAACTTCCCAGCCCTACCATCAGGGTGGGCAGCGGCGAGCGGGAGGTGGGGGATGCCCAGCACCAACCCCAAATTGCACGTCTTGAGTGTCCACTTTGCTTTCAGAAGACGAACCAGCCAACCACAGCATGATGTCACCCCAGGCAAAAAAATCCAGGAAAACCTTCCCGAAATGGACCCCGGGGAATGCCTCCAGGAAATATGGGGACCGGAGTTACCCCAGCAAGCCGCTGCTGCGGGCAGCCGAGGCCAGCCTGCCCGGTGATGTTGGCAGCTCCTCCATCATCAAGGAGAGACGTGCCCTGGGGCCACCCCACCCAGCCAGTGCCTTCACCCCCCCGGCCCCTTTTGTCACCCTGGCCGTGCCGGGGACGTCCCAGGGTGAAGAGGACAGGGCTGGCACCGCTACCAGAGGTAAATGGGGCTGTAAATCAGGACCTTGACCCTTGCCATCTCCTGCTGTTGGGCTGGGAACCTGTGTGGCTGCCAGGACACCTCCACTTTGCTCCAGGTCTACAAGGGTCAGAGATGAAATTTTCTGGTCCTTTTCACCCGTGAGATCTTCAGGAGGGTTGTCTACAGGGAGATGCATGTGCAACAGCATATGGGATCTGCTGAGCCAGGCTCCAACTCTTTCTCCTGGGCTAGCAGCTCTTTCCCTCTCAGCCAAGAAAACAATCCAGCCTGCCTGAATAACTGTGACATCCAAAAGTCCTGTCCCTTGATTAGCCAAGTCTTCTAACGTTTGCCTCTTTGTTTGCCTGCTTTTCCATCCACCAGTGCATGTGCTAAGCAGTTCTAGAAATGCATGGGTGCATTCTCTACGTGCTGACTAACAGCAGGGTCCAGAGACACACTGGTTCCTCCTGCCTTGCCCACTGTTGTTTTTGTTTTTTTTTTTTTGGTTGAAAGCACAAGCAGCCCTCGAGACACCACCTTTTCTAAAAACAAAATCTCAATTGTTCAGTCCTGGAAAGCAGGTTTGGGTCATTCTGGTTATGCAAAGAGAACCATGTGTTGCCGTGCAATTCGGCACGAATGTTAAGATAATTTGTCCTGGAGACAAAGGGATTCAGGTGCTGGCCTAGTCAACAGCAGGCTTGTTCATTTTGTCCCCCATTCCTGCCTCTAGATTATGTTGCCCTGGCAATGAAGAGGAAGTCAGATGGCATCTTGTCCCAGTGCCAGCAACACGTCTGTCTGAACAGGTAACACCTGGCGGCACGGTGAGGACCCCGACTGTCTCATGCCATATAAAATCATTTCATGCGATGTTTTGGGTTTGCTGTAAGTGAAACCAGAGTTGACTTTGCTGCCAGCCCTTAAATTCCAGATAATTCTCAGCAGGAATGAATGCAACAGGAACGTGGAGCTGGTGGCAGTGCTTCTTAGCTTGCTTGTTTCTTCCAGCTGTGAAGAACGAAAGCTGGATGCTTTGCAAGAGACGGATGCCTTTGAGAGAGTTCAGAAAAAAATCGGTCCTGGTGAAATGGAAAGGTAATTAGCAAAAGGAGGCACTTGTTCTTAACTGTATTTCCCTCACTACAGAAATGAACACTGAGACCACAGCTGGGTGACAAAACGGTGCAATTTTAGAGCCAAGAGATGCTGAATCTCAATGTAATCAGAGCCAGGTGTTTCTGATTGTAGGGCTCAGCGCTAGAGATGCAGGAAGGCTCTAAAACAGTGCAGAAACCACAAAGCTCTTGCCTATAACCATCAAAATGCCACCTATCGTGTTTGAACATGGTTGCGTGTTGCTTGCTTTATTGTCCATTACTTTAACGACAAGTACCCAGTGATGAAGTAGCTACAAGGGACAGTTTTACTGCAAAGAAACATGTGCCAAAAATCATGTTATGGCACTGGTATTGTCATTTCTTGTGTTACCATTGTTTCGTACCATGGATAAGTGCCTCCTGGGACTTACTGGCCTTGTATCTTCCTTAAAACTGAAAAGAAAATTGGCCATCAAAGTCACCAGGCATGCATGATGAGGTGGGGTTGAGAGTTGAATGTTTATGAGCTTCTGGAAAGCCTTGACCATGTCATTTTTTGCTCCTCACCCAGGCATTCTGGCAGAGACCTTGTCCTGGGCCCACTTGCAGGACGCACGTCAGTGCTGCTTGGGTTTAGCAAGAGCCATGGGGCTGTCTTCCCTCTGCCCATCTTATCCTCTGGCTTTAATTTTTCAGGGAGAAGGTAGAGCAGCTGGAGAGGATGGTCTTGGACCTGCAGCAGGACGTCCTCTCTCTGAAGAAGAAGGTGCAGCGGCTGGAATCCCTCTCCTTCCAGGAGGAGCCCCATCGGCCGCCCTGCGAGGTGGTGGAGCTCTTCAACGGCTACACCAAGGAACAGCTCAAAGAGGCCATCCGTTTCGACCAGAAAATCAGCACGGCCTGCAAGACTCTGCTCTACAAGCTCTTCACCTCCGACTACATCCAGAGCCACTCCATCACGGGGCGGAGGGGCAACACGTTCCGGGAGGCGAAGCCCATGATGGACGAACGCTGCATCAAAATCATCCGGGTGCTGTTGAAACAGAAGTTTGGCGATCACCTCAGCGACACGGTGATCACGGAGAAGATACAGAACGTGCAGAAAGCCCTGAGGCAGAAGTTTAAGACAGAATGTCTCTGACAGATGGGGGATTGGTGTCTCTGGTCATGGTGCACCTGAGGAGCCCTTCCAGGGAAGATGCGGCTGCAAGGCTCCCCTGATTCCCCTGGAGGAACTCACCCAGCAGATCTGGGTGCTCAGCACAGCACAGACCTTTCTTAAATGTCTGTCTGCTTTAATCCGGGGGGAATTTTGCCCAGCTTGGCTAGAGTTCTGCACAGCTGCTAGCACTTTACAAGCCCCTTCCTCTGTGGTCTGTGTGCAAGCCTCAGGGTGCTGTCTGCGTGATGGGCTCCGGAACTTTTGGGTGGACAAACTCAAAAGCTTGAGGGTAACAGAAGGGCAGACTCATTAAAGTAATGCCATAAAACCTCCAGAGAAGGATTATTTCCTTCCCCCCCGCCTCGCCCCTTGTTTTAATGTGGTTGTATGGAAGAAGTGTTGAAACTTTTGCAGTAATGAAATCTGCTGAACAAGAGAAGTCTCCCGTGGAAATTACATGACATGAATTTTCCTTTCAACACTCGATTATCTCCATGGAGAAATCCTGCACATTTTCAGGTGGGGAGGAGGGGGAGAACAAAATTTGTCCCAGTGCAGCTACACCTTTCCACCTTTCCTTCAAAGAGCAGACATGTTATGAATGCAATCATTATAATTTAAATACAGTATTTATATCTTAGCTAAGAAATTCCAGGTACAATCAGGGTGTTTTTTTTTTTTTTTCTGTATGAGAGGCTAAGGAGAAGGACTAGAAAAACATGTTTGTTTGTCTTTTTTTTTTTTTTTTTTTTTTTTTCCTTTCTAAATAGCTTAGAGCTGGAGTTTGGGTCCATTAAAAGTATTTTTAACACTGAAAGAGTAACATGCTGGCAGCTGTCCACCTAACAGAAGGGCCACAAAATACCAAACATTCCCTTTTAAACAGGCTTCTCAGATAAGATTTTTTTAAGTTTAATTTTGAAATTATTGAGGAAAGGAAACATCACTGGCTTTGAGTTAATCAAAACATTTGGTTTAATTCATATGTTTTGCAATGTTTTCAAGTAATTACTTTCTTTAAAATTACAGGAGAAATAATAGTGAAAAATGGATGTACTGAAAAACACAGAGCTACTTTGGAAAAGGAAAAAGAAGTGTGTGATTTTCAGAGCTTTCCTCCCTGCCCCCTTATTTCTAATTGAAAAACAAAACCATTAAGTAGGGTTAGCACCGTGCAGCATGTTGATTTTGGTGGCAGATATGCCTGCCAATGTTTTTGGCGCTGTTTCTATCAGATGTGTTCAACACTCATGCCAGACTGCTGTAGCCAGGAACTGAAGATATTCCTTCTGTTTTCCCAGTGCAAATGCCCCTCCAAACTCTCTACCATGCAGAAGTGTTTTATTTATTTATTTATTTATTTTGTGCTTAGAGAAGAACCCTTGGGATGCTTTGGGTGGGAAAGCTGGAGGGAAGGCTACAAAGGCACAGTTGGCTCAATTCTGTTGTGCTGGCTTTGGCTGCATCCCCTGGGGCTTTGCAGACCTTCCCTGCAGGGTCGCTTTCCAGTTTCCCCAGCTGCACCCTGGCCGCTGGGCATGATGGTGGGGATGCTGCCTCGGACCACCTCTTCCTCCTCCAAGCCACTTCCCTGTGCACTTGTTTCACCTTCATCCAGCCTCCTGGCTCTTCATCATATCCACCTCAAAGCTGCAGCCTCACAAATATCATTTTTTGAAACATGCTGCTGCCTTCCTCCCCCAGCGAGCCCCCTCCGACGAGCTGCAGATCATTACTGCACGAGGAGAGAGAATCAGACTGCAGGGATGGGCTTGCTGCGGGTACCGACGGCTCCTGAAACAAGTCTTTAATCAGCTCCTCTGGAAGCAGCCGAGCCAGGTGACCTTTCTGCTTGCAAGGCCCTTTGGTGGCTCCCTGGGAGGTGAACTTCACAGCCTGATGCCCTCGCTGATGCTCAGCCAAAGCTCCCCAAAAGCATGGCTGGTGGCACGGGCTGGTGGCTGCTCCCTGACTCCGTGCAGCAGCCTCAGCACAAAGGAGTTGATGCTCAAATGGACCCTTCCAGGCAATAAACCTTGTCCTTAGCTGCTTTCAAAGGCTTTGATATGGCAGAGAGCGCTGAAGAAAGGCTACACAGGTGGCTTTTCGTTAAACTTCAATTTTAAGGTATTTGTGAAGTGGAGGCAGCATTTGCAGGCTAATTGGGAGCACTCGCAGACACCGATGATCAAGCAGCACCACGAGGAAGCTGGTGCTCACAACTCCCTGAACTCCAGCTCCGGCTAATCGGCCTCGAGAGAGAAGATCAGAGCACAGGGATGTGACATCCCTTCAGGGATGAAGGGGTCAGGGAAGATGGAAGAGGAGGAGGAGGGTTTATGCCAGAGCCACTTCACCTGGGGATGTTCAAAGCCTGTCTCTCTGAATGACGAAGGGCAGCCTGACTGAATTGTGTTAACCTCTCACTTCTAAAAGAATCGCTGGCAGAAGCTGGACAGGTCTTTCTGCTGAGATGAATTGTGTGGGTGGAACCGTAGCATCCCATTAAAATCAGCGCTCCCCTCCTGTTCTGGGCACTCCAGGGGCAGCAAGGCATGGGCAGGGAAAGCTGGGCTCAAAACGCGGGCTGGGCTTCAAGGGAATTTTGTAGTTGGTACAGAAACAAAAAGGAATGGGATTTGTCCACCTCTGCAACGTACACGGCAGGTCTGAACTGTCCAGTTCTCTTTCCCTTCAGCAGGACACAGAGGTCCTGCTCCTCCGCTGCTTGCTCTCAGAGCAAACCCAGGTGGGCATCAGCAAGGCAAAGAGCAACCAGGAGAGATGCTGCTGATGAGAGCTCACAAGGAAAAATAAAAAGACAAACAACCAAAACAAGAGGGAAATTCTCCGGTGCTCAATCCCGTTTATTTCAATTTCATCTCCTTGACTCTGCCCGGGGGATTCCAGTGTCCAGCACAGGCAGATTTTAATTTGCCCATTTCTGGGCTCATAAGAAACACACACTGCTAAATCTCTCAATATCTGCACTGTGTGAATCCCCTGGAAAATGTAACACAGTTTATTGAAATCATGCAAACTGCGAGTATCGGTTAAAGGAATAATGTTTAAACATAACTAAATCCTTTCTTGGTTTTCAATCAAGTGTTACAGAAGCTGGCTGCAGTTCCAGGAGGCCCAGGCAGCTTGCTCGATGCACTTGGAAAAATCTTCTGTTGCAGAATTGGAGGTGGAAGTGTTTTGTGTTTGTGGCTTCATCTGGTTTGAGATGCTCCATCACCCAGCCCAAGGAACTGGGACGTGTCCTGGGGATACCTCAGCTGCAGGGCCAGTGGGATACAAAATGCCAGAACTTGGTCTTGAAACTGTCACATCCTAGTGGCATTCAGCACACAAATAGTGTCACAGGATTTTATCTATCTATCTATCTATCTATCTATCTATCTATCTACTTATTTATTTATTCTTTCTCTTTATCTTATATGGCTTTTAAAAGAAGTGAAAGACAGAAAATACACATAGAGCTGTGCTATACGTGTATATGACATTAGCACTTTTGAAATATTTTTCAAATCTGCAAGTCACTTTTCATCGTTTTGAATTTTTCTTGAAAGCCTGACTGCATATTTTGGAGAGTGTAGCCACAAACCTGGTAGGTGTGCAACTACATCAGATTTTATAACTTTCATCTCTCTGCTTCAGTCATATACTCATTACACATGATTTTTACCAGTATTTCTCTGTCTGCAGTACATGATTACATTATTCAGCCTCATCTCTCTCTATCTCCTCCATCTATTCAGAGTCAAATGGAGCTGGGGAGATCATTATTAAAACACAGAAAGCACAGAAATAAAATTAACCATAGCACCAGTTCTCTGTGTGCTGAATACACTGAGGAAATAAAAAGGTCTTCCACGTCTAATAAAATCTGGATATGAATTACTTCATAAGAGCTTAAATGAATTATATTCAGAGGCCAAAAAGAGCTCAGTGCCCTCCGACTGATGACAGCTCTCGTTGCCTTGGCGTGCAGCGCATGGAAAGATGCCATAAAATCTTCAGAGTCAGGTACTGTCTTCTGCTCAGATGCTTCAGGAGTGCAGACATCACTTCGGTCCTTGCCCAAGTGCCTGGATGGAGGAGGAAGGACCCTGCAGAGGAGCGGTGGCATCTCAACCCTGTGCTTACCCCAATCCTGTCCTCCCAGGAAGGATTTGAGGCATGGAAGTGGCTTCTCAGCTTCTTCTCCTTAGTGCAGGAAGAGGGCTGGTGTCATCCTCCTGTTATCTTCTTTATAAGGCCCCAGCATCCCCTTGTCAGTGTCTTGCACCTCCCATCCCAGCACATCCCACTCCTCCAGCACCCTCTCTCCGCATCACGCAGCTTGGAGGCACGCTCTCCTTTAATCATTTGTTGTATTGGGTGTTGTTTTTTTTTTTGTTGTTTGTTTGGCAAAAGGACTTAGCTGGAGCCACGGGGACTGTGTGCCTAGCTCAGAAAGGGAGAAATTAGCACCCCACAAAGCCTACAACCGCATGGGGTTTATTGACTGCTCCTCGTAAATACAAGCGGCGTAGCCCAGAGAGTCGGGTGAGCGAGGGAAGAGGAGGCTGCAGAAGCAACGCACTCTTGCTAGTGAATAATCGTTAAACTCTTATGATCCGAAGGAGATAGGAGTTTATTATTATTACCATTAATTCTAGGAGTACCATGCCCAGAGATTCAGAAGGTGGAGATGGATGAGTTCATGACCTACATATTACAGGCCAGAATTTATCCCGGTAATATGAGAAAATCAATCATTTCTTAAGTGAGAGAACTGATAAAATCACTGACTTCAGTGGAGCAACATCATCGCTATTATATTTTCAATACGTTCACTGGAAAGGTGCTGGGGAAGGGTCAAGCCCCTCTTCTGTATGTCTTAAGTGTACGAGTTTGTCCTGTTTCTAGGAGACAGGAGTGATGTTTTCATCACTCCTGCATCCTTGCCTTCGTTTGCAGGCAGGATTTCCCAGCAAAACCAGCTGCAAAAGGTCTTTGCACAGCATGTTTCCTAATTCTCGAGCCAAACCAAGAAGTCGTTGGGTTTGCATTTTCTGGAAGCCCTGCCTCTCTGTTCAGCATGTCCCTGCGTTTCTTGCCTCAGACTGGCATCGCTGTATTCATGACACTTCCAATGAGACCATCAGGGTGAAAAATGAAATCAGCCAGTTTAATGAGTTGTTTTGGTAGAGGAATTTTACAGCTTGTTGTAATCTTGCCATTAATTTGAGTAATTCCTATTTGTATAATATACACCGCTGGTTTCGTTTATACTCCAAGGAGTGCACAAGGAGCTTGTGTTTTCAGGAGGGAAAACCATCCCCGTGAGACCCCACAGCACCAGGGACAGACCTGCTTTCTGGTGCATGATTTGAAAGCTGAGAATGTCTGTCCTGTGCTTTTTCCCCCTCCTGTGTTGTGTACAGGCCATAACTCACCCTTCTGTGCTTGCTGGATTCAGAGGGCTGCATTTACAAGGTCACTCAGGAGCCAGAAATACAGACCTGAGCAAGGGGAGAAATGCCAAAGCACAGATCCACGGCAGGTGCCTAGCAGCACCTGCAAAGCTCGCTCAGCATCTGGCTTTACTGTTTTGCTCCCAAATGCTCTTGAACACCCCTTGGATTTGGCAAAGTTCATATTGCTAATAGAAGAAAATGATAATTTGCAGACTCTGATGGTTTGCCCATTTTTATCCGGAATCTGCAGCGGGTTGAGATCTGGTCCCATGCTCATTAAGCGAGCACAGAGGGTAAGGAGTGGAGAAGAAACAATCAATAGGGAGCAGCCTTGTTTGCAGACAGTGCCGGGGCGAAGGTTTATTTCTGCCTCTGCAGAAGGAGGCTGGTGCTCCGAAGGGCTCAGGAGTAACATGAAATAGGTGCTGAGCTCAGCAGCTACCTGTGAATTTTGGCTGTGGCTCCTGAAGTGTGCTTACAGGGCTCGTGCAAAGGCAGGTGATGCCAATGTTAGCAGCGTTAAACATCTTCACTTTAACTGAATTTGATGCCTGGGCCAAGGGAGCAATTCCAGGGCGTATCTACCCGCTGTTCTCTTTAGAAATAGCCCACTAACCCTGCCTGCCCTTGCGAGACTGTACTGTAAATCTGCAGTTATCTGTGGTGACAAATGGCCTGAAAAGTGGGGAAGAGGGGAACCCATGCTCTTCTGTGAGAAGAGAGATAAGTTAATTTTTTATTAGGGAAGACAGCAAATGGAGGCATTTCCAGTTGCACGGACATTATCCTGCCATTTCTTGTTAAAATTAAATGCCTAACAGTTCCAGTTACCATAAATTAGCTGCAGAATATGTTTTATTGTGTTTTGTGGTCTCTGGGGCTTACATGCCAGAAACTTGTAAAGAGAATAAATACGTAGAAGGGAAGCCTCCATTTAGGCTCATTTTGAATTTGTAATGCCTGGTTATTAAGAGTATCACATAGCAAAATGTCACACGTGATACCCATATGGTGCAGCTCCAGCTTCGGAGAGCTCCGTCTTTATGAGTAACAACATGGACAAGTGAACGAGTCCCCAGATGACAAACTGAGACACAACTGAGCACAGAAATTGTTTTTTTTCCTTTCTGGGGCTGAAAACAGGGGTGATGTTTTTGGGGAGCCACTGAACTGCTATCTCTTCCCATCTCCTTCACAGAATGCCAGTGCAAGGTCTGATTTTCATTGCTGAAGTCAGGGTGAGTTTTATTCAATATCTTCAACCTGCAGGAGTTCATCTTCAAATAAAAGAAAATAAAATTATGAGAACTCAATTGGATTCAGTTTATAGTCCCTGAATTTCAAACTGAAAATAACGATCCATAGGCAAAATGCAAATACGATTTTTCCTGCATAGCGAAATGAGAGAGGCTGTTGAGAGCCTCATGTTCTTTGCTCACATTAAAGCTTTGAGTGCAGAAAGTGAATTGGCCAAATTCTGCCTGAAATATGCTGGATGTGTTTTCAGGCATGTAAAGGAGATGAGTAAACCTTCCTCAGCTTGGAACATCCTCCTCCAAACCTTCATGTTTATGTGCTTAAAGCAAAGGCAAGATTTCTTCTGGCTAATCTGTGGGTTTACCCTGTGTACTTGTCATTGAGCAATCCACTTCACCATGGTAAAAGAATCAAAGAGATTTCAGCTTTTTCCCCTACCCTAGCCTTCCCCGTCTTGTAATGTTAATGAGTGATAATGCTTCCAGATTTTTTCACAGGCTATTGCTGCTGAAAATTGCTTTGGTGCACTGGGACTCTTATTCACTGGTATAACAAGAGCTTTCTACAAAGCAGAGGAAGAAAGACCAAGGAAATGTTGTTACGAGAAATCCTATGCTGGTCTGTCTGACTTTTGTCTTGTCTCAGGATCAACTTTTACCGAGTGGCTCCTGTCCCACCTTGCCAGGCATGTGCCAGAGCAGTGGCACAGCTCCTTCCCTTGCACGGCACACGGTGACGCACGTATTCACAAGGCAACAATTCCCATCCAAATCGAAGAGACTCTGGGACATGGACCACAGCCAGCTTTTTGTGATTAATGAAGCTCAGATCTAGAAGATAAAATGCCAGAGAGTGTATTACCTGGGGTGAAATCAGTGGTGAAGAGAGGCTGGGGCAGCTCTGGGACCATGTCCCTGTCCTCTCCTTGCTGCTGCTGTGAGCGCATCTGGCTCTGGGTACCGGGGGGCTCTGTGGGATTTGGATAAATGATATTTCTTTTGAAATGGTGGTAGCTGAAGCATTAATGCAGCCAGGAGAAATGGGAGAGGCTTTCTGATGTACTGAATTATTTGTCTGTGATGAGTCTGCGACAGAGCAAACCCCAGCCTCTCCTCGAGGCTGTACCAAAGGAACCTGGCTCGCAGGCAGCTGCCTTGCTCTTAAACTGGGCATCACCGAGGTCACGAACTGACCGCCTGGACCTGTGCAGGGAGACAAGGGAGGAGAACTTCTGAAATCCTTTTGCTTTTCGATACAAAACCAAGTCCCCCACACTCCCCCTCACTGTCCCCAGTGCTGACTGCACCAACTTCATGCCCCCAGATTTCATAGTCCCGTGGGGGGCTTGGAAGAGGAGTGGATGCACGCGTGGTACACTGGGGGCAGACTCAGACCTGAAGCTGCCTTTGCAGCTGCTGTCCTCTAAGTGCTAAAAAAAAAAAGTGCTCAAAGCAGTAAGAAGCAGAGGTTGTACGGCTGAGTGCAGACATTTCCCTTCCCAGTTTGGCACCGAGCAAATGCATTTGGCCTCTCCTGTCCTTCAGCGGCTCCCAAGGGGGCTGGCCGCAGGTGTTTCACAGCTCTGCAAAAGCAGAACAAGAGCCATCCAGCCCGTGGGCGAGGTGTAGCGGTGCATTCGGAAGGACGCTTCAAGGCAGCTGTATCCCAAACTTTGGAGGCGTTCGCTCTGCTGGGAGGCAGGGCGTGGGTGGCACCAGGGATTTCTAGACTCACGGCGTACCATTTCTGAGGAGATAGGAGCTCTGGATATTAAATAGCCTGCAAAGGAACAGGAACAGCTGCAAAATGTTTTTGTAGACCAAAGGTACAGCTCTGGCTGCGCTGAGTCTGAAAAGTCAACAAGTAGATTAAACAGAAGCGTTTAGCTCTTAGTGCTGAGATATCCAGCCTGGGGCTTGCCACAGAAATTGATTGTGAGAGACCATAATTGAAAGGCTATCTGATATTTCTAAATCTCACAAGATTTGGAAGTTGCAGAAGGACACAGGCAGAGAGACAGCGTGTGTATGCTGTGTGTGTGTCCATCCTGCCACGAACACAGCCTTCCTTGTGAACAGCCACAGATCCTCTTGTTCAATATAACAATAAAAATTAGTAATTGTTTCCATCCAAAGGAAAAAGAAAAAAAGAAAAAAGAAAAAAAAAAAGAAAAAAAAGAAAAAAAAGAAAAAAAAGAAGAAAAAGGAGAAAAAAAATAAAAAAAGAAAAAGAAAAAAGAAAAAAAGAGGAAAAAAAAAAAAAAAGAATTTACTACTTGCAGCCAGCTGAGCAGGAGACCAGTGAGGGATGCACCACGATAACTGCAGAAAGAGTGGATCCACATACTGGACGTGTAAATATGATTGGAAATATCACTGCATAGCCATTCTTCAGGAAAAGGGCAGGGCAATAGTGACTGGTCTCCTTTTTCATCTACTTGGAATAGAATTGCTCAAGGTGCCAACCCTTATTTCTCAGAAACAATTTAACTTCTTTTTTTCTTCGCTGGACATAAATGCGCCTGTTTTCTTTTATTTTTTAGAAAAAAAATGAGGAAACAAACCTTCCCTTATTCCCACAGTTCAACTTTGGTAAAACTATAGCTTAGAAAACTCTACATATTAATAGTGTGAATCACTTAAGTGAGGTACATTATGTTTTCAATTTCCATGATGCTTTTAGTGTAGGCAACTTATCAAGGACTACCGTTTAATCTGTTGTAGCAATCTTGAACATTAAAGCCAGGTTATTTCACAAAGGGATATATTCCTTTCACTGGGGAGGTTAATATCACCCATCATTATATTTGACATTTGGGCCTGGCATATTATTTTTCCTGCCGTGTCTGAACGTAGCTACCCACTCCTCGCAGGAGCAGTGTTTGAAGTGGGTACATTTCAACCAGCTGCACACATCCACAAGTGTCATCCTAACAGCCTCATCACTGTAAATAAGAAAAGACAATTTAATGAACAAAATGGGGAGGGTGAATTCAGGAAATGAAATTTTCTCTAGTGGGTAAGCAAGCAAAGGGAAAAAAAAACCTCATTGCTGTGCATGCCTGCAAAAGAAACACCGAGAGGGGAGTGGGTGTCACGCTGCTCGCAGGAGCATCTCCAGAGCAGCGTGAAGGAGAGCATCCCTGAACTAATGCTATTGAAATGCAGCTGATGTGCCTCCCCCCGTTGCCTGCAGGGGTTAATTTCATAATATGGTCGCCAACAGGGCTCAGAGGTTGCCCCTGCTGAGAAGTGGGGCCGGGGCCAGGAGCTGACGTCTGACACCGAGCAGCACTTCACGTCCTTCAAAGCCAACGGGCTCCGGCTGGCTGTCACTGGAGAGCTGCTTGAATCCGAGCCTAAAAGGACTCTTCAGAGCTGAAGATGGGAAAATCCACTTTGAATCTCGGTGCTGGCCTGGTGAAGGTACTAATTCTCATTTAGGTAAAGTGCCCTTCATTCAACAGCCAAGGGACCCTGTCTCACGGACGCCAGTGACTCACCCGTGGCTCTACACGACCACTTCTGCTTGGCTGTCAAGTCCCTTTTTGAATCCTTCTTGCTCCCTTTTGGCTTTGGCAAGTGCAGACTACTGAAGGCGAAGCTCTAGAAGCTGTTCTTGAGCACAAACAACTTGGGGACCTTGCTGCCACAAGATGTCAGCAAGATATAGAGCTGAGCAAGACCTTAGCAAAACCAGCGCCTTTCTGCTTAAAATATCAGCTCCTTGAATTAGCTAACCGGTTGTGATGGGTGGAAGCCAGCAGGACCGTGATGTAACCTTTGCATATTAAAGAAAAAAATAAAAAATAGTCCTATTCCTGGCTTTGTTTGTTCAGCCTTAGAGCCTTAGTTATGTCTTAATGAGCTATGAAAGCAGACCAGTGGACGGAAAAGGAAGAATAGGACATGAGGAGACAGCAGTTCAGGAGAACGAAAGAGTAAGTGGAATTAAATTACCACCAATTTCTGAGGCACAACAATGTACTAGTGGATTTCATGGGGGATTTAAACAACCAATCTTGAAAAAATTCTCCTCCCCTGAAAGCCATGTTATCAAACATCATTTCCACAGTCCCTTCCTTTGATTTATTTTCAAAGCCAGACAATAATGCTCCCATAATCTCTTCTGCTTTCATTTTTTATCTTTTCCTAACACTGAGACGACAGTGGAGGAAAGACCCCAAACAGCAACAGCAGCAGCTCTGTCCTTCATCTAGTGCAGCGCAGGCGATTTGAGACCAATGGGACTGGGCAGGACTGAAATATCGGGCTGAAGCAGCCAGAGAGGGAACGAATACTCAGCTTCCAACCTCTGAGCACTGCTTGGATAAGGAGACCAATACACAGGATCAAAGGCAGCTGCCCTTTGCCATCTGGCACAGCCCTGTGCTCCTCTGGATAACAGAGGGACTCCTGCCAAGAAAGTTCTCCTTGTCTTGGACTAATCCGAGCAAAGTACCCCTACAGAAGCCATTTTGAGTGACTGTAAAACTCGCTGAACTCAACAGGGCTGGGACTTCAGCATGAAATTCTCTTAATGCTTACGTCTTAGTGCTTAGGTCTTAGAAATTCTCTTAGTGCTTAGTCTTAGGTATATTTTAATACAGTCATGGAGTAATAGAAAATGGGGTAGGGAGAAGGCACCAGGACGACACAGAAATCCACTTATTTAATATTTTATTTTATTTTATTTTATTTTATTTTATTTTATTTTATTTTATTTTATTTTATTTTATTTTATTTTATTTTATTTTATTTTATTTTATTTTATTTTATTTTATTTTATTTTATTTTATTTTTTTCTTCATAAAACACACCTTCGGGCTACCTGCTGGTTTTCAGTCCATCAGCCCAAATTTCTTCATTTGCTGCTCTGATTTGACCCATGACACCTCTCTGCTCCAAAGGAGCTACCGATGGAGGAGGGCAGCTCCAGCCAGTGCAAGCCCCTTGTGATATGCACCTCCAGGCCCCTGCCTTTCTTCTTGTCCCCACACAAATCTGCATCTGCATTCAGACCCGACTCTCATGGGGATTGCTGTATTTTTTTTTATTTTAATGACTGCAATTTTGTTTAACTTCGCCCCTGAAGAGCTCTGCAGTGTTCGTCGGAGCTCCAAATACGAGTGCTCCTTGAATCTTTCCCCTAAGTGTTCCTATTGCTGTCAGGAAGGAATATTAGAAGAGTGTGTCCCTGACTTCCACCGCCTCATTTGGAGCCTGTGATTCATGTTTGATAGCATCCCGCTCCCATTACTGCCAGCTCTGCTTTCCCAGGGTTCACTCTGCAGCCTCGCACACGGCGTGCCGAACAATAAGTTTTTATGTCCCGTGGGTTTTTATCCATTATCCCCTCTCTGCCCCCTTTTTTTCAGTGACTTGGATCCCCTGCCCTGCCCTTCACCACCCTGCTGACCTGGCAGAGCACGTGCTGGCTGGCCAGCAGGATGTTGCCAGCTGGACATGCAATGGATGAAATTTTTCGTTTCACTCCATTTGCTTCACTTGGGCCATTGTTTTCACTGAGCTTAAATGTGACACCCTTCCTTCCTTTCTTCTAGCTCTCCTTCCACACATAACTGAATGATTTCGTAAAACGGTAGTGAAGAGAACATGGGGAGAAGGCAGACCAAGCAACACATCTGCAAAAGCCTCATCTCCTTTGGAAACCAGGACAAAAATCTGGTTGCAAGGATGTTGAAAGCGCAGGGAGAGGATTCATCCGCAAGTGATGCCACAAATAGTTCCGACTGGGCGATGCTTGTGAATGCCATTTGATTAGAGCTCGTCAGCATTGTGGGGTGGAACAGCTGGGCTTGTTAATGAAAAAGCCTTTCCTAGCAATATGCAGCTATTTTGCAAGGCAGGATTAGCTGAGACAAAATAATGATTTGTGAAAAAATTAAAAATAAATAAATAATAAATTAAAGATTTCTATAATATTGCAACATCCAATTGTGTTATTAGGGAGAAAAAATGTCATTTTGAAGGGACTTTTCAGAAGGAAACCAGTTATTTATAGGCGTACTTTGTAAAAAGAGGTCAGAGCAACTGTCTGGGTTGCAGAGAAGCTCATTAATCCTTTCTCTCCCTTCCCCATGCTGGGGCAAGCAGCTGCTCTCGGGCTGTGCTCAGCAGGGACCTGCAGACCTGCACTGGCCATGGACGAACGCTGCCTTCGGTCTCCTTGTTAGGGACAGTTCCCACAAGGAGTGAGCCCTCCAGCCCCAGAGGCAAGGCCACTTTCCTAATAGGTGCTAAAATCACCGTCTGGGTGATGAATGGCTTCATGTCAAATTTCTTGGGAGACCCTCAGATGATCCTGGCTCATTACTGCCTTGGGCTCCTCCGGGCTGCTGCCCTTAGAGCAATTTTTTGGATTTTTTTTTTTTTTAATTATTATTATTATTTTTTTCCAAGTGCTTTGGTGAGCTTTGACTCACGGGCCGAGCTCCTGAGCGGCTGCGCTCTGCCTGACTGCGCCTCTTGTATTCTGGGAAATGAGATAAACGCTGGCACAGGATTTGCATTGCTAATTAGCACGCAGTAAATGAGCTGGCATCCCGTGCAACAGGCACTGACGACACACACTAAGGACGCCGGCTGGTTTTGCACCGTGGTGCCTGCTGCAGCAGGGCAGGGGTGGCTGGGACCAGTTTTGTTGAGCATCTCCCCTGCACGAAGCCTGGTACTGCCCCAGCTGGCACGGAGGGGACACGTAATGCAGCAGGACATCAGCACGAATTAAGGCCAAAAGGTCTGGTTACACCACGAGGGAAGAGAGCAGTTCTGAAAATTCAATTAATGCAAGGATTAGGAGATGAAAACCAAGCAAGGAAAAGTTAGACAGATGGTTCTTACTAGGTAGGAGAATAGCACAATGATTTCTTGTTCTTGGAAAATTAACAAGAGCCTGTTTAATTGCCCTGGGAGAGCTGTGGGTGAGTGTGTGCCTGGGTGCTTGGATCTTCATGTTGGCTTTGCTTTATTTTCAGCTGTTCCAACCAGTATCACTTTGAGCTATTTCTTGTACAAACACGAGGGAAATCAACAATAAGTCCTCCACTGTGAAGTAGAGAAACATTATTCTTCTCTCAGGCTTGTTTATAAGTCACTATATGTTATGTCTGCAAAAGCAAACACCAGTCCACCTGTGTGACCACTAAATAATATTAAGCTCATATAAAATACAAGGCTTTCTCCATGGACACAAAGTACTTGCTGAGAAGCCCAAGGATACTGTGAATTAACCAAAGAAGTGAAGGACTGAACTTTTTTATTTTTTTTTTTCTTTCAATGTTTCTTTTTGGAAATCCTGCAGACCGAAGCCCTGTCACTCATTATTCAAGCCATCTGCTTCCTAGAGCTGATAACGAAGGGCGGGCTCCAGCCTCCAGTTCTGCTGGTTATCACTTGCTGGCTAATCCGAGCTGCTTTGCTTAGGAAAATAGGTGTAGCCACATGCAAGGCTGGTCAAGATGTGCTTTGCTCTGGCTGCCTGGGTACTGTGCCTGCATTTTTGCACACAGGTATGTGTGTGTGTGTGGCTCCTCTTTTCCTCTGAGACCCTGTGCAGTCTGTAAGGCAACGGGGGCAGCTACATCCCAATATCCATCTGGGGGGTGAAGCCTGCAGGCTCGAGCCCTGGGCTGTGCCATGCTCTATCCCCAAACTTCCCAAGAAAATCGAAGCCCAGAGATCTGCAGAGGGAGGATTGTTTGCTTGTTTGGGATTACAGGGTCAGAGGAGCTTTGGTGTGGTTCAACCTTTTAAGGACACTGAAGCACCATGCTTCTAGAAGCCAGGAGATATTTCAGTCTCATCACGCTGGTTCAAGAACGTTATTTGTTGGCGATGACAGCTTTGTTTTACACGAGGGAACATTATTGAATGCATCTGACAAATTCAGGCAGGAGAGCCCTCCGAGGCATTACACCCAGGAAGAAGGGCTGATGGGGCTTTTTTCCTCTTGTGCTCTTCCTAATCCCACCAAGACCTGGGAAAGAGACAACAAAACCTTGGCTGTATAGAGTGAAGTGACATGATTAGAGCACGCTGGAAGCGGTACCTCCTCGAGGGTCGATATTTGACTCGAGGTACTGCAGGGGCGGCATCGATTGTGCGGGGTTTTGGCTGTGATGCATTGGCACTTCAAAGCACCAGGCTCTCTCTACAGCTCAGGCTCCAAGCAGATGCTGGCAGGTGATTATAAATCCATGCTGAGACGGGAAAAACAATCTTTGGGGACAGCTTCAGAGCTGACACTGAGAATGTCGCAAATGTTCCGAAATAATTCAAAGTCTGTCAAAGTGGAGCTGTGCTTTCAGCTCAAGTTAAGGAACACGTGGGCCAACTTTGTGAGACTCTCTAGCACTGCTTGTGGATCGCAGATTCACATTTAATCTTTACATAGCTGCACTTTTCTTTATGCATTCATTGAGTGAATTATACAGGGCCGTTGACTACCTAATAAAAATGGGCAGAAAGATCTAACGAGGGATTCCCAGAGCAGATCCTGTTCCTCTCCTTGCACAGGGAAGGAGCCAAGGCCAGGACACTGCAGCCTTTTTGTTCCTGCCCTGCTCCGTGTCCTCCTGGTTTGCTTCTGATGCTCCTGCAGGAATGCTGTGCCCATGCTGGAGATAGAGCCAGTCACGGGTAGGAAGGAGCAGGGGATTTTTGCAGTTTTGGAGAAGTAATTCTTAAAAAAAATAAATGGAAATGTAGAATCTTGCATAACCCTCAAGCCCCTGTTTGCACGATCATAGTCCCAGGATAGTTTTGGACGAGGTTTCTGAACCAGGATGGCTTTGTCACAGGGAATTAGTCCTCAGCAGGGTGAGCTAAGTGGCTTAAACAACTCAGAGGGGCAAAATATTCCTGGTCCCAGGGAAGAGAAAAAACAAACAAACAAACACAAATTGCTTTCAACCTCCTGTTGCTTTCAGGATCCTCTTCTGAGATATTTACCTTCCCAAAAAAAGAAATGAGTTTATCTAAGTTTGTTTTGCAGCTTGTTTTCAGTATGTGAATGTTTTCATGAAAGGCAGAGGTAGTGCTGCAACAGTTCATGTCAAACTGTTCTTTTGCTTAGAAAGGAAATAAAGAAGTAAGAAATCTTTGCTAAGGTACAAGCCAACTTCAGCTTGTTCTGAGATTTTTAGAAAATGTTTTATTAATTAAAATAAATATTTTAAGTAGAATTTTCTCCATTTTTTTAAAGTGTTTTCAAACTAAGAAAAAATCATTTTAAAGAACAGCAACAGTTTTGAATGGGGAGAAAACAGCAGTCAGTATACTCCCTGCTTCCCATGCTGCCTTCAGTGAGGGGGGAAGTGATGACGCGCCAGTAACACCTTTCTTCTTGCTACTTGGAAAATTGCATTTTGCCAGACGTGCCACAGTGTGCATTGCATTGCAATGAGGGGGGCAGGCAGCTAGCCAGCTCTGCAGCTGGCTCAATAGCAGCACGCAATAAACCTTATAGTAGTAAAGGGATCAACATTTTCCACCTGTGCTTTTTACTTATTTAGCTTTGTGTTCATTTTATTAAGGAAACTAATTATTTGATTGCATAAAGTTCTGTAGAGATAGCTTTCTTTGGAGAATTTGAGAATTTTATTAGAAATTTAGGGTTTATTTCTCTTGGCATGATCCCCCCTTCCTTCCATGCGTGTACCAGTTCTCCCCAGTGCCTCACCATTAGCTCTTGTCAGGTAGAGGAGCTAGGTTATCATGTGAATATATATATTATTTTCTTACTCCAGTGTAAATCTGGACATTTCCTTCAGGAATAATGCCCTTTCTCTGTGTGTATGCATTACTTCTCTATTTCACATGCCTGTTTGCAGCACCACTAACAAGGGCTGAGATTTAGTTGAGTATTTCAGCCCAAGAGGTTGGAGCACGACAGCCTTTGTGCTGTCTGTGGCTGGTTTTTTTTTTGGTTAGAGCTCATCAGGAACTGCTGTCCTCCTCCTCCTCATTCACTCTCTCTCGCTCATCATGAAAAAGAGCAGTGTGTTCATTTCTGATGTTAATCTGTGGATACAAACCCCTGCCCGTCTCAGCACAGGGCGCTGCAATCAACTTTGTGGGTAATGAGGACATCTCACCGAAATGAAGAAGTGTCAGCTGCTCGAGCTGCCTGACTCAGGCAGGAGGAGAAACCAAAGGCAGTCGTTAAAAAGAAAAGAAACCTCATCCTGGCACATCTAATGGGGATGGCTGATCCACCCCTTGTGTCCAGCTGAGCCTGGGGGATGAAGAGGGGCTGCTGAGCCGAGGGATTGCAAGGGGTGAGTGATGGCAAACTCAAATCAGATGAGAGGACCTGTGGACCCTGTGCTCTGATTCACCTGAAAATAATCCCTCCTGAGCATATGGCCTTGGTGAAAGCCCACAGCTGGGTGATGCTGGAGAGCCAAGACCTGGACCAGGGCCTAGCAGCCAGCAGCACGCCTGCTTCTGGTTTGCAGAAGCCAAAAATAAATGCAGCTTGCATTTTCCGGTTCAGTTCCTCCTTTGTTCAGAAGATGTCAGGAATATGTTAACATCACTTGGGCACCCAGACACAAATACAGTGCTTTGTTATTAATAATAGATTGGCAGACAGACTCGAACAATCCTCAGGTGTCTTTTTACCAACCCCAGACTGCCAGTCTGTACACGATCCTGCTAAGCCCTTCAGGTAAAGGAACATAAATGAGTCAGGTTTTAAATCTGAGTTTCTTTCCGTACTCGGCCTGCTGGAAGAACATCAGCTCTGGGATTGCTGCTGGGCACCTGGGATCAGCTGAGGCCACAGGGGATGCTGAGGGATGGGGCAGGCCCCTGGGAAGGGGGAAGGTGAAGGGATGCTGCCTGAGTGCTCTGGTCTCACACAGAGGGGAAATTGGCCTCTGTGCTCACCGTGACACCAAGTTTATTCCTCCACATGTCCCCTCTTTTCTGTCCTTCTTCAGGATGCATTCGGCAGCCCCACAGGAGCAGCACAGACCTTGGGGAGGACCTGGGCCACCCTGAGCAGCTCGTCCCCAGCAGAGCTCCTCTGTGCTCCAGCTGTGAGCCCCCCACCTCCTGACCATACCCACCTGCACCAAAATACATTCCAAGGGGCCTTTTTCTTGGGTGAATCATCCCATTTAGAGTTTTTTAACCACATTAGTCCTCCTGCTAGATACGGCACCTGCCTAATTTTAGGCCTGTGAGTCCCAGCACAGCTTCTGAGAGGGAAATATTTATCATCTTGGAGTGGTGCAAGTGCCTGCTCCACACACCCCAAGCACCAGCACGTCTGCTTCTGCTCCAGCTTCGCTGGTGGTGTCAGGGTAAACACACAGACAGCTTTGGACTTGTGAGGAAAGGCTTTTAGCAGCATGCATGGCCACGGCCAGCAGCTGCTAATTAAAGTGCAGAGAAGGACCGGTTGCTAGCGGAGTGCCAAGTGAAACACTTCTGTAGCAGGTTTTTTCCCTTTTCTTTTCTAAATACAGAAAAAGTAAGAGTGGGGTTCTTGAACCTCTTCATTTTAAGCTTGTGTGTTATTTGCTTAAAAGCCTGTCAAAATCAAGAGGAAAAAATAATAATTTCCATGTTCAGCTATATGATTTTTCCCTTTAAATTGAAGCATTGTTTTAAATGCTTTCAACCATCAAAGCTTATCTAGCAGAGATTTAAATTCAAAACATATTTAAGAAAGATAAAGAACCATTTAGCTTGTTTATTTTTCAGTTGTCTTTGTGAGAGTCAGTGTGAATGAACAGGAAGGAAACATTCGGGTATCAGTATTGGTAGAGAACAGAAGACACGAATTTGAGACTAAAAATCAACATGTGTTTGCGTAGGCCTGATATTTTGTTTTATAGGAATCCTCTATTCAAAATACTCAAGGGGGCCAAGATGTTACAAAAATAATGAAAAAGAGAGGAGTCCTGCACAAACCCAATCTTGTAGGTACCTTCTGTATGAGTAAGCACCTAAAGGTCACAAGCAAGGGTCACTGTGCAAGAGTGGATGAAAAAGCTCATTTGGGATTTCATTTTGCAACAGTGGCTGGATTTCTTCTCAGTTGGAAGAAAGCATTTCATGCAGCGATGAACCTTGCTCTTTTCTCGTCTGTCCAAAATGAGTTCATGAGTCTTCAATAAGGAAAACAGAGTGAATCACTAAGATATAATATTTGCTGATGAGTCTCCATCGTGGAGCAGATTGCTGTGCTTTATCACAAGGAAGCTCAACAGGAGGATGGGGCTCAGCTTCCTCAGCCACAGCAGCCTGTAACGAGCATGGGAATCTGCAGTAAAGAGCTGGGAAAAGAAAGTAAGCCTGGTTCAGTTGCAAGTAATTAATGAATTAACACACTTTGCCCTCCTCCTCCCCAGCCTACAAATAACAAAGGCCAGGGAAGGAGCAGAGATGGTTCTGGAAGGGCTGGAGGTGATGAAGGTAACGGTAATTATTTAGCAAAAAGTTTGGCTAGATATTTTTTTAAGTGAATAAAAGCTGGGCTCTGAAGGAATAGAGATTTTTATTATTATTATTTTTCTATTTAGTAATATTTAAGCTATCAGTTAGCTCTCAAAAAGCCTGGGAGAGCAGGGAAGGTGCAGCCTTTTCCTCTTCTATGGGGTGGCAGGGTGTTATTGTGCAATCAGGTGGAGTTTTAAAGGGTTACTTGGTGTTAAAAGCTGAGAATCTGTAGGTTGTTTCTTTTTGCTGGGTGAAGAAATGCTTTCTGAGCTGCGGCCCCAGGTCCAGACAAAGCCACATGCTTGCATCTCGAGTTGGGTTAGGGAAGTTTACCTTTTCTTGCCTTGTCCTTTATCCTACATAAAGAAAATTAAAAGGGGATCATTAATCCTAGTGATTAAGTATTGGAGTGCCCCCTTTTCTTCAGGGTTTCTCTGTAATTCGGTGTCTGATCAGCTAACCAAAGTACTTTAGAAATAAGAAGGGTTTTGGGTCTGTGTCCTGTTTGCACAACACCTGTTATAGGGCAAGGTGTTCAAATACCCTCTTGGCTTCAGTTCTGTTGATGCTGGCCAATGCTTGGTATCTTCCTGGGGCTGCCCAGATGTGAGGGAAGTAAGCTGGAAAAGTTTTTCACACAGAAGTTCCTAGAAAATTATTCACTATATTTTTTTTTGCAGTGTAAAAGTATTTGATTCCTAAACTCTAATTTGATGGATGTGTGCATTGTTCCACCAGTGAAAATGCTTAATTCTCTTAAATTCTCTCATTTCTCTAAACAATCCTCCTGTGTTTCATGCATTTTCTAAAAGCCTCCACTTCAGCAGCCTTTCCAAACAGCTCAGTGAATGTGTCAGAACCCCTTACAAGCTGTAAAGCAGGTGATGGAGATTACAAGGACAATTTCACCCATCACTGAAACGCACTTTGCTCAGGGAAGGAAAGCAGCATCCCTGTAGCCGTGCATCACCAGGACACCTGCAGCTGCATGGGATGCAGAACACTAATACAAATACAATTTGGGGACTGAGAGAGGTGCAAGCAAGGTGGGGCAGGAGGCAAATAAGTGGACTGAAAGCTGGCAAGGAGCTTGGGTACTATGGAGTCCCTAGGGAAGCTGATCAACCCAATTTACTTACTATGGAAAGCAACAGATAGATTTTGGGGGATAAATGAGGCACCTACACCCAAAAATTGGGCACCAGGTGGTGTGTGGCTAGCCAGAGAGCCTGGAGACACAGTTCCAAGGCTCCTTGCATTCAGACAGCAGATTTTAGCTCCCTCTGAGCTGAGCAGGGACCTGGAGGACCATCCTGCAGAGGAGAAACTAATTAATCCACCAGGCTGAAATCCCTGCTGTAAAACACTTCTCCACCTGGGCATATTTCTTGCAGAGCCTTTGAGCAGCCTGAGGATGATGGAAACTGGGGAGCAAAATGAGGGGGTGGGGAAAAGAACAGTGTTTTCGTGGTGAAACTCAATGCAGATGCTGCATAGGAGTCAAGAGAGATAAAACAAGCAAACATTAGGTGCCATGGGAGGGAAAGGAGAAGTGAGCATTTTTCTAATCCCTGAATTTGACAGCTAGTTTATATGAAATAAGCTCCGAAGGCTCCTGCCTTCCCCAAGGTATTTTCTTTCTAAATAGATCTATAGATACACTAATTAGCCAAAGGAGAAGTACAGGAGTTAATCCCTAATCATGTAAATGTGTTGTTTCAATTAATTAATGCACGTGGCACTTGTGCTCTAGTGATAGGCACCCTAAGGAAAGGCAGACATGAATGAGAATAATCATATTTAACAGTCTGCTCCCATTTATTCCTCCAAACATGAGCGATGTCAGACCTTCCCATAATCTTTCTCCATAATTCATTGTTGCTCGGCAGTGCCGGGTTGTAAATTAGCCGGAATCACAGCCTGGAAATGATAGTTTTGCAAAACAACAACAACAAGAAGTGTTTACTTGATGGATTGGCGAAGGGACACGAGCAAGGGAGAAGGGAAACGCTGGGTCTGCGTTGGCTCTCAGCCCTTGCCTGGGGGTCTCTGTCCCCTGGGATGGGGACCAGCACCCTGTGGGTGGGTGCAGGCAGGGGGTGGGTGCCTGAGGTTTGGGTGCTGTGTAGGGCGATGGCTCGAGAAAGCAGGGAGACTGGGAAGAGGAAAACAAGTCATTGAAGAGTATTTGCAGCCATTAAAAAACTCTTCCCTTAATAAGGGCATCATTGACCTCCTTAACAGCTGCCCTAGCTGTGTTTGCAGCCTCGTGCAAGCACGGTAAAAGAAAGATTCAATTTCTCCTGTTTTCTTTTTTTTCTTTAAACTAAATGCTAGCATTTTAGCTCAGACAGTCGCTGCGAAGGATAATAAACAGGCCCTGTTTATATAAACCTGAGGGGACTGCAATGTCCTTTCCATGCCATTTCTCAGAACTGGAAGCACCGCGGCACAATTAAAAGCTACTTTGTTAAGGAAAAGCACAAGAGGGGCATGGAGCAAGGCAGGAGGGGCTGCTGGTGGTGTGGGGAGAGGTGCGTGGAGGAGCCCTGCCCCATGGAAAGGGGTTCGTGAGCAACTTCTGCACCCTCAGCTCAAGCTGTTTCCTATCAGCAAGATAAAAATACCTACGAATGGTACAACGGAGCATCTGTGCAGCAAGTAATTACCTCGTGGACTGGGCTAAGGCTGCTTTTATTAAAAGGCAGTGTGCTGTCAGGTTTGTCTGAGGACTCTTTGGAGGGCTGGGATGTTTGCTGAGGTTGTTCCTGCATGTTTTCTGAGACTGGCAGCAAACACACCTTTATTGCAGCCTGTCTCCTTGGGCTTTGGAGCCCCAAGGCAGGGGATGATGCTCAGGATGGAGGATGCACGTTGTAGCACCGAGGTACAGGAGCAAGGCCCTTGAGGTGATGCCAGGGGAGCTGAGGTTTGTGGGCTTTTGAGGTACATTTGATTTTTTGGCTGCTGTATGTCTGGCTGAAGCCTTGGCATTGCACTGCTAAAAAGGTAATAAATATATCTGTTAAATACCATTTTGGGGAAACTTTGGAAATACGCTACTGGGGTGTTATCTTGGCTGGGAGCAAGCACACTTGGAGCTCTTTGGCCCTGTGGACCACATCCCTCTATCGTAAACCACAATTTGATTTTTGAACCTCTTTTTCCCTATCTTTCCTGGGGCACTTGCACTGTGTTTTCCCCCAGGCCCTTCTCCTTCTCTTAGTAAGCCACTGAACCAATCTCTTAAGAAGTCAACCAGGGTTTCTCAGCATTCCTGAGACTGATGAAGAGGAAGGGTTGGCAGTCCCACAAGCTCTGCCTGCAGCATCGTGTTGTAAACCCTAAACCCCTGCAGCCCATGTTAGCTCCGCCGCTGTGGCCACCTCTCTACCTACACAGCAGCAATGCTCACTGCAATTAGAAGTTGATTTTTTCCATTCAATAGGAAAAGAAAAAAAAAAATGAGTTTTTTTTTCTTCCCTCTGGTTGCTACGGTAACTATTTTGTCAGGCTGTTGGTTTGGGTGTTTGAATGAGGGAAGGTTTAATTTTGCTTCAGCAAATTAGCCCATTCCTTTGAGTGCGATTTCCTCCAGTGGAAAATTCCTGCTGCAGCTTCCCAATGCTTCAGAGCATCCGTTCTAAAGATTGCATCTCTCTGGTTTCCACTCAGAGCATGAAATGTTTTCGTTGTCCCTTTACTTGACGGGCTGCAAAGCATTTCTCTCTTTGGAAGACCTCTCTAGGCTGGTACCTTGATGCTTATTTAAAACCACAGTCACTTCTGAAATGAGTCCATGATAAAAAATAAAAAAAAAAAAAAAAAGACTTAGGACATGCTGAAAGTGAGAGGATTGCATGGAGGCCTGCTCTGAAGTCTGAAGATATCAATGAAAAATGATGTCTGCAGGAATTTGGTGCTTTACCCAAACCCAATTTGCCTCTGCTCAGCGCTAGGTGGTGACTAACCTCGCTGATGGCATAGGACTATGAAGGGTTTCTAGGTGCAATTGCTTTGCTGTAGCAGCTCTTCCTAAACCGATTGAGAACTACATCAAAGTAGCAGTTTTCTTTCCTTCCTTATTTTTCCCTTGCTTGTGGGTCCTCCTTTCAGACTCTTCTTGGAATTTAGTAGTTTTGAAGTTCAGAAACAGTGTTAGTCTCCTGCTGAAGTGAGTTCACAGCTACTTCATGTCAATTTGTTGAACTGGGCTGTAGTGGGGCAGCTCCAGAGAGGAAGAAATTCCTGAGCTGTTCAGAAACAGGCAAAGAATCTGAAAACCTGATGTTAAAAAACATCGATGTGAAAACCCAGCAAAATCCCCCCATTCAGTTCTGGAAGTGCTTATAATTTATCACAACCATTCTTGCTCACTTAAGTGTTTGCATTTTCATTCCCAGTTTAAATCTCCCTTGAGTTTTAGACCGGCAAACCTCAGCAAAGACAAAAACCCGGTCCTCCTGCCCCTGTCCCCTCTCCTCCAGTTGCAGAGCCCCAGCATCGCTTCGTGCCGCCGATGAGCGAGAGCGCCCTGCCACCTTGTGGGGTGCCTCCGACACGTCCCGGCCTTGCTGCTGCAAAGAAATCCTACAGAAAGTTCCCCCCAAAAATATAACCGAATAGAAATCATTGCTAAAACTCCTCACGCGGCGGCTCTAGGATGATGGGGATGTCCTGATGCTAAAAACCCTACAATATCAGTGCAACCTCTTGGGAGAAATATGATCTTAATGCCTGCAGTGCTCTTCCTTGATTTTTTTTTTTTTTTTTTTGTATGTGCAGGTCTCTGAGGATGTGAGAGACATCAGTGCTTGACGTCTCGGGATGCTTGCTCATTTTTGGGAGGAAGGTGTTTGTACAGGGGGCTCCCTGTGTGCTGGCCTGGGGCTCACACTGCCTGCGGGCAGGTCTGGCAGCTCCCTGCTTTTATCTCCCACTGCTTCTGCTCAAAAATCAGAGAGAGGTTCTGCTGTGAAATGGGATGAGGATGGCAGTGGGTGCTGCTGTGTCCCAGCGTGATTCTGCCCTGGGAATGCTGAAACCCAAGTGGGAGACGATGGGGGAGATGGACATGGTCCTGTGCGTAAATCTGGGTGTGAGGATGGAAAGAGAGAGGATGGGGACTGCTGTGCTTGGGGCTTTCACTGGGGGAAAGGAAGGGGTGAGGAGGGATGCTCACTTGAGCAGCAGCTTCTGGGGGGGCTAGAAGCCAGGTTTTACCCCCCACCTGCAGCATGGCAGGAGCTGCTGTCCATGAGCAAGTTTTTGGCAGTGGGCTCTGCCACTGTGTGGCCCTGGGGCTGCCACGGAGGAGCTCCTGCTGCAGCACCGCCTGCGAGCACCAATTAAGATTAATGCTCAGATTGTCTTTTTGAGCCTTGGAAAGACAACTAAAGGGGAACGAACTAGTAGGGCTGCTGAGATCCACTAATTGGCACTTCCTTCCCTCACCCATATGCTCGCTTCCAGAGCGACAGCGCTGTGAGCACCGATGTAATTGAATTGTCAAGTGGCAGGAGCTATGTGGCCGTGCAAAGCTCAGCCCTTTGGTTGGTGATTTGTCGTGTTTCCTTACACCAGTGTGCTTCTGGCTCCCAGCTGCACAGATGTGGCATGCTCTCCATCGCTGCTCACCCCAAGCATCAGTGCTGTGGTCCTGAGAAGGACAGACGGATGCTCAGCCACCAGGAGGAGGACTTGAACTCATCAGGCATGTGTAGTGAGTTTTATTTCGAGGTTCAGGTCATCGTTGTGCATTCTGATCCTGTGCTAAATCACTCACTGGGCCTGCTCTCCCCTTTGAAACTCTGAAATCTGCTGCTGGAAGATGGGGGGACCCTGGGCAGGGGGTGGAGGCGCAGAGCAGGGATGTGCGGCAGCTCCGCGTGGTTTCCCTTCTGGCTTTGTGTACAAATACTTTTCTCCCAAGTTGTTTTGCTCTAAACATCTGCTCAAACAGTTGTCTTTAAGGGGTGTGTTTCTGAGAGCATTAAAGCTAATTTTGCCTCAGAAATGCCACATTCAGGAAAGCAGGAGTGTTCTTCCTTGAAGCCACCCCCAGCCTTGTAAACAAATTCTTGAAATTACAAATGCACCACCTAAACAAGGGCCTGAAAGACTTTAATTTTCAGTGAGTGTGCAGCACGTGTCCCTTGGCAGGCTGATGGAGAGGGGTGAGCCGGAGCTCCCTGTGCACACTGCTGTCACGGGGACATCGTCAGAAATGTCAAATTCCAGCAACCCCCACGCAGCCCCTCAGGCCTTGAAGATTTCTTTATCCAGCGTGGATTTTTTTTTTGTGGGGATCTGTCATGGAGATTTATGAATCTGATCTATTGGGCAACAGCCAAGTACTCTGTGGCAATTATTCTGAGATAAAACTTTTATTTTAGCAGCAGCCTGTCTGCTCCGGGAGTGACAGAGCTATTCTCCTGTTTCTTCAAGTTTGCCACCTGGGAAGTTTTCCAGCAATAAATAGTCATGAGCTGCTATTCTGGATGCATGTGGTTGGTTTCAGAGCTGTGTGACAGGTTAAAAACAAACAAAAATAACCTTTCGTCTCAAAGAACGTGTTTGTGATCTCTGCTACCTTGCACGCCTACGGGACTTGCTGGAGAATAAACTCCTACAGGCTTGATTTTCCTTAAAAGAATACAGCTGCTAGCTTGGGAGGAAAGAAAGCTGCTCTGATTTTTTTGTTGTTTAGGTGGTTGCTATTGTTTGCTGCTTTGGAAGGGGATGAGTCACCACCTGAAATCGCTGTGTTCTCAGAAAATGTTCCAATTGACTAAAAAGTCAACAAAATTAATTTCCAGCCAACTACAGACAATTTGCGGTATCAAATCTAATTTCTGACAGTACAGAATAAAATAACATATTTTTTTCCCCCCATCTAACCAGAAAATTCCTTGTAATTCATGAAGGAAATAAAGCAAACAAGAGAGCTTGAGTTAACACCACCAAACTGTAGGATAAGCTGCAGGATTATCCTCTAGGTATTGATCTCGAGAAAAAGAGGAGCAGCTGCAGAATCCTCCCAGGGCAAAATAATTGTGTCTGAAAGCTTGTTTGCCAACTGATCTGTATCCAGAGCAAAGGAATTATTTTGCCCTTTTGGGAGGGGGGCTGGAATGTCAAACATGATAATTTAGTTTGCAGCACTTTGCGATGCTGGGAAAGCCTCGCAGCACGCTGAGCTCTGCCTACCTGTGCATGGGTGAGAGACAGCTGGTTTCACCCCGAAACAAAGCGTTTTTATAGCCCTTGGAAAAGCCACGCTGTCCTGTTCCTTGCTTAGCTGTTTCTTGGAGGGAAATGGGTTTTGCTCAGCAGGATTTTTTTTGGCACTGACGGATGCGGCAGCGCGCACACCCCTCTGCTCTCCTCTTGTGCTGGTGCAGGGAGGAAGGCGTCCTGTCCCCATGGTGGGGACAGCAGTGTGGTGCTGGGCTGGCAGCCTGGAGGATGCACCAGGGTTTGGGGCTGGTCTCAGAGGAGCCGGGGCAGAGCATGGAGGGATGATGCTGGGCTGAATTTTGGGCTGGAGCTGGGAACCTGGTGATTTATGCTGCGGAATCAAAGCAAGAAGCAGAGGGGGGCTGTGAGCGGGGGCGGTCGAGGAGGGCCATGCATCTGGGGGAGACGCTGTGTGCTCCCTTTGTGCCTTCCAACAAACCTGGCTCTGTTACGGCCCCGGAGCTGAAGGAAGACGGGGCAGGAAGGAATATTGCCTGTCCTCGATGTGTGAGTGCCACAAAGCCTGCATTGAGGGAGGGGGCGGACTGAGATGGTCCTTTCTGTCCTTGGAAACCTTCCCGAGCAAGTCCGAGGTGCTTTGGAGCCGTCTTTGCTTGCTGAGGGATTCGTTTATGGAGCCTGACCTCATTTCCCCCAGCACACACCAGTGTGTGTTCTCTCCGCTTTATTAATCTGAAGGCGTTATCGCTCGCGTTTGTTTGAACAAGTTCCCCACAGATCTTCCCCAGCTGGGTCTGTGCCACTCTCCTTCCTTGTGTGCTCCAAAAATAAACCAGCTCGAAATTAACTTTGGAGTCCTTCGTTACCATTCTCCCCAGATGTCCCTTGGACCCTCTCCGAGCACTGTGGCACTAATCCTGCTGCCTGCAGCTGACCTTGGTGCAGAGCTCCCTTCCTCCAGGCTTGGGGGGAAATCTGCTGCTGGGGACGTGGAGGATCACGCTGGGATGTTGGGTTCAGGCCAAGCTGAACGTCAGCGTGAGCTTTGCACCCGCAGGATGGAGCCTGGCACAGCTCAGGGGTCAGGCAGCAAGGGGTTGAGTTCTGGTGATAAGGGTGGGCAACACCAGCAAGAGAGAGAGAAAAACTGCTGCAAGGGCAGGGGGAAGACCCTTTGAAAGCTGACGCAAAGCAGAAATGGGAATAAAACATCGTTGCAGGTGCAATCAGGTATTTGGAAACTGTTTCGGAGACCATATGTGATGAAGTTATTCCCACCTTTTCTGCACCCCCTCGCATCAGTAGATGGCAGCAGCTTCCCGGCTGCTGGCGGAGGAGCCTTTGCTCGGAGGAGCTGGAGCAGTTCTCTGCAGCTCTGCCTTCCTCTTGCCTGCTTCTCTCCCTTTTCTCCTCAGCCCATCCTCCCGGCACGACCCGAACTGTAGGTGGCAGCAGGAAAAAGATTTTCCTATTTCTTTGTGACTCCGGTTCTGGATAGTATTTTTCCGCTAATGGCCGCTGTCTGGTGGAGCCCCTTGGCTCCGATGCTCCTGGTGGGTGCACAGCCCTGCCTTGGCTTCAGGCCAGCCCGCTGCCTGTGCCAAAACCTGCACGGGATTTTCCACGTGTGCTCCAGCTCCGAGCAAAGAGGCTGGAAGCGTCCGCAGGGAGCAGAGGGGGATGCTCCCACTGAACTTCCCATGGAGCTGTCCCAAAGTTTGGTCCCAAGCTGCTGCATCACGGCCTGGAGAGAAATGTGGCTGCTGCCTCCTGTGAAGGGAAATAGAGAAGATGAAGCAGTGACTTGTGGCACCTCCATCCTTGGAGATTTCCAGGATTTGGGAATCTCCCTGCTTGGACCAGGGATCTCCAGAGTTTGCTGTGCTCACCTGGCACCAGCCTGGTCTTTGACTCTTTAGTCTCCAAGTGCTATTTGTACCCATCCGGGTCAATATAATGGGGTTTTCACTGCCTTTAGCCAATCAGGCAGCCACCTAGCACTTTGAGCAGGGCTGAGTGAGCCTTCAGAAGCATTGTCCTGGTCCTTTGCAACCTTACAATTAACCATCGGGGTGGCCCAGATCTGTTAGCAGGACCCTGGGCCCACGTCCATGTGTCTCTCCTGGATCCACATTGGGCTGTGACGCTTCCTGACGTCTTTTCTGAGGCTCTGTTTGGTGATTTGATTTAAAGTTTCCCTCTTGGTTGATGTGACAGTTGTTTAATGAGCTGATGTCCTAAGGAACACGTCATTTTAAGTAGACATTACTCAGTGGAGGAGGAAATTTTGATGTAATACCTGCTGGCTATGAAGAAAAATCAAGATTAAGGAAAATCATAGAAAAATCTTGCTCAAAATAAGAGCCACGAACTCCCAGAGTAACTCATGAGGACAGAATATTCAGGCTACCTCACGTGCCATAAATTGCTCGGGGAATTCTTACGCTTTAACTCAGCGGCCACTTGATTTAAACCCGCCTCTCTCTCCAGTTTCCCATAATTACAGCGGAGCTCTCAGCATGTCCTGAGCCACCTGCAGTGCCTGTTCCCAAGAAAAGAGTCCCCAGATGCTGGGCACCTCTGGGCACGGGGCCCTGCAGCTCTGGAGCCACTGTGGCAGGGCTGCTGCTCCCCGCTCTCGCTCGCTGCTTTCGTGCTGCGGCTCCCTTTGTGGCACCGGGAAGGGATCCAGAGCAGCTGTGCTGGGACCCGTCAATCTCAAACTGCAAAGTCATAAGGAGGGAAAATAATCATCGTAGTAATGATAATAATAAAGTCATCAACTTGTCTTAGCCTCCAACAGGAAAAAAAAAAAAAAAAAAAAAAAAAAGGGTTTGGTTGGGGGTTTGCATCGGTTATAATTTTCTCCGAGCTGATTTCTCCCTGCGATGCCACCATACAGCCCGTGAGCGATACTCGAGCAAAATCCCCTCTGACATTCATCTCTGTTTACAGAGCTCATCCAAAAACAAGAGGCCTTTTCTTCACTTGATTCAGCATCACCACCGCTCGGTTGCCAAGGCACCAGTTTTTGATTCCTGCACTCTGGCTCTAACCGCAGTGCCCGAGTGCTCCTGCCTCTGTCCCAGCACTACCCCACAGCCAAGCCCTGTGGTGTCCCCATAGTGCAGAGGCACCCCCAAGCCATGGTGGGCTCCTTCCAGGGCCTGACACCAGGATCTGCCTTCCAGTTTGGTTCATCGTGGCAAAAAAAAAAGTGAAAAGAGTGGGGCAAAAGGATGTTTTGCTGCTGTGTGTATGGGGCTGCTCAACCCGAGTCTGCGCTGGTCTTCTAGAGGAAAGCAGTGGTCAAGAAGCCTCTGAAGTGATGGTGATGCCACCCTAGACCAGCTGGGAGCAAAACAAGGTTGTTTCTAGCTCTCGTGCCTGCTCACTGCCTCTCCCACAGCTCCACCGCCTTCACCAGCTGATGCACATCTGCCTCAAATACCCCAAAATACCTCAAATAAAAGCAAAGTCATTTCTAGCTGCCAAAGCCGCTGCCCCGAGCCAACCAGCTCCCCTCTTGAGACACCCATCCATACATTGCTGCTAAAGCTTCCGACATAAATACCTCCAAATTCAAGCCTTATCGGTGGAAAAAAGATGTTTCTGCTTTTTGGTTTTACCATCGGAAAAGAATCACCTCCTAAAGGGAGGGAACGGAGTGGAGAGAAGCGAGGACGGCAACGGGCAGTGCATCCTGATGCCTTTAAGTCACTAGATGAAGTTCATTTCTCCTTGTCTGAACAAGGCTGGACTCTTTGCATTTTCATGGTAAATTTGTTTACCGAGCCGTTGTTGAAATTCTGGAAGCAGAGAAAATGCATTTGCTCCATAACCTTTCCGGATCTGACAAGTCCTATAAAATCTATTAAAGCCTTTAATGAAATCCCCGCTCAGAGCCAGCTCCCATGAATGAATGTGGAATCGGAATTTAAATTAAAATGTTGTTTTTGTAGTCTGTGGGCTTTAGCCTTGACAGAAATTAAAGGGACAGTTCACGTTTGGGGGTGTGCAGCCTTCTCCCTTTGGTTTTGAGCCTCCACGAGCCGCCTCTCCGTGCTGAGGGTGGGTGTTTGGATCTCCTCTCGCTGGGAGTGACTCAGCTGCAAGAACCAAACCCCATACGCTGTGTAATTACAATTAGAAAAGACTGAGTTGGTTAAGAGGCAGAAATGGCCTTTAAATGGGATGTAGATCTCTCATTAGCAAGCACAGGGGTGCTGCACGCACCCTGCCTCGTCCCTGTCCCTGCTGCCAGCCTGCGGGGACACTTGTAAGGCTGCAAGGAGCCTGGTGTAAATTCTTGGGATGTGCTCGGCTTTGCACACCCATGGTTTTAATTTCCCTATGTAAATACAGGACTGTGCATGCAGGGGGTGTGCAAGCAATTAGGTGTTTTGATCGTTTCTGCGCAGAGCAAAGCGAGAAATCCCCAGTGAAATATGGGTTTCTGAGCCTAAAACAAGGGGTGTTCTCTGCCTTTTACACCGCTGCTGTGCCTCTGGGGGCCCCTCTCCTTGCAAATTTGCTGGATTCCCTGTTTTTGGCTTCCCGTGGACATACACCAGTATCTGTCCCCACTGTCTCTTGGGGTGCCTGTGTATCTGGATGTGTGTTTTCCAGCAAAAAAGTGACAAAGTCTGCATGTCTTTGCTTACACACGTTTGCCTCTTTCTGGCACATTTTGGTTTTGCTTATTTGCTCACAATTGCATCTTCCCTAGGCACCAAAGGGCTTTTCAGCTGCTTGTTCCCTTCCTTTTCATCGCCTTGCTTCTCTTTGCCTTCGGGTTCCTTGCAGAACTCGTGCTGCAAAGCAAAGCTTTGGGGTCTGCCCCTTCATTTCCCAGTTCAGACACACAGCAAGCTCAAGCAGTCCTTCTGGAGGGAGTTTGGGGTTGCTGCCTGACTCCTCATCACCCCCATGAAATATTAAAGTCCTGCCCAGCCCAAAGGAAAATAAAAGCCACTGAGAACAGCAAAAGGGTGGCTGCTTCCAGCACTGCACCCACCCCCAAACCCGCTGTGCTCGATATCAGGCTGCACGGGCTCAGCACAGGATATTAACTATTATGAATTCTGCATTACAAGAAGGGCTGCAGATCACAAATAACTGCATAATAAACACATGTAAACAGCCGTTTGGTTCATGGCTGATAAACTTTCATGGTCCGTTTTATCTCCGTGTATGCAGGGGAAGGAGGGCTGGGGAATTGGGATGCTGCCGGCCGGCCGTGGACCAGTGCTCGCCCCTCTGTCCTTCCAGAGATTTGGGTGCAATCCTGACCCTTGCACCCATTTTTTTCATGCACCAGCTCCTCCTCTGCCTCCAAAGTTGGGCAGGATAAGGGATGCTTGTGGTACACTTGCAGAAGCTTAATTTCTCTGCAAGCAATAGAGCAGCAGCTCCTCTCCCAAGGACGGCAAGCGACTGCTGCTTGAAATAAAACCTCTCTGGGGCAGAAGGAGGTTGAGAACACCCACGGGCAAGGGGATTTTCCTCGGCTTCACGGGCAGCCCCATGCCTGCAGCAGGGCCAGGGGTGGGAGGAGCAGCTCCAGACTGAAGGCAGGTGAAGGCGCGAGGCTGTTTTCGGTGCAGAAAAGCAGGGGAACTCATTAGTGCAACATGAAGGGAAACAGAAAATGCTTCAATTTGCTGGCAAAGTGGCAGGAGGAGGGAAGGAAATGCTCTTTCCATGTCAACACGTTGCTGGAAGGATGACGAAAAGTTTGTTTTGTTTTGGTGGCTGTCGAGCCTCTGCATTTTTCTCCTCTTTCCTTTCTGCTTTAGCTCAGGTTATTACAAAGCAATCCATGCTGTTCCGAAGAAAAATATCATTAAGTTTCATTTTGAAAATGTCAAAACAAAATGTTTTGGCATTTCTGAAGTGAAACATTTCATTAAAAATGCTGCATCTGAGTGTTTTGACATTTTTTAAATCCACTCTCCTCCTCCTCCCATTTTTTTTTTTCAACCTAAATTTGTTAATATTTTTAGTCCTTCTGAAACTTAATTTCCCAGCAACCATTTTAGTAGTTTAAAAAAATAAATAAATCCGTGCCTTGTGTGTTTTGAAAGCTGCGAGTGATGGGAAACCTGGGCAGCTGGGGTTGCCACTGGTTTGCAACCCCCATTGTCATTTCCACGGTGCAAAAAGGCGTGTGACACGTTGTGTCATAGCGAGAACTTCATTCAATTGCTATTCACTTTGAGACAGACTGCCAAGATTTCCCCAAATGTGAAGGTGAAGCAGAGCAGGGCCGGGAGCAGGGCGACTTGCTGCTGGCATCTCAAACCCTCCTGGCGTGCCCTGGGCACGGCGAGCTCCAGCAGCAGCGCGTTGCCGATGCTCGCAGGCTGCTCAGATCCTGGCCGGCTCAGGCACGATCAAAAGCTGCCTTTGAAGGGTTGGTTGCTTGTTGTGTGGCCGAGGGAATAGCTCGCAGGGCACGTTGCTTGTGGCAGAGCGCGATAGTCGCCTACAAAGGCTGGAGGTGTTTGTCAAAGGAGCTGGGGAAGCCTCTGAAGCCGAGAGGTGCTTTCAGGAGGAGAGTGGCTGCAGACGGGGGGGACAGTAAGGAAGTTTTGCTGCTGCAAAGTGAGGCCTGAGCTCAGATCCAGGCTGGATCCTGCCTGTCCTGAGCGTGCTGGGTCTCAGGCTCCTTTTTTGCCGGTCCCTGCTTGGCTTGTTGCAGTTTCAAAGGTTTGGATAAAGCATGTAAGGTGAACAGATTGAGTCCATGTGCATTAACTTCCAGGGAAAAATATCCAGCAGGATTCTCAATGTTTATTCGGAGGCTGTTCTAGGACTTCAGGAAGCCCTCCAGGCTGCCTCAGCAGTATGAAATATCAACAATAATCCTAATCTGCTAATGAAAGATCCAGTTGGTTTTAATCCAGCTAAGCTGGTTATCTCCAGGCCTGTGGCTGCTGGGGAAGCTGCGGGCGCTGTGGCTGGGTGAGACCTGTGGTCCCAGCGCTCTGCTGACGGCATCCCAGGTAGGCAGAGCACCAGCCCAGGACCTCCTCTAAAGTCTACCCACTTGCAACTCCACCTGGACAAAAGGCAAGCCTCTTCTTGGGTTGGAAAAGAACTTTTTTTCCTCTCTTCTTCTGCAGCTGCATGTTAATTCCCACATGGTGGGAGTGGATCTGGGTCTAGACGCTGCAGAGATTTCTGATTGTGCCCCACTTTGCTCCTCCGGGTGATGCTGACTTGCTCAATGCTGAATTCTTCCAGCAAGCAGAAGCTTATATTTGGTGGGATTTATAGGGGCAAGCTCAGGAGTGGGGACAGATCCAGGCTTGGACAACTTGAAAAGTGAATTCAATCAAAGGAAAACACAGAAAACTGCCCCTTTTCTCCTCATCCTTTGGGTGGATGCTCTTCTTGAACAGCTACAGTCATTTTCCAGCCTCTTTGGTGCCTACCTGTGTTCTTGGGGCCGTGACACACTCGTCCTGCATCGCCCTGCCCCGACCTCCAACTCACCACTGCTCCCCGGGGCCCTCCGTTTCTCCTCTCCAAACAAACATCAGGAAAAAAGGCCGGAAGGGAGGCAGTGGTTCAGGAACATAAAGTCCCACAAAGAAAATTATCTGCCTTTCACTTGTTTTTTATTTTTGAAAGCTTCTGGGTTGCAAAGGAGGTTTCTGTTGATTGCAGTTTCAGCCTCTGATTATGCAGTAATGGAAGCATCAGAAATCACCGAGCTTCCTTCCTCAATTTGAGTTTGCCCTTCATCCCGTGGTTTTAGGCTAAGGAGAAAATGGTCATTTGGAAGAGGAAGGGGGAAAAACCATTGTCTCGTTCATCTCCCTTAAAGTCACAGCTCTTTATTTGCCATTCCTGTTTTCCAGCCTGGCCCTTTCAAGAATCAATTAGCAGCTGTCTTATACACAAAGAAGAAAACCTTTCACAGAGAAACTTTTCCCCAGGCTGAAAAGTACTTTTTTGTCTCTCCTAGATGAAGATGGAATGGGCAGGTTGTTCCTCAAAGCGGGAATTCCCAGGTAAAAAGCTGCCAAATGCAGGAAGGAGAGGGAAGGTAACGGGAAAGTCTAGCAGGCTGTCGGGCTGGGGCTGTACTGTGCTCCCATCAGAAACCACTGGGAAGAGGAAAACACCTCTTACAGAAGGAGGTTTGGCGGTTGAGATGATCTTTTCCATCCTCTCCCTTTCATCACGTCCATCCTTTAATAGTTGGGATTACCCAAGAGAGGACTGAACAGCGGAAACCACTGCTTTATGCTCATTCTGTTTGGGGCAAAGGTGTGGTCTTTATTTCCAAGTTTTGTAAGAGATATCCAGATGCATGAGAGCTTACAGACGTTTGTGCAAATCAAGCTGACCAAAAATTCACAAACCAGGGACAAAACAACCACAAAATCCAATTCCAGGCCATGGTGGCTAGGCAAAGCCCAGCACATCGGGGCGCTGGAGCTGTCGAGGGTGCCCAGTGCTGGGGGCAAAGCAAAACCCTGCCCATCCTCATGCACCTGGGACATGGTCCCCGCTCTGCCTGGGGCTCAGCATCATGGCCAGCGGTGAAACCCCACGTCTGCCCCTCTCAGCTCTTCTCTTTTCACTCTTTTTTTTTTTTTTTTTTTAAACTCCAATCTGTTTGCACTTCTCCCCCCTCCCCGCTGCCATCCCTTAGGCCTTCTGGGGAAAGAAAGAAACAGCCTCTCTGTTTTTAATCAACCTAATTAGTGTATCTTTAATACAATTAGAGGGAAATTTTACCGCTCCCCCCCCACCCCTCCTTCCCCGTGTATCAATTAAAGGCCCACAGTTGCAGGGTAAATTTCTAATCCATTTAGGACCGTCTCCCCCCTTACCCCTCCCGCCCTCCTCCCGCCTGGCAGAGTGTTGCTTCCTCCTCCGTTTTCTTTAGGAGCCTGTTCAAACAGCACATTGTAAGGAGTAAATAAATTACTCTCTGCCCCCGTGCCCTCTCCTGAGCGGCAGCCGGCCCCGTTCCAGGCAGCTGCCCCGATTGTACGCCCGGGCGCTGGGGGAAGGGGCGCGCACAAAGCCGGGGCTGCGGGGCTGCACGCTCCGGGTCGGGGGGGGTCGTGCTGTTCATCCCTCCTTTCTTCTATTCTTCGCCGCCATCCTCCCTTCTTCTGCAGCTTTTAAGAGAAATGCCATAGTCTCCGGGGGTCTTCGGGATGGTTCGCTTCGGTTTCGGGGGGCTCAGGGGGTATTTTTTGGGGTGTGTGGGGTTTTATTCCTGCAGAGGTCGCAGGTGGGTTTTTCTCCCCTATGGGGTCTCGGTGGGGTGGTGGTGGTTAGGGTCCTACTGTTGTGCTCATGGCTCCTGCCCTGGGATGCTGTGTGGGGAACTGGAACCCCATTCACCCCATGGCCTCCCCATTCACCCCACAGCCTCCCCATGCACCCTGCTGCCTCCCCGTGCACCCCGCTGCCTCTCCATACACCCCATTACCTCCCCATGCACCCTGGTGATGCCCCTGCAAAATCACCCTGGGCTTACCCAAACCAGGGGACAGCTGCCCAGCCCCAATCCACACCCTACAGACAGCCTGGACTCAGCACCAGCAGACCCAATCCTGCCCGATGCTCCGTGAGAGCAGCTTGGGCAGCACCAGGTACCAGCTGGAGGGCCAGCACCCAAGTATCAACACTGTTTTCTCAGGCTTCGGGGTTGTTTTGTGTTTTTTCTTGACATGTAGTAAAGGCAGACGGCTTCGGGGCCCGCACAACCTGATGGAGTTGATGATGTTTCCCCGTGCTGCCTTCCTCCCCGCCTGGCCCACGACGACACGGGCCTGCCTTTATGGATCACCGAGTCCCCGCGCTTTTTAATGAACCTGTGTTTAATGCTTGACTTCTCCGTGTCATGTTTAATTACAGCCGCTGTAACTTCCTCATTGGCCGGCACGAAATAATATCTAAGTGCTTCGGAGCTTCAGAGCCTTGTTATTCTTCTATAATTAGAGTTTTAAAGCTGGTGCGGGCCGTCTCTATAAAATAGGCAGGTGTATTCCCTATGCACACCTCTTGCAAGGTCTCAGCTTTGCCAAAGAAAGGGAAGAGATGCTGTTGTCCTAACCCTTGTAGGGTTAGGTGGAAGGGGAGGTGGGCCCGGGCTGCAAGAGGTGCAAGCCATGCTCTGTGTCTTGACATCGGTGGATCATCTCAATGAGCACTTCAAAATCTGATATTACCAAGGACTGGATATAAAAAAAAGCTCCTGGGTTTGTCTGAAAGGGGAGCATGAGATTTTTTTTTTGCTTCAGGTTGAATTTGCCACGTTTCATCCCAGAATATTCCCTATTTCCCCAAGAAGGGCTGAAATCGGGAGGATTTGGGATCCTTGCTTCACGTGCCCTCTGTTTGGTGACCCCCTGGGAAAAGGAGACAAAACCGAGATGGGGACGGGGTGAGGACAGGCCAGGGCGACTGCTCTTTGAAGCCTGAGGTGAAGGTGGCAGCCAACTCGCCAACAAGTGGCCTTTTAGGACCTGCCAAGTCGGGAGAGAAGAGGGCTTTGAGAGGGCAGAGAGCAGCCCATTGACAGCACATCTGCACGCCCAGCGGAGCAGCAGCGAGTGTTCCCTCCTCTCAATCTCCCTCTCTATACTCGCTGCCTTTTCAGGAAAGGTTTTTTTTTATTCTGGTGAAAGCCAAGGGATTGATGTCTCTTCCTCAGCTGGTGCCCGGCTACCTGTGCCGCAGGGCAGCTGCAGCGGGAGCGTGGGCACACACAGCACCCAGCTGCTGGGCTTTGTGCCTGTTTGGGGTCCCTATCCTGGCTCTGTGGGGGCACGTGGGGACTTCCCAGCTGGGGGATGGCTCCTGCGATGTGTGGGGTGCTTTGCTGGGGCTGCGGGTGGGTTGTAGGGGTGCCAATGCCATGCCCCAAGAAGTGGTATTGCAGGAGCCAGTGCCACCATCAGAGGCAAGGTGAGAAGAGCAGTAACATTTCCAGTTTCTATTAAATTTGTGGACCACTAAATTCCCTAAAACTGCAAGATCTTACTGCCCCAAACTGGGGATAAAAAGCTGCAGTGTGTGGCAGGTACTGAGACAGTGCTGGGGAATGATCCTGCCCGGCTCATCTCTGGGCACACACGAGGCTCCAGCCCCACAACACCTCGGGTCCCATGATATGGGACAAAAACCTGGCACAAAACTGAACTGGAGGCCTGATTCTGGTGCTGGGCTCACAGGGGCTGGGGCAGATGGAGAGAGGACCCAAACACAGCGTTTCCCCAGGTGCTTAGGACCATTCCCTGATTCCTTGGAAATAGAGCCCTTGGGGGAAAGCAGTGTCCCTAAATCGGGGTGAGCTGGAACACGCAGGGACGAAGCACCAAATTTACCCTGTAAATAGATGCATTGGGATTCGGGATGTTTGGAGACAACATCCCTGCTCTGGCAGAGCCCAGGCTGAGCCCACGGAGTGGATCTCAGCCTCTCAGTGCCAGAGCCTGGGCAGCCCGCTTGTGCCCAGCATTAGGAGGGCTTTTTCCGGAGAGAAGGGGATGGCGGGGAGTGACAGTCTCTGAATTGCAATTTGAAACGTTTACAGCCCAGTCAATCCTAATTCATTATTAGCTGTAATTGTCTCAAAGAAAGTGTCCACTGTTATGTAAAATGCAGTCCCAGATGCTCCTAATGGTTCAGGCTCTCTGATTGCTGTAATTTGCAAAGCTTTTGCCTTTTTTTTTTTTTTTTTTTTTCCCCTCCCTCTGTAGTTATGATGTGCCTTTTATGAGCCAGCGAGGAAGAAAGAGAGAAAAGCACGCCATTAGAGGAAAATAATAATGTTGTACCTGAAAGGCCATTAGTGAGGCTCGTATGGAAGTATGCATCTGGTCTGCGCCACGCCTGGCCTGGGACAAGGGACCCCGCAGGGACACGCAGGGATGGGGACACACGAGGAGAGGGGACACAGCCCTGGGTGTGCAGCCCAAAGCGATGCTGCACTGATGTGGGCATCAGGACACATAAATAGCCAGCGTGCTTCACAATTAATTTTCACAATTAGATGCGGGCTCTGCAGATGAGAAATTCAGCTGGCAAATGGAACGGGGCTGATTTTGCTGGTGATGGTTTTGTCTTTTTTTTTTTAATTTTTTGACATGAAGGAAATATCTCCTTCCCAATTCCATCTTCTGATGTTGCTCTGTATAAAGGCAAATCTGCAGGGATAACAAAGCTGTGCAGTCCAGGGCATTTCCAAGCCCTAATTGCTTGCTGTCTCCTACCTCCACCTCTGTTTTTGAGTCCTGTGTCTGTTTTACCCCGCCTGTGTCAATCCTGTCACCAGGAGCTTCTTAAGTCCATAATATCAACCTAATTCAAGGCAGGCATTACGTGATGAGGCAGGTCTCAGCCCCTGCTGCGTGCAGAGGAGAGGAAGGAAGGTTGGGTCGGTATTGCCATCACACCCCGGCCAAGGCTGAGGTCCCGCGGGACGAGGCAGTCTGCGCACTGAGTTACTCAGCGCAGTTTCCTTGGAGGAGCTGCTCCAGACCTAAGACTGGGAATGGACAAAGAGGTCCTTTTAGTGCTTTTGGGGGTTCTTTAAAGCAAAAAAAAATATATAAAAAAAAACAAAACCCTGCACTTAAACTCATTGTGAAGGAGGACGTGAAAGCTGAGATTAAATATAGTGCCTGGCAGATGCTGCATCCGTAAATTATCCAGGAGTGAAATACTTCACGAACTGTGCTGGGGTTTCCCCGTTTCCAGGGCCAGACTGGGGGGAGCAGCACGACGAGGGAGCAAAGGCCAAGGGGAGTGAGCTTGGTGGAGGCTATGGGGTCAAGGATGGGGTTGCCCCTTCCCCTCTGCAGCCCTGCTCCCCCTCCGCATCCCTCTGCCTGTGACCCTGGGGTGCTGCTTCCCACCAGCCAGCCCTGCCCCGGCCCCCCAGGACCCGCTGCCCCCCGACAGCCTTTGTCCGGGGAAGATTGAGAGGGCTGATTTAGTGGGGCAGCCGCCTTCCCCTTCACCTCCGAGGAGGGTGGTCCTCCGGGGTCATTGCCGGGGGCACGCGGGGCGGCGAGTGATGTTATTGTCTGCTCAGGAGCCTCCGGATGGGTTTTTGGCAGGGCAGAAAGGCCGGCAGCATCCGGCGCTGTCCCCTGCACATCACAGCCCCTCGGATGCTGCAGTACCTGGCCCAACCCCATACCTGTCTGCTCTTATTTACAGGAAGGATTTCATGTGTTAACTCAGGAGCCCTGGGCTGTGGGTCCAGCTCTGGCAATTGGCAATACGCGTGGGCTTGGAAGCATCAATTAGGCTCTTGAGCCAGGGTTTCCTCATTAACACAGGGTCTCTAATTACCCTGACCTGCTGCCATGGGGGTGCTGAGGTTGGCTAACCAAACACATACAGCTTTTGAAGGGAAATTAGGCTCTATATTGAGAGAAAACCCCTCTCCACAGCCAAACTGATGTTGTTTGGGAATTTAGGGGAGCATGGCACTGCCTGTCCTTGTGAAGGGCCGGGGTGGAGGTGCTGAGCAGCCAGCCCAGCCCAGGTGCCCCACAGGATGCTGAAGCAGGGAATGGGGCTGAGCTTTCCCTGTTTCCTCCAGCAGCCGTGGTTCCTGTGGCTGCGCTGGTGCCGGCCGTGGTGCGGCTGCACTCGCCAGCCCCAGCAGGAGCGGGGAGGAAGCGGTGACAGCAGACAGACAGACAGACAGACAGACTGACGGCATCAGGCAGGGCTGTCTGGGGGCTGGGGGGGCAATCCGGAATCACAGCATTGCTTTGTGAGCCACCAAAATGCTGGTTCGGGGTGAGGTGAAACACCCCAAACTCCCCAAATCAGAGCTGGAGAACGGGCACCGCAGTGGGGAGCACAACGGTCACCGAAACCAAAGCAGCCTTTCTTGTTTGATTTTTTTTTTTTCCTTCTTCCATCTCAATTAACTCTCTTTATTATTTCATCACGGAAATTGTTTGTGCCTTTAACGAACGGGAGGAACATTTGCAAATGCCTTTTTGTCTGAAGGCAAAGCTGCTTGGTGTTACTGAACTTCAAGGGATCGTTCCCTGTTTCCGCTCCTCTCCCTTTCTCTGCTGAGGCAGAACGTAGCGTAACTTAAAAGTCAGTGATTCAGACTGCAATTATAACCTAAAAGCACAAATAAAAGATAAGCTGGCATCCTACTGTTCCCCATTTGCATCTGTGTCACATGGGATGAAGGGAAAAATAAAATCTGCTTTTATAAAACGTTGAGCCAGAGAATCTCATCCAGCAGAAAGCAGAAAATAAACAGATCCCCCGAGGCAGCGGCCGTTTGAGTTGCAAATGACAACTCCGTTGGAAAACGGGACCCCCCCTGCTCCCCGAGAGCAGTTTGTGCCCAGGGCAGATGCTGGCCGGGCACCGAGCCCTGCCAGAAGCCCACTGCTGTGTCCTGCTCATCCCGCCAGCCCTGCACGCCCCATGCTGGGGGCTCCCATCGCTCCCCAAAACCCACGGTGAGGCAGGGGGAGTGTCAGCCTGCCAGCCCCTATCTGATGGCTCCTTGGGGCCAGATCCTCCAATGCCGCTCTCTGTTTTGGGGAGCAATGGCTCATTTCAGCGTCAGCAGGGATTTCTGCTGCTCCGGACTTGGTAGATTGAAAAATCAGCTCCTGGGGTGTTGTGGGTTCCTCTGTTTGCAGAGGGGGCTGGCTAATCACTAGGGCCCTGTGAACACTTTGTGATGAGCATGAACAGTTTTTGGAGAGAATAGGATTTTCTTTTTTGGAATATGATGTGTTTCTAATAGGAAAAAAAGTCGAAGAAGAAGGCTGAGATAGTGAAGAAAACCCAAGCTGTCTTACCCAGGAGCAGGAGGCTGCCCCTATCCAAGACCCCTTGGTGAATGGGGACACACTGGGGGCTCACAGCAGCCTGAGGCTGCAGGATGGGCAATCTTGGGATATTTCTCTGAAATCCTACAGTGCCCTGGCTGACATTTCCCCATGCCCAAGCCCTGCAGTGTGGGCAATGTTGGGGCTGCTTCCAGCCTGGCCAGGCCCGGGAAGCATCGCAGCTGTGCTGGGGCTGCTCTGAACAAAGTGTCCCCCCTGGTGCCGGCAGCCCACAATTTGCATACAGATGCGTGGGGAATCCTGGTGGGCCCTGGCGTCAAGGGGGATGGAGGCGATGGCATGGGCAAAGAGGCGAGGCTGGCCAGCCTGCAGCCCCCAAAATCTCCAGGCTCAGGGGGCCCAGGTGGCCAGACAAAGGCCATCAGCCAGGCTGTCCCCACAGGCCCTGCAGTGGGGTGCGGGATGTTCCCCGCCCCGCAGCACCATCCTGCCCTGTCTGTCTGCCTCTTCTCCCCTTCCTGATGCTTCTCTTGTTCCTCCTCTCACCCTCTTTATCAGCCTGTTCTCCTGCTTTTCCCCTACCTGCAGGGGTTCTTGAAGAGCTGGGGTAGTGCTTTAAAATGATGCTTTGATCCTGCTCACCTGCTGCCCGGCAGCTTCGTGCACTCCCCAGTACCTTGCCTGGAGCACAACCCATCCAACCATGCCAAGGGCATGAAACCCTCACTTTTGAGTGCTCAAAAAGCAGCAGATTTTGCAGGCTAAGGAGGGCTGAGCAAACCATCAGCAAGAGGGAAAAGCATCAACCTGTGATTCATGCATCAAAGGAACTCCAGCGGCAGCCTGGTGTGGCCCATAACAGTCCATTCGCTTTATTTTAGAGAAAAGTTATCCATCAAACACGTTTGAAGAGCAAATAAAGAGGGGGAAGCTGTGAGCGACGGTGGAGGGTCCTTGGGCAGAGGGGAGGATGAATTTGTCAAACCTGGAGGTTGAGCACGTAGCAAGCTGAGGCTGCACGTGGAGGAAACACCGAATCCATCACCCACTTTCTGCTGCTGGGGCTCGTTGCAACCCATCAGCAGCCCGAGTTTTGAAGGCTGTCCTTTACCAGGGAGGCAAAACACAGAGCCACAGCACCGTGCCTTGGCTGGGAGCTCAGCACCCCCTTCTCCTATCTCCGCAGCATTAATAGGAACAAAACCCCCTCGACACGGAGGTGCTGGAAGTGATGCGGCTCTCTCGCCGTCCTTGTCACTCCCGGTAGCAAAAATCACCCCCGGTACCCCCAGTGCATGGCCTCGGCGAGTGGTGAACGGGGTCTGATCATCACATGGCTCCTCGAGAGGTGCTCGCCTGGTGAATGGCCTTGGCATAACATTACGTGAATCAACCGCGGCATTGTTCGCATCCTTCAGCCGCTCTGCTCAGTTGACCCGTTCAATAACTGTTTGTTTGCACAGATTTCCCCCCACGAGTGCAACAAGCTGATCCCTGGATCTGAGCAGATGTGTTTGGAGTAGGCTCTCTCTCTCCTCGCTTCCTCCCCATCAAGGTGTATTGTTGTGGCTTTTGAGAGCTCCAGCGCTCGCCTGGGTGACTCATTCAGGCAAAATTTCCGTGCTGTTTTCAGGGACCCTCGAGGGCTTCCAGGAGTGCTTTACCTCTTCCGCGGCTGTGTTTTGAGCCTCAGACTGACCCCAAGCTTCCCCTTGAGAGGTCTCTCTCTCTCTGTTTTATCACAGCATTTCCGCACCTGAGAGGACAGAGGATGCAGCAGGGCACTGGAAAGCTGCGCAACCACTGCCTGGGGCTGGAGTGGTATCAGGGCACTGCATTAATGCGGTTAGACCCCATTTAAACCCTTCTTCAAGGGCAGACCCTTGCAAGCACCTTCATTTCAGGAGCCCCATCTTTTTTTTCAGACACGGATCTGGAGGATTTTCACAAAGACAGCACTTTTCCGTTTGAAAAACGGAGAGAGTTTGGCTTGTAAATTGTCTGCTGCGCAGCTCGCGCTGCTTGCACCTCATGTCCTCTGCCCAGAAGTAGCAAAGCGCTGTGTAAATGTCATGAATTCAGGCTGAGCAGGCACAATCTCTCCTTGACGCAGAGACCAAGTGGCTCAAAGAGGCATGGAAAAGCAGACTTCAGCAGTAAAAGTGAAAGGATGTCCCCAGGTATTTTAAGAATGTGGGAAATCGGGCAGGGAGTAGGGGCACATTCTGCGAAACAAAGAAACGTTGGCAAGCTCTGGAGCCTGTGATGCTGCTGCCTGGAATCAAAGTCAGCCCGAGGTTAGCTAAATATACAGCAGGCACGTTCCGGGGGACTGTGGGTGCCAAGACCCAGTAAGCTATTAAAAGTTCTGGAGATTTAAAATCCTTTTTCCCATTGATGTATCACATGAATCACAAATACCCTCAAACGAGCCATTTGTGCGTCTCCCTCCAGACGGAGCTGACAGGGGGATAAAGCAAACGCATGCAAATATTATTTCAGGGCAGGCTGAGATTGGACGGGGTGACAGAGAGGAAAGTTAAACATAGCAGCATATTTATTTCTGCATATTTTCGTCAGCCTTCTGCTGGCAGCGAGAGACTAAACTTCGGAGGAGCCTGACCTCCGGCTTCTCCGTGGGAAGACGTGAGCTCGCCTTCTCGGAGTCACCATCTGGGAGCGAGATTTTGGGGAGCGAGGATGCTCGGCAGGGAGGCGGCTGCATCAGCCCAGCACGGAGCGGGACCGCTCAGACCCTCAATTCCTCAGCATCCTCCCAGCCCTGCCCCTGCATTTAGCACCGCGACGAGTTTCTGCTTGGCAGGGGGGGCTCCCAGCTTTTCTTTCTCTCCCCCACCAACCCTCCGGCCCAGCTCGAGGGTCTTTCACCCCCTGCAATCAGCCCGCCGGGTCCATTTGCTTTTGTCTCCCATTAATTGCTCGCTACTTTTCCCTGCCTGCTCCCCCCCCCTCCGCCCCCTTTTAAAGATAAATTTTAAAGCCGGAGCGGGGTGGAGAATGGCTGGGCCCGCTGTTAGTTTTGACATTCGCCCCGGTGACAGCTGGACCTTGCAAGGCTGGGGCCGTTCGCACACAAAGCCTATTAGCTGTGCCCACTCACTTAATGAGCCCTGAAGTCTGGAAGGAAAATTTCCTCCCAGAAGTGTGGCAGAGCCCTTTGTCATTGTAAGCAGGGGCTGCTCGCTGGGCGCTGCGTGCTTTTCTCCTTCCTGCCACCGTGGCTTTTCTATTTACTCAGCAAACAAAAGCGAGGCCGTGTCAGCGTGCAGAAGAGGAAAATGCACCCAGCGCCTGGGGCTCGCACGCATGCACGCACACGCGCGCCCGCCCACAGACCTCAACCGGGCCCCCCCCCGTGCACACTTGCAGGCTGCAGGACGGGAGAGGAACCATATAGGAGCCATAGGATCCGCTCCTATAGGAACGTGCTGTATGGACACCTGCACCGGGTCGGGGCAGTGATGGGAAGAGGAGCAAGATGCCTCCCCCTGCGCCCGTTACCTGGCCACGGGGATCTGCGGCTGCAGAGATTCCTGCATGAGCCACAAAGTCTCTTCTGATGGATTTTTTTTTTCCCTTTCCAGTTGTTTTTTTGAGTTTGCTTCATTATTTATTTATTTATTTATTTATTATTGTGGAAGGAGATTCCTTCCTGCAGATCCTCTTGCAAGGGAATATCTCCTTCTGCCTCTTCTGAACTTCCAGCCTGCCCAGGTTTGCTGCTCCGTAAGGCCCCAGCATGCCCCAGTTTATTCCCATTGCCAACAGGAGTCACTTCCCAACAGAACTACACCAGAAGTGCCCATAAACCATTTTACAAATGGAAACCCTCGTTCATGGGGTCTATTAGCAATATACAAGCAAGCAAAGATAAGTCCCACAAACATTTCCTTGGGCATGTCCCAGGGCTCACAGACGGTCCCCCCATGGGGCCCGGATGGCCGCCCACTGGACACGGACACTGAGAGCAGACAAAGCAAGCAGGATGCAAGCCTCCAAATACAAGATATTATTTAAATGGGAAAATGAACCCCCTAGGTCTTGTGATTTGTGACAACCTTCGATGCCTTCGAGGCTGACTTGAGAGCTGGACCTCCGAGGACAGCCTCGTGCCGTGGCTTTCCCGGGCTGTCCCCAGCTAAAACTTCCAAGAGGCTTCAGAAAGGCAGCTCCCAGCCTGCGGCATCTCTTTTCTCCTGGCACCCCTTCCCCCCGCTTCTTTTTGTTCCTTCTTCTCCAGGGATTTGCTCGCGAGTTTTTAAATATTTGCATATTTCAGTGCCGGCTTTCTGTTGGTAACCAAGGCTGTTTGGTAAAAGCTGAGACATTTTCTAAATGTAAGTCAGGCAAAAAATTGCCTTTTTTGTGTGCTTTGCAATTATCACAGCAAAATGATTCCTTTCTTCCTTCCATAGTCAGTAATTTATTTTTTAACAGAAAAAAAACCTAAAACGTTACTCGAAGAATGCCGGGTTAATGCCGTTCTTGTTTTCCCTGTGAAGTTAAGCTGGCTTCGTGACTGAAGTGTTTGTCTTCAATTTGCGAAATTGCTTGTGGGTATGTCCCACTTTGGGCAGACACAAGAAGCATTCACAGGCAGGAAAATCTCAGGTTCCAAATGGGTTCTTTAGGAACAAAGGGAGGGAAAAGACTGATTTTTACCCTGCGTTTTTAACTTGCTTTTGCCAGTATGCTTAACATGCCTTTTCCCTGTTTGCTTCATAAATCCTGGGGCATAAAAGTGACTGTCTCAGGAAACACACAGAGGTTTTTGGTCTCTAAACTCAGGAAATCCTTCTTGCTCCTGCAGGTCCTGGTGCTGACAGCAGCCCTCAAGTGCAAAGTGTCCGGCACCTGCTGGGGTGTCTGCACCTCCTGGGCTCCGCTCTGCTTGTGCAGAAGACGAGGAATGGAAAAGAGAGGAACAGAATGAATGATGGTGATGAGAAGTCGCTGTGTCCCTCTGCTCCCACAATCTCATGAGACGACCCAAGGTGGAGGCCAGGAGCCTTTCTCCATCCCCGATGTCTCTTCGTTTCAACATCCTTCTAATATCTGCTAATTGCCTTTTCATTTGTAGGCTCCGTTTTGATTCTCCGGTGGCCGTACCTGTGACAAGAAGTTGCCAAGCTTGTGCCTGGGTGCAGGCTGTAAGTTAGGACCGGGCAAACTGCTCCAGGAGTGCCTGGGAGCTTGACGTGTGTCGAGGGGATTTGCATTGTGCAGATGGAGCTAATCCCTTTTCTACAGCTCGCGCTCGCAGGCAGCTGCCCCAGGGGCTTTCTGCCTGTCCCCTGCCTGTCCCCTGCCTGTCCCCCTTTTGAGGGGTGTCTTAGACCACAGGGGACATGGGGCAGGGTGGGGGCACCAACCTGGCATGCAGGAGACCTGGTAGTGGTGTTCTGCTCTCATGCAGCCTCCCAAGGTGACCCTGGATAAGTGTCACAGATGCCATCCACACGGGTGCCAGAGGAGGCTTAGCAGCCCTCGTGCCTCCTACCCATGTGGCTGGCCTCCAGCCCGGGCACGAGAGCTGCTGGGGGACACGACCGGACCCAAGCAAGTGGGTAAAAACCTTCCTGGGGCTCCCAACCAGCTTTTTGAAATCAGAATTGCCGCCGTTCGATATTGCTGGGGCTGTATTTTGAGAGCTCTGTCAAAATCTGGGCACAAGTTTCTTCTCCTCCTGTCTGCAGAGCCCTCTAAAGAGCCGATATCGAGCGAGGGTGGGATTTTGTTTCAGCTCAGCTTAAAGCCGAGCAAACTGCAGAAGCTGCCGTGCATCCAGCAGCTGACGGGGGAGATGTTCGGAGTCCCTGGATGAGACCACGGCTTTCAAAGCCAACTGCAGGATGTGGCCTCTCAGCACTCACCGAAATGAATAGGAACGTTACATCTAAAGATCCAGCCGGCTTTGCCAAGTGAACAAAATTCTTGTGAACCTCCCTCTGCCATTAGGTGTATTAACCTCCAGGTCTGGCCTGAAGTTGGGGGAATCAGATGCCAAGAAATTTGGCTGGATTAGGCTTCTCTGCTTCATTTGCAGAGGTAAGGATGGCCTTCCCACACTGTGGGTGATTATTTGCCCCAACCCCATGCAATGGCTTGCTTTTAGGCAAGTATGAGAAGCTTGTGAAATGAAGAAGGGGTTTAAAATCATTTCCAGACACATTTCTGGTCCATGAATGCTTCCTTTTCCAACAAATCAACATTTTCCAATGATGGGGGAAAAATATTTCTCTTGGAAAACATCTCACCTGATTTACAACTGTGGACCCAACCAAGTCCATCAATGTGTTCCTGGATATTTGCAGGCATTTGGGCTCTGACTTCTCTTGGTGTGGGAAGACTTGCACCAAAGCAAGTGGTCTGCACCTCTGTGACAGTCCCAGAAAAAAAATGTCCAGTTCTGGCAGCCTTTGGCATATTTCTTGCAAATCCCAAGGTTTCTGGGCAGGGAGATGCCACCAGCTCTGCCAGGGCAGGCACAGGACACGACCCAGCACGGCCAGGTGGCTGGTGGTGGCCATGCAGGAGCCCAGATTCCCCCCAAGCAGGGAAGAAAATAGAGTTGGGTTGCATGTGAAATAAGGCTCGTGCAAAAATTTGCATAATAACATGTAAAAAAATGTGATGTGAAACTAAATATAGTGCAGTGCTATTTCACCAACCTCTGGTTAATCAAAGTTAACTGCATTATAATGTAACATGCGTTGTCTCACTGCATATCAAATTTCCATTCTTCCAAACCATGGCTGCATTTGTCAAACACGGCTCTACAGAGAAGAACAGCAGAAATTAAAATCCCAGCCATGCTACACCTCGAATCATCAGTAAACTTCGATTTATACCGATTAAAAAAAAAAAAAGTTCTGATTCTTTACTTGAAGTTTCACCACATCTTTTGAATCAAGCCTGGGTGGGAGGGCTGGGTGGGAGGGGGAACACCAAGAAACACCCATTTCCAGTGCTCTGGAAAAAACAAAAACAAAAACAAAAACAAAACAGATTTGTCTGTCTTGTCTGGAGCAGATATACAAATATTTACTTGAAGCAAAGATCCAGTTTCTGTAGAAAGAAAGTTCTCAGGTAAAGCCTTTCAGCCAGCCCTATTTAATCAGCAATATTTTGAGTCTGTGCGAGGAGTGTTGCCGCTGTGTGAGCGTTAGCTGGTCCTACAGGAAAATCAGAAGGAAAAGGAGCACCAACCTTCTCTTTGATTTTATTTTTTTTTTAGATATTTGTCCCCTAAATTTCAAATATTCCCCTTTTATCCTCCTGCAGCTTCTATTAAGAGCCATCATCTGTGGCCTACTGAGTTCTCCCTATGGCTCCGGTGCAGAATTAAACTCATTTCCATGTAATCTTGCTGTGAAACACGGAGGTCATGCCGCCTGTAGGACACACAGCTCCCACCCCACTGCCCCCCATGGATCCCAAACCCTTCCCAGTACCCACAGCAGGGCCGCGGGCACCCAGCGGCAGCGAGGCTTTGTTGTGTTAGGCCCTACACAAACACACAGGACGTGTGGCCGCCCACCAGCCCGGCACATCGACCGCCTCACTGGGCTCTCACGGCACGAGCAGCATCGGCGCTGGGCACGCTGCTGGGAGCATCCCCAGCCCAGACCCCCGCGGGATGAACTCCTCCACGGCTGCTGTTAATAGGTTAATGAGCCCCTCGTCTGGCGGAGCTGGAGTGCCTGGCTTTCCAAGATAAAACTATCCAGCGCCGTTAGGAGGCTGGGCCTCTTTATGACTGAACGCCATTCATCCTGAGTACACAAGAGCTCGCAAATTTAATAAGCAGAATCCATTTCAGCCCCGTGGCCTGCCATGGCAACAGGAGAGAGGGGCTCCAGCCTCCGCTGCTCAGGCATCATTATCTCCAGGGCCATCTGCTCCCGAGAAGCACAATCCCAAACTCATTTAAATAGAGCCAGCCTGAAATATGTGACGATTTTTTCCCAGTCCCCCCCCCTCCCCGCGTGGCTACACCTCCGTGCACAAGCAGGAGATGTAATATTCAAAGGGTGAGGAGAGGGTACGGGAGATAAGATTATAGCGATAATGAACTGAGGGAGGGCGGCCGGGGGAGGGAGGAACTTTCCTCCTTTGGCTGCCGTTCCCAGAGAAAGCAAGAGGTTGCAATAAATTATAAATGTAACTCTTTTTTTTTTTCTTTTTTTTTTTTTTTCAAATCATCTTCTTGGAAGAAATATTTCATAAACAATGATTCATCACCCACCCCAGAACTCAGCCTCGCTGGAACAATTAAGCGGCGGAGAAAACTAACCCGGCTAATTCCTTTCTCCTCCTGCTTTCTGAAGGGGCAGCATCCTCGTATGAATGGAAACAATAAATTGTTGTGTCCCCACGTGTGCTCACCCCCACGACCGGGGATGTTTTGGGAAGGGAGCAGGAGGGGTTAGGGGGGTGAGGGGGGTTCAGTCCCTGCTCTTTGGGGCTCTGGTTTGTGTAGGATGAGGACCCGCAAGGGCTCGCTGTGGGATGAGTGGCTTCAAGTGCACTGAAAAGGGATAGGAGAGGACACGGGCTTTGACAGCAGGACAGAAACACGAGCGTGCAAAGTTGTGCTTCTGGACAAAGTCATTTCTAATGCGTTTGTTTTATTTCAGATGTAAGTCACCACCAGCAGGGAGCTGTTAGGGGGGTACGAGCCATACAGGGACAGTGGGGGATGCTGATGGGGGCTTTACGGGCTGTTGTCCCACAGCATGTAGAGCTGGAGGAGCCCACAGGCTGTAGCTGGGAGGAGATGGGGACCCCCAGAGAGGTGCCCCGGCAGCACCCAGGTTGCGAGGGGCATCTCTGTGCCCGGCCCCTCTGCTGCAAGGGGAGAAGCGCAGCAGCTGGTGGGGGGGAACACATTTCCACAGGAATTTCTGAAAGATGCCATTTCTCATTGGTTTTCTGCCACAGTCTTCTGACCTCTGCCCACTGGGTCATGGGAGTAAATCCATCACAGGGTGAAGGATGAGTTTCCTTCGCTGAGGTGAAATCGGCACCCTTGCCCTGAGCATCCTTGTCCCTCCTGAGTATCCCTGCCTCTCATGATCATTCCCGTCCCTCCTGAGAGCCAGAAATGCCCCTGCAAACACCCACCCTGACTGTTCATGTGCCTGCACCCATGGGATATGCAGCTGTCACCTGTGTCAGTGTGTGTATATGTGCACAGGGGTGTCAAGGCTGTGGATGGGCTGGCTTGGGATGGGAAACCACGGCCCTGCTGGCTGTCGGGGCAGGCACGCAGTGTGATGTATGACACGGCCAGCTCCCCACTCGTGCATATGCAGCACCGGGGTCTCTTTTGCCTTGAGCTCCTACCTGCCAGATCCCCGGCTCTGCTCCACGACACGGGGCGTTCGTGTGGCTTACAGGCAGCGAGGCTGCGGCACGTCGACCAGATCAAACGGCAGCGTAGCGATGCGGCCAGGGGGGAAATGCAATCATATATATTCATTACATTTATTTAGCCATGTTAAGCCGCCCAGTGCCCATAACACTCTGGATGTGCCGTCATCATTCACCTAGAGCGGAGGCAGCCACCTCTGGAGGCAGCGTGGCAGATGGCCAGAGTCGAGGCGGGGATGTGACGAATGCCTGCGCAGGGCGCAAGGCTCCGTCATAGCCCCGTGGAGATCAGAAGGAGGCAGAATGGAATTAGGGCTCCTGGGAATTGGGAGTTTTCCAGCATTGGCTGAGTCCTGGGGTATTCCAGCAGCTGCTTCTGTGGCTTTTTAGCAAGGCATTTGAGGTTACCCCTATGCAGGTCCTTGGCATGGCAGCCACACGTGCACGAGGTGGCCTCGGTGGTGAAGGTGCCCAGTGTCCCCTCCTTGGTCACACACCTTGCTTTGCATGGTTGTGGTCCCAAAGCCACATTGTCAAGTCATTGGCCAGGAATGCAGACTCAGCAAACCCCAGGTAATAAGCAGGATAACTTACATTAACTTGCAGAGAAAGCCTCTGTTGCTTTGAAATCTTTTTTTGGTTGATAAATTGGAGGATCTACCACAAAATCCATAAAAATGTAGTTTTTTTTTTTTTTTTTTTTTTTCTGTATCTGCATTAGAAAATAGAAGGTACCAGATTTTACCAAAGGTGAATAAGTTTCAGGATATTTGTAGAAGTATTTACATCTATTAAATCTGCAGAAGAGGAACGTTTCATAAGAGCTGTTTTGATGCAAGTTTCTCAGCTTTTTCTCTTTCTGGCTAACACCACATAGAGACCTGAATCAAAAGAGGACTTTGAGTTCTTGTTCCTTTCAGAGACTTGGCAAATAAACAAGCAATAATAATAATAATAATTAAAACAAAACAAAACAAAACAATATGTTTCTGAAGACATGAATTCTGCTCCTGTTTTGTCCTTTGAAGGAAAAATGATTTCCTCTAAAGAAATTTTGGCTCTCTTTATCTCCTCATGTCACGAAATCTTCCTTCTGATCTTCCTTGTCAGAAACGTCTCGGGAACGGAGATGCATCTTAATGGGCGCTGTCCACTCCAGATGGAAGGAAAGCCAGATGTCCTTGCCAGACAGACTGATGCCACGCACTAAATCTGATCCTCTGTGAAACCTCAGCCTGGCGTTTCAGGGACTTCCTTTCACCAGCCAGCCCAGGCTCTTGCCTTAAGCGCGTGCATTCAATTATTTAGCAAGGAAAATGGGCTCCTGTAACTAATAAAATATCCGATTCAGCCCCTTAATCCCGTTCTAACATCTTTAAACCAGTGCCAACACAGGTGAGACCTCTGGGATAGGAAGGCTAAATATTGCTCTCTGCCTCGTGGCTTGCTTTCAAACGTACATTTCATTCCATCTCCCTTGTCCAGAATTAATGTTGCAAGGAGAGCAGCGGAGAGCTTTTCTAGGAAAGCGTGGCAAGTGCCCAGCTCGGGCAGAAAGGAGCCTACCACTGTGCGGATATGTTGTAACACGGCAATTCATCCCGGCCGGCGGTGGCTGGGCTTGTTTTCGAAATGCTCGGCTGTTAGCAACACAAGAAAACCAACTCATGGGTCAGAGCTCTCGGAGCAAATCATTCTGCCTTGGTTTTCAGGTTTTAAGAGAGAAAGCCCAGCAGGTGGGCAGGAAGAGATTGAACAGGGCAGTTTTTCATTCTTCCATAGGCAAATTCTTGGCTGCAATCTCGCCAGCTCCTGATGCGGTGGCCTAACGTAAATAGACAGCACAGACCGAAAGCTTTCCTGCATAATTGTGTGCTTCACTGGCCTGACACCGGGAATGAATTTAGTTCACCCGAGGCTCAGCTGGAGATGGGGTGGCTTTCGTGGAGCTTACTCTCCGTCCCGGCGCATCGCCCAGCACTGATTGATCGCCTTTTCTGCCGCCTCTGACAAGAGGTATGAAATTATCATTAAGGAAGCCCCTTGGAAAGGCTCGAAGCCATTTTCTCGTCAGATTTACTGGGAGGAGTGGGGCAACAAGCATTTCTCTCTTCATCGGCTTGTCCACTTGTGCAGCTGATGGAGCTGGTGGGGCTGAAGGGGTGGCAGGGAGGAGAACCCACAGTGTGAGCCAGGCATGGACGAGATCCCTGGGAGATCGGTGGGTAGGGGAAACCATCTCAGCTCTCAATTTTGTTCACATTAGTGTGAGTTAAGACATTAAAGAATGTCAGAAAATTGACAAAACCAAACAAAAAACACATGGGGAGTGCTTGTGCTGAGGAAGTGCCCGCTTAAAGGTCCAGCACCACGTGGGGCTGACTATACCTACAAGCAGACCTAACGTGCCTCCTGGTATCCATCACACGCAGCTTCGTTTCCTTGCATGCTTTCTATTTTTATTTTCTTTGCTGGCTTTCTGCAGAGACACTTTTCTGCTTATTTTTCTGCAAGCTCCGTGCACAGCAACTGCCCTGGCCATGGGCGACGTGCGGGGTTGGTGCTGGGACCCCATCAGGCAAGGAGGTGCTGATGGCAGCCAGGCAGCTGCACCCAAGGGATGCTGAGCCTCCTCCTAGAGAGCTCAGCTACCCACACACGTCGCTCAGGTCTGTAGTCTTTAATGTGACAATTTACCGCCCGAACAGCTGAACTCTCTCCAAATTAGCCGAAAAGCGAGCAGGACGATTTGTAACGCAGCGCCAGCGGAGCAGCTCGCTCGTGCTAATCAAAAGGGAGCGATCAGCTTGAAAATGTCCCTTCTTAATTTAATTCAGGGGCTTCAAAACTAAGTTCCTTCAGATGCAGGTGCCTTGAGAACAGCCGTTTTTAACTCATTTGAAGTAGCGGATTCCTCTCGCCGGACTTAATTAGGGACAGGTATTAAAACAAATCGAGGAAGAAGATCTTAGAAGGAAAGTGGTTTTATTAGGGAAGAAATGTAGAGCTTTTTAATTAACGCCAGAACAGCTGTCCTTAAACTGTTTCTCTCATACGGGCAGATTATCCCAGCGAAGGCTGGGGCCATACAAAGCAAGGAGCAAGCTCTGCTCCCAGCTCCTGGTGCCCGTCTGTGCTGCTGCCTGCAGAAACCACCCAGCATTTCCCAGGCCCCCCTCGGATCGCAGCATATTTCTGTTTTCTTTCCGTGTAGCCTCATCCCAGTTTGTTTCTGAGCGAATTGCTTTTTTGTTCATGTTGCATATTCCCTAAACAGTCATATTAGTGGTGACAGCATGTCATTTTGATGGTGTTATGACAGTATGACGCCAAACTAGTATTAACATAACATTTCCTTCTAAATCTTGTCTGAAAACATATTGTTCTCCCTTGCCAGCACTTCGCTGTTTCTCTCACCCCTTACCACGGGTGCTGGGTTGTTGTCTTTGGGGTTTTAACTCCGCTGGTGCAAGGGGCAACATAACACAACCAGTGCATGTGGAGGCCTTTTGCTGGTCGTTCAGGTGATGAGACCGAGGCAGAGAAACACAAACCCATTTGCCCGTGGTTGTCTAAAAATCTCTGCTGGGAGAGAGCCCCAAGCCCGCTTTTCCCTGGCTGCCTTCCTCCTTCCTCTTCTGCTCGGCCGTGCTCAGATTTATGGAGTTGCGATTTATGAACTTTAGGTTTAAAGATCCACGTTGCTCCCACGGAATTATTTATATTTCTTCTACATTTCCTTTTACAACCTCATTTAAAAGGTGGACACTGATGTCCCCCGAACGGTGAAGCCAGTCTTAAATTCAAGAAGCTTGCGAAGAGGGAGAGCTGTGACTTGGGGACGAGAAGGCCCTGTGCACACGAGGAAGACAAGTAGATATTTCTATTTCTTTGACCATACTGCTTGTCTGATGTGAGGTCTGCAGGATGCTCGCTCAGAGATTGAGCTAGTGTGGCCTGAAAATCAATTTTTTTTTGCTAAATAACAGGCTTATCTCCTCCTCAGCAGGCAGGTGTGCCCCTGTCCAGGTGGCTGAGGTGATGGCTGCAGGGTTTTCCTGGCAAATCCATCCTCAGGTTTAAGTTTTCCCTGTTTGCTTTCCCCTCCCTTCTCCTGCTCCCTGACCTGACAAGCGCTCCTTTTAGCAGAGTATTAATTAACAACGCGGTGCTGGGAGTGGTAATTATCCCTCCCGGGTGCTTTATGGGCTTCCCATCATGGCTCGCAACGAGGACAGGGTGAAGTGGCTCAGCTGGCTCGGGGCTTGAGGTGGGTGTCTGGGGCTGTGGTAATCGTCCTGTGCCAGAGAGAGGGGAAGAAGAAGGAAAAGGAGAAAATTGTCCCTTTGGAGAAGATGAGGATTTGGGGAACTTGGCTGGTAGCCTTTAACCAAGGTGTTCTCTTCCCCATTGTTCCCACAGTTTGTAAGGGAGAAGAGAAATGGGAGCAGCCTTAGGACATCCACCGGGAGATGTAGAAGTCCAGGAAGGCTGGGGGGTGATGATGGCATTAGCCAGTGTTAAGAAACTCCTCAGTAGCAAGGTGCAGGAGAAAAATCCCAATAGAGACCCACAGAGGGGTTGTGGGGGGAAGCTTTCAAGGCCATGGGTGTACCTACATGTTCCTATGTGTGCTTGTATGGGATAATAGCAGCAGGCTTTGCTTTTGTGAGGGGCCTCAAACATTTATTTGCAGGGCTTGTGTGGGCTGTCTGGGCATGGCTGGCAGCAGCAGCACCCATTCACCTCTCTCAGGGAGATTTGCTGCCACGTTTGGTCCCGATTAACAGGGTCTGTCCGAGGTCATACTCATTTAGGGCACTGCACCCTACCCAAGCCCAGGGCAGAGGCACCAGGGAATGGCAGAGCCAAGCACGGCGCTGCCACTGCTGCCAGAGACCCAACAGCTTTTGGTCATGGATAGGGTAAAAAAAAAACAACACACCAGTCTCTGGCCCAAACTGGGAATTTTTCTTCAGCAAAATGACAACACTCTGCTAGTGAAAATTGCCTTTCATTACAGCAGGGAGGGGAAAGGGAGATAAAAATGAAATAAGCTGTGCTTTTCTCCCCTTTATGTTCTTTTTGCAAACCTATAAGTATTTCCCCTGTCTTTTCCCCCCCAGTTTCCTCCAGCAGTGAGAAGTTTTATTACAATTTATTGTGTATTTGACTAGGAATTTAGGGATCTCAAGCAAATCACAGCCCAGCCTGGCAGCGCTGCTGACAGACGTGGTGAGAGGCAGGGAACGCTCTGAGCTCGTTTTGCTCTAAATAGAGAAGCCAAGTGTCAGAGGGAAAGCGGATGAGGAGACTTGACCGTGGCCACTCTCAAAAATCAGTGACAAGAATGGAAATGAGATGCAGATCTCTGCCTCCTAGGCCCTTGGAGGGGGGGATTTTTTCCAGTATCAAGGAGTAAATGTAGTGATGGAGCTGTGACGTTGGAGTCCTAAGCCAGAAGCCAGCCCCTGCCCTTTCTGCTGCTCTGCCCCGTGCCTGGAGCTGTGACAAATGGCATGTGTGGGAACCCATGCAATATGGGTGGGGGGCACTTATTTCCCTGGGTGTGCTGTGCAAGTGAATACCCCCAGTCCAGGCTGGAGACCTGGCCCCTGGGGAATTAGGCAGAGCTTCTTTGCCCATCTCTAATAGGAACAGACCAAAAGATGCCTGCCAAGGTGGCAATTATCCTTCTCGTGAAAAAAAAAAAATAAAAAATACATATATATAAGCATTATATCTCTGCCTTTGCAGCAAGGGAGCTTTTGGCATTTGCTCTGCTACCGTGGAACCGCCTGGGTTTTGAGGACTCAGGGCTAAGGAACACGGCACTTGGCTCTCAGCTCTGCCAGCAGCAAGGTGTAACGTTGATCAAATCACTGGGCACTTTGGGATGGGTGGAAGGAGACCCAGCTCAGCAGCTCCTGGGCATGGGCAGCCCCAGCTCGTCCCAAAACTCCACGTGCCTCAGTTTCCCTAATCATCACTCTCAGTTTTGTGCTATCAGCGCTGCATTGCCATGCCAAAACCCGACAGAAACGGGCTTCTGAGTGCGGGTAAGCAGCACCCTGGAGCTGAGCAGCCCCCCAGGTCTGGCACCCCCTATCCACGGTGCCTCTGCTCACCGCAGGCACCCGCACATCCCTCACACGTGCTGCAGTTGGATAACGAACTGGCTCGGGAAACCGCATCCGTCCTCCGCCTCGTCTGAAGGCAGATTGCTCACGGGCGCGGGAAATCTCCTGGAGAGTGAACCTTGTCAGCAAAAATGCAAATATTTGGAGACAAAGTGTTCATTACAGCAGAACTTGATTTCAGGGTCAACCCTTTTTGCAGCAAATTGTTAGCCAGCTAAAATGTTTATTGTCACCACACTCTGGCAGTTTTGACAGTACCTATCAAGTTGAGCTTGACAATATCTGCATACTGCTTCCCCGTCTCTCCCTCACACTGTGATCTGCGAGGTGGTGGAGGAAGCGATTTCAGGCAGAAGCAAACACTCAACAGATAACTGGAGCTGTCCCCGTCTTTGTGACAAAGCCGGGGCTGCTGGGGACCAGGGTAACTGTGTTGGGTGAGGAAGGTGTAACACAGGCTGTGGTAACATGGTGGTGAAACGTTTTGGTGATTTTTTTTTTTTTTTTTTCAGATGCAAAACTGCACACATGGAACAATAAACTCCCCCCATCTGGCAGTGCATCAGCAGAAACCGGGCTACAAAGGGACAGAATTTCCTTCGGTCTTCTTCCACGGGAGCCATGTGGCTTCCACGGACACGTGCCAGGGAATCTTTCAGATATCAGTGGAGTTTCTGTGATTTTTTTTCTCTTCCCGTTTGTGCTCTCTTTGGCTCCAGGGTTGGATTCTGCTCCTGTTCAGGCTGCAGCAAGGAGGAGGAGCACACCCCTGGGGGGTCCGGAGCCCAAACAAACCAACCCCTGTAGCTTTGTACTGAGATCTGAGGCTGGAGGGAGCCAGGGCCAGCCCTGCCTCGCTGGTAGAGGGGAGCAAAGGGGAGGCAGCAGCAGGAAAAGCAAGGATGAGGTGCTTGAGAAACACCAAAAACAGAATGGAAAAGGCAGACGCAGTCACAAGACCTGCTTATAACATGGTGGGGCTCCCTGTGCCAGACAAAAGAAAATCTCCCAGCTCTTAGATGAACTAATTTCACTCTGCTTTTGTCTCCTCGGAGTCTTCACCTTTTTCCCCAGCTAATGCATGGGGAAGGTGGGCCGTTCCGGAGCCACTGTGAATTGGTTTCCTTTCCTTGCCTGCCGGAGCTGAGCAAGGGCTGTTTCATCTCAACAGGCTTCTCCCAACACACCTTAATTTGAGATCTCCTGCATGCAGGCAGCAATGAAGTTAAGTGACCTTGCTGAATCCCGGCCGTCGCAGCTGCGTGAGAAGAGGGGAGGAAAAGAAAAGAGGGGAGGAGGAAGAGGCACTTTGCTGTCTCCCATTAAAGCCCCAAGAGGCTGAAGATGAGAGAGTGAAAGTTTCAAATTGCCGGAATATAATTCTGAAAGTCATTTTCCAAGCGCAGAGCTCTCCGCAATGTCACCTCTCATCTTCCAAGGTGGGGACTGAAGGAACAATAAAGCGCAGAATATTCTGAAGAGACAGAGCTGCTAATACAAAGACAAAAGAGGTGCTGGTCCCCAAACAGCCAGCCTCACGCCCTCTTGTTCTGGGAGATCCGTGCAGCTCAGACGTACCTGTACTGGGGGAACATTCCCAGCTCCCTTCCCAAGGTGCGCAGGTGAGCTGGATGTGGTGAGCATCACTTTTTCCAGCCTTTCTAAGAGCAAGAATCACAAAAAAAGCTCACCAATTCAGCAGTTACGCTTTTAATTTGAACCAAACTCCTGACTTCCAATTCAATCCACTGCTTATGATAATGATTATTATTATTAATTTCTTAGCCCTCCCTGAGATTACCAGAAGGCAATGATGGATGTGCAGGAGAAAAGGTGCACTTAGATATTCACCTCCATGCCCCGATCCAGCAAAGCTGTTCCTCCAGGCTCCCCCTTCCAGCCTTCTGCCTTCAAAGAAATCTGAATTAAGGAGCTCGATGCATTCAGCAGAGAGTTCAGCCTGGGATCTCGCACCAAAGAGTGAATTAGCCTCTTGTTCTACATTCTTTGCTGACCTTTATTCCAACTGCACCCCCCTATGTTTATAAAATAAAAAATTAACCAAATATACAGGCGTACCCTGCTGAGATAAATTGCATTCAACTCCTTCAGCTAATATCAGCTTTGTCCAGCACTCCTTGTTACTGGTGCCACCTGTCCCTCCAAGCCCAGGCTTTTCCCCTTTCCCTCTCCCAAATTACTCAAGCTGAGGCCTGGGTGGGCTTGCCCTCTGTCTGCAAGTGCACTTATCTCCCCACCCAGGTCTGAGCACTGAGTTTTCATACTGACAATCGGGCTTTTTGCCAGGCAATCCCTCCCCTCTCGCACTTTCAGGAAAGGCACTTTCCCCTCTCTGCAGGTCAGAGCTGACTCTCAGAAGGAGCTGGCCATGTTTTTGTTAAGGGTGATGCGGAGAGGGCACGGGGCCACACAACCTGCAGAAGGCACTTTGCACTTGGAGCCAACAAGGTAGCAAAGATCGGTGCTACCACACGTTGTAATTACAATCCTGGTTAATTTTGCTGGTTAATTTTTATTATCATCGTTATTATTATTATTTCCTGGTAACTATTTCCCTGCTTTTCCATCTGGGAGGCCAGCGAGAGCGTTCCTCGCTGGCCCGTAGCCAGTTTTCTCCAGCTGGGATCGGTTGAGTCCAATGTTGCCATCTGTCCTTGGAGACAGAGGGACGTCCTTTTCCATTTCGGATCTCTCCCAGAAGCCATTCCCCTTCCCCCACGCACTCTGGACTGGACCAAAGCATCCCGTGAGCTGCGTGTGGCCACAATGAGACCCATGTACACCCAGATCAGACATGCGAGAGGTTCCCTGACCCAGCCACCGAGCTCTCCAGGGGCTGCCAGGTCCCTAGGGTGCCCTCGGGGTGAACTGGGAGGGGGACACACTGTCACCCCACAATCAGCCATGGCTCTCTTGGGGTCTCCCTGACCCAGGAGAGGTGGATGGGGCTCCGGGGATGCTCAGCCTGGAGAGGGTGTTGATTATAGGATTATAACCCCCGACTGGGACACACGAGTTATCGCTTCGGCTCTCTTCTCATTAAAGACACGGAGATGCTTGGCCTTTGGGAGGTGGGGGGGTCGGGGGGTGGGGGGGGGGCAGAGCCATTGTGCCGGGCCCCGGCCCGCCCCCGCCCATTGGCCGCCGAGTGCGCTGCAGTGATTTGGCGGCGAGGTGCCATTGGCCAACGGCGGGGATAAGTTTTTGCTCCGGCCGGGAACTTTTCCCAGGGAGGGAGAAACCCCACGGAGCCTCCGCTCCCTCCCTGCCGCCGTCCAGCCGCCCCCCCCCCCCCCCTTCCCCAGGCCCTCTCTGTTCCTCTTCCCCGGCGAAGGCAGCCACCGCTCGCCGGCAAGGATGAAGCTCTGCGGGACTTTCCTCGGTTCGTAGCCGTTCGCCGGCGGGTGGGGCGGAGTGGGTGGGTGGGGGGGGGCGTGGGTAAGGGTGGGGGGCGTGCTGGGTGCCCCCACTCTCCCCCTGTTTCTGCAGCTCTCGAGAAGTTTAACTCTGCCCAAGCCCCTCCTCGCAAAGGGGCTCGGTGGGCTGGGGGGGAAGGCGGTCCCACAAACGCTCCCCTTGTTCTGGGCTGATTTTCGACTTTTTTTTTCCCCTAATGTCATAGCGGAAAGAGTGTTTCAGAGCACAGGTTTCCCGAGTTTGCGTTTAGCAGGCGTGATCCCGGCCCCGTATCCCCTCCGCTTCGCTCCGGGCGCGGCCCCGCGGGGCTACAGGTGCGCGGGGACGCGCGCGGCCCCGGGGCTGCTGCTGCTGCGCGCCTCCGCCGGGCTTTGTCCCCGCTGCCGCGGCTCCCAGCTGCTTACAAAGGGCAGGGGGCGAGGGGAGCAAATCCCGTTTTCTGCCACTTCTGGCACAGTTCTGCTAAGTTTGGGTTGGGTTTTTGCTCTCGCACACGGGTGGGTAGCGGAGGGGAGAGGGTGGCACGCGACAAAAGGTGAAGTCGCTTCGCCGGAGGGGGGTGTTTCGGTGCCTGCATTAACCGAGGTACAAAGGGAAAGTAGTGGGCTAACGCAAGGTGCCTCTTGCAAAAGCCGCCGATTGCTTCAGTTGTCGCTTTTTTAGGGAGAAAAGAGCTCTAGATGGGGGTGAGACAAAGGCATCGCCTCTTCGGGAAGGAACCGCCCAAATCGGGGAGAAGGGGCGCGCCAGAGAGCGAGCAGAGGGTTATTAAAAGTTTTTTTTTCTTTTTTTTTTCTTTTTTTTTTTTTTTTTTTTGTGTGCCTGTGCATGTTGTTCCATCTGCCAGGGGCCTGTAGTGGGCAGGTTTCTTCGCAACCCTTCAGCTGTTCCATATACAATATTAATGCTGGCCATTTCTATTCGGCATACAACGGCACTGATTGTAGTCTGAGGCATTAAGGCAGCCAGCCCATCTGCATAGAAGCTTTCAGAAAGAAACAAGGAAAAAATCTTTCACCCCCAGCTGGTAACCGGAGAAGCTGGTGCCAATTACAAATGCATAAAGTTTGAGATCTAAATTACTTCGGAACAGTCTCAGCGAAGCAAGCGAACTGCAGCACGGCGTTTTTTATGCCTGTATTTACACGAGCAATTGCAGTTTTATTTTAAATAACCTGAAACTTGAAATGCCTGATCTGAAAAGCTGAGCATAGAAAGGCGTTAAAATAAATAAAAATACTGCATGGGGACAGAAGTGAAGGGAATCCACTTAAAAAAAAAATAAACCCTTCTGGCATTCATTTCTGTAGGCGACGTGCAGTCAGTGCCCTCAGCGTACCCGTCTCAAACAACGCTCCAAAGGCGAAAATATTGGAATATTTTTATTTTATACCTTTCTGCTGCACGGCTCCCCTCGGGGATGCGGCAGCTCTTTCAGACCTGGGAGCGCACGGTAATTACTTGCTGCCTGAAACCGTCTGTGAAGTGACTGTGGAGCTTAAAAATAAAATAAATAAATAAAAAGTGCGAAAATGCCTTAAAAGCCGGACGGGGGCGGCCGGAGCTGTCCTCTGCCGTGGTGCTGAGCCGCTGCTGGCACGGCTCGGCCCGGGCTGCAGTCGTCCCCCCCCCCCTTAGGGCTGCCCCAGGAGTCTGGGGGGTGCCGGGGAGGTCTGGGGAGTCCCGCTGCTTGCTGGAGCTCTTGGTGGCTACTGGAAGGTGGGGGTAAGGGGCCGGTTGGTTGCACCGTTTTGGGGAGGTTTTGAGGCTGGAGGACGGGGAAGTTGGCGAGTTTGGGAACAAAGGGGAACCAAGCAACCTCTGGTAACCCCGAGCTTAGGAAAAGGTATCAAAGCTGCGAGCTCGATCCGCCTTAGGGCTCCCTGGGTGCACCGCGTGCTAATAAATGCAAGAGCAGCAATAATAAAACACCTCCGTGCTGATGCTCAGAGGCACAGGTATGTTTGCACATCACCCGCATTTGTATACGAGCGGCGGTGCACGCACAGATTTATGTGGGAGCACAAGCGAAAGCACCTCCCTCCTGCCTCCCGTCCTGGCTATTATGCTTTTGTTTCTCAAGTTTTAGCGCTGCGTGTCTAAATGAAATAGCGGTGGAGAGCACCCGGCAGCATTGTGGGGAGAGGCGCTGAGCCCTCCCGGCCCTGCCTTTGATTCTATCGCGGGCGCAGAACAATGGGGCTGCGGTGTAGCACCGGGCCTGCTGCCTGCAGATAAGAGTTTAATAGAATTTCTGAATGCCAAAGGTTTAGGATGTAAAATATCCCCGTCTTCGTGGTGTGTCCAAAGGAGATAGAAAACGGCTTTTCAGGAGCACTCTCTGCTGAATACCTCCTTTATGCTCACGGGTTAGGAGCACACCAGGCTTGCGAGCCATGGAAATGAGCATCGCAAGAATTTCCAAGACTACCCCAACAGTTTAAAATGAGTATTTTTATTTTTTTTGTCACCCTTTTCTCAACAAAACGCCTGAAACGATGGATTTTCTCAGTGTCCCCCTGCCATGCCCCTGTAACAGTCCGTGGGCAGGACGGGGCTGCATCCTGCGCTCCTTCCAGCCCACGGTGCCTGGAAGGGTCCCAGCAGAGCTGCTGGGACTGAGTCCCCGAGCAGTGTCCAGGGCTTTTTCCAAGGTTTTTCTCTTTCTGTTCCCCCAGGAGCCGCTCCGATGCGGGGCTGGGGCTTCCCGGGGAGAGGGCAGGACCCGGCTTTCCATGCCTGGGGCTCCCTTCCGCATCTTTTCGGAAATCTTCAGTACAACAGCAAAGTCTAAATCAGTGCCGGGGGAGGCGTAAAGGTGCAGGAAAAAGTGCTGGGTAGGAAGGCGAGCCCCCCGCTCCTCCTGCCCCATTTCCAAAAAGTTGCCAGCAAAGTGTTAATGCGCCCCTCTGCCGGGGGGGCTCCTGCGGGGTTCTCTGCAAGGAAAAGTGCGGCTCTCCCCGGTGGGGAAAGCAGGGCAGAGCACAGGGCTTTGCTCACTTAAAACACCCCCCGAACTCTTTCAGCCACCGTTTTCTTTTGGGACTTATCCTCACGGTCTTCTCCTCCCCGTCCCAAAGTCCTGAACGAGTCGGGATCCGTCCCTCGTGGGGTGAGGCGACGTCTGCCGGGAACACCTTGTGCCATTTATTTTCTTTAAGGGGAAGGAAAAAAAAAATATTTATACACCTTTTAAGCGCTCGCTTTTGAATATGTATATCAGCTAATATGCAATACTTCCAGGTTCATAGAGGCGATAAATTTCCCAGTCTGTTCTTTATGGTGATAGGTCATCTTCCTAACCACCAATAAATATTGTAAAGTACTTTCGCTGGAGCTGTGCTAACCCAGGGCATCTGTCACTCGCTGCTTGCTGCTATTAGGAATTATTGGGCTGTACCACGCCGAGGGATGCGCGGGGGGGACGGCACGGTGCTCGTCGCGCTCGCCGTCCTTTTGTGTTGCTGCCATCAAAGGAGCCCCGAGCCTCGTGCATATTAATTATGAATCAGCTCGGGCAAAAATCCCTCACCTTCTGCCGGCTCTCGGCGAGGGGGAGCGGGAGCGAGAGGGGCCGGCGGGGCTGGGAGAGCCCCAACTCTCCGTGCGCTCAAGTCAGCAGCTCCATCTCTCTCTCTCTCTCTTTTTGATGCTATACTGTAAATTTATTTCACCTCGGAGAGTAAACAGATATATTGCAACCCCAAGGGTTCATGGGTAGTGTATTTACAAAGGGAAGGCGCAGCAAGCCCCCTCTGTGCCATTTCCATTAATGAGAGCGGTCATTAAGTAAATGAGACATTGCCTTTAGCAGGCTTAAGAGTTCACACACTAAGGAGTATCAGATATTTAATTGAAACCAACAACCCGTCTTACACGCGTGTTACTGGTGTAGGGAAGTGGGCTGCCCTCCAAGAACTCTCCCCCCACAACCTCCCCCATGCAAATTTCATGATTGGTTTCCGTGATGTCATTTTGCAAAGGGGCAGACAATAGCTGTGGGGAAAGGTAAGTCAATATTATGTTCTTTCGCTGACAAAGGCAGATAATGCTGGCTTTTTTTTTTTTTTTTTCTTTTCCTCTTTTTTTTTTTTTTTCTCTTCCCTTGGATTGAGACAGAGGGGAAAGGCTTTCGGAGCACACAGTTGATGTAAACAGACGCAGGCGTTTCGCCTTTAGAGCACGAAGGCTGGGTTGTTGTTTTGAAAATTGCACTGGAGAACCGAGGGGATTTTATGATGATCATCATGCTCCTAGGTCCATCTTTGCTCGCTCGCTCTCTCGCTGGCTGCGAGACGCTAGTGGACATATTCTGCTTCTGACTGAAAAGAGCTTGAATAAGACGAGGAAGGAGGAGATTTTTTTTTTTTTTTAATACATATATATAAACAAGACATCGTTTTCAGCCGGGAAACTTTCTGAATATTTCTGGAAGAGGATGCTTGCCGGGTTTGCGGACCGGGGGATCGGTGGATGTTTACCCGGAGGGCAGCGAGCGCGGTGTTAGCAGAAGACGCCGGGGGCGCCGGGACGCGGAGCTCTCGGAGGTGCTGATCGCGGTGCGCGGCCGGGCTCGGCTCGTCCCTCTCCGGGCTCCCCCCGAGCCCTCGGTGCCCTGCAGGGCCCCCAGCCCACCCCGGGGACCCCTCGGGGCTGGTGGGGGGGGGGGGGCAGCGCTGCCAGCAGCGGGGCTCCGTGTGCGGGGCTTGCGCTTGCACGCCCCAGCCTCTGCCCCGCTCTTACCATGAGCGCACTTTTGGGTTTTGTTTCTTTATTTTTTTTTTCTCCCCTTCCTTCCCCCCCCCCCCCCCACTATCGACTCCTTGAGACTTCTCTATTTATAGCAGCGAGGAACAAGGGAAGCGTGCCATGTTTGTGGATTTCTTCTCCCCGTGCGTTGACCGTGGCAGAGATCTGCGGGCTCTTATTTTTAGCTAGCTCGGAAGAGGCTTTGCTCGCCTAATCTCTTTATCAATTTCAGCAAAGTTTGGTGGTGCTGCTGGTGATGTTGTTCTGTCGATAATTCGGGGGAAGGGGCTCGGTGACCCGGGGAAATGCTGCCGCTGCGATGGAGCCCGGCGAGTTAGGCTGAGTTTGGGGCGCAGCTCCCCGGCGGGCAGGACCGACCCCCCTCCCAGGGGAGGTGTCCCCAAGAGGGTCCCGAAACCCCCCGAGGCTCTCCCGTAAGCCAGGGGCAGGTCGCGGACATCAACCCCCGATACCAGGAGGCTCGGGGGGGGCGCTAATGTCAGCCCCCCCCGGAGCCGGGCTGCTGGGGCGTTGGGGGGGGGGGGGGCAGCTGCCCTTTGCTTCCCAGACCTTGCCGGGCCGCCTCTGGCAGGGCACCCGCGACCCCAAAAGCGGTGGGGGGCAGCCGCAAGCCCCCTCCGCTGCCCCCCCCTCTCCCCCCCCCCCCCCGCTATTGTTGAACCCCCTCGCTCCGAGCAGCCTCTGCAAACAAGTGCAAAAAGCCCCGGGTAAATCTCTCGCCCTGCCGCTACTTTTAGTTATTTCTCTTTTCTTTCCCTTTTCCCCCCTCTCGTTGGCTCATCTGCTGTTATTATCAGCCTTTTCCATATGGCCACTTTAATTAATGGCAGACAAAAGGGAGGGGGCGCGAGGGGAGGGGGGGGGGGGGGGGGGGGGGGGGGGGCAGGAATCTAGGAATTAGAGTTTATAGTTGGGTTGTCTCCGATGCTGTCATAGAAACCAGAAGCCAAGATGCCGCCTTTCCACTTCTTTGTATGATCCTGTTTATTGTTCCCGAGCGGCACAGGCTGGAGCAGCCGCGTGTTGCAAAGCTCAGCCCCACGCCTGCTGCTCGGAGCCCCCCCCCGGGCTCGCCCCGCACAACTTCTGCCCTTCGGCTCCCCTTCTCCCTGCCTGCCCTCTTTCCCCCATCCTTCCCCTCTTTCTGCCACCTCGGGGAGGCCGAGGATCTCCTCCCACCCTTTTATTATTATTTTTTTAAAAAAAAAAAGTGGTTTAGCGATCTGTGGCATCCCAACCGCACAGAGACGAGGAGTAGGAAAAACTCCCCCAAAGTTGACTTTGTCCCGATCCCAAAAGCAGGCGAGGACGCCCCCCTCGTGTCCTGGTGGAATTTGGGGCTTGGGTCTCGGGAGCGGTGGGTCCGGCTCCATCCCGGACCGGTGGCACTGTAAGGGGGGGGGGTCTCCGTGCCCTGGGGGTGGGCAGCAGCTCGGGGCTGACCGGGGGTCCAGTCCTGGGGAGGTCTGGCCGGGCTGGGTCGTTTTGCCCCCTGAGCAGCCCGAAGCCCCCAGCCCTACTACAGGGGGTCCCGCTGCGGGAGGGGGGCTCCAGGCAGCGCTCAGTGTCCCTGATGAGTGTCACCTCGGTAGCTTTGGGGTGGGGGGGGGGGTGGCGGTGACCCCTACCCTCCGGCCAAGCCCTTGGGGCTGGAGGGGGGAACGCCTCGAACACCTCTCCCCTTCCCCTCCCCTGTCCCTACTGTTGTGGGGCGGGGGAGGCGACAGCGGTGCCACCACGCTCCCTTTGCCACCTTGAGCTCATCCTTGTCCCTAAAGCCTCCCACGGAGCCGGGGAGGGGGCAAACAACCCGAGGACCCCCCCCCCGGGCTTCTGTTTTATGGAGCTGGGCTGGTAAATCGCTCCGAGGTGGGCTTGGGGGCGCAGGGAGCCCGGGTGACATCCAGCCGGGGGAAGTCACCAGATCACCGAATAACCCAGCCGGGCCGGGACTTCTGCGAGGAACCGGGGGTCGGGGAAGGGGGTCCTGGGGGGGGGGGCGCAGCTCCGGCTCTGCCCCCGGCCCGGGGTGGGGGGGGGGGCGGCGCCGGGAGCGGGCCGGCCCCGGTTCCTGGCAGTCAGATGATGGGGAGGGCAGGGCTGACTTTGCAAGACGTAGCGCGGCGTCAGAGCAGCTGCCATTTTAGCAGACATTGTTAAACTGCCCCCCCCCCCCCCCCGTACCCCCCCCACCCATAACTTGGCTTTAGGGCGCCGCATCAAATCGGGCTCCTTGGGTCATGCTCCTCTTCGGGTGCACAACGACCAAGTGCACCCTGAGCAAGCTGAAGGACGCAGCTTTAGGGGCTCAGGAATATAAATACGTCTTTTCCCCCCAAACCCCAACTTGCTTCTGTCTTGGGGTTTGGGGGGGGGGGGGGCAGGTGACTTTATTCCCCGAGCCCCAGAAATCGATCGGTATGATGCAAAATGGGCCCTAGCTCCCGGTCTGGCGAGGGGACGGTCTCCTTTTGAGTCCTGGGGGGTGCTGATTTTTGCCGGGGGTGCTTGCATCTGCCCCCCAGAGCTGAGGGAAGAGGGGGAAGTGGCTGGCTTACAGTAAAGGCTGGAGTGTGCAGGGGAAATCGCCTCGGCTGGGCTGGGCTTCCCAGAAGATGTGAAATCAGCCCTGGGAAAGGGGGGGGGGGGGAGGCCGGGGGAGGCATCGCCTTACCGCTGGGAAGTCAGATGTGAGAGCTGATGGTGAAGTGGGGGGCAAGACCCGCTCCCCCCTTCGCTTTGTGTCCTTGTGGCAGCCTGTGAGTGGCAAGGGCTTATTTTTACAGCTGCGAACCGTACGGCTTAGTTGCTTGAGCTCTCTCCTTAACGACAAAGGACGTCTCCTGTCACTTTCTAGCTGCTGCCCTTTCTTCTGCGTGGGAGCGGAGGGTGGAGGATCCACGCTGCAAACTTACAGAGCTGGGAGTGCTCCCATCACCTTCCCCATCAGCTCTGTGCCGTGCAGATGCTGATTTGCCCTCAGCCGAGCAGGCAGGGGTGCTGACACCCAGGAGGGCTGAAAAGGTGGCCCCAGACCCTGGGTTTGTTTCTCATGTGGGGAAGCAGCCCTACAGCAGCAGTCTGAAGGATGCTAGCCCCGATTAACTCCTGCCCATCCCCTCGGTTCCCAGATACTTCTAGAGTTTTGACAGGGTGGAAGTTGCTGTCAGGAAGCCTCACTCTTTGCACTTTTCTTTCCACTTTTTATTCCTGATTTTTGCTGGTTTCTGCAAAGAACTCCTGCAGATCTGTGCTGGTGTCCATGGGCACGTGCTGCAGGGTCCTTGGTGTTTGCTGGCTGGCACCGCTGGCAGCCTCGGGGCTGTGTGAAGCCTCCCACAACCTCAAACACTCCGTGGTGCTGCTGAGGATGCTTACCTCTGCAAAATAAACTCGATCCAGCAGCTAGTCCTTAGCAGATGGTGGCGTGAATACAGAAGCGTGGCAGTAAGCGTGTGCTGTGAAGTTTTGGGGGTGAGGTGAGATGCCCCAAACCACCTTGCTTCTAGTGAAATGAATTCACGTGAGGCTCCCGATCTGGGAACCAGGTCATGAGTAATACCAAAGAGCGGGGCTGTGGCATCCCTCCGGCTTCAAACAGAGGTGGGAGGAAATCTGTCACCCTTCAGTCCCCCCGGTTATTTTAACCGAGGAGAGAAGAGCTCCGTGTGTGTGTACGCTTGGAGGAAACAAGCTTCCCCTCTCGGTAGGCTGCTCTGATCATTTCTGAAAGTGCAGCGTTTGCTCTTGCAGAGCTCGTGAGCTGCTCGCTGGGAGCTGCTGCGCGGTGGCTTGGCCCTTGGGGACAGGGCTGGGACACTAAATGCAAAGGGCATGTTCCAGGGGTGTCCTCTCCGTGCAGGTCTGCTGGGCTTTCCCTGCCTGAGAGCAGAGCTGCCTGGTGTCCCCCAGGAGGGGATCCCAGAGCTGCTGTGACTGTGGTGTGTGCTGGAGGGGGGGGGCTGCTCCTGCCCCGCCACCAGCTGGGGAGGGGACACCTTGGTAGCATGAACACATGCTAAATATTCATGCGCAAAGACTGTAAGCATCAAAAATCACCCGAACGGGGTCATTCTTGGGAAATCTGGAACACTTTGCGGAATTTTTTTGTGGACGCTTATGGATGGCACACGCTGGAGTTGTAAGGAAAAGTGGCTGAATACACAACACAAGCCTAGCGTGGAGGTTACTCGTCCCTGCAACACTTCTGTGAGGTCTTGCTGTGGTTTTGCAGTGGGGACGTTGAGGCAGAGGAGGATTTGGGGCCAGGAAGGCCCAGGCCAACTGGCTGGGATGTGAGAGTGAAATCTGGGACCCTTTAATCTGGGCATCCTGTGGTTTACCTCTTATGGGTCTGTGTTTCAGATAACAGCTTCAGAAATGCCCCTGTCCATATTACAGGGGTGTGGAGAGGTCAGGAAATTGGGCAGACCCCCGGGCACACACAGCTCTGTGGAAGCCATGGGGGAAAGAAGAGGCTGGGAACGTGATGGGGCTCAGCCCCCTGCCAGCCCCTCTTCTGGGCTGCCCGGTGTGTTTTATAGCAGCAAGGAAATGCAGGTAACTGTGAAAGAGTCTGGAAGCTGGTCTGGTGCAAAAGGATGTCAGGAAAGGATACAGGGAATTTCCAGCACAATTTTATTGAGGGAAGGGTGGCAGAGATCGCCTCCTCTGACCGGCCGTAATGCGGTGACACGCTCTGCAATATCTGCTTTTCATTTTGGCTCAGTTTAAAATAAAATACAATTTTCACCTGATTTAAAATACTTTTGATCTGCCTTTCATTGAACTTTTTGCTTCAGAAAGAATAGATTAATAAACACTTTCAAATGGAAAAAACATAGTTTGGAAAGGTTCCCCTTTCATCTTGAACGTGGAGCTTTAATGCTAACCTGGGTACGGGCTGGCTGTCCCTCAGTTCCTTTTGTCTCGCTTTTTTATCTCGACAACAATAAACTTGCTTTTATTGTGATCATGCTGGCCTTTACTGGTCACTTTTTTATTCTTTTTATTCTTCCTTTTTTTCTTTTTTTTATTTTTTTTATTTTGAAGTCAGCACATTACAAAAATTGCAGTGTTATTTTAATCAGACCAAATGAAAGAGCAAATCAGAGCGAGAACTTTAATCTGCCCCAAGCAAAACTGCCTTGTACATCTGTCATGTTGGGATTAGTGGAACTCTTTAAAGAAGCTGAAGACTTTTTAAACGAAGTATTAAACATTTGTGACCTGATTTCCATTCTTACAATATTCTCATTAATAAGAGTGCAGGCTGAAAGACATCTGTTGGGTCCTATTTGTTTTAAGAATATTAAAGAATAATAAGAATATTTAGGGAGGGGGGGGGGAAGGGGGGACCTAAATGCTGTTTTTAGAGCCAAATGTCTAAGCTGCAGCCTTGCAGAGTGGTTCTGTGCCCAACTTGGGGCAGGGTGGGTGGGAAGGCAGCGAGGTTGGATGTGGTGTTGCTGGCTTTGCCTGGTGCTTCAGCACGTTGGTGTTTGGGGCAGCTCTCCCCATGGGCTGCCAGCTTTGCCTGGCTGCTGGATGCTTGCCTGGTGCTCCAGCATCCCCTTGCTGTATTTGTAGGGTGGGCAGGATGGACCCCAGCAAAGCCCTGCACCAGCAGCCAGCTCCTCGTACCTTGCCTTGTGGGGTTGGATTTTGGGGTGGTGGCAGCATGGGGCTGGGCTGGCCCATAAAATGGTTTGCACGCCCCTGGTGAGTGAAACACTGCAGGGGGGGATAAAGGACAACTCCACAGCCCTGAGAGAAAATCCAGCTGGGAATGTGAAACCCGTGGAGCTGCAGCCTTACGAGTCGTGCTCGAACACCACTTGTGTGCAGCACCTGCCCGCATCCACTGCTGCCTTTGACCTGCCAGGAAAGTGAGCAGGAAGGGAGTGAAAATGTCCTCCCTGGGTTTGCTGCTTGTGTTCTGCTTGATGCTAATGCAGTTAAAGTAAATGGACCCCGAAAGGGGTGGGGGTGGGGGAAAAAAGCCAGGCGTGTGTTCGGTAAAGGACCTGCTGAAAGAACCCTCCGCTATTAACGCGGGTATATGGTTTAAGAGAAGGTTGCTGTCGACTGCAATCTTTGCATCTTGTTTATGCTTGCTGGGTAAAATATTAACTAAAGCATCTGAACATAAAGTTCTGGTGTGAAAGAATATCAGCAGGGGAGAGCCATATGGTGCCAGCATGCTAACAAAATACCAAACGTTGGAGATTCCTTTTTGCAGAAGACTGAAAACTCTCGTTCCCATCCATAATACATGAGTTCACGCCTTTGATTACGCTAAACATTAGTCCAAGTGGTACAGGAGTCTCTTTGGAGCTAACACAACTTAGGGCACACGGTTCTCTTCCCTCTCTTCCTTCACATAAAAGAAATCGATGTCGAGCTGTTAAGATACAAATACCCAATATGCTGTAAGACAATATGTTTCCGAAACTGCTGCATAAGCTGCCTCTGCTCTAATTAAATATAAACTGCAGCGGGGACTCGGGTTTCTTCTGCTTCGTGCCTTCGCTTGAGACCATTTGGCACGCGTGCGGCTTTCCCTAGGCCAGCATCTGCAAGTCAAGCCTCTTCTGAAGAAGCCTCTCCCCCCCTTGGTGGCACGCTCAGACCTTTTTGCTCAGCGTGGAGGACAGGACCGAGGGCTGTAATCGTCTCCTTGAGCTGTAGCTCGCGGGCGTGTTTACCTGAATGCTCTCTGCAAGTGTGGCAGTCAGGTGGATTCAACAGCAATGAATTAAACCCTGCATTAGGAGGATCCCCTGGTGAATATTATTATAAGGTACAAGAGATGGCTCTGGGGGAGCTTTCATGCACATGGTATTTAAAAACGGAGGCAAAACCTGCAGGTGACACTCTGAACGCTTTCGCATTTATTTTTTTTTTTAAACAATCCCACAAACCTGACAATTTGGTGCTGAGTAATTCTGCCTTGTGCTTGTCCCTGGGATCCCCAAGTGTGGCTGGTTAAGTTTGGTGATGAGTACTGAGTTACCTCCACGTGGAAATGGCTACGAGGTGTGGATTAACCCTCCAGCAGCTGGCTGGGATTAACCCACCTGGCGTTGGTGTTTTGGGGCTGGAGCCTTCCCAGCTAGGGGAAGGCAGCACAGGGGGTGGAGGACAATGTCTGTTTGGCAGCTGGGTGTTTGGGGCCAAACCTGGCCTTTTAGTCACTTGTATCGGTGCCTGTGCCTCCAAAGTTGGCCCAGCTCAAGCAGCAAGGATGAAAAGTTTGTGCCTCTGTAAGGAGCCGTGGCCGTGAGCCCCAGCTGCTCCTGCTGATGCACACATTTCTCCTCTGTAATCCTCAAGCTCTGTGTCTAGCAAGCTCCTGGCAAGTGGAGCTAAAGGTTTGTTTGTTGCCCTCAATATTTTGATGTAATTAGTCAGCGAGCAAGTAGCTGCTTTTGCCCAGAGAAATGCTCTCTGCAAGTACACAAGTGACAGGAGAGGATGAATGGCCTTCTGGAGGGAGCTGCTGGTTCAAAAAAAAAAAGAAAAAAAAGGTGCCTGGGAGCCATGTTGTTGCTTCAGAAAGGAAAAAGACAGTCAAAACAGTTAACTTTGCCTGCAGCATCGCAGCAGAGCACGGGGTTGTCATCTCCTCTCGCACATCCCCTGGAAACTTGTGGCTTCCCTCTGCAGAGGAGAGGCCCCTGGCCATGGGCAGGGTGCTGCGGTGCCATGGGGGTGCTGGGTGACAGCAGGAGCGAGGGGAGGGCAGGGGGGAGAAGGAGGCTTGCCAGGGTGTGAGCTAAACCCTGCCTGTGTCTGAGGCTTGGGATTTGGGTCTGTACCCCCATCCTGCAGCGTTTCCCATGCGCTGGGCTCAGACCTCGGGCTGGGGCTCAGCGTTGTGGCTATGAGGTGCGTTGAAGGGGGCTCAGCCCATGCCAGAGGCTGGATGTGGGGATGGATGACGTGCAGAGAGGCACCCAGCCGCTGCCCCATCCTCCTCCCCAGGCGTGACATTGTCCCTGCTTCTTATTCACAAGCAAACCCTGGCTCCCATGGGCAAGGCGGAGAGGTGCCACTCACCTCTATTTAATCCCAATTACACGGGGCTGCAGGAGCGCTAAGAGCGCTGCCAGCAGGGCTATAAACTCAGCATATCTGATGATTCCTTGCGAGCGAGTGGAGCTCAGCAAGCGACTGTCCTGGCAGGCCGTGGCACGATACCAGCAGAGGGTCCTGGCTCGTGGTGGGCAGCGTGGGGACAGCCCCGGTGCGAGCGCGGCGCTGCCGCTTCCCCAGGGGAGCTGTAGGCGCACGATGAGCTCACCTCCTCTCCTGCCTTATTGCTGCTGTCTGTTGGACTCCGCCTGACACACGCTTACGTGTCAAGTTTTCACTTCTTATAAGACAGCCGAGAGGAAAGGCTTAATATCGCAAAGACAAGCTGGCAGCTGGGAAGTAGCCCACTTAGTCATCTAGCCGTGCGTCACAGCGCTGCCAGCATCTTCCCCGGCTCCTCCAGGCAGCCTCTCCTCCGGTGCCTGACCTGCTGCTGCCTGCTGCAGACCCCCCCAGTGCAGAAAAGGGGCTGCTCCAGCAAACACCAGCAGCGGGACCTGGTCCTGTGCTGGGGACAGAAGGGCTCTGTCCCTCGGACACCTCTGTGCCCGGCTTGGTCACCAGCAGTGAGCCACATTCAGGCAGCAGCAAAATTGTTTCCTTTTTTCTTTTTCATTTTTTCTTCCAGTTTTGTATTTTGGTCCGAACCCGGGGGGCCCAAGGGTAAGCTCCCCAGGCAGATTCAGATTCACGTGGGCTGTGACAAATTCGCTAGGGTATTTCTGGAAGTTTGGAGCCCAGAAGGAACAAGAGTCATTGACAGACAAATCTATAGCTGGCAGATGACGGAGGAAAGATCAGTTTGTACCCCAGCAGTTTCTTCAGCTCTTTCCCTACGTGCTGGGGAAATCCATGTTTGCTGTTCAAAAAAAAAAGTGCAGATCTAACAGATCTAAATGATGCTTCAGCCTGTCCCAGGAAGGCTGTCTGGAGTTAGTTTTTCCTCACTTGCTATTTCTTCATGCAAAGACCCCCATTTCTTACCTTTGATTTAAACATTTGGCTTCCACCACTGTGCAAGCACAGTGCTCAGGTTCACTCCTCTTCTCTCTTGATATCCAAACTGGTGATGGAGCAGCTCAGACAAGGGGTACTGTGAATACCTGAGCTGTCTCAGTGCACCCAGCTCGATCTGTTTGCTATCCACCCACGCTGGGAGAACCTCCCCGTGCAGGCACAGCACTGCTATGCGAGAGGGAAGGATCTGGCTCCAGCAATCACTGATGCCTCCCTTTACCCCTTGAGGAGCGAACTAGGTGGGTCTTGGAGCTGAAATCCCCCCATATGGTTTGCTCCTCTCCATCACCTCGTTGTGGCCTGCTTCCCCACCACCTCTTTCCTTAGCCACCACTCTCTCTACTCCTCCTCATCCCCAGCAGCCCTAGTGCTGCACCTCTTTTCCACATGTACAAGGTTTTATGACACAGAAAACACTTTTGTGGCTTCACCCTGAGCCATCAGTTCATTTGTTTCAACAGCGGCTCGACTCGGAGCTGCTTTCTTTCCCCTGACCCAAGACACACTTATCCAAAATCATCTCTAAAAATCCATCTGTGGTGAATTCTCCTGCTGGTGTTTCGACACATCGGCTCCATGGAAGCTTTCGATTTGGTATGAAAAGTAATTATTACCGGGGTGCAGTTTAGCAGTTATTTTTCACAGCACTGGTAAGGTTAAAAGAAATAATAATAATAATATAAGAAAGACTCAGCCAGAGTAACTGTCTGCAACATGCTATTTGCATTTTTAAGGAAATACTTCTTTGAGACAGCTTGGGTGAAAGGTCGACATTTGCATATAAATGGAAAAGAAAGTGTGTGGTGCTGGAAGTTACATCTATATTATTTTCTCAGCAGTGAGCTGCTGTTTCGGCGATTAAGGGACGCAGTTTGCATTTGGCTTTTATTGAATAGAGAAGGGACCGGGAAAGCCAAATTAGAACAAAATAATGAGGAAAATGTGCAAGAAGAAAGGAGCGTCATCCTGTGCCTTGCTTCTCGGAGATGCGCTCTGCATGCCTGACGTGTTACACGCCCATTTGCACATGCATTGGGCACGAGCGCACGTCTGAGCACGGCTGCCTCTGTGCACAAAGGGATGCAGGAGTGGTCCTGTTGCGGAAGAGTGTGGCAGAGGAGGGCCCTGGCACTCCCAGTTTGGAAAGGAGAAGCCAGGGCTTGCTTGGTTTTTGTCCAGGCTCAGGTATGTTCAGCAAGGAAGGTGCAGCTCCTGAGACAGCAGTAGGAAAATCCGCACTTTGGGCAACCTGTAAGGGCTGGAAGGGTGAGGGCAGGAGGGAGATGCCCGTCCTTCAGACCTAGCTCTCATCTCGGTGGGGTCAGCATCTGCTTTTCCAGGCCCTGCTGTTGCCCTGGCCCTTGGGAACCTCAGAGGTCCTCTCGTGGAGGATCTCACCACTTTGCTTTTGCTGTTGTGGTGGCTTTGCTCGTCACGCTGAGGGTGCCTCGTATTAACAGTGACAAGCCAAGGAGCTGGGGACGGATGGGAGGTTGAGGAATGTTCACCCTTTCTATTCTTTTTGATCCATATATTCAAGGAACAGTGCACAAACAGCGATGTTACTATGGGCATGCAGAATTCCTTCTCTTGAAGAGCTCCATACAAAGATGGAAGGCAAAAAGCCCCTACACCTTCTGCAGCACCGTGTGCCGTAATTCTGCCAGCCAGCAGGAAAAGGAAAATAAAAAAGGCTCCAACAAAAAGCCTTATTAACTGGCTGTGAACACTGGAGCATGAATATTGCTCTTAATGAGGAGAGGCTGTGGCCTCATTTGCTTTCTTTGAGTTGTAGGTGTGCTGAGGGCTTCAGCCCCTGCAGCTCCGGGTGAGGCCAAAGGTGGGTCCTGGTGCTCGGTGTGCAGAGCTGCTGGGTCTGGGGGTGGTGAGATGGCAGAGGGGTGGTGGATGGATGGACAGGAGCCTCCTGGGCTTTGTGTGGTCCTGGAGAAGGGATCCCAGGCAGGGTGCTGCTGGGTGGCCCCTGGCACTGCAGCAGCCAGAGCTGGAGGGAAGGTGGCAGCACGAGACACCTCCGAGCCCCACTGGTGCTGAGCAGGTTGGTCACACGTGCTGTGCTGCAAGCATTGGTCCAGCAGTGAGAGCACCAGAAAGACTTGATCCTACTAAAATCCAAACCTTTCTTTTCCTTTGTGTAAAGGAAAAGGTCAGTGTGCATCATGGATTTTGTAACCTTTGATGCTACAACATGTGGTTTGGTAGAGCAAACCACATGAGCGCATCAAGCCAATGTTGCTTGTCTGCTGGGGCAGAGGGACCAAAAATTCATGCACCCAGTGAGCTGCTGGGGCTCTGCATGGCTGGGGTGAGCAGTGTGGCTGAACAGGAGACCAAGATGTGGGTGAGCTGCCCTGGAGACCAGCCCAGGGTGTAGGAGCCATTTGTATCCCTCATCAAAGGCGCTAATGTTTGCCAGCTTGCTTTAAATAAGAGCCACAATCAGAAGCACGGGGCTGCTGTGGTTCTGGCACGCAGCAGCCTCCAGGTGCCGGGGGAGGATGAGCATCTCTTGGCATTTGCTCCCTGCTCACCAGTTCCCCACTTTCCTGCTGGTGTAGTCGTGGGGCCAGCTCCCTGCAGCTTTATAAGAAGGAACTGTCTGTGGATCCTACATCTGTCCTTTCGCAGAGATAATAAACTCTTTGGGGTTTGTCCGGGGAAGCTCCACATCTCCCAGCATCCAAGCTCAACATCTGCTTGGCAATTGCTAAGCTCCTTTCCCAACCTGCTAAATAAAAATATCTTTAGGTCAACTTCTGAGCAACACAGACCAACCTGCAATCTGGCCGGCCCTGCTCCATCTCCCATCCATACATTCAGTCTAATTGATTATTAAATCATATTTGCTGATAAGTGTGAGATGTAATACCTATTATACAGCTGTTAAACCCCAATTAATATGTTTTAACGATCAGTCATTTACTGTGCAATATACAATTAACATCCGGTATTAAATCTTGAATTAAATGCATGTTTGGGAAGCTAAATTTGGAGCGCTGAACGTGGCTGCGCAGCAGTAAACAGTGATCATCGCATGGAGTAGACAGTGTTTCTGTGCTGTGAGAGGGCATTCGTCACTTCTCTCGGAGATCTTGGGCAGCACAATTAGGAACTGAAGGGTTTTCTCCAGGCAAATGCAGCCCTGCACCAGGCTGTTTGCCCCGAGGGCTATCAGAGGTGCTGCTGAGAGCTCCCTGCCTTTATTCTGTGCTCTTGGGTGCAAGTGTTGGTGTGCGGGTGTGTAGTGGCAGCAAAAGCAGCAGATTGTATGTTCAGCCACCTCCACAGAGTTGTTCCTCCCTGTGCCATTGCTGTTCCTCAGTGTAGCTGCAAAGGAACCTGCGGAGGCATTCAGGGACCTAATGACGAGGTGGAAAACTCCCGTATTTCCTTGTAAACCTGGCAAAAGAGCCGAAGTCTTTCAGCATGTGGCTGAGACCGCGCGTTTCCCTTCTACAACGGCACGTGCAAGCTGCAGCTCGGTGCAGGGGTTTGCTCCCCCTCTGGCTGGCAGGGAAAGGTGCCAATGCCTCCAGGAGTTTGGGTGCAGAGAGCAGTGAGTGTGGGCAATGCGCTGCAAAGTGTTACCCCTGTGAGCCTCCAAGTGGTGTGGAGGCACAGAAATGATGCAAAATTTGGACCTGGGAATTTTTTTATTCATAAGAAAGATGGGGTCCAAAGGATTGGTCCAAATTTGTCCCAAGGAGCAAGCCTGTGTCATCTAGCAGGATGCAGAGCGCCTGGGCTGAAGGACCCAGCACAGGGTCCCTTGCGAACACAGCGCTCCCCTTTCCCGTGAAAGATGTGCCTGAACAAAGATGAAGAAAAATCTCACCCTCTTCCTCTTTCTTTCCTCGCACTTGGGGGAGCAAATGAAGATTGATATGTTTTTCTTCTGGTCTTTCGGTTAAAAATATGCGGCGATGCATCTATGAGGAAACGAAGCCTTTCCCCCATCTGTTCTCCGAGAGCCCCGTCTCTCACCCCATCACTTTGCTGGAGCAGATGTAACCCCGTGCAGGGGCAGCTCTGGAGGCACGGCCGTGCTGCTCTGCCTGCGAGGGGGCTGCCCTGTGCCGGAGCTGGCTGCCTCCCAGCAGCCTCCCTCCATGGCCACCTTGCTTTCTGCTCCCCTTCTGCACTCCTGAGTTTCATATGGGCTTATTTTCGAGGGAAATATCTGCTGTTCCTCGGAGGGCTTATTTTTTTATTTTTATTTATTTTTTTTTTTTTCCTGGAAAATCAGTGCTTTCTCTCCTTGGAAAGTGAAATACTCCAAAGTCTGATCCACCTTCTGACTTGCGTGCGGTCTCCTTCTGAAGTTCCCAGATTTTCCTTTTTGGACTTGATGAGGGTGACCAGAGGTTTCAGAGACCTTGCTCTTTCGTGTCACGGTTTTGCACATTTTGCAGTGCTTCGGTTCACAACCACCCTTCCTCGGTGGTTATCTCTGAAGGAGAGGAGGGGACAAACAGATTCAAGGCTTGGGAAAAAGCTCTTTCAGAAGAGGACATGGTGATGCTTTGGTGATGGACTGACATAAATGTTGATGGGAAAACATGATCTTTTTAATGAGTGACCCAGACAGTGGGCACAGAGGATGGGCACAGTGGAGGAAGGCTGGTTACCTCCTTGGGATGTGAGCATCGGGCTGTGACCTCCTGGACAGGCTGAGCATCTAGGGCTGCTTTTCAAGGGGAAATGTTTGTAAATGCTCCTCCTGGCTGTGAGCTCTGGCAGTCCCAGCTCAATGCCAGGAGGGGAGCTCAGAAGGACCGGTTCCCTCGGGGATCTGCTTCCCGTGCACAAAATCTGTCATTTAAGGCAATATCCCACATCTCAGCTTGGGTGGTCCAGGCGGGGTTAACAGGAGTGTCCTTCACATAAACGCTCTGCCTTTCTGCTGAATCCGGGTCCGGAGGCGAGGGGAAAGGGCACAGCCAGCACGTGCAAGCTGATCCCCTCTGGAGACCGGAGAGATGCATTTAAGCAGCACAGAGGAGAGGAAATCTGATTCTGGTGGTGACGGCTCAGATGGCCACAGCAGCTCCGGGCTGGGAGCAGTGGCTGGAGGGTGCTGAGCTGGTGGAGAGAGCCTGGCCCCATCCCCTTCTCTTTACCCTGGGTCCAAAGGCATGGGATGCGATGGGAAATATAGCTGGCACCTTGGTCTACGTTTACCCCGACAGCTCCAGGGCTCATTTGTAGCCTCCTACTTAGGGAAATGTTTCCCTTCAGACAAGCAGTCAGGCCGTAATGTCCCATGTAAGTGCTTTAGAAACATCTTTTATTATTATTACTTGATGCCCTCACCCCCGTTCTCCTTTCCTCTGTCCCTTTTTTAGTTTCTTTCCCACGTTATGTTTCATTTTTTATCATCTGCCTGGCCATCTGTGCCTCCCCACTTCCTTTCCTTGGAGCTTCTCTAAAGGAAAATAATGTTTCAGCAGCTCCTGGATTTTGTGTCCAAGCCCTGTGCCTTTCTTGGGGATCCAGGCTGGACACAGTGCTTTAGACAGGATTTAGAGCAGAGTCTCCAACACAGATGTTTTGCCCGTGAAGCCTAGAAAAGCTCCCCTAAACTTCTCTGCTGGCTTCAGAACAATTTCATAACAAATGCATGAAGGTGACTTTCACAGTCATCGGTGCCGGGCGCTACCTTGGGCTGTGTGTCACTGCGGGATCGAATTATCCCAGCCTTTCAACGTGCTCATCCTTGCAAGAGCACCGTGGGATGTGGTTGTTCCTTAATATCTTGTAGATAAAGAACAGGCACAGGCAGGGCTAGGTATTTCCCTTGGTATTTGTTGTGCGTTCTCCTAAAAGCTGCTCGGTGGCAGAGCAGCTCTGAAGTCACTCAGCTGGTGTCCTGCACGCTCAGCAAGTTACCCGTGATCCTTATCCGTTTCTGAAAGCCCGTCTCAGGTTTCCTTCAGTGCCTGTTTGCCTTCTGCCTGCTTTCACATAGAGATCACCCAAATAATAGACACATCGAGGAAGCATGGGAGCCTGCTCTGGCATCGCTCAGGGAGCCCGGAGCTGCCCTGGGCTCTTCTGCAGGCTGTTAGCACCCGCGATGGATGCGCTTCCCCAGCTCCCTCCTGCTGGGGGATGCTCTCCTTCCCCTCGCCTTGCTGCTGGAAGATGAATGGAGCGAGGCTTGGAGAAGAGGCAGTAAATTATTCACTGCTCAATGCCACAGGGAGCCGCAATTAAAGATTGAAGGGGAAGGCTGGTGGCGGCAGCAGCACCCAAAGCAACCCTGGCTTGCCAAGGTGAGCTCTGACCCTGGGGACCTGGAGTCTGGGGGCGTACATTTTTCATCTCATTACCGCAAACAGGAGGGGAAGACCCACAGCGCAGCTCCTGCTGCTGCAGCAGGGCTGGTGCCTGCCCCTCGGATGTGTTTGAAGTTGTGTAAGAGAAAAGGAGAGTGCCAAGCATCAGCTTGTAAAGTGCGTGCTTCCCAGGGCTTTCCCCTGCTCTGCCTCCAGGAGCTGTAACCTGAATATCCTCATTTTGCATCTTCACCATGAATCGCTGCGGTGCCCTGCTCCCAAAAATCTGGCGGTGCCCAGAGTTGTCATGGAAAACTGCACCAGGAGCAGGGACCCTGCTCGGCTCCCAGCGATGCCCAGCAGTGGGTCCCATCTGCTGCCTTGGATGTGTAAAATTTCTGGGAAAGAATAAAAAATAACTTTAACTCTGGAAAGAGAAGAGAAGAAAGTGTGAGGGTAGAGCATGTGGAGAGGCTTTGCTGGTTGTCACAGGCACTACAAGGCTGCTGGGCTGCTGCTGGTGGCCACCGTGGGCAACCTGCGGGCTGCAGTCACTGCTGCTGTTGGTTTTTCCATCAACAGACCAAAATGAGCAACATTGTGCAGAGCCTGCAACAGGCTGAGGGCACCCATGGGTGCTTCTGCAGCTTGGCTGCTGCATGGGAGCCCGTCAGGTCTCTGAGCCTTCTTTTACCCTAACTACAAAGTCTTCATGGTCAGGACTTGTGGCCCTGGAGTGTCACCAAGGGGTCCTGCTCTGGGCATGGAGACCCCCAGCATGGTTTAAGTGCCCGTTTAAATAAAGCAGGAAATAAAAATGGCATTTTCACCTCTGGCTGATGCTGCCAAAGCGGTGCCGGGCTGACTTCACCTCCTGACCCCGTGTTCCTCTCCCCCTCCCTAGAAAATGAGTTTCGGGGCGAGCTGCTGAACCAGAGGTGGACCTGCGGAGAGAAGATCAGCAGCTGCGAGGGAGCCGCCAGCCTGCACGGCACACGCATCAAGGTGAGCGGAGAGCCCTTCCTCCTCCACGAGCATCCTCTTCCTCACTGTGGTGACAGCAGGACAGGGCCCCACGGTGTCACAGCCCTCGGGGACCAGCTGGGCCAGGGGGACGGAGCCTTTCTGGCACCCAAACCACAGGCAGGAACTGGGCAGCTCTGTCTCCTTGTTAAAACCGAGCCTCCTGCGTGGTGCGTGCAGGCAGAGAGGCTTCCAGCTGGCGAGATTTGGCTTCGGGGCCAGTTATTTAAATCCTTCCCTTCCTCTCCGGTGCCATCCTTCAAGGACAGCTCAGGATATTTAGCTCGGTCCCAGGCCCGTTAAAAGAGGCCCTTTCTGTGAGGGGCCGGCTGGTCGGAAGAAGCCCCTCGCGGGCCAGGTGAAGCCGTGGTGTGCGCCGAGGGGACAAGTGAGGCATTCATCCTGCCCGGCCACAGAGCTGCCCATTTACTGCTGCAGCTGGGGCTGCTGAAAGGGCTCCAGCCCGCGCCGTCAGAGCCTCTGCCAGCAGATGAGGAAGCTTTATTTAAGCACAGAACGGGGCTGCTCGTTACACAAGTGATGCTTCCTGCCTGGTTTTGGACACTTGGTAACGAGGCACGGGCTGGGACAGACGCACAGACCCCCAGGGCAGTGGAGGGAGCCCTCCTTGGGTGACTGATGTTAGCCACTCATCCTCGGTCCCCAAATAAATGGAGCCCCAGGAAAAGTCCATATCAGCAAAAATCCCCCCTTAGAAGCATCCTTCTTGGCTAACAAGCTGTCAGCTGCGTGCAGGTGTCGCCAGGAAAGCTCACACCTTCTTAGAAAGCAGAGTAAGCAGTTGTTGCTATATTTAAAAGCGGCTCAATTAAGGCTTTTCTATTGAACCTGCCAAATAAGCACTTAGATTAGATTTAATAAGATTGTTGTATGTTAATAAAGCGATGATTACAAAAGGTAATGTGCCTAGTACCTGGTGCTCATCTAGTGCTCTGCCTCTGCCAAGCACGTTGCTAATATTAACCATTTCTCGCAACCCTTGCCACTCTGCCCAGCTGTGCTTTAACACAGGGAACCTGGTCTGGGGCCAGGAGGAGCTGGGAGGGGACATCCAAAGTGGGAGCAGGATTTGGGGTGGTCCTGCAAAGCCAGGTCGTGCTGAGAGCACCAAATAAGCATGGACTACATTTATATGTAGCTTTCCATGGTAGTTATGGCTCATAACCTACAGGATGTGCAGCTTGAAAGGACAATCAGATGTGGGACACTCTAATTTATTTTTGTCCCTAAAGAAGTCTGGGTGCAGGATAAAATTTCCTTTGACAGGTCTGAAATGAGAGGCGCTCCCTGCACGCATTCAGCTGCGTCTGTCTGCCCGGACACTCCTGCTTGTTCTTGTCCTGGCCCCAGCAGCTGGAAGAAAAATGAGCCTTTTTCTCCCAAATCTCCATTCCCCTGTGCCTTGGAGAGCTCCCTGGCCCAGCGAAGGCTGGCAGCTGCTAGGACAGGTAGGGCTGGCATTGATGGGGTCACCAGAGCCCCTCGTCGGAGATGTGCTCTCATAGTCTCGCTTCAGCAACTGCCTCAGCTCGTGCCACTTGAGGATAATCTTATGAAAATGGCAGCTTATTACCGAGCCTGAAAACAATGGGGTTGAGGAACTGCAATTTTTTTTCCCTCCCCTCCACCCCTCCTCTTTTGGCACGAGAGCCGTTTGCACATACCGAGCCACTTAGGTCTCTGTGCGCGTGAAATGGCGTTTGGATTGCATGTTGTAGCACTTCCAAACAGTCAAGAGGAAAGTAGATGTCAACTTAAACTGCTGCGCGTGAAATCACCCCAGCCCTGAATGCCGGAGCTGCGGAGGCACACGGTGCAGCTGTGGCTGTGCCAAACGTGATGCTCTGAGCATCTTTTCTGGTCCGCTTCACTCGTGTGGAGGATGCCTCTGCTACAGAGCATTAGCGCTCTGTAAATGTTTAATTTGCAGCATTGTTGTTGTTTTTCTTTTTTTTTTTGGGGGGGTGGGTGTAGGACCCCTTTTTGCAAATGAAAACTGGCAGCACAGCTGAAGGAGGCTGGTGGTGACAAAGCTACAGGTTTTAATTTGGGGGAGAGGGCGGAGGTACAAGCTGTGGTTTTGCAATTAAAGATGTCAAGGCGAAATCCTCCCCCGGCTCGGAGCACAGGGTGTCCTTTCTCGGCAGCAGCGAGAGAGCAGAAGGCAGACGGTAGCTTGTACAGCTGAGGACGGGGCTCTCCATAGGTGAAACGTCAGGAGGATTTAAATCAAGCAGCAGGGGAAGACCCTAAAGGAGGAGGGGGAAAAAATAAACAGCCCCAGAGTGCGGTTATAAAATTGTACCTGGGAGCTACAGGGCTGGTGCGGAGGCTTTCAGCCACTTTCAGCCCTTTTTAAAAGAAGAGCGAGACTCTTGAGCAAAGAGTATTTCTTCCTCCATCCCTTCTTTATTTATTCTTTTAAAAATTAATAGCTAGAGAAGGTGCAGCAGGACGGAGCCCTCCGCATTACCTGCAGTGGGCGGTGATGCCGTGGCACTTGGCAGAGGGGGATGTGGAGACCCAGATCCAGGTCTCTCCACCCATGTGCAGCCTGCAGCAGCCAAGGGGGATCCTTGTGGGGTTAAAAATAAAACTTAAAATAATCAGGCCAGGCCATTCAACCCCGTTTTTGCTGCCTGACTTGGGTTGGCCCCATAGCCCCCCACGCCGGCATCCAGCTGGACCCTGGGGCTAGCTCGGGCTGGTGAGGCAGCCCCTTGGTCCAGAGTGAGCTGGGGGACCACGGTGCAAATTAGTCAGACTGTTAATTGTCCCTGGTGAGAGCCTGAAGGAGTCTGACTGCCGGGATAAGGTTATTGGTGGTGGTGTTTCCCACTCACCACCCTTCTCCCTTCCCTTAACTCATCCTGGCTTTGAACCCAGCCCCGAAATGGGGCAGAGGGAACTGGGCTGTCCTCCCACCCTGCATGGCCCAAGAGGAAAAACCAAGAACAAAACCACCATTCAACCCTTCTGTAAAACATCATTTCTTCATCATTTTCTCCCCTACCTGCTTCAGCAAATCTCAGTTTTGTTTTTTAATTGAGCAGAAGCTGTCTGCGTGTCCCTCAGCCCCAGCTTCATGCAAAAGGCTTTTTTGCAACCTCCGCAGATAGGCGCTGATGGAAGTTCTGCTGCTTCCAGGGTAAAATAAATATTCCTGCTGAATCCTCACCTCTCTTTGGCCAGCTGAAGGCTTTTTCAGCGTGTTTATTTTCTCTGAGCTCCGCGCTGCTCTTGAATACATATAAAGTATTACTGCTGACCGTGGGGAATTTCAGCATGGCCCTTAATGGGGGATTTGCATAGAGCTGTCGAAGCCCCGGCGCACCTGGGTGTCTGGGCACGGGAGGCTTCAGTGGTTTTATGTTAACGCCTCGGTCTGCCTTCAGAAAATAAATGTGTATTAAGATGAGAAAGGAGATGAAAATATCAACCGTGTAGGTGCTCCGTAAAATTAAACTTCGGATCCGTTCCGCTGTTCCCGCACCTTATTGCTGTAGTTTTGGCAGCAGAGCCAGACAGCTACTGCACCAGGAGGCTTTTAAAATTCACCTGGTGCTCAGGTTAAACTGTCTTTCAAGTTTCTCTCTCCGAACCTCATTGATTTAGGTGTGCAGCATCAGGACACCATCGGTACTGTTTGTGTTATGTCGGGAAGTTCCTTAGTGCAGGACAAACGTGGTAAGAAATTGTCCCTGCACCAAAGCACCTTCAGAGAAAAAAGGGCAGGAGGGAAAAGAAGCCCAGGGGAGGAAGGGATGCTCTCCAGGTTACCGTGCATGGCAGTGACAGGCCATGAAGCTGAGTCCTGATGTGAGCATCCTGACCCAGTGCAGGGTCTGGTGTCTGCCTGGTTCCGTCTATTGGCCTGAAAAATCCTCTCGGTGTGCGAGAGAGCATCCAGCCACGAGGCGAAGAGGGGCTGCACAACCCCTGCCTTGTTCTAGCTGCTCTAACATGCAGTGAGGCCAGCACCTGGTAGCAATAATTTATTTCCAGGTTTCCTTGCCAATTAATTGTGTGTTTGTGCATGCAGGGTTTTTGTTAGGAGCTGGATTTAGGAAGGAAGGACCCTCCTGCCCCTTCTCCACAGACCTTGTGCTCTCATTGCCCAGGGAAGACAGTTCCACCTTGAAAGAGATGTTGAAGGCAATGGAAAGAATTGCTCTGTTGAGGTGTTGTGGTGTAGAGAGGAGCTTGGTGTTAGCTCAGGTGTGATATCTAATATTTTTTTGCAGCGGGATCTCTCCCGTTTATAAGCAAACAGCCACAGCCTGGCCCACCTGCTTGTCATCCAAGGGCAGGTTTAAGAAAACCGAAGTTTTGCCCTGTGTTTCCCTCAGTCCCAGCCCTCCCTCTGGGCTCTTTTGAAGACGGGCTGTGAAACCAGAGCCACGTCCATCAGCTCCGCTGGCCGTGGCCAGCACGTCACAGGCACTGCCCGCAGCCCACCCTGCTCTCGCTTTGAATAATTTATCCGCAGGAAACCCGTATTGCCAAGGCACCAGCCCAAAGCGTGCCAGTTCCCTGGGAAAACTGTCAAAGGGAAAAAAAAAAAAAAAGAAAAGCCCTCTCTGAAATTCATTTTGGTTGAACGCAGGCTCCCAGCAATCAAACGTATCAGGCGCTTTGTCGGCGCGCGGCGCACGCCGGCTTTGAAAGGCTCATAAATGTAATGAAGTCCCTTTGACACCTGCTCCTCTCCGCACTTTAAACGTAAGCCATTGGTCCGCAGGGAACCGGGGCTTTAAAAATAGAAATTATAGTAATTGTCTGCTGTGTTATTGGGAAGATTGTAATAAACGCGGAGCACAACACCGCGGTGCCACGAGCTGAATGCTGACAGGATGCATAAATTGCTCCAGGTTTTGATTTTTTTTTCCTTTTCTTGAGCGTTTCTATCCAGTAAACCACAGAAATGAAGGTGTGTTAGTGCCTTGCTGCCAGAGGGAGGCAGTGGGAGGGAGAGAGGCGCTGGGGAAACTTCAGCCCTCCCTTTGAGGGGTTTCCAGCTGTGGTGCCCCATCGGCTGGGATCTCCATCCCCAATAATCCCTGCCTGCCAAGGATCCATCCAGACAGTTTCGAGGTGCTCGTAGGCTCTTGGAGGCACCTACTGTGTGTGAATTGTCCCCACCAGCAGTGGAGCAGCTCCCATGTGTGTCCTGTCCCACCTCCATTGGGGTACCAGAGGGTTTGCTTTTGAGTCTCCTCGTTTTGGGGTGGCACAGGAGCTGGTCTCATCCATATGAGACCTGTAAAGGATGCTCCAAAGAGCACGTGCCAAAGAAAATTTGTTTTTATCGCATCAAATTGCACTCAGAAATCCTTTTTCCCCTTTTCTCTCTTTCCCAGGAGGAAATATCTTGGAGTGTAATGCTCTGCAATAAAACCTAAATCATCTCCCCGGTCTACCCGGATCCCATTCGCCTCCCTGCTCGTACCCTGATCCCCCACACCCGATAGGCATTTGCTGCCAAACACACCCAACGACTCAGATTTTGTGACACTGGGATTTTCATCCTTGCTGTGGGGCTGCACAAAGGGATTTGGGCTGCCCACATAGGAGCGGCTGCAATCACCTTAGGGCAGGACGAGGGCAGGAGATGAAATCGGCTCTCGGGCCCCTTCAGCAGCTTCCCTGAGAAGCTAATTGCAGTGCCACTTCTGTTATCCCGGCCATACCTTCTCCCCTTACCTGGCCATCCCCTCCTTTTGCTGTCACCTCAGGCAGGGCTGATCTCAAAGCTCCCACCTCCGCCACGGTGCGGGCACGGAGACAGCGCTGCAGCCACGCGCTGCTGCTTTCAGCCCTCCGCTACCTTGTGGCACGCTGTGATGTTTAATTAATAGCGAGTGCTTTGAAGTCCCTGGCGTTACTTATTCATGCCCATATTCCCCGCAGACCCTCCCGTTTGATGTCCATGTTGCAGAGGTTATTTAGATGCACCCTCTGTGTCAAATCTGAGCACAGCGGAGAGGATGCTCTTTAGAGCGCTACATGAGAAGTTGCCCTTCCCGGGCACGAGATCAGCTTGACCCAATATTCAGAGATTTCTGAAGGCTGAGATATGCTGGCTGTTCCCTGAGTTGCTCACAGTAGTTCTGAATTACCGGGTTTGGTGTAAATACATGGAAATTTGGTCTGGCCTTAGCAAGGGAGTTGTTTGCCTCTATCGGGGTGTTTTCTCTTGCCTCTTCATCCCTCCCTGGCACCCCCAGCAGGGAGTACTTGCTGTGCCCTGGGTTGGGGAAATTAAGGTAAGGCTGCTAAATCTGGCAATCCAAAAGGAGATTGTGCCTTCTGCCTTTCAAATGAATAACTTTGGGTTGAATGATAAAAGCAACGCAAGAATTGTCTATCTCAGGTATTTACCCAGAGCAGCAGCCATGTGTGCAAATTGCCTTTAATGACAGTTTTCACGTTGTCTTTTAACCAATACCTTCTCTTTCCATCCCAGATGAGTTTAGAAAATGACGATAAGAGAGCACGCACGCGATCGAAGTCTATCAGAGGTGAGCAGCTGATCATCCCCCTGCGCGGGGAGGTGGTACCCGGCCTCCCTGCACATTGCTTGTTCCAAAAGGGCTTTGGTTTGTCAGGTCCAGGCATTATAAAATTACACACACTGCCTCTCCTCCAGCCCCACTGAGATTTGTCCACGAGCCTGGAAAACTCCCAGCTACAAACCATTACAGCGCCTCGTAATATTTAACCCTCCCTCCCTGCTTCCCTCATCCCCGCTGCCCAAAGAAAAAAAAAAATTTAAAAAGCAAAAAGCAAAAGCCCTTTGCATGCTTTGCTTGATGGGGATCGCAATTGCTGTAGCTTCAGATCAGCTCCCGGGGCTTTCATCATGCACACTCTGCCAGCGGCTTTGAAGTTGTACATCTGAGAGCGCCTGGCAGAAGTAGTGCATGCTGCAGAAGCAAACAGGGCTGTCTCCCGGCAGGGACACGAGGACAAGTGACTTGTTAATGCAAAGCTTGATTGATATTTATTTTCCACCTTTAAAAAATTGCTCAGTTCGCTCTTCACGTGTTTCCTCTCCGGGAGGAGGCGAGGCGGTCTGGTGCAGAGCACGGTGCATCACCTCGTGTGATGGGCGCAGGGCATCCTCGCAGTATTTATTCCTTCTTGTGGACGTGGATTTGATTAATTGCGAAGGTGGCTGGCGGCGAGGGATGAATGGGGCTGGCTGACATGAAGTGCGAGGGCTGCAGGGGTTGCAGCTTCATGCAAGCAGCTGTGCTGGCCCACCTCACTTTGTGCTGGCCTGCCTTCCTCCTTGCACTTTTCAGCATCTTTTTTAAAACCAAAGGAAAAACCAGATGCTGCCAATTGTGCTGAATCAAGCTGGATTATGTGGGTTTTATTGTCTTGCTGCACGTACCTAAAAGTGCTCACTCAGGTTGCTAATGAGAGCAGCCCGATTCTATTTATTTTCTCACACCCTGCCTTCGCCACACTTGAATCTGGGTTTCTGGATGTGAAAAGGTAATTTATCGAATACACCGTGGGATTTGCCACTGCCTCCAGTTTGTTGAAGCTTGTGAGTCATCCCACCGGGAGCTGGATCCCAGGAAACCCAATTAGCTCAAACAAATTGAGCAAACGTGTTATGGTTTTTAGCTTGGGCAAATTTAGCTTGTGTTGTATCTTTTTTTTTCCCTCCTGATTATTTGGATTTCTGGCTGAATGGAAGGTTTTTGGCACCGATGCGATGTTGGTGTATGTTGTTACTGTAAGCAGTGGGATGTCCTCTTAACCACGAGTGGGGAATAATCCCTATCCCCCCCCCCAAACTATTGTTCACCCTAAAAGCCAAATGTCTGAGCATAAGGATTTCCAAGGCAAGTGTATGATGGCACGTAGCAAGCATTGGCAGAGTGGGTTGTCCTTTCTTTCCCAAGTGGGATGCCTCTGGGTGCAATAGGAATGGAGCAGCTGTAGGAGAGCATCCCCCAGGGAGGGGAGATGCCCCACGAGGGCTCAGCCCCTTGATGTGTTTTTGACCATGTCTTTGTTTCCATTGCTGCCTCCTGCCCCTTCGGCCAGTGCCCACGGAGCTCATCGGCCAGGAGGTGAGGTAAGGACCCTGCTCCTCCTCCTCGGTGGCGGTGGGAGGGATGGAGACCCCAGGCTGGGGTCAGCTCGGGTGAAACCCCGCTGCTGCTGGCCCATCTGGGGACCAGGGTGTGGGGAGCAAATATGTGGGACTTAGAGGGTGGAGATCTTGCTGGATGGTGTATATTGGACCAAAGAGCATCCATCCATCCTCTGTCCTGCCCGGTGTAAACCCTAGCAATGCCTGATACCCCTATTTTATGTAGGGTGTTGTCTTTGATGATCTTGCAACAGAGCAGGATTTCTTTTCCGTGTAGTTCCCATCCTCCCCTTGCCCCCAAACACAACCATGTCACGTCACTCCTCGTGCCAAATGCTCCTCCTCCAGCCCTGCATCCCCTGTCAAGCCACCGAGGTCTCATTGTCACTCATTTAGCAGCGCTGGCATGCGAGCAGCAGCAGCCCAAAGAGCTGGAGCGAGCCTTTGCAACCCTACAGAGCTTCTCATTATAAATAACAGCCTCCCCCACCTCTAAGCTGCCTTTAAACCTCGCGCAAGGGCTTATGCAAGAGGTAGGAGTCTTTAACCTGGACAGGCGCTAATAGCAGGGGCTGCCTTTCCGCTAGAAAGCCGTGCGTGTCAAAGAGTAATTGGACCTTAACCAGCCCAATCTCAGCGCGTTTCTGCTCCTCCGCTCCCCGATTGCTCTGGAGAGATGGAGGAGCGAGTGGCAGGCACGCCACTTCTCCAACTTTTATTGCTGAACACTTGAGTGGAGGTGGTAATTGGAGCAGGTGACATATATAAGGGGCAGGACGGAGCGCTCCACAAAGCCATCTCTGCAGCTGTCACCTAATTGCCTGATTAACTGGACGATTAATCGACTAATTGGAAGCAGGGCAACGTCTGCATGACAATAAGCGGCCCTTTTGTCAAGCAGATGAAGGCTTCGGGGAAAGGGGAGCAGGTCCGGCAGTGGCTGTGGCAGGGAAGGAGCGAGGCTTTCACAGACCCCAGAGGCCCTTTCTGCTTCTGGGACCCCAGCCAAAACGCGTGAAACCCCCCTGGAGAAGAGCAGGGACAGAGGTGTGGGGATGGCAAAGCCTGGCCCAGAGCGTGGTGAGCATCACCTCTGCTTTGGGGGCTTTTTAAGGGATTAAATCCACGCACCGGAGACATCCCAAATCGCCGCCTGCTTTGGGAAACCCCGATGCTGAGCCGCTTGGCTTGTTCCTTTTTATTATTTACTGCAGGCTTCATTTCACCACATTAAAAATGAGGTGGGGGGAACGAGCTTTAATTGATTCAGGAAAGCTTATAAAAGCCCGTAACATCTTCATCAGAGCTGCTTTTGTTTCCTGCTGAATGAAGCCTTTTTCAGGCGAGTCACTGGCACCATAAACACCGCTCTGTCTTCTGCCTGCGCTCACTTAACGTGTGTCTGGGGCTGCTCGGCACAGAGCAGCCTCAGTCGTGGCTGAGGACAATTAAAATTAAATAGACTTGAAGATCAGCAGCAGAGGGAGCAGCGAGGGGGCAGCCCCTGATCATGCACATTAGTGGGATGAGGTGCATTTATATATGGCCCTGAGCATTTTGCTAGGGATAGGTGTGTTGTTTGCAGGACTCCCAGTAGTGGCAGGACTCAGTTTTTAAATTCTCCAAAAATGGTTCAGTTTGTACCCAAAGGAACCATTCCTACTGCCCTGACAATTCAGCAACCCATTCCTGTCCTGTTTTGGGGTTTAATTCTTTTATTTGAATGCAGCAGTCCAGCTTGTGCGTGGTGTTTTGGGGAGCTAAGCCATTAGGAACCCACTGGAATGCTCCCATTCACCTTTTCCCGAGCTTTTTGCAGGGGCTGGGCTCTCTGCTGAGAGCAGAAACTCTGCATCCCTAAAGCCTGACTTGGCACTTGCTGCTATTTAATATCATCCCGTGTTTTTACTCCAAGACTAAAAGGCTGGCCGGATCCCCTCTGGGCTGGCGATGCCTTCTCCCTTTGCACTGTCATCAGGAGATTTCATTAGCGCTTCCAACTTCCCGGGCCGAGGGTGATACGGTGCTAAATGAGGTTATTAATCCTACACGACTCCAGAATCCCTCAGACGTCAGGCCGAGTCACTTGGGCATCCTATAATCAATGCCGTAATCTGGTTTTGCCAGAAAATGTTTGCTTTAATGCTTTTTATCTGGAGCCCTTCTTGCTCTCGGAGCTGGGATTAATTACCCCTGCAGGGGAAGCGTGCGGCCCTGCGCCGAGGGATGCAGCAAGCAGACGGCGTGGATGCAGCCCCTGGCAAGGGCAGGAGCGGCTGTGAGCACTGCCCAGAGCCCCCAGGAAGTCTTTAATGAGTCCTCTTCTGCAGGGCAGCAGGAGCAAGTGCAAGGAATTGGGATTTTTGTCACCTAAAAGCTATCTGTTCCCCCAAAAGCGAGCTTCTGCAGTGCTCTGGAGGATTTGCCTCCAGGTGACTTTCACCCACCGTGCTCTGGCTAAAAGCTGAACATCCTCACCCCGTTCCCTGCCTGCTCTTTTCATCAGGGCTCCCATTTCTTGGTGCCAGGAGCCCCAGTTCCCCAATAAGCCATCCCACAAGTGGAAACCCATGTTTCCCTCCAGCACCAGCGAAAAAGAAAGCTGAAGAGTGGGGAGGGGGGGAGGCAGAGTGTAGTAGTTGTCTGGTTTTTAAAAGCTTGCTCTTACACATGCAAATCTTTAATTAAACATACTCATAAAACTATAATGAACCGTTCATCTAATTAAATGGGGTGAGTCATTTCATTAATTTTTAGCAAACTGCAAAGCTGCTCTCCTGCCCTCCTCACTTGGAATTCAAAGGGACAAGCTGAAGCATTTGAGGGAAATTATCTTCCTTTTTTTGCGGTTATTTTGTTCTTTGTGCACAGAACCTGTTTAACTGACCATAGCTTATACTCTTCTAATTAAAAAAGAATTCTTCGGGTCCTATTGCTGTTCTTGATGGTTGCTTGTTTCCTTCTCCAGCTGTCCTACCCCAGGCTGTAACGGCTCAGGACACATCCGTGGGAAGTATGCGAGGCACAGAAGGTAAGGCTGGGTCGGAGGTAATGGGGATGGAAACATGCAAGCAGAAAACCCAGAGACAGATGTTCCCTGGAGAAGCTGGCTCCTTGGAAGATGGTTCAGAGCAGGAGCCAAACTCCCTCACCCTAAATCCATTTCTTGCTGGGTATCCATCAGTCCGTGGGGTCTTTCACCAGGCTGACAGCAGCCTTCACACCGACCCCAAACCAAGACAGCAGTGCCTGGTTTGGGTGCCTGGTGTCAGTGGGAGCTGTCAGCAGGGACAGATTTTGGTCTGCTTGGTACCTTTATGGACACGGAGAGGAATGAGAGCCCACTGGCTACGTTGGAAGCCAAGCCAGCAGTAACCAGTGGTTTTCAGATAAATTTAGTTACAGCAGTCAGTGGACAAGCCCCAATGGCTGGTTTTGTGTCCCCTGCCTGGTTTCATGATGGCACTGGTGGCCAGCACCAGCAGTGCTGCTGGGAACCATTGGTCTTGCTGCTCCCTGGACACCAACTGTCCATGGGCGGACTGGTAGCATGAGTCCGGCAAGTTTGTGCTGGCTTCTGTGTAAAGCCAATATCAGAAGATACACAAAGTCAAGGTCTGAGAGCAGATCTTCTGGCCATAAGATATTAGAAATGATAAAAATCTGAGCTACTACATGTGTTATTTTTTTAGTATTTGTGTATTTATCCCACTTGCCTGCCTGGTTGGGATGCCGTAGACATGCCTTCTCACCGGGCAATGCCTCCTTGCTCCCACCCGCAGCCTACAAAGCTGTCCTCTAGCAAAGAAGAGGAAACTTCAGGATGCGGAGGCCGAACACCTGGTGTCAAAGCGAAAATCCCACCCGCTCAAGCTGGCCTTGGATGAAGGATACAACGTTGACAGCGACGGCAGCGAGGAGGCCGAGGCAAAGGAGTCTGGCTCCGATGAGTCGGAGGGGACGCTGGAGGAGGACGAGGCGGAAGCGGTGGAGCAGGAGGAGACCCGCAGCCCTGAGCCGGCAGAAGGTGCTTTGTCATTATTGATTGCCAAGCTGCATTGTGGAGATGAATAAAGGGCAGCGAGTGTTAATAACCAGGAGTTATAGCTCCTCTGAATCGCGCGTCCCGCAATTATTGTGTTTGGTGGAAGCACGGCAGCAGAGCTCTGGTTAAGTGGTGATGGGTTACACACAGATTGTCTCTCGAGTCTTCAAAGCGAGAGCTGCTCCATCAGGGATGCTCCCCGGGGAAAGACCCCTGGAAGCACAAAGGAGCTCCAAGTGGTGGCGAGGGCGGCAGCCTGGGCTCCTCCATCACCTCCCTGGCGCAGGATCTGACCATCCATCCTCTTTCCAAGGAGAGGAGTGACGGGCAGACGGGCTGGGTGTCTGTCCAGGGTCCTGGCATCGCCTGGTGGAGAGCCCCTGGTTTTGGGAGCAAGGGGAGTACAGGGCCAGCTGGCTGCTGATGGTTGGGGGCTGGGAAGCAGCGAGCATCTGAGCACCGGGAAAGCTTTCGCGAGGAAATCCCCTTTCTATCTGCCGTCCCCGAGTGCAATAAATTAGGCTGCTCCAGGGGTATAACAGCAAGGCTCTGGTTTCAATTAAGCTTAAGAAAGACAAAGAGATGTTTACAAGCTTATATCATTACTTTATTTTCCTTTTTTTCCCCTCTCTTTTTTTTTTTTCTCTCCTTTTTTCTTCCTCTCTTTTTTTTTTCTCTCTTCTTTTTCCTCATTTTTTTCTCTCTTTTTTTTTCCTTCTTTTTTTTCTTATTTTTCTTCTTTTTTTTTTTTCCCCCTCTCTTTTTTCCTCTTCCTTTTCCTTTTTTCCTTCCCCTTTTCCTTTTCCCACTCCCCACCACCCCCCCCCCCCCTTCTCAGAGAGAAGCCCAGCAAAATCAACCCATTACGGACAAAAACCAGCAACAAGCACATCTGGGCCCAGCAAGGCCAACTATAGCAGCTATCAAGAAATAATCGCCAACTCTCTCCTAAACCTAGGCCAAATAGCGGAGGAAACCCTCGCCATCGAAGGGCAGCTGCCCGAAGCGGAGCTGCAGGTCTCCAAGCCGCCCCAAAACGTTGTGCACCTGGTCCACGAGGACGCGGGAGAGGAGATGGTGGAGGAGTGCGACAAGGAGATCATCATCCAGACGGAGGACGCGGAGGAAGTCATCGAGGTCACCAGCGAACGCAGCAGCAGCGAGTTGTGTCCGGAGCACCGGGACGATGCCAGCTGCGAGGAGGCCTGCAAGTTGCCCAAAGCCATGCAGGCTGAAGGAGAGGAGGAGGAGGAGGATGAGGAGGAGGAGGATGAAGATGAGGAGGAGGAGGAGGAAGAAGAAGAGGAAGAGGAGGAGGAGGAGGAAGAGGAGGAGGAGGAAGAGGAAGAGATAGCTCCCGAAGTGATCTGTGAAGAAGCTCCTCACACTTCTCAGGATGCCCAGAAAAGCCACTGTGAAGGGCAGTTCAGCCCGAAGCCCGAGTACTCGGTCATCGTGGAGGTCCGCTCGGACGATGACAAGGACGATGACGCCCGCTCCCAGAAGTCAGCCGTGACCGACGAGTCGGAGATGTACGACATGATGACGAGGGGGAACCTGGGGCTGCTGGAGCAAGCCATCGCGCTGAAGGCCGAGCAGGTGAAAATCGTGAGGGAACCCAGCCGGCTGCCGGGAGAGCACGTAAAGCACTTCCAGGTGGACGAGAAGCAGAGCAAACCACTGGACAGCATCCGAAAGAGCTACTATGGAAAAGGTGGGGTATGGGGGCGAGCCTCTGTGTGTCTTCTTCCTTTCCATCCCCAGGGACTGAGCTGCTCAGCTCCAGGAAAAGGGGGATGCTGGGCAGGGGGTTCATGTCCCACAGTGGGAATTTAGCCACAAATCCATGCCCAGAGAAAGGGGGACATCCTTGAGGTCAGGAGTGAATGCATAAAATGATGGTGGCCTCCGTGTCTCAGCAGGGGGGTTAACTGGTTAAAGAGCTCTGTTGGCCTTGCAAATCTCAGCCTGGGCTGCTGGAGGGTTGGTTTCAAAGCCAGATGGGTTTTGGGGTAAGGGCAGGCATTGGGCATGGCCAGGCAAGGGACTCTGTGCACTGCAAGCACTGCTGCTGGGATGCCTGTTTGGTCGGGGGAGTAGCTCTTCACTGCTGATTTGTCTCCAGTGTTACATCTCCACTTTCAGAAAAATAGCTCCAAACCCAAAGATTCTCCCTCATTAACTGGAAGAGTGGTGGGAAGCATCCGGGGCAATTTTTCAAAGAAATATTCCAAACCTTTACACCTCTTCCCCTCCAAATCCACTAACCTGCTTCCCACATCCCCTAGATCCCTCGAGACCCGAGAAGCGAGAAATCAAATGTCCGACGCCTGGCTGCGATGGGACTGGCCATGTCACGGGACTCTATCCTCACCATCGCAGCCTCTCTGGTTGTCCGCACAAAGACAGGATCCCCCCTGAGAGTGAGTACATGCTCGGGTGCCCAGCAGGAGAGCACAGGTTGCTTAAATTAGTCTGGAGCTGTATTTCCTAGAGGGATTTTTACATCTGATGGGTAGAGCCATCCCAAGGGTATTGGGCACTCCATAGAATACCAAATGGTGTGAATTTTGCAAATGAGTCGCTAGTAGGAGTCTGATGTTAACCCCTGAGGTATAACGGGGTCTCTGGTGTGGTATGGTGATTTTCCAGCTCATTCCAGGATGCTTCTGTCCACCAAGGTGGTACTGCACTTCATGGGAAATGCTAAGGAGATTACGAGAAAGTCAGACCCTTCTTAAAGATTTTAGCACCATCCTGTGGAGGATGAGGTCCTTTCTCTGCAAATCAAAGGTGCTTTGAAAATGACTGCCCACCCCCTGAGATGTGTCGAGCGGTTCCCACCTTTACACTGAATTTCTTGTATTTTTCTCTCTTTGGGATATCATATTTGGAAGAAGGAGAAAATGTTCTTTCCTGATGTCCAACTGTGATGAGGGTGTTGCCGTCTGGCAAAGGAGAGGAGGTGCTCAGGACGTGTAAGGCAGCTGAGTCTCCTCCTATGCTCTCGTTGCTATAAAATTCATGAAGCGCTATACTGAGATTCATCTCTTCTCCTGAAAATATTTATCAGCATCATAACAGATTTTTATATACATATACAGAGGGAGAGTTTATTTCTACCTCTCTACCAGCATCCTAAATAGTTTTTCTTGTGCATATACATAAAAATCAATGTTGTATGTTTACGATAATGGCATAATAGACCAAAAACTAAAACCACCACACTTCCTTATCAGTAATTTCAAAGGTTGCAGACCTGCTATAAAGACAGACTTACAGGAAACAAGGAGGAAGTACAGCTATCTCTGCACAAGTTCAAATACAAGGGAAAATATTAATAAATAAATAATACAAGCTGTGTGCTTCAGAAAGGCTTGCAAATCAAATTATTTTCTCTACTTTTAAGGTCAGCACTGCAGGAAGCAATAATCCTGAAGATTAAAACTTAAAAAAAAAAAAAAAAAAAAAAAAAAAAATCAAACAAAGACTAGTCCTCAGGATAAAAGCAGAGATACAACTTCAATCACTTAAAACTACCTGAAATGGGGAGGCCTGGCTCCAAAATGATGGAGGGGCTGTTGGGGAAACTGGACTGCAATCAGCAAACAGGGACAAAGCCCAGGCTGTGTGCAGGGATGCTCTGACCTGAGCAGTTCTCCTTTGAACATCTCTTTTTTTTTCCCTCTACGCAGACAAATTCTAATTACAGCATTTCACATGCCTTGATTTCTAGGAAGCCAGTGTACAAGCCTTGATGATTTTGTCTTTTTTTTTTTTTTTTTTTTCTTCTCTCTGATTTTTATCGAGTTGTTTTTTGCCTCCCTTCCCTTCTCCCCTTCCCCTCCTCGCTCCGAAGTCTTGGCGATGCACGAGAACGTGTTGAAATGCCCCACGCCAGGCTGCACAGGACAGGGTCACGTCAACAGCAACCGCAACACGCACAGGAGGTACTGCCTTCCACTTCTTCTGCCCTGCAGCCAGCCCCAGGGGCGCAGGATTTGTTCTGGAGCTACAGCCCTCGTGCTGGGAGATGCTCCAAGCAGGATGGGCAAGGAAGGGATGATCCTAAGACAAAGAATAATATGGGAAAGCGAAGATGGGGCAGGGATTTCTGGCTGGGCAGTAGGGCAGAGCAATGCTTCCAGGCTCAAAGGTGGACTACAAGGGGTGGGGGCTCAAGGAGGAGACACATGGAGCCAGGGGAGCGGTGGCACCTGGTGATGTTTGCTTGTGTGGCACTTTGCAGGGTTTCTGGGAATTGCCACAATATTTGGGCTGAAATTAGTCCACAGTACAGGTGAGCTGGGAGTTTAGGCTGCTGTAGGACATCAGCCCAGGTATGGCCAGGAGGGGACAGGCCAGTGCTTTGGGATCAGTAATTATACCCCGTGCTCTGGCTTCAGTCAAACCCCAGAAATTTTACAAACAGGAAGGCTACAAGAAGAGGGGATGGTGCTGTTCAAGCTAGAAACCATCCCAAAAGCCAGACTAGCTTGTGCTACAGGGATCTGCTCACCAGTTTGTGATTTATTCATTATGCCCACGCTTCATTAGCACAGAGTGCCAGCTCTGTGAGCATTACCGTGCTGCTGGCGCGAGGTGAGTGTGCGCCGTCACCCATCCAGACGTGGCTGGGGACCACGGGGGCAGCCACCCTGGTGATGCCTCCTTGTAGCTGTAATTGCTAGAGGGGAATTAGGGAAGTCTGCTGGGTTAATTGAGAAATGTGGTTTGCTGCAAGCAGTGAGATCGCAGGGAGGCTGAGGTGAGCGGCTGCTTCCAGGGGGTTATGGAGAGGGCTTCGAGTGGGGCACTTTGCTCTGCCAGACCTGGCCCTGAGCCTGGAGGGGGTCCTTTGGTGCTGGATGCTGCAGGGATGGGGGCACCTGAGATGGCTTGGGGGTGGGCTGGAGCATGCAAGCACTGCTTGTAAGGCGTTTCTACCTTCCCTGAGCGATCACTGCAAGAGCCAAGCTGATCCCAAAGAGGCACAGCCAAGCTCATGCAAAGGATGAGGGCGAGCAAAAGCCCTCGTAGCCCCCGACTGACCCCAGGCACCATGTACCAGCAGCCGTGTGCATCAGAAGTGCAAATGTTTCCTGTCCAGCACCCCTCAGAAGGCTCCCTTCAAACAGCCTCAAAAGAGACAAATAAACACAAATCAAAAATGCCATTTATCTGTTAAAACTCCCCAAAGAAAGCAGCCCGGCCTCTGCTGTGCTCAGCCCTGGGCAGCTGCCTCCCTCCTCCATCCCCAGCACTGGTGATGCTCCAGGGCTTGTCCCAGAGAGATCTGGCAGCTCTGCTGCTTGGCAAGACTAACAGTAAATTGGGATAATGCTAACCAGAAAAACCTTAAATGCAAACATTTTTCTCATGGGCTCAGTGCAGCTCTGGGTGTCTGAAATGAGAGAGGATTTCCGTGCGCATCCCTCATGCTCTGTTTCCTCCCCTCTCTCCCTTTTCACCTCACACAGTTTATCTGGGTGCCCCATTGCTGCTGCTGAAAAATTAGCCAAATCACATGAAAAGCAACAAACCCAGTCTGGTGACCCTTCGAAAACCAGCTCCAATTCTGACCGGATACTCAGGTACGTGGGGTGGGAAGCCAGCCCCGGGGACCCGCGCCCACAGCGGGAGCCGGCTCGCTCCAGCTGTATGCTGATACTGCTGAGTCCTGTTATTATGATCATAGGTCTCGCCAAGGTGGGGAGATATTTAATTGATGATCCCAGGGAGGGCATTGAGGACAATGAATTGCTTCTGTAGCATCAATTAATGCTGAGGCTACAGGCCAAAGGGTTTCAGCAGCGCAGCAGAAGGCATTTGTGCCGATAGCGCTGCAATGCAAACTGCCAGAGAATTATGGCTATTATATTAGCATTATAAGTAGGGTGGGCCTGGGGAGGGGGAGGAGGAGATTTCGGCTACATATAAATCACTCGATCACAGTTTCACACAAGTCCTCCCACTTTTCTTCCTTAGCCCGCACGGGTCAGAGGAGAGGAACCTGCCACTCATTGCCAAACCGCCCGCATTTATTTTGTTATTTCACCCATCTCTGTCTTCCCGGGAGAAAGGGCTGTCTCACAGCAAGGATGTCCCTGATAGATGCTGGCTTCCGTAGCCGACGTGATTCATGAGGCTACAGATGGATTGTAATATGCTTAGTTATTTCGCAATGAGAGCAGGAGGATAGGAACCGCAGCACGAGCCCTTTCCATGCTGCGCTGAGCAGCGCTCCCACCAAGGCATCGAGGTCGGATTAATTTATTTATTTGCTCCCCAGGACTGCTGAGCACCCTGGTGCACCGGTGCTGAGAGCTCGGTGCTTTGCAAAGGAAGGCCATTCGGGGCGATTACTTATTTATTTGCAGCGGAGCCTGCGATGGGCGCAGCGTGCTCTGAGCGCATCACGAGGATGCTCCATGCTCCAAGGAGCTCCCGCTCCGAGGACTCGCTGGTGGAAAGAGGTCACGGGAAGGAGAATAACAATGGGCCATTTATATACAATTTATATGCAAGACAAATTGATTCATGATAGGCAGCCCGGCAGAAGCAGGGGGACTCTGCAGGCAGGGGAGATGCGCGCTCGGCTCAGCTGTGCCTCAAGCTCCCCTTTGCGGCCAAGCTGCAGGGGGACTTGGAGCTGGATTGGGGTCCTGATGCCTTCGTGTGTTGTCCTTTTGGCACAGCTCCCATGGGCGAGTGGCACCTGGGTGTTTACTTACTGCTGTTGGAAATAAGCTGCCATGTCACAGCAGCCCACGGGGGTATTTTGGATGAGACGGACACCTCAGTTTTTGGTTTAAAAATAAATTAAAAATAAAATAAACAAATAAATAAAGAATCTAATGGACCCAAACCAGGTGCAGACTTGCTGAGGGACAGCAAAAGGGCTGGCACTGCCAATTCTTCCCCTGCAACCCCTGAGGATGTCCCTACCATGTCAGTCCCCTTGCACTACCCTGGCCACTGGGTGCCACCTTGGTCATGCCAGTGAAAAGAGAAATCACCGGTGCTCGTTGTTTCGTCCTCAGGCCTATGTGCTTTGTGAAGCAACTGGAGATCCCTCAGTATGGAAGCTACCGGCCCAACATGGTCCCAGCCACCCCCCGGGCCAACCTGGCCAAGGAGCTGGAGAAGTACTCCAAGGTCACCTTCGATTATGCAAGTTTTGATGCTCAGGTTTTTGGCAAACGCATGCTTGCCCCAAAGATTCAGACTAGCGAAACCTCACCTAAAGCCTTTAAATGTAAGTTGGGCGCAGGGAAGGGTGGGGTTTTGCATTTTCTGCCTGTCTCAGCACCTCATGTGCTGTGAGGCCCCAGGGAGCATCGCCTTGGGGTGCGGGGAGAGTCCCAGGGCTGAGCCTTGTGGGGTGGGAGGAGAAATGGGGACGGGATGGGGAGGCTGAGTTGGGTCCTGTGGCTCATCCCCACCATGGGGAGAGGGACACGGGGCCCGTGGCTGCTACAAGAGCTCGGCCTGGGGGAGAGGCCCTTGAGCTTCGGGTTTGGGAGGAATTGCCTGGAGCGGTGGGAGCATTAATCTGAGCGATGGCTCCAGGTGGGATAAGTTACACAGTTGTCCTCAGTTGGTCCCCACTGCTTTGCAGTTCATATCTATTGATCTGTCTTTTCTCATCTAGCTAAATGGATTATAGTTCTCCTCTCTTCCATCTTACGTATGACCCACTCCCCCCATTTGTCTTCTCGGCCGCGCTGGGCTCTCCAGCGCTGCTCCTATCGATCACCCCCTCCCATCCTCCGCTCCCTGTCGCAGCCACCCACCTCTGCTCCGCACCGAGGCTCTTGCCCTGGTTACAGCGCTGTGCGATGACAGTGTGGGTGAAAATGAAATGGTGAAATGAAATTAAACCCTCCGGGGTGGGTTCTCAGGAGCTGTGTAGGGAGCCCGCCTGCCCCAGCCCTGTGCCGGGGGACCGACGTTTAACGTCCCCCCTCTCTTTGACACCTAACATGCTCCTGAGGACATCTTCCTGAATAAAAACATAAAGATTTAGGAGACTGGTTTGCAGAAGTCAGCAGCCTCAAGAGGGCTTTCTGTCTGGCTAATCCCACTTCCACAATCCTGTTTAATCCTGATGCAGCTGCTCTCTAAAAAGTGCTCGTACTTGAAAGCATCCCGGTTGTTGCACTACAATGGAAGCTGCCTTTATTACAGTACTAAATCTGTAAAGGATCAGACAATGAAATTGGATGGAGGCCAGAGAGCACAACTGCCACTGTCATCCTGGGTTAGGGCTGATGGAAAAGTAATTTGTTTCCCAGCACAAGTGATTCTCTTGCTGAATAGATTGTGTTATTTGCAATATTAGCAAAGAATTTTCAGGGTAATTGTACTGACAAAAATAATTCCAGCAAACCCACTAGGATAATCCTTTCTATTTTTTCTCATCACTTATTTTACTAATTTGCTGATTGCGAGTCTATTAGTGGTAGAAATACTTATGAAATGGAAAAGCATCGCTGAGTCTACGGTGTGAAATTGAAATTGGCATCTTGCGATCCTGGATATTGTCAGGTTGGGCTGGCAAACACCCGCGCTCCGCAGCGAAGATGTGGATTAAACCGGACTCAAAAATAAGCAGCCATACACAAGAATAACCATTTGGGCAAGCTTCCAATGAGTTAATCAAAGCGACAAGATGAATATGATTGCCAATCATAGCAGGGAAATCTGTTCCTTTCACTGAGAACTTATTTTAAAGAGATCTTCATCCAGAGGGATTTATACTCCCCTGCATGTGTGTGCATCCTTCCCATTAATGTCAACGTGCATTATATACGCACACAGCCAGGAAGAAAGCAGTCCTCGGGAACATTAGCATTTTATGGTGCCTTATATTTCCAGTTTGTGATGGCAATCGTGAAGCTCTGCAGCCACAGCTGCCCGGGTTGTCCTCCTGCTCCGCTACCAGCAGGACAAACCTCATGAGTCTTCTCTGGGTGAGACTCCTGGGTTTTCCCTCAAAACCTGCAGAGGAAAATGAAATGAGAAATGGAAAACTTTGCTAATTGATTCCGAATACAATCCTGTGGTGGTTCAAAATCGGACAATCCCGTCTGCACCCCCTGAAACTGCTGACTTCTGAGCCTTCCTAAATGGGTCCGGTTTTTAAACTGGGGCCAGTTTAATTGTGGGTTAACCTTGGGAAATACTGACTTTGATTTCAGAGGGTGTGAAGAGAGGATAACACCTCCAGGATCGCGCTGCTCTGTGCTGTGATATACAGTGCCAGTGAGGAGTAGTGACCATGTGTGGCTGTGCAATAAATCTGGTTACTCAGACATATTTAAATTATATGTCAGCTGTCGGAAAATCCATATTTCACCGCTGTCATCCTCAGAAGCTCGTATTTCATGGCCGTGGGTTTCCTATAAATGTAATTTTTTAACTTAGAAGTGTTCAAACGTGCTGCAAGAAATCTCCCTTAGCTCCGTGGCTAAGTTAGGAACAGAGAGAGAGCAAAAAATAAAAGGGCTGGGAAGCTCCTCTGGGCTTTTTCTTTCAGTGTCTTCCACTGAGGGGTAGCTTTAATGAAGGAAAGTGGGTTCTGGGAGGCTCGATGGCAGAGCCAGCTAATGAATTGACTTTTCCCAACAAGAAACCATCACGCAAGATCGTGGCAGCAGCCAGACTGCTCCTATTGCACCTCCCTGGCAATCCAGGGCTGGTAATAGCAGCGGGCTGGCGCTGCCGATGCTCTGCATCGGACTGATTTACCCGTGCCAGCCATGCCTTAGCCTTGTGTTGTTCCTTCTCTTTTTTTTTTATTCCAGCCAAACCTTTTCCAAAGGCCTCCTCCCCCAGCCACAGCCCCTCCAGCAGTTACGTGAAGAGCACTTCATCTTCCTCCACAGGCTTCGACTACTCCCACGACGCCGAGGCCGCGCACATGGCCGCCACCGCCATCCTCAACCTCTCCACCCGCTGCTGGGAAATGCCCGAGAACCTCAGCACCAAGCAGCAGGAGGCCCCCGGCAAGGTGAGCTTCAAGCTGCAATTCTCAGAAGGCAAAAAGACCTTTTTTTAAAATCTTCCCTTTCGTTTTGAGCTTTAAATAGAGAGGAGTGGATGGCTTATCGCTTGCCAGCCTTTGCCTCCTGATGTGCTTTGGGTGATGTAGAATTTGGAGGATATAATCTTGGCTCTTAGTGTGTTCTGGAGCTGTATCATAGTTTGAATTTACCCATTGGAGGTGAGACTATCCCAAGCAGATACCCATGGCTGGTTCCAGTTTCTCACTGCTCAGTGTCTGGTGCCATTGGAAGTTTCCCAGTTGCATCCAGACTGACCTCCAGCTGCTTTTCAGAGGAGTTTGGGTTTTCCAGAGGTCCTGTGCCACACTCCCAGCTTTGGGCAGATGTCCTGAATGCCACAAGATGTCTTACATGGCACTGGATGTCTGTATTCAGGCAACCTTCTGATACACCATGCTGCTTTTACTGGAGGGTTGCATTTGCATGACACTTTTCTGAAAACCTTTAGAACCTTCTCAGGTTGTGCCCATGGCAGGGACAGGAGCTGGGTGGGTTTTAAGGACCCTGCCAGCCCAAACTGATCCGTGGGTCTGTGACTGCAGAGAGGACAGGGCATGAATAACCTGTTCCCTAACCTCCCCCATGACAAATGGGGACAAGATCCCCTTAGGGGATTTCTGGCAGATGCTGACGTTGGGTGTATTTACCCCTTTTCAGTCCATGGACATTGAGGTGGATGAAAATGGGACTCTGGACTTGAGTATGAACAAGCACCGCAAGCGGGAGAGCACCTTTCCCAGCAGCAGCAGCTGCAGCAGCAGTCCCAGCATGAAGTCCCCAGATGTGTCCCAGCGCCAAAACAGCACCAGTGCCACGAGCAGCACCATGACCTCCCCCCAGTCCAGCCAGACCTCCCGCCAGGATGAATGGGATGGGCCCATCGACTACACCAAACCAAACCGCCAGCGGGAAGAGGAGCCAGAAGAGGTGAGCTCTGGACCTTAGGTAACACCTCACGGTGGATTGAAGGCCATATTTTCTTGCACAGTTCTCCTGTTTTCCTCCAGTATTCCTCGTTTGCTCCTTGAGCCTAAGAGAGTATTACTGGCTTTGTCAGTGCTACCAGACATCAGCTGCGGATTATGGGGCAGGAGGCAGAGCTGTCCTGGGGTAAAAACATGCTCTTGGCTCCGTTGAGGAGCTCTTGCAAAGAAAAAGCCCACTGTGTGCTCTGTTCTGGGCCTGTGGTGCTTGCTTTGCTGTCAATCCTTCCTTCATTTGCACATGAGGTGCTCCTGGCGATGTTCCCCAGGCTGATTTCTCTCTGCCATTAGCATGGGTCCCTACATTTCTCCTACAAAAAGGGGATATTGAAACTGTTTGGTCTGGGGACTGAGGTGTTTACAGGGCTCAAGAGTTTTGCCAAAGCTGCAGGAGCTCTGAGCTGGGATGAACCATTACATCCACTTCTCCTGGCACCCTTACATCCACTGCACCCCTGCATCCCCTTCTCCCGGCTGTTCTCTTGCAGTCAGAGCCAGCAGCCCACTCGTTTGCCTCCTCGGAAGCTGATGAGCAAGAAGTGTCGGAGGAAAACTTTGAAGAACGAAAATACCCAGGGGAAGTTACTTTAACCAACTTCAAGCTTAAATTCCTCTCCAAGGACATCAAGAAAGAGCTGCTCACGTGAGTCCTTCTTGCCTCTTTCTCTGATGCGTATAAAACATGCTCTCAGGGCATGTAGCAGACAAAAACTGGAGGAAATACATTTTAAAATGTACCTTCTCACGGAGGTGTTGAGCTTCAAGATGTTTTGTTGAGCAGGCAGGACTTCTGCTTAATGTGGAGCAAGGAGCTCCATCACTGTGAAGGTGCAGGGCCACCAAACGTGAGCTCTGGCTGCAGCAGGATTGCTGACATTGCATTTTGCATTGCAGAGGGGGCTTAATTGAGCCCCCATATGTGTATTTACAGCATTGGATGGGGAGAAGAAAAGGCCCAGATCTGTTCTATCCATGCTGACCCCCCAAAGGTTAAGTTTTAGAGCTGGACACAGGCACTGCAGCCCGGACCTGCCTCTGCCCCAATGCCCCTCGGGTCCGCTTGGAGGTCGTGGTGCTGAGGTTTCCCCTCCCAGACCTCCCTGCAGATCTTTTTCCTGCGTCTGACCTTCCCATATGCTAAAGAGGGAAGTCTGGCGAGCCTCGTTTTGCTGACCCTATACAAGCTGCTTGTTATTTGGCTGCGCAAGCAGGAACCTGAGGGAGCTGTGCGAACAGGCAAGGAAGAGGTCCGAGGGAGCAGAGCAGCAGCAGCAGCTTCCTAAATGAGCAAAGCATGCACCAGCTGCCCTGTACAAAGCTCTCTGAGCTTTTTTAAAACCCAGCAGTGATGCGAATAGCAGTTTTTGAGGTAGAACCCTCTAGGTATAGTATGAAGGTAGACAAATTTCCTACAAACAAACGGCCCTGGAATAAATAAGCGATGTCACAGCCAGCCCAGAGCCACCTCTCTCCATTTAGCATCCTTGCTCCTTCCTGGCCCTAACAAATTATCTGCAGTTAACCCAGGAGCTGGCTGTGTCTATCTGAAGCTCTGTGTCTGGGTGCAGAGCTTGGGCGATCTCCCAGCACCGATGGAGGTGTGGAGGTGCTGCTCACCTCTGCCTGCCGGCGCACGGCAACACATCATTTTCTTCACATTTGCCATATTTTTTTCAAAATTATGGAGGGTTCTTGTGATCTTTTTGAAATAAAAGAGGCATGAAAAGAGGGTGGAAGGGGAAGAGTTGGTGTATTTGCACACAAGCAGGGCTGATGGCAGGGGCAGACCCCCAGGAGGGCTTTACTGGCTACATGCGCGCGTTTTCGGGTGAATTCATTCCCTTCCAGCACTTACGCTTGTGGTGTTGTTGTTGCCCAGTTGCCCTACCCCAGGCTGTGACGGCAGCGGACACATCACGGGAAACTATGCCTCTCACCGCAGGTGGGTTCGCCTCTTTTCCATGGCTCAGACTCTAAATACAACTTTATTTTTTAGTATATTTTTTCACCATGTGGACGATTTGGTTCTGTTTCCTCCCCGCCTTCTGTTGCCCCTCTCCCTCCCCATGCCCCAGCCCTTTTTCTTTTTCCTTTTTTCCTTTTTTTTTTTTTTTTTTTTTTTTTTTGCTTATCCAGATATTCCATCTCTTCTCTTTCAGCCTTTCTGGTTGTCCTCTTGCTGACAAGAGCCTCAGAAACCTCATGGCTGCCCACTCTGCTGACCTCAAGTATGTTTGCGCTCAACTTGGATCTCCTTTTGTTTTTCTTTTTTTCCCCCTTTTTTTCTGTCTTTTCCCTCCCTGCCCCCCCTTTGTGCTCTGCTTTTGCTTTTTTTATCCCTTCCCTTCTCCTTCCAAAAGCCGATAAGTGTCTGCCTGCGAGGAGCTCTGGTGGAGCCCAGCCTCTTGATGTCATTTTGGGAATGCAATGGAATGAGGGAAGGAGTATTTTGGGGAGAGGGGGATCATGGAGCTGTTCAGCAATAACTCGGACCCCTGGCAATTTTCCTTTGGACACCGCAGAAATAAGCTAATTTCTTTTTCATTTGTTCCCTTTTAATTCATCGTTTCTGTGTGGCTCTCAGAGAATCCAAAGCCAGGATGAAGGCACACGCTTTAGGATTGGGTAGAGGCACAGCTGGGAAAATAGCAAAAAGAAGCCAACTCTTGGAGAACTCGGAGTGCTAATTTTTTGCTAAATTTAAGGGGCTGTTGGGGATGCAGTGACAGGGACTTGGGTGTCTGATCGATGGGGCAATGACAGCGGGACCAAGCAAATGGTGCTGGGTAAGGCCAGATCCTGAGCAGCTGCGAAGGGGCAGATCCGAGTGTGCATCTGCTAACTGGGGACAAAGGGCTGTGGGCACTTGGATGTGTGAGTGCACAATTCTGCTCCCAAAGGGGGGAATCTAGCCTCGGTATTTCCATTCAAATGTGTTCCTCCAAATCCCATTTTCAGCTTTGCTCTTGTCTTCCCAATGCTCCTCATTTTCAGGAGGAGCTGCAGCTTCACGGGGGAGTTTCCCTACTGCTCCTTAGTTTGCATCCCCTCTAGGAAGGTTTATTAGAAATTGTATTTAAAATCAGCGGAGACCATGGGGGGACCTGAGCATTTCTTCTCCCAACACAACCTATGAGGGACAGAACTAATGGTGAATGTTTTTCCCACATCTTTGCCATGGAGCCAGCCTGTCTTTGCAGGCTGATTCTCCTCTTAGCATCCTGCTTTGCTGAATCCAATTTTAGGATTATTTTGATGGTGAGATATTCATAACCATAACCAAGGAGGCCTCTGCAGGGGGCTTTGCATTGCATAGGCTCATGATAGAAAAACTCAGTCCTGTGTCCTGTCTGCAGCTGGTGATGCTCAGAATAAATAACAGCCAGGTGGGAGCCCCTTTGCTCAGTGAAGGTGATCAGCAAAACCCCAAATCCCCTTACAGCGTGGGTCTGGGACTGCTGCAGGTGCTGGTGCTAGGAAACCATTCGTTAACCTCCTGTTCTGCACCAGAGAAGTGGAAAAAGTAGCTGGATTAGGTGACGTTAATAGAATATGCCAGTGGATGGCAAGGACTCTCCTGATTAGTGCTAAGTACACTTAATCATGCATTATAGATGATATACATTTTGAAAGAAGCTCTTAAGAGAGCTTTGCTGAACTGGTGTTTCTCCAGCAGCCTTAAAGAACAGCCTGGCGATCAGGCAATTAGTGGTAAGATATTAAAAGCTCTCAGGAACAGCGCCCATGCCCAGTATGGACGTGGTGAAAAATGGACCAGAGTCATCATTCAGCATCCAGAATAATGCACTTCGGGCATCTGAAGTTAGTGCTTTTTTATCAAAATACTACATACAACAGGTAACCCCTGGCCAAAACAAAGCCTTTCAGTGTTATTTTCCAAGTGTTGTCCTGTTCGTATATCCTGGTGAGGATGGAGGCAGGGAGAGGAGGACGGAGGAGGATTCGGAGATGTTACGGATCCCGCAGTCACAGCTCTTTCACAACTTCAGATAAGGCCGTGTCAGCATTTCCATTATAAATTCTATTTCAGGGGGTTAATATCCCTGATATAAAAAAATAGCTCCAGGCTGGAACATGCAATAAAAGGTCTCTGTCGGAATGATTTGTCTCCAGATAATTAAAAATAAAAATCAAATCACTTCTTTCACCTCTTTAAAAGTCCTGAAAGGCAGGAGGAGTTCGGTGTTGGTGTTTTCATAATTCCATCCCAGCCCGAAGCTAGAACAACAAAGAAATAGTTTTGCTTCCTACTCTACTAGGGTTTAATGAGGAAATGTCATGAACATGTAGTCATCTCCCAAGCCTCTAATGTTTGAGTTGGAGGATTTCCATCAGGTCCTGCTGGATGTGGCCCTGTCCCTCCTGCACCAGACCCAGTGCTTTGCTGGGTCTGCAGGTGGAGCCGTGCCCTTACACCATCCCCATGTCACCCTTCTGGGACCGGGACAGGTCCCTGTTCTCCCTGCAGCCGAAATTTTCCTCCAGCAGAGACTCTCAGTGACCTGCAAACCCCAAACCTACACTCAGAGCTGACACATCGAGGAGAGTTTTGCTATTTTCTGATTTTAGAACCAAACCAAACGGGTGTCGAGAAAGTGGGATATTTTCTGATTTTAAAACTAAACTAAACGAGGATTGAGAAAGTGGGGGCACAAAACCATTCCCCTGAGAGCAGCGGCCCTCTGCAAGCAGGGAGCAGCTCAGCACCCCCCAGGGACCCCCTCCAGCCCCACTCACTTGACTGGAGCAGCGCTGGCTAATTGGCAGGCCGGCACGCGCGTCCTCGGCGAGGACTCCTCACCTCTCGTGCTGGTCCCCATGACAACTTTTATGGCTCACCTGCGGCGTTCGGAGCGGGGCTTTGTGCTGGTGGCACTTCAGAGCCCCTCACCTCCCTCGCTTCGGTGGCCTTAATGACGCCGTGCTCGACTCGCACCATTATCTGTGCTGCCGCCCGCTGCCTTTGTGCAGCTCTGTGTGAGCACGGATGTGTTCTGCCAGGCTCGGCTCTCATTCGTGTGCCTGAGTGCTGGCTGCTTGCCTTCAGCCCCATGGTTGTGGGTGAGGTCTTCAAGAGCCCTCTGCAACAGGAGGAGGTGGAGAGGGGGCACCTGAGGGTGCTGGTGACCCCACCTGAGGACCCCTGTGGGACCCATGTCCCTTACCCATGGTGTAACAGAGGGAAGAGACCAAAGGTTAAGCTCAGCTTTCTCCTCATTCCTTCTTCATTATTCTCCATCAGAGGCATTGGTTGGTTTTGGAGTCTGTTTTTGGGTCTGCTCCCAGTGAGCTTAGCCCCCCACCGTCACCTAGACCTGAGTAAAACCTCTTGATGGGCTTCTTCTTGGCATCGGCCAAGGTGGCCCAGGAGGAGAAACCTCAACAGCCGAGTTGTCCATGGCTGAAAACATTTTTTCTGGTTTCTTGGCTGGGCTCACATCCAACCCAATGGTCCGGGAGGGTACCAGTGTCTCCTTGCATCTTCCCCAAGAGGATGGGCACTGTCCTGGAGGTCTTTTCTTGCCTTGTTTTTTTTTTTTTTTTTTTGATGTTTTTCTACCATCGCCTGAGCTGTCCCTATCAAGAAGGTGGGGATGAGGCCAGGACTTGTGTCCCTCCCCATGTCCCCATCCCTTCCCACTGACCTTCTCCCCAGTGCCCACACCGGGCATGGGGGCCCTGACGCTGCGGATGCCACGGACCTGACGTTGTTCCTGTGGAGTGAGAAGAGGCAGGGAGAAAATTCTGCTTCGGTGCTGCCTGGATTTCTCTGGCACGAGCAGTGCAAAGCCTCCAGCCCTGTGAGTGTCCCCTGGCTAATGGGAGCCTCCCTTTCTTCTGCAGGTGCCCTACTCCTGGCTGTGACGGCTCTGGTCACATAACAGGAAATTATGCATCGCATAGAAGGTAAGATCTTCCCTTAAATTATTTTATCCTTAGCCTCTTACTATTTTTTTTCCTTTTTCCTTTTTTTTTTTTTTTTTCCTTTTCTTTCCTTCTTATTATTTTTTTCCCTGCAATGGGCAGAGTTGTAAAGTTCTGAATAAAACATTAATGTTACTGACAACTGAAGCCTATTTTCATCTCTTTAATCTGACTTTCTTTTTCTTTTTTTTGATGTTTCCAGCATCTGATTAGAAGCTCCCTTCAATAGAATAAAAGACAAAGGGTCAGATTTTAGCTGATGCAATGTTCCTGTTAATAATGCTACCTATTTATGACTTCTATTATCACTTTAGAGCATTAATAGCGGAGATCTGAGCCTTCTGTTTCAACAATTCCATTAAACATCGCAGGCTGTTAGCAGATATCTTCTTATCTAGACACCGTTAATTACTGTCCATCTCCCTCAAATATATAGATTTTTATTTTTTTTTTTTTTCCTCCTGACTTCTGGTGATGTGAAGCTGCAAATCGAGAGAGATCAAAACAGTGTGCGAAGTGCAGGGGGAAGCTGACTGGAGCGGGGGCATCGCGTGCGCGGGGCCCTGCCTCTCAGACAGGCCTTTCTTCTCTTTTCAAACACAGTCTGTCAGGCTGCCCTCGTGCCAAGAAAAGCGGGATCAAGATAACCCCGACAAAGGATGATAAAGAAGACCCGGAGCTGATGAAGTAAGTCTGGATAAAACCACCCTGCATCCCCACCGCTCAGAGCATCGCCGGCCTGGGGCCGGGCTCTGGCACCATCAAAGCTCTTCCACATTTTTCCCATGATTTTTTCCTTGATGCCACAAATGCAATTCTGAAATTGGATGGGAAAACTGGGAGGTGGGGGAGGTAACGGAGTGGTTTTTTTTTCTCGTTGTTTGCAGATGTGAAAGGTAGGTTGGCAGGGCACTAACGTTTCCTCTCCTTCCCATGCTTTATATAATTCCTGAGGAAATCGCTGGTGTTGGGAATGAGGGTAAAAACCTGCAGCCAGATGAAATGTTGGGGGTTTTCAGGGTGGAAATGGGCATGTGAGGGGTGCCGGTGGGCTTGCTTAGTTCTGCAGGGTCAGGACCTGGTAGCAATGAATGAACCGCTGAGTGTTCAGAGTGAGCTGAAAAAGCCCTTCTCTGCTGCCTCGGGCTGAATTTTTCAACACCATCCAGGGGAATACTCCGCCTGGGAACAGGGATTTTTAAAAAAAGCCCACTTCAAACCCTCTCATCCTGGCTCTTGGCACACTGCAGCACCACGGGCTGGGCACCCAGGGGCTGCTCTGTGACCCCTTGCACATCTCCGGGATGTCAAAACCTTTACGGCAGGATGGTGCCAGCCCCAACTCCAGGATCCTATTTTTGGTTAACCCAGCACATTCCCAGCCTTGCCAGAACCCATCCACTAACCCAGTGGGTTCAGGTGGAGCAGGGAAAAAGTGAGCATGGGGAGCCAGAGGAAACCTTTTAGTGAGTTTCTGGATGCTGCTGGAGCAGCCAGGAGTGCTGGCACTTCTGGCCAAACCCCTTTGGCTCAGCAAACTCTCCCCAGACATTTTTCTCCCTATTTTAGCCTTTCCCTTGCCAGGGCAGCTCTCACCCTTGCTGAATTTTGGAGGTCCAGGAGCAGAGGCTGTGCTGGCTGCTGCTGGCCCCTGCGCTCTGCCAGGGCTGTGGGGAGCCGGGGCGCATGAGCTGGGGAAAGGAGCTGTACGAAGCAGATGATATTTGAGCCATCTGCTCTGTTCTCACTCTGTCTCCAGGAAGGAAAGCCTCCGAGTTAAATGAACTGTGTGCCTAATTAGCAGGAGTTAGCAGAGTTTATTAAAAATTAAGCAAACTGCTCAATAATCTGCTGGAAAAAAAAAAAAAAAAAGAGAGAGAAAAAAAAAACACAACATTTGGACTCAAATATCCTAAATTACTGGTGGCATTGCAATGCTGCTCTATTACCTCGTGTCATGGTAAAGGACAGGAAAAGCAGTAAGTGTGGTTGCAGGGCTGCTGGGCTTTTGCAGTGCTGAATGCACCAAGTGGCTCCCCCAGCACAGCTCTTTGGCAGGAGATCTCTTCCCAGGGCAAAGGGAAAAGGGGCTCTTGTAGAGATGAGATTTTCTGGATCCCAGAGAACTGATGCTGTCCATCACCAAACTGGCCTCAGAGACCTCACTGGGACTCTGCTCCCCTGTTTGCAGCAGGATGGTGGGGTGCAGGGGGCCGTGAAAGCATCCCCTGATGTGCTGCAGTACAAGCAGCAACCCCCAGTCCTCTGGTATCCCCAGGACGAGCATCATCTCCTTGAGATGTGCAAAACAGCACCGTGCAATGGTCTCTTCACTGCTGGCTTCCTCCAGTCCTTGGCAAGCTGGAGTTTTGTCTCCGGCACAAGGTGCACCCGGCGCACATCCCCACGGGGATGCGTTAAGGAGCTTTGCCTCCAAATCCTCTCCTCTGCCTGCACCGAGTGCCTCTTGGCGCCCGGCCGAGTTTTGCACATCACCACCAAGGAGAATGTCATTTAGTCCCCGTTGTTTTGCTGCTCAGCCTTCGAGCAATTTGCTACAGATGTGATAGAACAGATCACCTCAACCTTCAGCCCAGCCCTGGCACAAAGCGGAAGCATCCGTGGCTGCCTAATTGATCGAGCACTGCCGTTACTTCCGTTAAATAATAATAATAAAATAAAATATCCAAGCCAGCTGTTTTGCACAATAAGGCTCTGGTTTATTTTTTAAAAAATGGAAGTGTAATGAAAGTTAAATTAACAGTGTAAAATATGTAACGGTTGGGCCATAACAGCTGCATGCTAAATGCTGGGGTTTGTTTCTCTCTCTCTCTCTCTTTTTTTTTTTTTTTTTCTCTCCTTTTCCTCCTGAGGATTCAGTAATTTGCTCGTGATCATATAAAAGCAATGATGTTATGAATTTAGTGAGGATCCTGCTGGCAGGGATATTATAAGTGAATTGTGCTGCATTTGCAGCTGATTAAAATTGAGATCAGCATTTTTCAAATTATCTTGGGAAAATAATGGGTGTGCGGCTCCCCCTTCTGCTGTCAGCTCCCTTTTGTACCAAACATAAACAATAAGGGGAATCATTTCTGTGGCGAAACTGCTGCGATTTTCAGGAGCAGCTCAGTGGCTATTTTGCTGGGGAAACCTGAAGCCCCTAATTGCTTTCGAACTCAGGACAAGAGGTTATTTTCGCCGTTTCCTGCCTACTTTTTTTTTTCCTCCCCTTTTATAGGGTAACCTCCCTCAAGTAATAAACTTTTAACTGTATTTATAATTGACTAGCATCCTTAAGCAAGTGCAAGGCACAGCAGAAACCTTAATAGACACTCAGGGCTGTGCTGAGCGGCCGCGTGTACTTGGTGTGCCATCGGGCTGGCGAGCAAGGGGACAGTGGCTCCTTTCACAGCACTTATTGCTAATTAACACTGGCCGTGTCAGCACTGCCACCACATCTCCAGCACAATTTAACTGGCCCTAATCAGTGCTGGAGGCACAGGGATGGAGGGTTTGTGCTGGGACGGACAGCAGTTCCTGCTCCCAAAGGTGTTTGGTGTGAGCGTGTCCTCCTTGGGGGGTGTCCAGGTTCAAAGTCAGGACCCAGCCAGCCACCTGGCACCCAAGGCACCCACCCAGCATGGTTTTTAACCTTCTGTGTGATGGGTTGGGACTCCCCAGCAGCTGCTGTTCAGCTGTTTTGCTGCAAGTGTGGCACTGATGTGGCCTGCTGGCTGGCTTTGAGTCTTTTTAGGGGGGCAGCCATCTGCCTCCCATACCCATTGCTGTAAAAACAGAGCTTCTATTCCCTGAAGTGGGATTTCCATGTTTGTGTCCCTGTCCCCTGGTTTTGGACTTAGAAAGCACCTCTCCTGCCATGCCATGCAGCTTCTGCCCCACAGCACCAGCAGTCTGGTGGGGAAGGTTCCCTCCAGCACCGTCCTGCTCTGCTGTCCTCCATCCCCTGCTCAGCTTGGGAACGAGCCCCTGCAGTGAGAAAAGCTCCCAGCCTGGTTTTGTTGCCATCTCTAGCCATGGGAATAACAGGCAAAGCCCAGCAAGACCCATAGATTCTTAAAACCCATGGGAAGAAACATCCCAGCTGATGCAAAGAAATGTGACCCTCTCCATCATTAAAGCACTGACCAAATAAAATCCAGATGAGGTCCCCAAACATGAGCACTCACTTCCTACACTTCATCATCCATATTTTCCTTCCATCCCTCTTCATTTCTGTGCTGTATTTTTTTTTCCCTGTGCCCAGGTGTCCGGTTCCTGGCTGCGTTGGGCTTGGACACATCAGTGGCAAATACGCCTCGCACCGGAGTGCGTCGGGGTGCCCCCTCGCAGCCCGCAGGCAGAAGGAAGGATCCCTCAACGGTTCCTCATTTTCCTGGAAATCGTTGAAAAACGAAGGCCCGACCTGCCCTACCCCGGGCTGCGACGGCTCTGGCCACGCCAACGGGAGCTTCCTCACTCACAGGAGGTAAAGGATGGGCTGGAGGTCACCACAAGCATGCCACCAGTGATGGTGTGATGGTTTAGGGACCAACCTGCCTGCCTGTGAACACTGCCCAAGCATCGTTCAGCTCTTGCTGAAAGGCTCCATAATTGCTGCCTCTGATGCTGGCCTCTGCCAGGTTGCTTTAAGGGTTGTGTTTTCTGCAATGGATAAAAACACTTGGAAATGCTTGGTTCTTGTAACTTTTCAGTGGTGAGGTGTGAATTGACCAAAGTCATGAAAAGCAGTGATATAATGTCATTTAGCACGCCAGCTCAGGACTTTGGCAGCCAAAATGGGGGCTTGTTGCCCAATCCATCCAGACTCACTTCACCTTCCTTGCCTGTCATGCCCTCTCTTTTAGGAAACAACACATTTTTTTAAAAATCTTTGCTCAGAGAAAATTGCTCTTGCTTTATAAATGAGGACCTTTGTGGCATTATTCATAAAGCAATTTCCTCTGCACCATAAAAAGCTTTTAGAAGGGCTGTCTCACAGCGTGAGCTCCACCAAATGGTACGTGCTCTTGTTGGGAACATAGCACCTATAAATACGGAGAGTTTATGAAACCCATTTTTACTTGCTTTTCAGTTTGTCAGGGTGCCCACGAGCTACTTTTGCTGGGAAGAAAGGAAAACTCTCAGGGGATGAAATTCTCAACACAAAGTTCAAGACCAGCGATGGTAAGGATTTGCACTCATTTTTTTCTAGCAGGTGTGTCAGGTACCGAACCCCTATGGCTTGTTCTTCGCAGATTGAAACCTGGCCTCAGTTTTACTAGCAAATCCTGTGCTATGAACATCTCTTTTGGGGCCTCTTCAGTGTTGGGGGTGGTGTGGCACTGATGCTGCTCCCTGAGTGACACAGGTGAAATGGCAAAGGGGATCCCATAGTGAAGTGGTGCTGAAATGAAGATGTTTTTTCAAGTATTCTCGGGCATTTTCACAAGTCCCTTTCAGTCATTTTGCTATTTTCACCCATTCAGGACTTTTAATCTCACAGATATTTCTGGATCTGGAGTTTTGTTAGCAATGGCACTATCACTGTTTCCGGTGCTATCACTGAGGGGGTTTGGTAATGGGCAAGGTTTGGCTGTTTTACTTGAATTCTTATATACTTTGGAAGATAAATTTCTTCCAGGAAAGATCCCTTATTTTACTAACCCTGTAATTTCTAGTTAAGACACACATTCATTTTTCAAATGATGTATTCCTGACTCAGGACCAGACAGAGCAGTTGTCGGGGCAGCCAACCTTGCAGGGCGTGCGGATGCACTGGGCTCCAGCCGCTATGCTCTACTTTATATGTAATGCTAATGTAAATGCTTTTGCATTTACATATTGACCTATAAAGCACTATTGAACCGTGCTGCTGAAAGCCTCGCTTAAAAAATAAACAAAAAATAGAGCAAGCGAGATGTGCATCCCGTGCTGAGGACGTGAAAGCAAAGGCGAGGACGCTGGGAGGTGTGATGCCTGCCCATGTGAAGGGGCTGAACGCCTGCTGCTTTCCCTCCCGCAGTTCTGGAGAACGATGAAGAGATCAAGCAGCTGAACAAGGAGATCAGTGAGCTGAACGAGTCCAACTCAGAGATGGAAGCTGCCATGGTGAAGCTGCAGTCGCAGGTTTGTGAGTGTGGATGTGATCTCCCAGAGGGTGGTGGTGGGTGCCCTCAATGGAGGGCTGCTAACCCTGCCTGCTCCTTGCTCTGCAGATCTCCAGCATGGAGAAGAACCTGAAGAACATTGAGGAGGAAAACAAAATCATAGAGGAGCAAAACGAAGCCCTGTTCCTGGAGCTCTCAGGGTTGAGCCAGGCTCTAATCCAAAGTCTTGCCAATATCCGCCTTCCGCACATGGTAAGAAACTTTGTCGGCATCCAGCCCCAGTTGGGGTGATCGAAGGAGCAGAGCGAAATCGGGCTTAGATAAGGCTTATGGGCCATTAAAAAGGGGGAGAAATTCTCTATGTACACCTACCCGTCCTTTATAAGATCAGTGCTTTTGCCTTATCTCTGAAGCTTGCATTATATCTCCCTTTTGTTGTCATTTTCTGCTGATCTCCTTTTGTATCTATTGTTCTGTCTCATTACATCTGGGAGTATTATCACAAAATAGGAAACTTTATCAAGGGCACCCAGAGCCTTTTAGGCTAAGACAGCACAAGCAGAGATCAGGAGGGATTGGATTTCAACGTCAGAGAGATCTTACAGCTCCCATTATAATGCAGGTAGTTTCAATTCAGTTTTGAATAGCTGGCAGCCAAAGAATAGCATTCTTAAAGAGAGTGTATTTTGTTTAATTTAACAAGGTCTAACAGCCCACAGCATGTTACCATAGAGTTACTGCAAAATGAAAAGGCTGCATTAAAATAGTAAAACCACAAAAGGCTATTAATTACCTTCCCTCTATTCCCAGGAATGTAATTACTGTTGTCAAAAACAGGTGTGTGCAGGGGGGGGCTGCGTGCTGGTGGGGAAGCTGTCCTCTTACAAGCCATAACGACCATCACGATGATCAGAGGAATGAGCTTTTGATTTATTTTTTTTTTCTGCCATCGTTTTTTGGGAACCCTTTTCATTGGGGGCTGTATTTAAATTCAGGCTGGTTGGAGACGCGCCATCCTCCAGCAGAGCACTTTTGGACAGTATTCACCCAGCTGCCTAACTGGCAGAAAACCGCTCACTGAGTGCTTTTTTTTTGTGAAGTATTTGACTCATAAAGGTCAAATAAACTGTTCAGCAAATATATTTTCAAGGTTTCAGGCAACTCCAATTAAATAAGGCCCAGGAGACTTGTATGCTTATTTTATTCCTGTTCTTTTTCTTCCTCCTCCTTGTTACTTTTTTTTTCCCTGTTAACCCTGAGATAGATGTTGGCAAGGTTTCCACGATGCCCCTCAAAAGCCAAAGCTGTCCAGCAGCAGCAGCATGCTGGCGTGGGCAGACACGAGCCCAGGGTGACCTGCTCCTGTCCTAACTTTGCCTTTGATTCCCCCTGTGATGCTCCAGCAGTCCCTGCCTCCTCCTCCAACCTTTCATTTCCATGGCTTGATTCAGCCTCAAGCCCGTCAAACCGCCTGCACACACTTAACCTGGTGCTGTTAATTGTTCCTCATGGCCAATGCATTAAAAATTGAGCAACCAGTGAAGATTTTGGAGGATCAGGGGCTGCACAATGAGTTTCCTGTACACACAGCACCGCGCACAAAGAGTCTCTGATGTCAAGACCATTGGCTGTTGGTATGATTAATTGCAAAGAAAGATTTCAATCCTTTCCTGCTCCGCTGCTAACACTTTTATTTGGCTTTTTTGGCTGCAGGAGCCCATTAGTGAGCAGAACTTCGATGCGTACGTGAACACGCTGACCGACATGTACACCAACCAGGAGTGCTACCAGAACCCGGAGAACAAGGACCTGCTGGAGAGCATCAAGCAAGCCGTCAAGGGCATCCAGGTTTAGTGCCGCGGGATGGAGACGGGCAAGCAAACAGACTGTAAGACGGAACTTTCCCTCCAAGTATTCAGGTTTACAAGTTGTAAAACTTGTTTAATGAATGAAAAAAAAAAACAAAAAAACAAAAACACACAAAGGACCAAAACGTAACCAAGAGGCCATTTCTGAGACGTGGAACTGATCGAACTCAATGTTCTCGTTTACTTAACTTTGGACCTTCTTAGGAAAAGTGGGATTTTTCTCCCTGGACCACGAGGTAGACCAGGATGGAAGGTTAAATTCTCCAGTAGGTTGTGGGGCTCGGTAGCTGGTGAAGAGCAGGCGTCTTTCATAAGCTGCCGTGCTTTCACAGAGTTGATCCAAGGGTTAAAACGTTACAAGAACAGGGTTTTGTCTGATCCAAGACTAGCGTATGACTGGCTCAAACCCTCATGTTGTCTATGGTCGTATGTCCAGATCACCTACTCACCCATGAATTATGTTATATGTTGCTATAAGTGCTGGAGCTGCAAGCTACCTGTAAATCTGAACCTGTGCTGGGCCTCCCAACCCCAGGAGTTCAGATATCCACTGGGCATGGGAACTCTTAAGTATTATAAAGTAGCTTATTTTTATTTTCTGAAAGAAATCTGAAGAGCAGTTCTGGATCTCCAGTGGAAAGCGCAATGGAAAAAAGGTTCTCAGGGAAGCTTTTGGAGTTTGCAACTACAGTATTCCTTTGTCTGTCTTAAATATGAGAATAGCTATTATGAATAGGCCAATACCAGATATTTCATACAGAAGAATTCTTAATGTGTCATGGTCCGGTGTATATGATTTTTTGGAAGTCTGTTTGATGACGGTTCTGGTTCTTTTCATTATTGTGATCATCCTTACAATGGCGCAGTACTGCCAGTCCAGAGATCATACATCAATGCCAGAGAACGTTTGAGATTGTGATGAACAAAAAAAAAAAAAAAAAAAAACACAAACAAACAAGCAAACAAACAAACAAAAAAGCAACAAAAAGAGAAATGTTAATTGATGGCCAGCAAAGTGCTTACTTAACGTGAATCAGCAGTTTATTTCTTGCAGATATCCACAAGGCAATGGGTTTTTCTTGGTTTGGTGTTCTACACCTTGTGCAAAATCACAGCACAAGCGCCGTTCTGGAGGAAAAACAAAAAGAAGAAAAAAAAAAAAAAAGGAAAAAAAAAAAGCATTCAGGTATTGGGTATTGTTCCAAAGAAGCATTTTGTAAGCAGCTCGGTACGTGCAGCTCCGTGAATGTCTCTGCGATGCTCCAGCATCCAGGCTGAGCGCGGTGGGGATCGGGGGGCCATTTTGGCACCTTTCCAAGAAAAGGAGAGGTGGGAGCTCCTTTTTTTTTTTTTTTTTTTTTTCCATTACCTCCCACCCAGGGCTTGCTGCCACCCTGGTGCAAACACCTTGGAAAAACACCTTGGAAGTGGAAGGGGCAAAACCCCTCCGGGTTCCCCCACATGGCTCCTGGTAGCGTTCCCCCACATGGCTCCTGGTAGCGTTGGGGCAGAGCAGAGGTGGGGAGGATTTTGGTGACCGATGCTAAAGGCGAGGCCGTGGTGGCATTTCAAGCCCAATCCTGCAGCTATTTGGGGCAGAATCTGTGATTTGGAGAGGTCGGTGGGGAGCTCAGCCTGGGCTGGTTCCCCTGAGGAGCTCAGTGGGTGCACGGCCACGCTGAGGCCTCCGCGGGCTCAGGCTCCATGAGTTTGCTTATTTTAGAACCCATTCCAAGTGCAAAACTACAAAAGAAAGGGGAAAAAATAATAATAATAATTTGAGGTGTTAAAAACACAATGTTCTTAACATGTAAATAGAGTCCAAATTGATTGTGACTGCAATTCAGTTAGTATTTAAAAGTAGAGAAATTGCACTTCCTGGAAGAAAGAGAGGAAAAAAAAAAAAAAGTAGTTAGTTTAATTATCCTGTAAATTATTTAATTTTGGCAAGATGTATGTAATTTATATTTACAACACCTTATGTTAACTTTTTCTATTTATTTAACTTTTTTATTTATTAATTTTATACTTACTTTAAACTGGACACCGCACCATAGAAAAGAAGATAAAAGAAGCAAAAAAAAAGTTTAAAATTAAAACTTTTGACCATAAAAAATGATATTCCAAAAAAAAAAGACACCCTATCTACAACTCCTACTTGTAATTTTGATGCAACCAAGTTATTTTTTATATATTTTGTTATTTATTCTTTTAACGATGGGAATTTTTTTAAAGATATTTTATAACTGAGACATTTTGATAATTTTTTGGTTTGTTTTTTTGTGGGGGCAGGGGCACCGGGGGAAGAGAGACTTTTTCAGTTTTTCTTTTCTTTTTCATTCATATTGTTTCAGGCACTGATAACAGGAAATGAAAATTCTGTATTTATTATTTATTTAATATTTAAGTCGAGAAAAAAAAAAATGAACTGTGCTCTTGTTGTATATTTATTTTGTCGTTTGTGTGTCGGTTATGTGATGACTGAGTACTTGTTTATGTGAAGGAATACTGTTAATATTTAAATAATAAAGAGTCACATTGAAAGTTATAGCAGGCTACATGTTATTCTGTGAAAATGAATACTGTGATCTACTTTCCTCAGGAAATGTATTTTGCAGACAGAACTTCCTTATGTACTGGCAGGGTTATTTCGTAATAAAACCCAGTTCTGTTTGTGACTTTAGTTCCTATGGTCTTTCTTCGAGCTTCTGCCAATGTCCCCGACGTGTCCCCAAGCAGGGGTCGCATCCTGCACCCCCAGCACTCAGCAGCCCTGCGTGAGCAAAGGAGGTGCCGGGGGAGGACAGGGTGCAGGATGGATGCTTTCAGCCTTTGGATTTACTAAAAAAAAATCACAAAATTGATCTTTGAGCTTTAACTTAAATGCTGGGAGGCTGTTGTTCTTTTCGACAGGATTGCCTCGCTTTTATTTGCCTGGCTCCCAGGCTGTCCTCGTCAAGGAGTGGAGATGCTTCGCTGGAGGAAAAGTCTTGCTTCTGAAGCTGTGGCAATGAAGGGGATTCATCACCGTGCTCTTCGTCGGAGGAGGCATTTTGCAAGGCGCCGAAATTCACTTTAGCTCTGCTGGAGTTGCAGCTTCCGAGGTGAAATAAGGTAAATCACATTAAGGCCACTTGGAGCTGAGCAAGTTGGGGCGAACGGGAATTTCAGGCAGGTCTGTCATTGAGAAATTCATTTCTCTTATTAAGTGAGCTGAGCCTCCTGGCTGTCCCTACGCAGGGGCACGAGGGGAGCTGGGTTGTGCTGGAGGCGGTGGCAGCGCTGCGATGGCACGGGCATGAAAGGCAGAGTGAAATGGTGGCAGACGGGTAAGGACTGGAGCCAGAGAAAGCCGGAGCAAGGTTTTGGGATAGAAACAAGATTCCTTAAAGCCTTTCCTCAAAGATGCATGGCCGTAGTGTTCACTGGAAGCTTTTTTCTCTCTGTTGGGTGTCTGCGAGCTGCAGACTGGGCGAGCGGCAGAGTTTAGAGCCCAGTAGTGACTGTGCCACAGTGTGACCAGTCACCAGCAGCTCTCCAGAAAAAAAAAAAAATAAATAAAAATGAGGCTACTACGTTTCGGGGTGTGAAAGCCACTCCAAACACAAAACTAAAAAAAATTAATATCCCAATGAACTAGGGCTCACCTCCCTCGGGACAAGGACTCTTTGAGGTTTTGCTGGAGACCTCGTGGAGCTCGTGGGGTCCTGCCCCCTCCACAACGAGCGGCACAGCTTAAATGGGAAAAGGGGGCAGACTCGCGTGATGGCACGCCTAAACTGGCTGGCATGGCTTTTTTCTGAAGGACACGGCATTGTTTTGGGGGGGTGTTGATGGGCTTTGCACCACGAAGCAGTTCGTTGTGCCAATATTTGATGATGATGATCGAGCTAATAGGCGCGCTCGCGCGTCCTCTCCTAACGAATTGGCCGCGCTGCATAATGGAGCGGTTGGATTTGTGTTAAATTGCAGCTTTGGGAGCCATCACTGTGAGATGTTATCTTCTCCGAACTGGCGTCCTTTATCGCAGGGAAGGGAATTGAATTGGTTTAAGATGGTACACTGTGCGTTTATAGGTGTGCTTAGGAGAGCTCTTAAGCCTCCTCCGACAAGCGGAGGGTGAGAGCTGCGCGGCAGAGGACAGCGGGGCTTTGCTTCCAGGATGAAGGGAAAAGCTCCTTGTCAGCGTACGGTCGTTTCTAAATACGTCGATAAATCATTGACCAACGAGAGCATCATTTGGCCTCGCTGATGCCACTGTTAATTGTTGAAAGCTGCTAATGACCCTTTTCTCTGTTCTTCTGCTCAAGCCGTACCTTCCACTCGCTCCGGCAAGGGCTTTTGGGGGGAGCAGAAAGGGGTTTCTTTCCCAGCCTTGTATTTTTTTTTCTGATTTTCTTCCCCTCGAGCTCCTCTGGGTGATGTCTCGAGGCTCCCACCCGATCCATGCCCTCCTTTCCAACTTCCTCCTTGCCACCAGGCTGCCCTGTAACACCCAAGCCCCTCGGTGAGCCGTGGTGGTCCTGGCACCACCTGCATCCTGCCCACCCCACCAAAAACCCTCATGGGGACAAGGGGTGATGGTGCACAGTGGCCTCCAGAAAGGCCAACCATGATCATGTCAAGGGTCTGAAAAGACTGGTGTGGTTGGGATGGGGTAGCCTCCTCCTCCATCAGGTTCTCCACCAGGGAGAGAAGACAACTGTGCTCTCCAGAGCTGCTTTTTGGCAGGGACCTCACCTCTTTGGGCCCCAAGAAGATGGTGCTGAGGGTGCTGGGGCCACCGCAGCCCCCCCAACCAGCACTGAGCCCAGCAGGGCCAGCTGAAGGGCTCTGGCCTGCTTTTGGCAATGCACTCACTTCTCCTACACTTGGATGAGGAGAAATATCCTGAAACGACCTTCTGCTTTGCGCAGTGGGGCTTGTGGGACTGGGGCTGTAGGGAAGCGCATGGATGATGCATTCGTGAAATAGCTCTTGTTATTCCAGATGCCTTCACCCCCTTCTTTCTGCAGGACGAATACATCACCGGCTGCTGTAAAAACGGTGCTATCAGATTTAAAGGCATTTTCATCGCTGTCAGCTGGGAAGTATAGCAAGCATTAAAGCCTGCATTCATTTGTGGAACGGCAACGCTCTTTTGTTTGAATCTCAGTGATGATCTGGAGAACCACGAGCCATGAAGAGACAGAGCAAGGACATGAAAACTCAAGCTCCAGGACTGGCACCAAGGGGCAGACCACGCCAGGAGGAGCCTGGACATGCTCAGGTTTGGTGTCTGACCCCACAACATCAGGGGACATATGGGGAGAGACTCAGCCAGGCATGACCATGGCTAACTCCAGCACGTCCTTATCGAAGTCATGATGTGCCAAAGCACTTCCCTGCATCTCCCTACTCCCAGCAAGTCCCAGAGTCCCCCCAAATGGCATGAGGCCAACTACTCTGGACCCAACCAGGGGCTACCCTGGACTTTGCACCAGTTTAATGGTGCTGGCCTCAGGGGATTTGGTTTTGGCCCGAAGCTCATCGAGCCCAAGATCGAGAATCAGCTCCTCAGGTTTTGCCATTGCCAGAGGACTCCTCGGGCTTCAGCATTTAATAATCCAGCCCAACCATGCTGAGGCTGTTCAGCAATTAAATAACATAAATCCAGAAGCTAGATTAATAAACAGTCTAGTCCGTCTAGAGCAGTCTACAGGGTGGAGAGATAAAACTGTAAGATATTTATTACTGGCTCGGGGATGAAGTCATTAATTTAATAACTACCCATTGCTTTCTTCTTGCAGTTGTTAGCAGTCTGGAGGTTACAGAAGATTAGGTGGGAAACTCACTGCCTCCCCGCCGAGAGGAGCCTTTCCCATGAAAGCCGGAGCCCAGCTCCCATCTGTCACCCCATTACGGCGGAGGTGGTGAATGTATTACCCAAATACAACAAAACCCAAATTTCTGCTGGCCACATGGCAACCCTCCACGGAATTTAATGAGGATGCTGCCCTTTGTGCGCGGGGCCATTTCCAACAGCTGTAGAGATGAAGGCAGAGGACATTCACCGGCGCTCGCTTGTTGCTGCTGCCTTTGAGCACCGATGCTCTGCTGCCTCTGGTCCTGCAGCGTTGGGAGTGTCGTCAGCTCCCTCCTCTGTGCTTTCTCAGCGGGTTTGCACGTTTTCATGGGAGGGAACATGGGAATTATTTCGGTCCCTGCTGTGATCTGATATTGGGGAGCTTCCAGGACTTAGATATCAGCATCCTCTTTAGAGTGATTACGGATGGAGCCTTCTGATGAGCGTGGTCTCCCGCTGACAGCTCCAATCCACGGCGATGCTGCGGCAAAAGTCGGGCGAGGGGGGTGAGGGAGGATGCCCATTTGTGTGTCCTTGGTAGATTTTGTCATCGTTTGACCCGGGGACAGAGAAGAGCTTTCATCCCAACAAAGCGCCGTGGGGAGGCCGGGTGTGATGTGGGAACACATGCTCCTGCCAGCTCCGGCAAGGAAGGGACTGAAACACTGCTCATCTCCCTGCACTGACTGTGGAGGCAACCAAATTGCCTAAATAGCTTAATTGAACCATTAGCCTGCTTTGGAAAATAAATAAAATACAACCAGGCGTGTTCTGTGGGCGTGGGGTGCAGACCGGCGGCTGTGCGACGTGGGTGCAGGCACAGCCAGCCCTGCCAGGGCAGCCTCCAGCTGCAGCATCGTGGGGAGGAACGGCTCCAGCAGCACTTGGCACCCATCCCTGTCCCTGTCCCTGCCACACGGCATGGCTGGGTGCTGCAGGGCTCCTGGGCAGCTCTGTCCTGGAGGAGCCACAGGTCCCTGGCATTGCTTATGCTCCTGGCTTAGCTGCTGGCCTTGGAGAAGCCCCTTGCCCCTAAAGCCTTAGAGGGTAGCAGAGCCACACGGAGCCATTCTGAGCAAAGCAGAAACAGGTGGGAGCCCCGAGCCTCTCAAGGAAGGATGAGAAGTTGACAGGAGGGATGGCAGCAATGGGGAAAGGCACCCGTGTGCTCCAAAGCAACAAGGAGCATCTGCAGACCAGCAGCGAGGGATGCTGAATTTCAACTCGCAGTTTGGTGTGGCTGAGGAATGCAGCAAGCACCGAGCAGCCTTGTTTTCAGGTCACATCCAGGTAATCTGTTTGACTCAAATTATTCTCGATGACTGCCCGGGGCAGAAAGCAAAGCAACGTCCCTGAAATAATGTTCTGGCTTCTCTGCAAAGGAAACGCTCGCGTGAGGTTTACGGGCAGCTCGGAGCAGGTAGGTCTGAAACTGGGTCTCCAGGCACTGGAGATGAGAAGCTCTAGGCAGGTGGATTCCTCGGCCAAGATCTTATGCTATGGCTCAGAGACATCAGGCTGTGTTTTAGCATAGACAGAGAGAGATTTTAGTGGTACCTGAAGCAGGAGGGGAAGGGGAAAGAGAGAGAGAAAATGCTTGTGCACCAGCCGGGCTTCTTGAGTGCAGAATGGCACAACAGACCCGCAAGACATTTCTGTCATCACCCAAAAAAAGTAACAGAGGCACTTCTGCAGAGTGCTAACCTCAATTTTCCCTTACAATGGGCTAATTTGCAACTGTCAGCATAAGCACCTTTGTCCTGACCATCCTGTACTCCGGTCCACGTCCAAGACGGGCAGGGCTGATGCAGAGGCCCTTCCCCGGTATCATGTCATCGCATTACCCTTTCATTTCTCTTATCAACGCCACCAGTCAGTTCCGCTCCTTATTCCCGGCTGTTATCACAATGAGCCAAGAAAGTGCAGAGCTTCAGCCAGGAGGAGAAAAAAAAAAAAAAAAAGAGAGAACAGGTGAAATTCTGATGTTGTCAGCTAAAATAGTTTCCAGCTGAGCTCTGCCCGCAAAGAGGCTGAATCTCAGGGATTTAGTTGCCAAATGTTGCATTTGCTCCCCGTCCCTCCTCTCGGCTTCTAGCTCAAAGTGGAGCCCTGACACTGCAAAGTGTTAATAGAATTAGCCCCCTGCTACAAACCGGTCGCTGGGGCTTGTTAGCTCAATTGTTGATGCTAAATTCTTATCAGAGCCACCTAAAAGAGCGCTAATCTAGAAAGGCTGAACTCCCCGCCTGGGTCGGAGAAATTTAATTAAACCCCAAGTAAAACTGGAAAATCGTTTTGAAAAGAGAAGAGATGAATGCAAAATGGTTTTCATCGTTTGACTCTGCATCTTTGCAGTTCAAACCCTCGCCCGTGATTGCACAGAGAGTTTTGCTGGAGCAAAGGCTGAATGAAAGCCAAGATGAGACTGATGCTCACCCAGTGAAAAGAGAAAAATACCGAGTAAGGATTGCTGGGCACCGGGACCCACAAATGTAAAGGAGCACAATGCCCTTCCAAGTGAAACAGTGATCTCCTTGCGTACAATTGTGTTATGGCTATGGGTTTAGGGATTTGTAACTATTTTCCATTTGCTGTGCAAAAAGACTCGTGCAGCTTTCACACTAGTTGTTAGCAGACACAGCCAGGTATTAGTAACAGCGTAGGCGGTGCAGTAAGACCTTGTGCAGGATATTGTGGGCAGTTCTGGGACCTGTCTTTGGGAAAGGAAAGGATGAATTTACCCTTGAACAGGTGCAGGAAGGACTGGCGGGGTGATTAGCAGAATGGAGAACCTATCTTTGGAGAGGAGATAAAAAGAGCTCGGCTTGTTTAGCCTAGAAAAAACAAAGGTTAAGAGGGGATATGATTACTCCTCATAAATACATGCAGGGTGGGAGGAAGGGGAATGATTTAAGTTAGAGGATAATGCTGGTGGGAGATCAAATAAAGTGCACCTTGGCCGGGAATATATTCCCATTGGGAATGTGAAGATGCTCTCCTATTGCTGGAGGAAGGGAATTTGGGGAAGACCTGCTGGGTGGGTCTTTAAGGAGAGATGGATAAAAGTTGTGGCTGGCATGGCCTGACATCAATATCAAGAAGAGCTCAAGCACCTTGCTGCTCTATGTCCCCAGCTGCAGGCACTTTTGGTAACTCTTTCTCATCCCCAGAGCAGGTGGTGCAGGCAGGGGACTGCTCCGTCTGCTGGCTGTTTCCTGCCTTTGACCACGCAGGACTTCATAGCAGCTGCCTTCCTTTCCGCTCCGACATCTCAGCTAAGTGAGATGAATCCAGGTCTTTATGGGGCCTTTTTTTCCAAGTGGCAGTGGTTATGCACGGGGCAATACGGTGGAAATCAAGACAGATGTGCTTCCTCTTTGCGCAGCAATTACTCACAGAGCCCTTCAGTAAGTGAGACAAGAGGAAAGCTTTCGGAGACACGGACACACACATATACCCTCTGTATGGGCAGGAGGATTTAGGTGATCTGCTGCCAGTCTGTTTGTAGGAATACTTGTGTAAATGCACATGTGCCTGTGTGTATTTACATGTATGCGTGTGTGTGTTCATATGTATAAGCTTCTGACCGTGGTGTAGTGCCAAGGTGACCAGAAAAGGCAACAGAGGTATTGTGCACAATTTAAAAAACAAAAAAGGAAATGGTGAAAATGATTTAATGATCCTCCAAATCTTGATTTACATGAGCCATCCTGTCACCCACAAATTGCTGTGTTGACTTAGCCACCTGCACTGCAAGGCTGCAGGTCAGGCAGAGCTCAGCCTGCTGGCCCCCAGCCGGGCACGAAAATTAATTGTTACTATTTCCTCTTTCAAATGAACAAAACCATCCCATTTTAACTGGCCGTCCCCACCGCGGAATTCAGGAAGTTAATTCATGTTGGCTGGTGCTTTTAGAAATATTTATAAAAGAAATTGGGTTTTAAAAAGGAAGGAGGAAACAGTGGAAAGCAGGGAAATCAATACAGCAAAAGCAAAAAAAAAAAAAAAAAAAAAGCTATCAGCTCGCCCTCATGAAAACTGCTTGCTCTCAGCAATTAGGGATGTCAGCTAATGAAGGCTGCAGGCCTGATCCTTGCTGGTGAGCCTTGGAGCTGGGGGGGATGCTGAGGGGCAGGCGCTGAGCCCTGCAGCAGTGGCCGTGCTGCTGGGGCCACCTGCCGGTGCTGCTGCCGGAGGCGCTGGGTCCCTGGGGTCCCAACCGAACCCTTCTGTTTTTCTAAATGTGGGGATTTTCGCAATAATCCAAATTCTCCGCATAAACGGAGAACTACGTGTTCAAAGAACCCAGAGGGGAAAGAGCTGGCAGGGGAGCAGAACAAGCAGGTGCCAAGGGGAAAGCTGGGGGTGAAGCCATGCGGCAGCAAAATGTGCCCGTGTGGTCACGGCTCTGCCTTACTCTTCTGTTACTCATCCCTCCTACATCGTGACTCGGGCCAGGTACTGCAGACACACTTAGAGTTAGAGCTGCAGAAAATAACCCATCCCTTAGGGGTGCTCATCTTCCTTCAGCCGGTCCCTCCCCAAGGCTGTGTCCCCAAACACATTTGGGGTGCAGGCAACGAGGCAGGGACTCGTGGCGTGTGTCTTCCCTGGTGCTTCTCCTGGCTCACTCCTGTAATTCTCTGGAAACAGGCAGGCTGCATCTCACAAATCCTGGAGGCAAAAGGCTGTTAGGAATCACAAAAAACACCTGGGAGGTGCAGGTGTATACTTGGGAATCTCTAAAACACTCCTCGAGCTCTTTCTGGTCTTCTTGGGGTCTTGCTGCAAGAAGAGGTGCTGCTGCTGGATCTTTCTTCTTCCCTCAGTAACAATTTGCTGGGAGGTACAGCAGTGCCCCCCAACACTCCTGCTGCTCTCACATCGCTGCTGACCTACTGATAATGGGAAATTTTTACCCAGCTTTTAACTATTTTTTCAAGCAGCTCTACTGGGAAGGGGAGCAGATGCTGAATGGAAGCCCGGGAATCATACGTGCAAGGAGTTTGTCGGTTCTGTGTTTGCAGATTTCAACCGTGCTGCCATTATGCTCGGGTGCTTTTCTTATTAAACAAAACAAGGCAAGCACAATCAACATGTCCTGTTTTGGTTGAATCAGCAAGGAGGAGTTCAGTGCTCACTCTCCACGAATAATCCCATTCTCCCAGGCAGCTGTCTTCTGCAAAATGAAAGTGCAGACATCTACAGTATTACCCAGTGCCTGTTTGCACGGAGTCTGCTGTTATCATGTTAATGAAGGGAGCAGAGATAATCACCTTAACGCATAAATACGCGGATGCTGATTCACTTTCTCTTATTTGAGTCCAATTTGCCAGGCTATTTCTTTTTTTCCCCCACTGCAGGCTTGTTGTGTCTGGAAGGACAGCTATTTTATTTTTTTTTTCCCCCACAAATCATCTTCAGACAAATCAAGAAGCCCCTTGTCTAGATGTGGTTATTCCTTCTCATTTCACAGCCATACACAGCACCAAGTCCCTGATCTAAGGCTAGTTCAGACAATTTTGTCTGATCTGCAGCCATAGAGGTCAGACCAATCCCACAGCCTCAGCTGACATCGTGTGGGTCACTTATGGATGGAGACACACTTAGAGGATAATTTCCCTTATCCTGAGATGGGTGAGAGAAATCACCTTTCCCCCATGTTTTCTCAGACCCTGCCAGGTTGGTTACAACCAGAGAAGGAGCCCACATGGTTGGGTATAATCCGAATTATGTGTCTAACGCTCAGGCAGATAATGTCAGGGGACAGGATCTCCCTGCTGCACAAATGGGGAGCCGGATATTGAGGCAGTCTGGCGATAACCCTACATGTTTCCTTCAATCCCCAACCCTGAGAGTCAGGTTAAGAAGCATCTCCCTTATTTACTTCTCAGAGAATTTGTTTTTCATATTAATGGGTGCTGAAAATAATAATAATAATAATAAAAATCCTAGTGTGTTGGATGTTCATAGGCTCAAAATGCAGAATATCAATTAGCCCCCAGAGCAATGCTTTTTCCATGTTCCCATATATATATATATATATATATATATATATATATATATATATATATGGGAACATGGAAAAAAAAAAAAATATATATATATATATATTTTTTTTTTTTTCTAATTTTTTTTTTTTTTCCAAGCCTGACTAATGATAGCAGAACATCTGGTGTTGGCCATGCTTCACGTGGGAGGCTCAGCTACGGCGCGAGGACTGCATGTGCCAGCCGGAGGCTGGCATCTCCCCAGCACCGCTCCCACTGCTCCCGCACCCCAGGGAGCCCCGATCCCAGCGGGGTGGCAGGGCACGAGGATTGGGAGAACTGGGAGGGCTGGGTGCTGAGCTCAAAGGGTGGGTGTGGAAAAGAAGCCGAGCCCAAAATTAGGGCAGGGTATGGAGTATGGGACTGGGGGGAAGGCAGCCACCATGGGATGGGGACATGGGCACGGGGCTGTATTTAGACTTGGGCCATATTTAGGACAGATCTGTGGGTGCGGGCTGTTGGCACAGCCTCTCTTTAGGCCTGGTCTGCCTTTAGGTCTGGCCGGTGTCATAAAACCACGGAATTATCCCCGCTCTGCTGGCTCCACTGGCACTGAGCCCCAGTCTGCAGCTCTGATCCATGCTGCAGGCTCAGCCTGTGCTCAGGCCCAGTTTGTACTTGGGCCTGGTCCGTATTTAACTGTGCATTACTGGGTTTGAGGTAAGGCCAGGTCTGTAGGGCCCATATGTAGGCCCCATATGCAGGCCCTGTTTGTGCATGCCTCACACATAGACCCCATGTGTCGGCCTCAACCAGGGGTCTCATGTACAGGTCCCATATGTGGATCCCTACACAGGTCCCATACACCGGTCCCTATATAGACCCCAAATACAGGCCCTATACACAGGCCCCATACATGGTTCCCTGCACAGATCCCTTACACAGGCCCCATACCTTGGTCCTATACAGGGGTCCCATACACAGGTCCCATTTTCGGGTCCTTACACAGATCCCACGTGCAGACCCCATACACTGGTCCTATACAGGGGTCCCATACACAGATCCCTACACAGACCCCCTATGTTGGTCCTATACAGGGTCCCACACAGAAATCCCATATGCATGTCCCTACACAGGTCCCATACATTGGTCCTATACACAGGTCCCATACATGGGTCCCTACACAGATCCCATGTACAAACCCTATACATTGGTCCTATACAGGGTCCCATACACAGGTTCCATATGCGGGTCCCTACATAGATCCCATACACAGACCCCATATACTGGTCCTACACAGGGGTCCCATACATAGGTCCCATATGCAGGTCCCTACACAGATCCCATACATTGGTCCTATACAGGGGTCCTATACAGGGGTCCCATACACAGTCCCCATCCCCAGGCCCTATATGCGGATCCCATCCCCAGTCCCCAGTCCCCAGTCCCCTCCCACCCCCAGGTCCCATTACAACCCCCCCCCGCCCCACAGTGGTACAGCCCTGCCCCCGCTCCTCTCCCCCATGGCACAGCCCCGCTCCCCCTCCGGCTCTCAGTGGTACGCCCCGCTCCCCCCCCCCCGAGCCCAGTGGGACGGGCCGCGCGTGCGCAGTGCGCGGCCGGCGCTCAGCTGGGCTCTGTTTACAGCGGCGGGGCCGGGGGGGGGGCAGAGCCTGAGGGGGGGGCCCGGCCTCAGCTCGGTTTTCACAGCCTGCGACTGTGGAGGTCGGAGGGGTCGTAATTTGGGTTTGGGGGGTCTTAATTTGGGGTGGGGGGTCGTAATTTGGGATGAGGGGGGCTTAATTTGGGGTCAGGAGTCGTAATTTGGGTTTGGGGGGGCTTAATTTGGGGGTGAGGGGTCGTCATTTGTCGATGGGGGGAGTCGTAATTTGGGGTGAGGGGTATTAATTTGGCGACAGGAGGTCGAATTTGATTCGGGGGGGCTTAATTTGGGGTGGGGAGGTCTTAATCTGGGGAGGAGGGGTCGTAATTTGGGTTGAGGGGTCTTAATTTGGCGATGGGAGGTCGTAATTTGGGTTGGGGGGTCTGGATTTGGGGTTAAGGGCTTGTGATTTGGGGAGGGGTGGTCATAATTTGGGATGAGGGAGTCGTAATTTGGGGTGAGGGGTCGTAATTTGGTGATGGGAGGTCTTAATTTGGGGGTGGGGGGTATTAATTTGGGGAGGGGGGTCGTAATTTGGGATGGGGAGGTCTGGATTTGAGGTGGGGGTGTTCATAATTTGATGTGAGGGTTCATAATTTGGGATGGGGGGGTCGTAATTTGGGGGTAGGGGGCCTTAATTAGGGGTAGAGGAGTCATAATTTGGGGTTGGGGGGTGCTTAATTTGGGAGGTTTGTAATTTGGTGGAGGGGTTCTTAATTTGGTGTGGGGGTTCATAATCTGAGGTGTGAGGGTCTTAATTTGGAGGGGTTTGTGTCTTGTTGGGGATTCTTAATTTGGGGAGAGGGGTCATAATTTGGGGGGTTTGTAATTTGGTGTGGGGTTAATTTGGGGGGATTCTTAATTTGGGCTGTGGGGTTCTTAATTTGGGAGGTTCTTAACGTGGTGTGGAGTCCTTAATTTGGGGGTGGGAGGGTTAATTAGGGTTGGGGGCTTCTTAATGTGGTGGTGGGGAGGTTAATTTGGTCGGAGGAGTTCTTAATTTGGGGTGGGAAGGGTGGGATTGAAGGCTGGGGCAGTTGCAGCTCATTTTTAGTGGGGAAAAAAGGTGCTGCCCCTCTGTTGGGGTGAGGGGTTGTGCTGGTGGGCCTTGTGCATTGTTCTGGGGCTGCTGCCGCGCATCTGCTGCTCCCTGCTTCGTACCAAACCCCTTTAATTTCATTGTTCTGGGCCAGGCGTCTGAATGCAGCCACTCATGTCAGCCTTGTTTGTTTGTTTTTAAGGAGGAAGATGGCAACGGGCAACTGAAGGGATGCTTCAGGGCTGGAAGGCTGCTTGATTCCGTACCTGTACCGTGATCTGCTGCCGATCATCGTTTCTTCATTTCAGCAGAGAACAGTGGAATTCAGTATTCTGCCTGAGGAGTGTGGAAAGTGCAACGGTGCTAAGTGTGGATGGAGAGGATCTCGTTTTAAAAGGTTTGTTACAAGTAAATCCTGTTCCTAGCCTGTGTGCTCCCTTCTAATTAGAAAGAGGCAACGAAGGTAAACAGAAACATGGAATTACTTGAGGAGGAATTGAAATGAGTGAGGTCTGTGTTCTGCTCATAAAACACTCATTTTATTGGAAGCCAAGTCGTGTTCAGTAAAAGTAGTTGTTTCAGAAATAACTGGCACCTGTTAGAGCTGGGATATTCCTTGATCCCCTTAGAAAATGTCTGCTACTTGTAGAACGTGGAAGAACGGTTGTTGATCGCAAAGCTGAGCTAAAACCAGGTCGGACCAGTTGTCCCAGTGGGGATTGCATACGCTGGGAGGAATTTGATTGGCATGCAAAGTGGAACGCCGTTAAAGACTGTGGATTTACGCTTTAAATCTGAAAACGCAGATTTTAATTGCAAGAAGAGCTTAAGTGGGGAAAAAAGAAGCAAGTGTAAGAACTAAATGTACAAAAGGTCAAGGGAGTTAACGCCTTCAGGGAAGAGAGTATTTTAATGCAGTGTTAGAGGGAGCGTATTAAAGACCAAAGCAGCCCTCAATGAGTATTTGCAGTGCGATGATTTGTATATAAGAGGGGAAAAAAATTGATTTGGCTGATGAACCCACCTAGGCCTTAAATTTGTGGTGTTTCCACTGTGAAGTAATACAGCACAATAGTTTTTCTGTAGAGAAACTGAAGGATTTGCGATAGAGAGGCAAAGGGAGGCTTTTTTTAAAATTGTATTAATAGTCTAAAACTGGACTGATATGTTTGAGACAAGAATTTATTAAAAACTGCCTTGAGTTCCCTGTTGAAATGTGTGTTATTTTGTGTGTCTCAACAGCAGGTAGTCAGGATGGTATGTTATTTGAGTAACTGCGAAACTTTCTTAGATTCCTGCAGGTTTTTTTTTGTTTCCTCTGAAACTGAAAGTGTACAATTTGCTCTCTGCTGAATGTAACAAATAAGCCCCAACAATTTAGCTGTAGGCAGATCTTCTGATCCCAGGAATGAATTCTAAAGCTGCTGCTTCTGTGGTTATTATTGTGAGCTACGAAAGGCATTGTAAACAAATGCATTAAAAAAAAAAAAAAAGTTGCGCTTTCTGAAAAGGGATTTTTTTGTAGGTGGGGCCAGGGGAAGGAAAGCTAGAAGAATTCAGAGTAATAAGTTCTTTTGTGTTCTTCTCCCTGTATATTTTCTTTAAAACCTGCAGATACTGTACTGCATGAAGCACATATTTCTACTTAGTATTCTGCACAGTCAAGGAGGGTGCTCGCTTTTCTTTCCCCCACATCACAAGGTCTGAATTTGTTGCCGGAGATGACAGGAAAATCAGAAGTGTTTGTAATTCTGCAGTCTGTGTCGCTGCAGTGTTTTCAGATTGGGGGCTAGCTCATCTAGGATTTAGGAGGACCTAAAAAATTCCACTGGCTTCAGTGAAACTTCTCTCTGCAGTTGCTGTTCGTGTTGTAGTCCTTTACTGATGATGATGGTGCCAGCTCTAAAGATGAGCTGTGTGGAAGAATATTTGCTAAAGAAAAGAAGCTTGTGCTTCTGTCTAGGCCAGAGGTTTTTAACCTCCACGAACCCAAAATCCTGATGTTTTCTTTGAATGTGTAGCTTGAGATTTTCTGGTTCTCCCCGCCTGCCTCTTAATTTCCCCTTGACGCTCTTGGAAATAAAAGTCTACGTGTGGCAAGAGCTCTGGCAGGGAAGCCAGACTTACGTTATTGCTCGGATTTGCAATGAAGAATGACCTATAAGCATAACAGCTAGAGTAATCTGTTATGTAAAAGGGTTCAGTGGAACAGCTGACACACTCGTAACGTGTTGCTGTTGTTTTAAGACAGGCGTTGCACATCTGAACTGTCTATTATGATTTTCCCTGCTAGCATCAGGTACTAGATGCCAGATCTGCCTTTTGTTCATTGTTTGACAGGGTAGGGTGGTGGTGGTAATGTTTCTCTGCTGCTTCTTGCCCTTCATGTACCTAAAGGTTTATCTCAAAGGACTTCATATGCAGCAGCAGAACTTAGCATTCAAATGCATGCTGTATTTCTCACCTTTCCTTTCTCTTCTTTAGTTTTAGCATTTACAGAAAACTTGAAGATGGGAGGTGCAGTGAGTGCAGGAGAAGACAATGACGAGTTAATTGATAACCTGAAGGAGGCACAATATATCCGGACAGAACTGGTAGAGCAGGCGTTCCGTGCCATTGATCGAGCAGACTACTACCTGGAAGAGTTCAAAGACAATGCTTACAAGGACTTGGCGTGGAAGCATGGAAATATTCATCTTTCAGCACCCTGCATTTACTCGGAGGTGATGGAAGCTTTGGATCTGCAACCCGGGCTGTCGTTTTTGAATCTTGGCAGTGGCACTGGCTATCTGAGTTCTATGGTTGGACTCATCTTGGGTAAATACCTTTTCAATCACGTTAACTACTGTCATTAGTTTTAAAAAATGAAGGAAGTTTTGCATTTAGGAGGGAAGCATTCCTCAATTAATGAAACAAAATGTTAGTAAACAGTGCATTAATCCAGCTGGCCAATTTATCAGGACTCTTGCAGCCTTCTTTCTGGAACTGGATGGTGTCCAGATTTTCGTGGCAAGTTGGAGCAGGCAGCAGTGAAGTTACATGGGTGGCTTTAGTAAATTCCCACAGGACTGGGCGCAAACTTGGGTTTGTTGCCAGTTAATTGGGTTTTGGTTCTTATCAATGTATAGGTGGGAATAGCTTGTGGAAGAGCAGTTAGTGCATCAGAACTGGCTTTGTGACTGCAGGTACGAAGCATCAAAGTACAGTTTTATAATTGCAGTTTGCCCTGAAGTATTTTTGAAGTGATCAAGTCAGTCCTGAATAAAAAGCATGGATGTTGAATAACACTATTTTTTCCAATTTATTTTTGTTGCTAATTGAAGTACAATTTGTGGTAACTCTTCCTCTTTTCTTGGATGTGGATATTTTTAGTATATCAACAAGGAGGTATAAAATAACATTTCTGAGGGATTTGCTAAAACATGCAGGCTATTCTACACGTGCAAGTTTTTTCCAGGTGGTCAGTTTTACAGCAACGGTATTTCTTCACTATTGGTGTTCTCTTCCTACAGAGGAATTTCCTGCCTGGTTAAGGCCAAATGATTCAAACTTGATGGTGCAAAACACCTTTATTTGCTGACAGGAGCTGTGAGTGTAGGGTTTCACTTCCTATTGTAGTATATTGTAGTAGTAAGACATCTGGCCCTACACAAGCACTGAATTACACTCAAGGAGTAATCTGATATAAGAAGTAACCAAAGCCGTGTTTGATTCTGCTGGATTTTGTGTTGTTGCCCGTTAGCATTACCTGTTGCCTATTTTCTCTCAATTTTCAGGTCCTTTTGGTGTTAACCATGGTGTGGAGCTCCATTCCGATGTGATTGAATACGCAAAGCAGAAATTGGACTTCTTCATCAAAACAAGCGACAGCTTTGACAAGTAAGACCATTCAATGCCTGTTCAGTTTCATTTTGTGTGCTTGGCTGTAGTCGTGGCAGTTCTTGCTCCCATGTGGCAGCTCTGGATTCAGGGTAATCTGAGGATTCTGGCTCCTTAGGCTTGCTGAGCTTCAGTGTGTGACCTTCTAAGCTGATGTGTGTTTGGGGGGTGGTGGTGGTGGTCAGAAACTGCTGTGGTGTTTTCAGCAGCAGTTCTGATGGTGCAGAGCTCAGAACAAGCTGAAAACGGTTGCTTATTTTAAAATGCAATTGCAGGTAACAGCTTGAAACAACAAATGACAATAATAGTTATGCTTGTAATCTGAGAGCACGCATGGTTATTAAGAAGAATATGAACTGATTTCTGTGGTGACCTAATGTGTTTTATCTGAGAAGAAGAAAAATGGTATTTTAAAACAGGAAGGTATTTTTATAATGATTAAGTTAGTACTAAAGCTGCTTGGGATTTGATTTATGTTCTTTCTTACACCATCCATTCTGCTGCTGTCAAAAGTAATAACTTTCTAGCAAGATAACCACTGCCAAAAGCAACCTCAGCAATGAAAGTTGTAGCTGTCATATTTTTGGATCCGTCTCACAGTTTGTTCAGACATGGAAGTAAAATATCTCTGGCTACCTGAAAGTCATCTTGTTGTGGGAGGAAGAAAATTAGTCTTTAAATGCTGGAATTTAAACTACTCCATTTTGAAATTGCTGGTACTGCAGTGCTGGGAAGCTGCTGATGAAAGGGCTGCATTTTCCTGATGCTGGCAACCAGCTGAAATTTTTTCTGCATGGAAGGTGCTTGCACATTGATGACCCCACCTCCCCAGAGAGCCACATTGCTATTGTTTGAACAGGTGTTTTTAAGGGAGGCTTTTCTTTTCTCTCCAGACAAGTAAAAGCAAAAGTCAGCTGAATTCAGAAATCAACATGACTGGAAAATTGGCATTGCTGAGAGAAGTGGCTGCTGAGTTATTACGCTGCTAAAACACCTCGTGTAGGAACTGTTAGCCAGCTGCTAGGAAAGTCTAGCATGCTTGGCAAAAGCAAAAAGCTTCAGGAAGTATTTAGGAATAAGTAGGTGTTATACTGAGGTGCCTCGCAAGATACTGGTAGACAAATGGATATGACGTACAGCTTCAATCAAGGTCAGCACTTGAATGTAGGGCTTAAAGCTTATGTAGATTAGAGTGTGTAAAAAAAAAAAAAGTGTCATAAAATTACTCATTTTGCTTCCAAACTAAATCAGAAATTCAATGGACAAAAATTCCTTTTTATGAAGGATGAAATCAAGCTGCTTTTGAAGCTAATGGCAAAACTCCCATTGGCTTCAGCATGTATATTTTCTGAAGCATCAAGCTTCCCCAGAACATCTGAAAACCATATAAAAGGTTTTGAAAATACCAAACAACTGGTACAGTAGTCCTTGAGACTTCTACATTTAGAATTGCAGGCCAAATGTTTATCTTTAGATATTAGAACTGAGTCAGCATTAGCTAACTAAAAATAGCTGCTTCTAAAGTTGGATGCAAATCAGGTGTGCAGTCGTGCATCAATACCCTTTGGAAATTTTTATGTATGAGTTCTCACCTCAAGGTTTTTGTGGTTTCAGGATTTCTAGCTGTGGTCTGTTCTGGCAATCTCTAGAATGCAAGGGCTTGGGAGGAGAAATGCTATGAAACTTTTTTTTTTTTTTCATTGTCAGTTTTTTCAGAATCGAAGTAATTCAGTTGATAAGTTGTAATATTTCTGTATGATACACATCTTCTTAATTTTCAGATTTGAATTTTGTGAGCCGTCATTTGTTACCGGCAATTGCTTAGAGATTTCCCCGGACTGTACTCAGTATGACCGCGTTTACTGTGGTGCTGGAGTACAGAAGGAACACGAAGACTACATGAAGAACCTGTTGAAAGTTGGGGGAATTCTTGTCATGCCTCTGGAAGAGAAGGTTGAATGCCTTTCTACTCATGTTTTTCTTCCAGTTACTTTTAATTCTGATCTCAGAGTAGTCAATAGCTCTTCCATCAGTTTGCACTTCTTACCAACAGCGATTTGACAAATTGAAGAAAGCCTAAAGTACACCAGCTTTCACTCAGTGGTAGCTGAACTCTGCACACTTCCTAACATTTAAGTTCTACCATAATATTCATCGTTGTACCAGTCTTCCATGTGTGCTGGTCTTTTGTTGTTAACTGCAGACTTACTTCAATGCTGCAGGAAAATGTAAGAAGGTTTTGTTCAAGTCGTATAGTCAAATATTTTACCTATGACAAAGTACAGAATTGCTGTTAGAAGGTTTTACATCCAAACTGGCTTATGAACGAGCTTGCAAATCATCCCTATTTACAAGTATCAATGGATTTGGTTTCAGTAAGAAGTAGGTAACTGCCCTGTGTGCAAACTCAATCTTGTAATTCAGGTGATTGTTTCGATGTAAAAATGTGTTGTTTTAATGGACTTGAATGGCCAACAACTGATCTTTTAGCTCTAGAAAGGCAGCTGAGATGAGCAAAATGCAGTTTCTTCCCAGTAATATGCTGTGCAAGATTTAGTTAGTGCAAGATTTGAGCTGTAACAGAAATATAGTGAGCTGCAGGCTTCTCTCAGGAGGGATTGTTCGTTAGTGATTAATGCTTTTTCTCAGTAGTCAGGCACGGCTGTTTTGGTTCAGAACTGGGGGAGAATTGGGAAAGCTGGGTGACCCAAGTTGCTGGTGTACATATTTTGTGCATATTCATATTCAATGGAACAAGCTACCTGGGGCTAATCCCACCAGGAGTTCTGAACTTTCTGGAGGGAAGAAAAGTGATCCCTCTTTACCTTCCAGTTTCTTACTATTACAGTTTCTAGTACTTTAACCACATGTCCAGGCAGAGGAGTTGCTTGTTCTTTTTTTTTATGTTTAAAAATCTTACTAGTTCACACACAGTAAAATAACATCCTTGTTTTGGTTTAGTTAACTAAGATAACCCGTACTGGTCCTTCTGCCTGGGAAACCAAGAAGATTCTTGCTGTTTCTTTTGCTCCCTTGATTCAGCCCAACCACGCAGATTCAGGAAAGTCAAGGCTTGTTCACTTGCGTGAGTACAAATGTTCTTGGCTATGGGGGAGATTTTGTCTGCTCTTTGTTCGTAAGATGCATCTTGCTTCCTTGTTCTTAACATCGCTACCAGTCCTTTCCATAAAAATTACTCCATCTGCTTCCTTCTTTGAACAGTCTTTAAGGCTCCTGTGCTGGATCCCAGTCTGTCTTGGAGTCTATCTGCTGCTAGAATCAGAATTGCATAATTAAAATTCTAAGTACAAATGATCTGTTGTGAAATTGTACCTAAGCTTCGTGGGATGTTTGGTCATTGTTTTTGCATGTTCAGACATCTCTTTCAATCTGGAATCATGTACTGTCACAGTTCTCAGGCCCTGCGCCACGGTGATGGAAAACACATGGGCAGTACCTGTGAACAAACATCCTCTACCCAAAGGCTCTCAGCAGTTAAGAATAAGCCCAAACCTGGAACACCTGAGAGAAGTAAATTGTGCAATTTCTGGTTCGTTGTTTGAAATGCAGTCATGCAATGGCCTCAATCTTCAGATTAAGACTTTGTAGAGAGGCCTCTTAAGAGTGAACAAAGACAAAGATACTCATGAAGAGATTAGTCAGGCTTTATTCTTATTCTGGAAAGGTGTCTGTGTGTGAGAAAAAGCACCTCAGTAAGCAGTCCATACAGTACCATAAAGTCCACTAAGTCTGTGTTTGAGCATACTTTTTATGATGTCTTTGTAGAGAGACCTGCATTTATTACATGCTGTTTTTTTCTGATTCTTTCATCCAGATCACAGGAATGCTTGCTTTTCAGTTGAATACAGTTCTGATTTTTTTAGCACATAGATGTATACATTAATATATTACTTTTTTCTTTATGCTGCATAGGTTATGTTATGTGTTTATATGCTGGCAGCAAATAAGTGCAGAAGACAGTAGTCTTCCAAGCCATTAATGTGGAAAGTATTTTTTTAATACGGTAACTTTGCTTCTAAAGTTATTTTTACCAATAGATTTCCAGCCAGTCTTCACCCCATAAGTCTGGAGCAGTCTTTGAAGAGCATAAATAGTACTCATTGGTAAAAAGAACAACTTGTCAAAGCTGAAATAACTTCACAATAGGAAAGTCATCGTGTGGAAGAGTTAAATAGACTTCACTTCTAGTTATCTACAATAGGAAAATATATTGGTTATTAACTAGTCACAGTATCAGTCCCTAAATCTACATTCTTATAATCTTTAAGATGTGTATATTAAAGTAATTGTGAGGATTTGACATCAAAACACACAACTCTTCTTTCATCCCATTCTTTCTCTCCAGTTAATGAGAGAAATGCATAATTAAATTTTGTTTGGAAAGTTACAATACAGTTTATCGGAGTTGACAGGAGTTGAATAGAGCTGTTTTCGAAATCACAGCAGGGAATTCAAGTGGCCTGATTTAATCTGAGCAAATGCAGCTTTTCCTGTGAGTGCTCTTGAGGGGAATTTCTCTGTATCTGTTCATGGTTTTCATTTTGTTTTAGCCCCAGTGGCTGTTCGCAGCCTCCAGGATCTGGCTCGCATAGCCATCCGAGGAACCATTAAAAAAATTATACATCAAGAAACAATGAGCAAAAATGGAAACGGGCTGAAGAACCCCCCAAGATTTAAACGAAGACGTGTGCGTCGTCGTCGCATGGAAACTATTGTTTTCTTGGACAAAGAGGTCTTCGCTAGTCGGATCTCCAACCCATCGGATGATAACAACTGCGAGGAGCTCGAGGATGAGAGACGAGAAGAGGAGGAAACCAAACCCTCTGAACTAAAGCCAGATCCCCCTGTAAACTTTCTGAGGGAAAAGGTCTTGAGCTTGCCTTTGCCTGATCCCTTGAAATATTACCTGCTTTATTACAGGGAAAAGTAAATTGTTCTAGAAAGTGGGGAGTAGGCAGAAAATAAAGTACTACTTAGGGCTTGACAAATGTATACCACTTGCTTGCCTGCTAATGTGACCACCCAAGGCAGTAGGCTAGCTGGGGAATGTGGCTGCTGTATACTTAAACATTATAGCTTTTTTTTTTTTTTTTTTTTTTTTAAGTTTCCTCTTTCTTCTTGGTTGTGTGCTATAGTTTGATCCTACAGCAGGGATTCCTTAGGAAGCAAGTTGGTGAAATGCTTGGCTGCTTACGGAAAGGAGGATTTAATTCCCTGAAACTAACTGCAGAGGGATGTTCTAAAATCTCACGACTGCTCTACCGAATTGCAGTTTTTAAATATTCTTATGTTCTTAAGCAGTTCCCTGAAGACCTTTGCTGTCTGTGCACTCTACCGCTCAACCTGCCATGTATTTACCGTGGCGTGTGTTTAATGGAGGGTGAAGATTACTAGTAAAAAGCTGACCCAGCAAATCTTTTTCTTCCAGAAACGTGAAAAAGCACAACTTTTATGGATAAGAAAGAAAAGAATATTTGGTGTTACTCTTGAGGCATCCAGGTTTTGAATGCAGAAGGAAAGCATCAGCTCCCCTTTGGTTGGTCTCAGATTTGCTTTTAAACATTATATCCATTTTCAGTAGAAGATAGAAATGATTAACAGAATATTGGTTTGCTTAATGGGAAACACCTCTTTTAGTGAATTACAGTTCAATGAGTTGTGAAGCTTTCTTTTAAAGCGGTGGAGTCAGGTGAAGAGTTTTGAAGCTGATTAGCTTTGACAGGATGCTCATGTAGTCAGGGTTGTGACTGTAGTCTCTGGAAATCTTTACAGAGTAATTCTGAATGGGGACGAGGGTAGAGAGGAGATGCGTAGGAGAGTTTGTGACTACTGACAGTGAAAGCAGAATCTGTAGATTTTGCAGTAAGCGTGAGAACTTGCAGCTGCTGGGCTGAACAGAGTGGAGTGCAGGGCTCCAGCCTGGGCAGAGTGGCTTGTGCCCTGGGAAATCAGCCAAGCGTAGTTTTGTGGAGGGTGTATGGAAACTGCCTAAAAAGCCAAATTGATGCAGTTCGTAGATAGCAAGGTGGCTAGAATACAGCTTGTGCACATCTAATCCACATACAGTAGGTAGAAAGAGGTGGATTGTCTCGGTTTATTTTATTCCTGCAGCAATTAAATAGATGCTTTACCAGACTTGCATAGAAGGACTTTACAGTCTGCAGTTTTGTGGGTGTGGACTTCTTTTTATTCCCCGTTCTTCCTGTAATGCTGATGGAAGGAGATACTGTGTTTGGAAGGGGAAGTTGACTTGGTTCAGCCTGTTGGAAAAATCTACCTAAATCAGCATAGGCTGGAAAGAAACCTTTAAGCTTGCATTGATGAGTAGTACTCCTAAAGCTGGGAGTAAACAAAAAAAACAGCAAACCCTCAGTAGATAACAAAGCTGTTTAAGAAAAGGGTTGGCCCATCAAAGCTCTGAAGGTGGTATCACTTTGGTACCTGTTTTGAAGCTGTCTCCTCAGTTTCTGAGGAGGAATGAATGAAGACTGTCTTGCCAAAAATATGCTGGGTGTTCAGTTAATGGTACTGAGTTGCACAACTTGTTTGATAGTGTTTCAAAGTTCTATGCGGCTTTGAAAATGTACAGATAACTCTTATACATCTAAGCCCAAGCTGGAGAACTCTTCCTTGCTTAATAGGCTTTTTTTTTTTTTTTTTGTCTTCAAGAATATTAACTGATCAGAGTCATGTGGCTGGTGGCCACGTGATACGAAAGAGTTGTAGGCTGTATTTTGCCTCTAGTTTCCTAAGTCTTCACCTCTGTAATAAATGGGACCCCAAGCTATCCTGCTCCCTCAGGTTTTTGTTCGTGCATTTGGAATGGGGCAGTTACGTGGCCACTGAGCTGATGGTTTCCTGGAAGCTTGCAAGTGCCCATCTTGTAAATCTGGCAACCACAAGGAATTTTTTTTTCTACAGATGAAAATCCTGAATATGGTGATAAATGGAGGTGTAACAGAATTTATATAGAGTTCCTTTGTGCTTCCCCAAAGGCTATCATCTCTGCAGGTGTTAGGCATTTCTGTTTAATAGCTATCCTACCAGGTAGGCACCTTTCTGTATTGTGGCACACTTTATATGTCTCCACATATTAAGTACAGGGGGCTTCTTACTTAGCAGGTTATCCTTTCGTTTATCAATTGCAGAACTTCTCATGGAGGTCATAAAGAAGTCACTTTAAAAAGAGATGTGTAAAGTACTGGTCATGGTAGTAAACCTTGCTGAGATTGTGTTAAAGCTGACAGTTTGAGGGAGAATCTTTTGTTTAGCCCTCTTTAATTTTTTTTTTTACCACACCCCATCCCCTAATTTTAAAAGATATTTTTCAGATTTTTCACCAGATTTGCCTTTTTATTACATTTGCTAGATTTTTGTAGTCTTCTATAAAATGCATAAAATACTGCTATTTTTCCTGGATACGGATAAGTAAATATATATACAGGAAATGTGTTCTAGCTCGTCAGGTTGTCCCCTTGTCCAAAAAAAAAAAACCACAACCCACAGATCCAAACAAACTCATAGTAGAATTTTTTCTGTGTAATAAAATTGTGAAGTAGTATTGCTTATAGTGTATAAATGAAGGGGAACCATAAATGCATTTTTCCCTGTGCACAAGCATTTGCACTGTAGTTTTGTATGCATTTTTAGCAGAGTAATTGTAGCATAACTGTTTTTGTATAGCCTGTAAGCTCTCTAGGAATTTTATCTGCTTTAACTGTTTCTTTTTGTTTTAAGTAGTTTTCACTTCAATTGTATCTGACTCCTTTTAGGTTTGATAGTTCAGTAAACGTGCAAAGAGAAATGAACTTCAAACTGCTTTAATAATTAGTGTGTAAGCTGAAAAATCTGTGTATAGAAACGAGTTAAATTGGCCTGAGGCATGCGAAAGTGTTACACAACTTAAAAACTTTCATTAATAAGTGTTTCTGTATCAATAAATTCAGTAAAGACTTTTTAGCCTTCTTAACATGGCTTTGCATCGTGTTGTGATTAGAATACTTTGTAGATAAGTGCTGATTTCCATAATTGAAGGTTAAGACACTAGAACAGTAGAAAAAGCACTTAATGATATGGTGCAGGTGCGTAGTTTTAGATGAACTCCTCGGAATATAATCAAAAGAAACCTTCCCATCTGATGATTTCCAAATCCTTATGTAATGGAGTTGTGCAAGATGTGTTTTGGAGTTAGTGTACGCAGCACTGAACTTGATTTTAATAGAACACTTAAAGAGAGCTCGCTTACACGGCTGATAGGCTTGTAGACAACAGAGACATCAAGAGGTCATCAAGTCTGTTCCTCTGCTTTGAGACAAGATCACCTAAAGCAAGCACGATGGTACCTTCTTTAATGCATTCTGAGCTACTGCCACTTCTGCAATTCCCTTTCTGTCTCCTGTGCTGTTTCTCTGTTTAATTAATGCAGATTTTAGGAGCTAGTTTGAAAGCTTCCTTCTGATAATATTGAGAACAATGCTTCAGCTGTAATAGAAAGCTGTTCATAATAGCAAATCCAGCTGTTGCCAATTAAATGTCTGCTCACCTTTATTCCATGTGATAGTTCTTTGTAGACTGTTTCTTCCTGTTGTCTGTATGATAGATGTCCTTCTACAAGCCATAAAACAAGCCCAGTACAGTGTTAATGCATTCCTTCACATGATGCGAGAAGAAAAAAATCCTTTCCTGCTTTGGAAAGCTGTGGATGTGTCACAAGAAGTAGATTTAAATTTGTCAAGACAGGTAATGTTTATGTTCACGTCCTAGTGAAATGCATATCACAGTTCCCAGGGAAGTAGTGAGGAACTCTTTGGGGAGAGTACTCCTGTGAAATCTTCTTACTGGGACAGAAGCGATAGTTTAAAAAAAAAAAAAAAAAAAAGGGGGGTGCTTAAAAGAGAAAAAGCAGCACCCACGCAAGCAAAAATGATCAAACAAGCAAAACTTCTGGTCTTCCAGAGTGGAAAAAGCCTTTCTAGCACAGGCTGCGAATGTTGAACCATGGGACACAAGCGTTAACTTTTGTTCCTGTCACTTAGGAGTTAATTCTTGGCTCTTGTTCAGACCTGCAAACTTTTTTTTTTTTAAACAATTTGTCTTGTTGTTGGAAAATAAAATGAATTGATGCACATGTAAGGGAACTGTGATTGCTAGTGTTTTGTAACACGTCACAAACATCCCATTTGTCATGAAGGGGAGGTAAGGTAGAAGAGGAATGCTTCAAGTGAAGATCGCTCCTAAATAGATTTAGGTTGCAGAACTTGCCTTTATGCACTCAAATTATTCCCTGTTGTATGGCTCTTATTAAATCTTGACTGCTAATTGTCCATATCCCACAAAATAATAAGTAAATACCCATCAATCCTTCCAAAAGCTACAGTCAACTATACCACCAGGCCCTGAACTAACATAGCAAAGACAAGTGCATATAGAAACATGACTGATGCATAACCCAATTCTCCTCTTAGCAATATAAATAAACCTGGAAGGGAATGAATTTTATTTTTTTATTTTTTTTTGCAGATGGTTGGTTTAGAGCTCGTAGTTCATGCAGTCAGGCATAACTGGATACAAAAAGTCTTGTATTTGTGGAGTATCCACGTGTGCAACAGAAGGTGGTGAATTTCATAAATGCTAAGACATGGTTAGAAGAGAGTGGTTTTGCTTATTTTCCTAGAAATACTTCCAGAGCAGCTCCTAAGTGGTTATCCTGTCCTGACAGAGTTCATGTTTCACAAACTTATAGTCTGGGGACCAGCGTGGAAGACAATATGACTTAATTCTCGCAGATTTTGGTGACATAACCTGCGTCATCTTTTTTAATTCAGGAGGGAGCTGCACTTAGCCTCTCAAATCGGGAATTAAAAGCTGTCACTTACCTGGAGCACTCAGGGTGTTATTTGAAGGCTGCAGCAGATGCTGCTTCTTTCACGACCTGCCTTGGTAAGAAAGGGCTGGGTGGCCACTAGAGGACACTGTGCTCAAAAGCATGAGTTGCTTCTCGAGGGAATTGGGGGAGTTCAACAATTTCCCTGGTTTTCGAAGTGGTGCGAGTGCAAGCAACCAGCAGATTGCTTGAGCATCAGAGGCAAGAAATCTGCGTAATGTCCTTTGCTGGCTAGAAGAAAATAGCTTTTACTGTGTATTAAATGACTCCTGCTTAAATTTCTAAGTGCTCGAGGATAATGCATCAGCTATTGTATAATGGCAATTTGTCCAACGTGTCAGCAGAAACTAAATACCTACAAGTTCTCTGGGTGAGGAGGAGACCAATAATCTTATTACTGTATCCTGGAAGATGCTTTCTAAGCCTTGATTTACAGGGTCATTGAGAGAGGGAGACTGGCAAAAATAACCACCTGAAAAAAAAACTACTGAAAACACCACTAGGACCACAGATACTCAAGTGACAAAATATCTGAGGGGAAAAGAGACCAGGGAGGCGATGTTGCTCTGGTTAAATACCTTTTTGTCATACTAATTATCTTGCAGTTCACGCCATAAAGCAGACCTGCAGGTTCATAGAAAACTTTGGGTTGGTCCTGCAGGTAATATGAAATGATGCCAGGTTTGGACTTCCTGAGGTAGCTTTATATCCTAACGAGCCTTAATGTTCCACATTTCTGTTAAAACCACACATTTAGGAACTTGTATAGTAATAACTGAAAACTTAAAGACAAGCTATTGGCACTCTTAAGCTTCTTTATAATGGTAGAAATTATTAATTAAACTGGGAACAGGTCTTCCTTTTTGCACCTCAATTTTCTTATCCTTCAATGGGATAAACAGAAGCCTGTATCTCCTGCAGGAGTTACTGCAGTTCAAATGTGGTTGTTTTCATTGTTTCTTTCCCTCTTCACCCCTCAATTGCCCTTGGTTTTTCCAAAGCCCTAACATTTTTCTAAATTGCATCTTTGTAGTATGAAACTACATTAGCTAAAAAGTCTTTGAAATTAATCAGACTTTACTCTGTATAACATGACAGCGTACAGCCAGTTGTTTTTTTTCCTCTTTATTTGCAGGTTATTTATCTGTGTTAGTGGTCTCCCTTTTAAAATCCCTTATCTGTAGCGCTCCAAGGTCCCACAAACTGTGGGAGATGTATTTTACCAGATGTTATACGTACGTGCAATAACTATCCTAAAAGTCGTATCGTCTGCTGCATTTGACAGAGGCTATTAGATAAGATGCCATCCTCAGTCTGAAGTGTGTGCTAAGGCAAAAATTTTGCCCTAAAAGCATGATCCCAGGCTATCCAAGTCCTGGCAGTTTTTTGTCATTGTCCACAAAGGTGCATTCTGTATGTTTTTTAGATAAATGGCTAAGGAGTTAGCCTGCTGTTAAAAAATCAAGAAACAAGGCAAAAATAAATCAAAATTAAGACTTAAGGTTTCAACACCACAATTAAAGAGGGGTGGGAACAGTCTGATCTTCAATGATGTACATAATGGCAGGGAGGGTGGGCGGTTGGACTGTCAAACTGCCTTAATTTAATTGCAAACACATGCTGATGAGTCCCCTCCTCCTGGACCTCAGGGCTGGGAAACTTTTTTTTGTCAGCTCCCTGCAGTTCAGAATTGAGGAAAATCCACTCGGGCAAACACCATGCTGATCAAACCTTCAGCTCTCCTAGGCTTTTTGTGCTTTCTCCTCTTGCTTAGTTTCTCCTGTTCCTGCCCCAGTCGCTGCCTGTGCTTCAGGACTACGGTGAGATGCATGCATCTGATGCTGGAAACCATCCCCGACATCCCACCCCAGACAAACATACTGTGAGTAGCCGTTTCGTTTTACTGCCTTTCTTACCTGCTTGGTCTCTAGGAAGAAGAAAGAAAAAGCTTGCTGGTTAAAGGCATGCTTTTTCTCCTTTTTGGTGCAGTTGTCTGTGCTGCAAACTGTTTCAGGCTTTTAGAGCATAGAAAAGAAACTGCTTCTTTTGGCATCAGTTAGTCGTTAACAGGACAATCAAGGGAGTTGAAAAATGCAGAAGAAGAATGGCATGAAATCCCTGGAAGATGGTTTTGGGGAATCAAAGGTCACAAATATTAAACTGTGCTTATAGAAAGGTACACAGTTTATGTTTGAGAAGGCTTTGTATATGGGTGTAGGAGAGAGAGAGGAAACACAGCAGTTTGGGCTTTTATCTCTACAGAACAAAACACCTAATTTTTCATAAATACCGCCCTATTTCTTTCCTAGGCTTTAAGTTTTGGCTTTCCAGATTCTATCTGAACTATACAAACCACATGCAAGGCTTATTAGGAAAGCAGCAATCGGGGCATCTCACAGGCTCCTTGAGAAGTAAAACTATACCTGTTGGGTTGGATGTGCCTTCTGGGCGGGGGGGAGCTGCTGGTGTGTCCATTCAAATGGAAAAGGTGTAGGAAAAGGGCACATAGCACTTCCAGACCTCTAAACAGCTCTTACTGACAGGTCCAGAAGAGCACCTTCCTCTCATTCTGTGGTCTGTCCTATGCTTAAGGGTGTCCTTAAGATGCTGTGGCATGTGACAAAATGTTTCTCTTAGCTGCTCCCTTGGTTTGGAAGACCTTTTTTTGTAAATAGCAGGAAAGACTTGTCAAAAATTCATCTCAAAACCGTTAAATCACTGCTGATGGTCAAACTTTTCCAACTCTGGTGGGTTGAGAAGCTGTTCTCTCTGCCCATAACAATCCAAATTTGGTCTCAGCCAGAACATCCGTACGAGCATGTCTCCTGTAAACATTTCTCTAATATTACTAATGCGATTTATCTGCTGGCAGCCTGAGGAGCATAATGCAGGCGGGATGCTGGCATTTTAATTGCTGCCATCTAGATCTGCTTGGGTGGATGGAAAAAAAAGCACAGAGGTCCTAGCAGGACTGGCACAAAGGAAATGCCTACTCTAGCTCCATCTGACAGAGCTGTGCTGGTGCAGAAACTGATTGCAGCTGGGCTACATGGAATTCACCCTAACTTGGGGCAGACCCAAATCTGGACTTGCTTTCTATCGAGGCTGGTGATGCTGTAGTTATTGTGCAGGGTGATGCTGCCTACTCCATGGTTTGTTGCACATTAGCTGGGTTGTAGCTATCTGCCCTACAGGAACTTGCAGAGTTTCCCTCTCCAACTTGTCACCAGCCTTTTTTCTCCCCTTACAAGTCTTTCTTGAATGGGAAACTGGGGTGTTAAGCATTAGCTACGTGGTACAGGTGTGAGATATGAAAGCAGTCATGTTTCGAGATGACTGTCTTTACAGACTGATATTTTTGAGGGAGTTTTGTCTGGTATATTCTCTCCTAATACTGCCTGCATAATTATAAGTGAAACCCATACTGCTAAGTAGTGATTCCCATAGATACAGAATAATAGGAGCCTGGTAAGTTCTCTGTTGGCAGATCACATGCCTTTGTATGGTGTGCAGCAAACAGAGATACTGACTTTCTGGCAATCTTGAGGATTTAATGTATGTAAATGCATTTGGCATCCAGCATCCCATTGTATCTGCTATAAATACCATTTGAATAATTAAACTTTTTTTAAAAAAATCTGAAAGATCAAAATGCTTCTTAACCCAGGCCCTGACTACTCCAGCTTTTAGGTATGTTAATCTTTCTCTTGGGAGAACTGTTACTGCTCAACGCGAGCACTCAGAATTATAGCAAGAATATCTGATCGTGGAGTTACTCTGAGTAGAAAATGTGGGATTGTGATATTTTCCACATTTGCCCTTTGGTATGAACAGGACCAAGCCTGTGCCTGCAGATTCAAACACCGATGCGAGGCTCCAGCTCTGTTCCCTCGCCGAACAGCTGCAGCTTCCAGATGGGCTTTGCTTTGAAGTCGGGAGTTTGGGACTTTCTGACTTCCGTGACTCCGTGCCACCCTCTCTCGAACAATCCTTGAAGAGCAGGGAAGTCTTCGAGCCGGCACACGCTGTGCTTCAACAAGCCCTGCTGGCAGATGGCCCCCTCGGGGCGCTAGCCAGCTGGCGTAACTTGGAGCAGCCCATGGCCGTCTCTGAGTGATGCTGGGACTGGCATGGAACCAGCTCCGGGATTGATGAGCTGTTACTGGCTCCTCTTTGGTCGCCGTTTCCCTCCTCCCTTCCCAGTCCCAGCTGGGTGCAGCCGAGGATCTGGCCCAGCGTCTGGTTTTAGCAATAGCCTATTTGTCTTTGGTAACAGAGTCTGCTCGTTTTGTCCCGAGCAGAGAAGAGGATGGCAGGCATGGCTACGTGTGTACAGATAAGTAAGCTATAAAAATTTGTGGTGTTTAACTGCAAACGTATTTTGGCTGCTGTCTGTTCAACTGGAACGCGATTATCCAGATGTGATCTGCTGGTTACCGCTGGGATTCGAGCAGTTTCTTTAGCCAGCAGCCCAAAGAAGGGAACAGCTGCGAAACATACACTCCGAAAATTTCAATAGGTCTTTAACCTTCGAAGTCATTTGTTCTACAGAGTGACATTTGAAACAATAAACTTTGAAACGTGTGGGCACGAGGGGAAGAAATCCATGGAAAGAAGTCCCCCTCTGGCTGGCAGCTAATGGATGGCAATCCAATTATCCGTGGGCTAGTCTCCCTTCTGCATTATGCGTAGCACGTAATGAATGGGGACTTCGAGGGAAACGTAGCTGAGGGCACCAGCAAAGACGGCGCGGTAGCTGGGATGCGAACACGCTGCTGGCATGAACGGGAGGTGACCCAGTTGCTCACGGACCTGGCTGCTAATTGGGCAGCGTGGGCACGGCCGCTTTGACGAGCTTTGTTTCCCATCGTGGCTGTGCAGGGTGCTGCGTGGTGGCTGCCTGCTCGGTTCCCCTCTTCCTGCAGTAGGATGCTACGCAGCAGGAATGAAGGCTGTGCTGGGACAGGCTGCAGCACTCTCCGTGTGTCTTAAGAAGCCTATTTGCAGGAAAAGCATCTACATTTGCAGGGGGAAGGCTTGCTGAGCAAATGAGTTCTTGGAAATGCTGCTCCCATTGTGGTCTCTGTCGTGCACTCTCGGTCTTTCAGATGAAGAATGGATTAGTCATTTCCTCTGCCTGTGATAGTCCTATGTGCAGTCATTGAATGTACACCCACACATTCTGCATCTTCCAGGTGTGATCTCCTTCTGACTTCTTCTTTGCTGCAGTATTTAATCATCATTAAACATTTTGGAGGTGACCGAAGTCTTCTTTATGTTCTATTTATAAGTCACTTCGTCAGAAGGAAGATGGGGAGGGGAGGTATTTAAAGGTTTTGTGTTTTTTTTCTTTCCTTCCTAGAGGCATTCCAGTATCTTTTAGTGAAATCACCCAAACTCTTGGGTTTGTGGTTACCTCAAGTGTTTAGAAATCCTGGCTTCACTGACCTGTAGTGCCTCTTCATCTGGTTCTCACTTGAATATCTGCACTTTCCCTGACTGCTCTGCTCTCACCACGTCCCTTTCCCCATACCTGTACCAAGACCATCACTGTGCTCTTTAAGGCCACTTTTTCAGAGTGGGCTACAGCAGTAGGTTGGAGAAATCAGTATATTTTGGTGCAAGAATGCATTTATATTCTGGTTAAAGACTGAAACGGTCATGCTCTTAAGAAAGAAAAAAGCCAACATCTTTGCTGCAAGGGACTTGGTATTTAAAAATGCCATTAACAGTTAATTTAAGCTGACATGGTGCTACTGCTTTTTGGGTTTTCTGAAAATATAAATATATCTTTGCACTCTGAAACTTTCTTTTACCACTTCTGGATCAGGGTCAGGATACAGTTCAGGAGGAGGGAACGTTGTCTTTATTCGATGTGGGCAGTATCTTGATTAGGCTAAGAGACTCCTCCTTGCTGACATGAATATCCAAGAATAGATTTAGCTCATTTGATTAGGATCAGACCCTAATCTCCATACCAGCTGCTAATAGATAATGGCTCAAATTATCTAAGATTGATGAGGTCAACAGTTTGCAGTGTAATCTTCCTACTTTAAGACGTGTTCAGGGCCAAAAGTGTGTTTTGGAGGTATTTGGTGCACCTGCCTTTTACTGCTGAAAGCTATGGGATGCTTGGTGGCACATGGCAAAATGGTTCCAGCAAGGAAGAAACATCAGCAGACACCTTGTGCAACTCTTCCAGGCACGTTGTACAGCCCAGTTTCCTCCAGACCCTGACCAGAATCGCATCTTTGGTAACTGGGCTTCCAGGGGGGCTGTGGGGAGTGCCTGTGGTGGTCCTAAACCACCCAGAACTGCCTCTAACCACTTATTTTTGTATGAATGAGTCTTGCACAGTTGAACATGTGCCTGTGAGTGCGTGCTGGCTTGTGTGCACGGAAAAAGGGGGATCAGCACAGCAGCAGTCACACCAAGCTGAATTACTGTCGAGTTCGTGCTCCAGCTGACAAAGAGGGAGCCCTTTTAAAAATCCTGACCTGTTTGTGGGTGCTGAAATTTTAAAACGTTTTTCTTCAGGAATGCCTGTGGTGATTTCTTAATTAAAACCTAGCGTGCCCATCCCTCTCCTTTCAATCTGTAAGAAGTGTACAAAAGGGAACAGCAGCTTGTTCTGCAGCATGAGGCTCTCTGCGTATGCTTGCTCTTCCCTGTTTCATCCGTGATCTTACTGACTTCTTTATCAGTATTTCCATGCTGAATGTATTTTCCTTCCTCTTCACTCCTCGAAGAGTCAAATCTTGATGTCTTAAACAGCTACACCCCAAAATAGCAGAAACTTGGAGCACCCCAGCCCTGAGCCCCCCTGTGGTCTCCTCTCCCTAGCAGAGATGACAACGCTCAGCTGTCCTTGTAGGGATTCACAGATGAAAGCTGTCATTTATTAAAGCCATTTGGGGACTTGTGTGCAAGAGGGACATTCCTGAGCCGGGGAGCTGATGACAATGAGCCTGGAAGACTTCATTCCCATCTCAGCAAGGCTGTTTTCCCTTCCTGCCAGCACTGTAGCTGCTTGGCAGCATGGAGGAACCTGCAGAGCTGACTCCGATGTTCTGTGGATGAGTTAGACAAACGAGCATCTTCCTGACAAGTGCTCTGGCTCTTATTAGAAGTGGGAAACTTGACTTAAAAATCATGTGTAGAATGTCCTACACACCCCAGGAAAAACTGGAAGGAACCTCAATGTCTTATCTCCCTTTGTAAAACAACCATTACTCTCGGTGTCTTTGGTGATGATGGTTGGTTGGCTGCCACTTACCCAACCGCTTCTGGGTTAAATGGCCCCAAACTGGCAGCATCATTGCTGTGCACGGTGTTTTGAACACAGAAGATACTTCAGTGAAGCAAACCCAGTAATTTCCACAGAACTGCAGTAAAACACCTCGTGTAGCTAATTATCTGGTTAGGTAACGTGGTAATATATATCTCATTCTTTAAAAGCCGAAATAGGTTAAACAGAAATGGAAGCTGCTTGTAAAAGCTGTAGATTGCTTTATATGCTAATCATTGTTAATTATTTAACACAGTGATTTCAGGAACGATTGCTCTGATCACAGCTGGGAGGATCGGAAAGATTTGAGTGTAAATACCTGTGTCCCCAGTCCCTTTGCAAATTCTCTCATTCTTGGTAAGTCTCGGGGACGGGGCTGGGAGTTCCCACAGTCAGGAAAGGTGAGTGATTTCACTAGCAGATCCGAGATTATCCATGCATTCCACCCAGTTTCCTGCCAGAGCCGTGGTGCTTTGGCACGAGGATTTGGTGAGGTTTTCTGCAGGGGCAGGCAAGCTGCTGCTGGCTGGAGGGATCCGTGCTGAGTGGTGCGGCACAGCCGCTGTCCAAGGACAGTGGGTGCGCCCTGGTTGTGCGAAGGTAGGAAAAGGTCTGGGATCCTCTCTTGTAATCCCAGACTGTCAGCTTTGAAAGCATGGGGGAGAGTTAAATCACAAGGGATTCCCCCTGGCCCCCAGTTTTGCAGATCCCAAGGTGAAGGAAGCAGGCGGGAGGGAGGGAGCCCAGCTGCTCACGTCCACAGCAGCTGGGACAGGCTGGCACCCGAGCAGCTGCGTGGTGGGTCCCGGTGAAAAGCACACTGCTTTGTGAGGAGAAATGTCGAGTTTCCAACGCGAGTACCCTGGGAATTGGGAGAAACAAGAGTTTCTGTGTAAAAAGGGGCAAACTCTGCAGGGAGTGGGAACGCTCTCAATCACTGCACGCAAGCCAGGAATTTCCCAGTGCAGCCCTACATGGTGTTCTTTCACCAGCTAAGCTTAGGGCTAAAGCAAAGTCTGGAGGAAGATGCTGTGGATGAGCCAAAGTTGGATTATTTTTCTTTTTTTTTTCTTTTTTAAAATGCATTGGTAAGGATGAAGATATGGGTTGCTCTCAGACTATTGCCATTGTGTGATGGAAGGCAAACCAGAGTGACCTTTCCAAAGGAGTGCAAACCAGATGAGTTCAGAACTTGGGGTCCTGGGATTCATTTGAAGATCTTACCTGGAATTGAAAAGGGGTGAAAAATCAAGACGTTTCATTAAAACAACATGCTAAGCTTTACTATTTGCTTCTTGTGGGTGGTGGAGGGGAAGAGTTCCTGAAAGTTTTCAGTGCGTGAAACCGGACCCATTGCGCACCCATCAATGGGAATATCAGGAGGCATCTCCATCCCTGTGCTTCTCGCCAGCAGGGGCACTGCTGATGGAGAAAGCGCTGCCAAGCTGCAGTGCTGGGACCTTTGTTAGTGATGCATGATTGCTCTTGCCAGGCTCTGCAGCCCAGGCTCGCTTTATTTGCTCTCACAGGTGAAAAATCCCACTCTCTAGGGGGTCAGACTTGCTTAGTGAGCTGCAGACTTCTCCAGCACCTTTCCATAGAGTAGTTTTCGGCAAGTGACCCAAAGTGAAAGCAATCCTGGGGGTGGGGGAGCTTGTGTTTTATTTTTGCTGGCTTTTCAGAGGTGTTTTCAGTCACCCATGGTTCTGGGTTTTGCTTCTAGTTTCAGCTGGGGAAGCTGTGCTCTTATGCGTGAATGCTGGGGTGTGAAGGATTGTAGTTGTCTGTGTTTGTTAAAATAGTTGGATGTTTTTTCCACCAGCAGTCTGTGACCCAAGGTGGTATTTTGCACCTCACTATCCGCTTCCCGCTGCCTTTCACGAGCATCAGCAGCCTCAGCCTTGACTCCTGTGTGTTTCTTCCATTTGTTTGTTCCCTCCCCTATTACCTGTAGCCAGCTGCCAGGACTAATTACACTGTCCTCACAGCCCCCCAGGGAGGCAGAGTTGGTGTCTGCGTGTTACAGTGCATAAATCAAGTTTGCATTTCTTCACCTTTTCTCATGGTCTAGTTTTTCCCTCATTTCCTTTTAATGAGACCATGGAGAATAGTGCGTTGTGCTATTGCCTTTGCCAATACTTAATTGTATTTGGCTTTATGGTGTCAGCCATGGCCTCGAAAGCTCTGTACAGATACCATCAAATTCACATCATCAGTGAAGAGGGATCTGTAACACCTTCCAACAAGGCGAGCAAGAAATGTTTGAAACACTTTTCAAAATGCTGAAGCTGCGTGCCTTCCTGCCCTCTAGCTCTTCAGCGTGCAAGATTTACCACTAAGAAAGAGGAGAAAGTTTTCTTATTTGGTCTTCTCATGTCTTTGTTCAAAGCTGAAAAGCTACAGAAATGGGAAAAAAATAACAGGAGAGACAACTTCCACTGTCATTCTATTGCATTCAGTGATTAATGGGGTAACAAGGCAGAGATTTAATATTTCAGCTTGAGTTCAATAAAAATACTGTATATTTTCTGCCTAAAAGTAAGAATGCTTAGTGGGATTCTTTTTAACATAAAATAACCTTCTTTGCAAGCTGTTATGCTGAAGAAACATTATATCTTAAACTAAAATCAGCTCTACTTACTGGGTACCCTCCTCTCAAATACTTGCTGCAAGATCTTTCAGCCCCCTTGGATGCTCACTCTGTTTGCTTACAGCTATCTGCAGCGAATGCACTTCGTTATAGTCTTACATAGGCCACAATTCTTGTCGAAGCTCATTCTAAAAATAAGTGTTGAACACTTAGCAGTGTGTAGAATTCTTGTTTTAAGCTGTGACTCCAAATGCTCCTTGGTTTACCACCAGAATGACAGGCATTTCGGCACATTCATGTGTTTTTCCCCTCGAAGCAAGTGCCCTTAAAAGGCTGTCTTAAACAGAAATAGCTGTGTGTTCACTAAAGGTAGTATTGGAGAAAAAAAATAATTAATTGTTGTGCTTTGGATGGAAACTAACAGCAAAAACCAGTTGTCAGTCTTCTGCAATTTGTTATAATATGCTGGACCATGCAAGGTGCCAAATCGATGCACATTCCCTATAGAAGTGTTTCTACTTGGTTAACCAGGTTAAACCACTTAGCTCTTATTTTATTATCTCATTAGCCATCAAAACAACATGTTTTAGGGTTCCAAATCAATGTAGATACATGGACAGCCCTTGAAAATTGCCAGAATCCCCTGGACTCCACTAATTCTAATTGAAGTTGGCACAAATTTGAAATGCAGGCAGCGATAAGCTGTTCTGAGTCTTGGAGCACTGTGGAGCAGAATGTGAAATGCTTATTATATGAGGTTATTTGATCAGATTTAACCATTTTAGGACAAAGATAATTTTGCTGGGGACCTAAAAAGTGGGTCAACATGATTATGTGCATTCCTCTACAAACCAGCATGAGGTGCAAGAGCAATTGTACATGAACTTGGGGTGCCAAGAAGCAGACCTTGTGCACTGCTCGTGGAATTGATCACTCGAGTCCTTTCAGCCTTTAGTTTTCTATGAAATGTAAATAAATTTTGTACATTTTGTAAATGTAGGGTTGGTTGTGCAGGCTTTTGGCAGACTTTGCAGGCAATGGTAGCCCCCTAGCCATCATCCCCACGCCTCCTCCTCTTCTTCCCCCTCTCCATCCCTGATCGTTGTCTCCATTTCTCCAGTCCTGTAGACCTGATACAATAAATTGTTCCAGAATTCCTCCTCCCTTTGTTGCTGTTTGCTACTGCCTCATTTATATTATGAGTGTACTGATTGTGTTTTCTGCTTTCAGAGATTTACGTTTCAACCACATCAAGGAGATACGACCTGGAGCCTTCAGGAGACTGAAGAACCTCAGTACTCTGTAAGTCCCACTCAGTGATCCTGCAGTGAGCTTATTTATTTATTACATTAGTGCTATCATAGTTTAAGGATGGCCTTGGTCTTAGTTATTTCAGCCGATTTGTCCATACCCAGTTAAAGCTTTAAAATTCTCTCTGTTCTACCCTGGATCACGTGTCTTACAATTTTTAATTAAATGAGCAGTTTAATAACTAATTTTGGTAGTTAACCTGTCTTTAAAAAAAGAAGAATTTTGTGCATGCTCTTACTGCCTGAGGATGTTTCAGCAGGTATGGCTGGAGCAGCCCATAATGGCCTGGATGGCAGAGGGATACGTTAAAAGTGTCTTTCTTTCCATGGCTGCCTCAAATGTTTCCTGAAGTGAGCGTGTCCTTACAAATACCAGTCTGTCACTGTGTTTTGCCATAGAATAAATACCTACCCCTACCCTACTGCAGATAGGGATGGGATTAGAAGGCAGTTCCTTGAGCCTTGCATCCCAACCAGGGCAGGCATGCTCACGTCAGTCTGCTACAATACTTTACTAATGAATTTCTTGCTCTGCTCAAAGGAAATAATGGGAGCCTTTGCTGCTTCTTGCTGCCTTAAGGCTGAGGGTTTGAAGATAGATATGAGTACATCTGCACTGTGTAGCCAAGACATTGAAAACAAACCAGCCCCCAAATCAGAAACAGAAGCTGTGTCAGCACAGCACTGTGCTGGATGTAATTGGCCTGGTGAGGCTCAGATCTGATTATTCAAGCTGTTACATGGCGCTAACAGCTATAGGATTTCTAGGTTCAAGCTCTTGGTGAGGCAAACCAGCTAGTCTGAGAGTCTGCACTGCATGACAGACGCATTCATATTTCCTGGATTCAGACATTTGTGGCCCCAAAAAGCAAGAGAAAGTCCAGATTATTTTTTCTCTGTCTGACCTTGAAAGATCTGAAGTCCCTGATCCAGTAAAGATGTCAGTGCTGAAAGAAGGCAAACCCAGAAAATAAGAAGTTCAGTCAGTTGTAAGAAGTTGTAGAAAGAGTAGCAATGCAGGAGTAATTTGTCATAGAGAGCTGTTTAAAAGCTGTATTTTAAAAATCAGCGTTTGCTAAAGTTTGTTCCACTGTGCATAGGGGACTGATTGGCCAAACCAGCAGCACGACAGCTAGTTTGAGCTGAACCTTGGGGAAACCAAGGAGCCTGGCAGGCTTGCACAGGAGAAATGCTTCACGTAACGAGTTCTGTAAGAGATGCCAGGTGCTGTCCTCACAGTGCTTAAATGTAGACAGGTCCCTGGCACGTGCAAGACTTCTGCTTCTTTCTTCCTGACTCCTGCTACTTTGCTAGATGGGGATATGCAGCCTAGCTGAGAAAGAAAGACCCATCTCTCGATAACATCTGTATGCTCCATGACTTAGTCCAGTGTTTTTGGTTACTGCTTACACGTGTTCCTGGGAAGGGACCTCCAGGGCAGGAATTCCATAAACTGATACTGAAGGAAATAGGCGTGAACATACACCTACCATCCCTAATCTCAGCATTATGGATGCCAGGGCAGTAAGAGGGACGTGTTTTGCACAGATAGTGGACAGGCTGTCATGCTTTCACTAAACAGCATCCTACAGCTGTTCTCAGAGCCAGAATACTGGGTTGGCTAAAAAACGCTGCCCTAAGAAAATACGGCATTTTTATATTTCAGTTCTGAAAATCAACTGTTTTTACAAATGAAACCTTTCCATTTAGATAGCTCATTTACTTTGTTTTATTTCCTGCTTTGGCCAGCAAGCTGGAAGAATCAGTTATTCTCACGTTCGCAGGAGTTACCGGGTTCCCCACAGGTGGGAGTTAACGGAATGGAAGTCAGACCTCATGTTCCTCGGGCAAGGTTCTCTCCAGGAACTTTGGTTTCCCCAATTCCCATATCAGAACCGACAAGAGCCAAAGAATTTGCTGATGTTTCCTAGACAGTAACCTTTTGGCTCAGGACTTGTATAGGTTTTCAAGTGATAAAGAGAATAAATCCTTAAAAATCCCAGAGAGAAGTGCTGGGGAAGTTTGGCCAGAGTATTTGAAGCACGTGGTTTAGAGGACAGAGCAGCTCAGGTTCCATATGCAGGAACTCTGAGATTGCTGCTATCTGCCATGGGATTTACAGAAATAAAGTTCCTTAACCAAGTAAAAGCTTTTAAATGAGCCTTTTCCTGAAATCCTTTGGCCTGGCAGAGGAAGGGCAGCAGAGCCTGGTGCAGTTTCTGTTTTGCATCTCCTTTTGGGCAGGATGGCTGTAAAATATCCAAGTTTGACAGTTTATAAACCACCCTGATAAGGAAGCCTTTGTACTCTGCATTTGGAGGGAGAGGTGCAGAGAGGTGGGCTGAGAGAAGAGGAGCCTTTCCTGAACGTCCCGTGGAGCTTTTAAACATCCTGGGTAAAGTTCAAACCTTCCCCTGGCTCTTCTCTCTTCTTTCCTCTCCCTGGTGCAGGGGATTTGATAAATTACAGAGCACTACTGAAATTAAAAACAGGAGCTCTGTTTGTCTGTGGAGGAGCAACAGTCATTACATGCTCCTGCCTTTGGGCTCCTGGTGCACCACAAGAGGTAATAAGCATTTATTACAAGCAAGCACCGAGAGCTTGCTTGTTGGCTGTCCACAACATCGCGTGCACCAATATTTTTGGGCAAAAAGTCTTAAATCTGTAAGGTTTTCTCATCCAGTCCTATCCCTTCCCATGTAGCTGCTGGTCCCAGAATCTCCTTTGTGTATTTTTAAGCCGTTACTATGTCACCGTAGTAAAAAATGTAGAGCAGCAGGGAGCAGGAAGGAAAAAAAAAAACCCTCTTTTATGCCATCCACAGAGTGCCAGCAGCTTTACAGCAGCTGTTTTGCTCGAGTTGGCCGATGCCGGCCTCATTGCTTAACCCAGCATTAGCTCACAGCAGGTGCCGGGCCCTGGCAGAGAGCAAACACGTTGCAAGCCCGTGGTGAGAGGCAGTGTCTCATTGCTTCCCGGTCTTTGCTCCTTTAGCTCATCTCTGGGTGGGGATGGATGACAACACCGCTGTGTTACGGCCCTCCTGTGTGCTCCCCAGGAGGCCAGCACCCTGCCGTGTTGACCCAACTGGGCGATTGCTGGTTTCACACCAGTGCCATCACAGCCCAGTAGTTGCTGCCATTTGTCCCTCCAGCTTATAGAAACCTTGAGTCCTGAGACCAAAGCAGTACTTATTAACTTCCCCAGTAGGTTTTTTTGTCTTCCTGTCCATGTCATGGGCACCCAAGGGAACAGGGGCTGAGAGGAGACCACATACTTCTGCCCGTGTCCTTGTTCTGTCCATGTCCTCGCTCACATCGTGCTTCTCTTTCCGCCTTAAGTTACCTGTTTTCACACTTGTCCGTGTCTGTGAGTGCTTTGAAAACTATTTAGGAAGCATTATGTGGAACAAAAAGCACTTCTGGTGAGCTCTGCAGCTCTCCTTTAGGTGCTGCTTTCAGGGACAGTGTGCAGGCCGCCTCGGATCCTCCGGTGGCTCCTCAGAGAACGTGTCCCTGTGAGCAGGAGGGGATGTTAGAGCCTGATGGATCCTGAAATAAAGGTTTCTCTCTCACATATGGGAAATGGCTATTCCAAATCATCCTGTCAGCAAGGGAGAACGCACGGCTGAACATTAAACTAACTTTTTCTCCCCCTTTAAATGCGCTACGTGATGACTTCTGGTAACGGCGTGAGGGAAAAAAAGGAGCTGCTATGTCGCACCGACTGCAGCATGTCGTTTGTCAAAGGAAAGGAGGAAAGGGAACATGTTTTGGGTATGAACACTGGCCTGTCACATCATCTAATACATTCTTCGGAGTAGAAAAATGACTCGGTGAATGCAACTTAAGCCTGTGCTTGGCAACCTGGAGGCAGGGTGGGGATGGAAGAGGGAGGCACGGTCAGAGAATAAATGAAACTCGGTGGGAAATGCTCTCTTAGAGGATATGGGCCAGCCTGTGTGGGGCTGGTGTTGTATCCCAAGCCTCCCAGAAGAATTTTCAGGAATAAAACCTGTACGGTTGAGTCTGCCTGTTCGTTCTGAGCCAAATTTGCCAGCTGTCCTGGAGGGGAGCGCCACACCAGTTTGCTATCTGTTGGTAAGCTCCAGGAAACATACTGCTGATATTTTTAATCGAGCTCATTTTGCAACGGGGTGTGCTTGAGACATACATCAATAATGATCTTTCCAGCTTCTGTCTGCCAAAGCGTTTATTCCCAGCAGATCCGGTTAGCGGTAGGACTTAGCTTTCAATTCTCTGCAACTTAAACGGGTAATTGGGCATTTTGCTATTGATTGCAGCTGGGATCCGTATCCAGGTCATGCAAATCGTGGCCAGGATTTCGCACACTTCTTCGGTTGGGTGAACTGCACAGGAGTCAAGGAACAGACAGCTGTCCACAAGCCATCTGAAGTCTTTCTAGGATCCAGATGTGCTGTCTTGACTATGCATTTCCCTGAAAGTAGCTCTTTGGAATATGTACAGTATGAGGGACTTCATAAATTATCTCAGTTTTGAGTGTATTCCAGGACATATCCGTCTGTTACAATAGGGAATCCTGAGACAGGAAACAGAGATGGCTCCTTCCATACGCTTTTTAACCTTTAATCAGGCAATGAACAATTTAAGTATCAGGCCATGAGATGAGAGGCCTGCACGGTGAGTGCTCTTTGAACTTCCAGAGTTTCTCTTGTTTGGCTTGGATCACCAATTCTGCCCCCTTTTAACTGCCCTAAACAGCAGAGACACCGAAATAGACTCGATGAATGTTTTTCAATAGCACCAAAATTCAGCCAGTCGACAAGCTGTGATTTAAAATCTCCCTGGGTTTCAGTCCAGGTCTAAACTCTCTGCAGTAAAGGGTCTGTGTTAAAGGGTCAGCCAAGGATCCCTGCCCATGGTGGTGCAGGGGGGGGCTCCTCAGCCCATCAGCATGCCCCTGCCCCAAGGATCTGCTTGCTGGTAGCCCTCTCTTGTCCTCTGTGAGTCGAGCAGTTGATGCCAGCCGCGTGGCAGGGGACAAGTGCCTGCATCCAGGGGAGTGATGTCCCAGCTGGCACCTGTTTATCAGCCTATCCAGCATCCTCAGAAGTGGGGCCAAGGATCAGATAGCAGAGAACAAGCCACTTCCTTTCACCCCTGGCTGAAGATGAAAGTGTGCTGATAGAGGGCAGGGAAGGAAGCGTGCGCCGCTGGTGCCTGTGTTGTCTTTGTCCTGTGGGTAAATAGACAAAAGTCCTCTCCTGCACCGCTCTCGAGCAGTCCTCGGGTGTTCGATCATCAAACAAACCTTGGGGTTGCTTTTCAGGGGCTGGATTTCCACTCAGCATATCTGGCTGTCAAAGCACGAGAGCGTGTTCCAAGGGCTTGACATCATTTTTGCATCCTTATGAGCGAAATCGGGTTTTTTAGCCTCAGTCGTGTGTGTTGAGACATTGCTCGCAGCTGTGCAGGAACTTGCCAGCATCCTTCTGCCTTAACCTCTTCGGGCTGCTTGTCCACGCTGCTGCTATGTGCAGCTTGGAAGTGGCACCTGAATCCTTGGTGGCAGAACAGGTACTCAAAAGAGGATAGTGGGGTTTTTCCTCAAATCTTTACTGCTTTGGCTTCCAAAAATGTGGTGTTTTTTTTTTTCTTTCTTTTTTTTCTTTTTTTTCTTTTTTTTTTCTCTCCCCTTCACTCAAGTACCATCTGTGCTTTTTGCACCTTTAATGTAATTCCTCACCTGAGGACAAGCTGGTGGAGGGCTGGCGCAGCTCAGGTACCTTGTGAAGCTGCCGTAACACATCTGTGTTTCTGAGATCTTTCATCCTTGCATCCCTGGGGCATTCGATTGTATCTTCATCTTCTTTTCCCACGTGTTTTTACCATTTTTCCCCACCTCTTTGTCTTTTCTCTCTATCCTTTACCTGCACAGATGTTGCTCCCAGGAAGGGACCTTTGCCAGAGGCTCTCTGACGTGCTGTCTACCCGCTTTTCTTCATCAAAGGGCGGGCAGAAAATTGGGCTTTCTGCTGGGAAACCACTGAACCATCTTCCCATGTGCTGTCAGGTGGTGGATCATTTCCGAGGAACACAGCTATCACAAAAAAAAAGAAAGAGAATGAACTTGTGAAATGAGCTCCATGGGCAGCCTGGCCTGGTTTTGTGTTGAATTTGACCTGATACTGTAGGGTCTGGCTGCTTACCAGGGGAAGAGCAGTTTTTCCTAGAAAAACAGATCTTTGACATGCAGTCACAGCTCTTCTCTGTCCACATCTCCATTTAAGAACTTAAAAATAAGCATAGCCAGCGAGATCCTTAATCCTAGCTACGAAATCCACCAGCGGCCACCGTGAGGTTTGTCGGATCCAATACCGTGGGGAAAGACCCCAATAAGTGCGGTTCAACAGCCGCAGAGAATAGCGAACCCTCATCCATTCAAGAGCTATTTGTAAGTGATTTATTTAGTTTTCTCAGCCTTGGGCTTGGCAGCGGTCGCAGAGGAGGTTTCTGCAGGGTTCGGCCATGTGGTCACTGCTGTTGCACCCAGCGTCGCTCTTACAAGGACGGGCTGCTCTCTGCTCCTTGGCACAGGCTCGCATTTGCATGCACAGTCATGGTAACGAAACACACAAGTCAGAGGCTGCCTGCCAATGCGATGTTGTCCATAGGTTTTGTATTAAAATCTGGCACGAGGCTCTCCAGATTGAAAGAGGCTGTTTCTGACTAGCTGTGGGACTCAGATCTATATCATTTATTTATTTTTCCTGTGTACATATTTGTATACAAAGAGATTAAAACAATGCCTTACCATTTAATGACTCTTATAACCGATGAAGTAGCGTTTTGAACTGCTTTTGTGCAGTTAAAACCTGGTTCTGCATGCCCCTGCTCACACATTAACACAACCATGCATCCCCAAAAACCTTCAGTAATTGTACAAAAATGGCAGCAATTATTTAATTTGTCCCTTCTCTCTGCTTTCGGCTGCCCGTCTCCCTTCTCCTCACTCTTTTCCTGGCCAAAATTGTAACTTTTGGGTGAAAGCCACCGTGACAAAAGGTAAGGAAATGTTTTTGAGCGTTCCTTACTGGAATGCACCTCTGGGCAAAAAATGTTCTTATTGACTTAACTGTTGTGAGCATCCTGACTTCAGGCTGATAGCCCCTTTAGATTTAAATTCTATGAAACCTGTGGATTAAGGATTTTTCAGTGGATTAAGGATTAAGGAAACCTGTGGATTAAGGATTTTCTAGTTTTCAGGAGTACAAATGCCGTGAGTCTCTCTCATGCTGAATTCATCAGCTCTGTTTTTTCTGTCTTGATCTGAACAGGCTGCTGAACAACAACCTGATAAAACACATTGTGAGAAGATCCTTTGAAGATCTGGAGAACCTGAAATACCTGTGAGTTCCTGTCTCGGTAGTTTCTTAACCTCTTGGAAATTGAACAGCCCACTCCCAACGTTGTCCAGTGAACTTTCTGTGCTCAGAATTTCTGGATGCTGATGTTGCAGATGTAAAACATTGCCCTTGAATCCAATCAGAAAGCTCTGCTTTGGCTTCCTGTGTCTCTTAAAATACGACTGCTGAACGGGTTGTCCTAATGCTTTTTTCTTTCTCTCCTCTTGAAAGCTACCTTTATAAAAACGAAATTCAGAGTATCCAGCAGCATGCCTTCAAAGGACTCCGCTCTCTGGAGCAGCTGTAAGTACAGACGAGTGCTCTTTGTCGCTCGAGTTTGTTGTGCAGAAGAGCCAAGCTGTTGGCTTGTCTAATCCCAAAGCTGAATTGCTGTGTACCAGCCACTTAGGAAGGAGTAGGATGAGGCTTCTGCTGTTTTGAGGTCCAACTTTGCAACACTGCACTGGCTTCCCTTGGAAACAGCTGGTCCCAGTAGTGATTTGAGGTAGTTAATACCAAGGGCTCTTCCTACTGATGTCCCGTATGTTTTCTCCTGACCCTAAGCCTCTGGAGCATAAGAAGAGCCCAGCTGTGCTTTTAATTCCCTCTATGTCCAAAGAACTTCCAATGGGAGGAAACCAGGGATGTGTAGGATGGCTTGAAACAGGAGGCAGCTGGCCTGCTGTGTTTATGTCAGCTGGGACTTCTGGAGCAGTGTAGGGTCTGGCCGTTCTCCTGAACTGACGGTGCTGGTTCAGTTTCTCTCTTATCCAAACCTTTGCTGAAAGCGAATGGATGAAGTGCAAGCTGAGAGCTGGGATGGGGTATTTATGCAAGCCACCAGGGTGGTGGTGTTTGCATGCGCTAAATCATCTGGACGTTGCAATGGGGAGAAGAAAAGATGGAGGTAAACCAAGTAACGACCTTCCCTCCAGGCTGCGAGGCTCTCTGGGATGAAAGGAGCCTCATGAGTTTTCCTGGCAGCTGGAGCCTCTCACAGTGACATTCCTGCATCCTTAATTGCTCCCCTTCTGTGTATTGCAAATCCACGCTGTTTATTCTGTCAAAGAGGTTTTGTTTTTTGACCGTTTGGGCTCCATGCTAAAGGTGAGATGGCAAGACTGAGGTCTGACTCTTCTAACGGGGCTTGCTGAACTGGGGTTGGATTTTTCATGTCAGGTGTCATGATATATGACGTGCGTGTGGGTGAATTTGTGTGCGCTGGAAAGAATGCGAGCATAGGTATTTGAAATACAGCAATTATTTACATCACTGGAGAACAGGGAGCAAAGGTGAAACCACTAATTCATGGATTGTCCCAAATGGCAGAGTTTATGGGGCTGGAATGCAGCTAACAATTTTGCTGTAAAAAGAATAGGATCCAGCTTGTTCTCTAGGCTGACAGCAGAAGTGGATGGGGGATAGCTGCAAGCTATAGGTACTGTAGGTATTATAGCTGTAGGGCATTACAGGCAAGCTTAACAACGGGTGTGCTGCCATCCTTGTGTATGGTATGCTTTTTCCATCAGCCAGCTCAGCAGTGATTCCTGGGAGAAAACGGGAAGCAGAGACGGGCTCAGCTGTGCTCAGGGAGATGATGCTGGCCTCGGTGATATTTTAACAATGAGCGTTCCAGACTTGATGTCACAAATAAAAGAAAAAAAAAAAAAAACAAAAACACAACAAAGCCACAAAAACAACAAACAACCCTTGGAAAGGCCCATCTGTTTCCAATCTCGAAGGCAGGCATGGTTCCAAAAGAATTAGCTTTGCTCGAATCCTACCCCGTGTTCCTGTACCCCACAAGCCAGCTTTTCAAGGAAAGTATAGCCCGATTGATGGACAATATCAGATGCTTTCCTCAAAGGCCAAAGCAGTGACAGCAGACATCTGAGACTTATTACAGCACATGCGTTTCCCTCTCCCTGCTCTTGCCCTCCACTGCAGGATCTGAGTCACCGCGCCTGTTTTGTGCTCTGATAGCGATCCATTTATTGTGAATCCTTCCATTACAAATCAAACAGCCATGCGGAGGCTTAGGCAATTATTTCTCATCCCAGGCAGCTACAATAGCAGCGAGTATTTGTAGACCCACAATTAATCAGTGTCTGCTGGAGAATGTATGCTTTTGTGTAAAAATTGGGGAAGAATTTGGGCAACTTGGAAACTGCCCTGAGATGCGTTTAAAGGTCAGGAACAGGTTGGTTATGTCAGTGCACACCGCTAATGGGAGCAGGGGATGTCAGGTTCCTTGCTGTGGTGCTGCAGACCCCAGATTTGTTTTGCTGATGGCAAGGGGTAACTTGGGGCAGTGCAGGAGGTCTCCTGGAGCTCTGCTGATGGAGCAGCAGGTTGGTTGCATGAGCAATAGCAGGGCTGTTCACATTTATGTACCATTTAGATGATAGTGTTCTAGCTGACTGCATTATCTCTGTCTTTGGAGGCTGTTTTCCTTCCCCAGAAACAGAATAGCCCGATGACAGCAGTACCTAAATGTTTCTGCTGTTGTTTCTTGTTTCTGGGAGCCCCTGCTAGCATCACAAACAAACACAGGCTGGAAGAAGCCTCTGGATGCCTCTAGCCCAACCTCCAGCTCCAAGCAGGACCGACTTCAAAGTTTTATCAGAATGCTCAGGGCCTTTTTCTAAATATTAATTCTTGGAAAACTCATGATCCCTCTCAGAAATGTTTAAATTTCTAGGCTGGGGACAAGTGCTTCATAGTATGGCTATTTCTTCTCCGTGATCCAAGGCTGTGCAGGGGGATGTCGAGGCATTAGGAGCAAGGCAGGGAAAGTTCTTGGATGGTGGTTGGATGGGGAACAGCTGCTGCAGGCTCTTCATGAGTTTCATTCTTTCACAGTTTAAGGGAAGAGCAAATCTGATCTCCCCAGTGCGTGTTACAGTTTATTCAGAGAGAGTAAACAATTGACAGCACAGGGAGAAGCCAGTGTTGGCTACTATTTTTGCATGTGAAAATTGAAGATACTAAAGAGAATACTGAGATGTGTGGTGAGTGATTATCTTTTAAATTGTGATCCTTAACCCTGTCCCTTGTGCTTTTCTGTGTGACAGCTACCTGCACTTCAACAACCTGGAAACCCTGGAGTCAGAGACTTTTAGCGACCTGCCTAAACTTGAAAGGCTGTAAGTAAAGATGTGACTTTCCTTGTGAGTAAGTGGGGGAGAAGACAGGTAAAAAAAAACCTTCATTTTGTTTAACGGTGGTGTTTTTGTAGCGTGAAGCAAAGTGCGGTGATCTCCAAAAAGGAAAGAAGTATGGAGAGAAGCATCCTTAGAGAATCAGATTTTGTATACTTGAGAAACAGGATGGTTACTGAAATTATGTGGGAATTTCTCACCTTGTTTAATGTTCGCATTTCCATCTAAGTGGGAGTAAATCTAGAGAAAGTCAACCTTATTCCACTTGTAAGGTCAACTTAAGTCATTGTTGGGCAGCGTATACAAAAAAGGAGATGGAAAAGGAACAAAGTCATAAGAATGCCCAACAATAAAAACATGCATCCTTCTTGAAAGCATTAGGAAACTAAGTCCTGTGTCCCCTGCTCCCCAGCATTGCTTGTAGTAAAAATATACCCACCAGGAAAAAGGCTCACGTGGTGGTTCCCACTCCATGGTGAAACCAACAGACCCTTCTGTGCTGCATGCAAACATGCATTACACCCATACTTAATAGGCAAACAAAACCGAGGGATCCAAACAACACCCTTAGAAAAATTCAGACCTGGATCAGTACGCTGTGGCTGATCTCAGTCTCTGTATTTGATCCAACAAAAATTCCGAATTTAAGTTTCAGAGGAAGGTTTGTCGACATCCAGGCTGTGCAGCTAGGCTGAACCCCCCTGTACATGTGTGTCTGCAGACAGTTGCACTCAACTCACACTGCTTTTGTATTGCTTTCCTGTTCCACCATCTACTAAAATTACTTCTCTGTAGTCAGTGGTCTTTTGAGAGCATTAGACATAACTGACATAACTAAATTTCCTCCATTAAGGGAATGGAGAGTTAATTATTCCATCCTGCTCCCCCCTGCTGTGTTTCAGGGCAGTTTTTTTTCCAAGAACTCTTGAGTCTTATCTACATGCTAAGAACCTGGAAGTGAGAAGTTGCTTTGGCTTCGTTCAGAGTAAACCCAGGTTTGGCTGCTGCTGTCTGAATTAGATTTACTTATGGATTTGGGTCTATAACTACACTGAGTTCTCTACTGGAGCCTTACTTCAACAGCTGCCCCTGTAAACTCCCATATCTTCTGCAGGGGGGAAAGGTCTCTTGTAAACTGGAGCTGACCATGGCACAGAAAGCACAGGGTGGGTCCAGCCTGCAGGGATTTTGTGCCCTTTCTCCTCCCTTTGCACAGCAAAAAGCAGATTAACTTTGAGGTTCCAGTTTAAATCTGTTACATCACATCTTGAGTCACCATTTCCAGTACACACCCGCTCTCCGCTTCGGTGTATTGCATTGCGTTCTCACATGAATAAAATCCCCATAGCTCATGGAAACAAACACAGTCAATTTAGAACTCCGAGCTCCATTTTGGTGAGCAACCTTTGTACTTCAGCTGAGTTCTGACCTGGGTTGTTATCATCCGTGTAGTGCAAATACTGAATAATGTTTTGGCATGGGTTCTTCCGTTGCAGATTCTTGCACAACAACAGAATTTCCAGGATTCATCCAGGGACATTCTCTCAACTGGAATCCCTCAAACGACTGTAAGTAAAAAACATTGCCTGCAAAGAGCAATTGTTTATCTTCGATCAGACGGCCAGGATCTGAGGAAAAATGTGCCTGGTTGGCAAAGCCTTTAGTTGTTGCACTTCTAAGGCCACTGTGAAGTTTATAAAACAGTTTTGGTTGGACGCAAGAGCTGATTTAACCAGTTAGGAGTTGCTTCACGCTGGTGTCTAATTAAAGTCTAACTGGAAGCTTACAGATCAATAACACTGCAGGAACGAATGTTCCTGGAAAGTCATCCCAACCCTCTGCTGTCGTACGTGCTTTAAACCATAAAAAAGCATGCAAAAATGTGGGAAGTCCATGCCATGGATAAGACCTCAATCATATCTTAGATCAGTATCCTAACACAAGAGGAAAAATCGTAGCTGTAAAAGAAAAAAAAAAAGGTCGTTTTGCTCAGTGCATGATTCTCACCCCATGAAGGAATGCCCTGCTGTGTTATTCCCATGTAACCTGTCTCTTATTCTTACTTTTTGCTTGCTTAAATCTCCTAGTGCTTAGCTTTGTTTGGTGTTTTATGATCTTTGGAAATGATGCATTTCCAACGGGGGGGAAGGAGGGAAGCAAAACCTGAAGAATTTGGGGGTTCTGCCATGATTTTATACTGCAAGAAAATCATGTGCTTCTCCCCACAGTGCTCTGTGATTTCTGCAAGCGGGTAAAATGCTTCATATATATTTAACAGAGAACAACTTTTGTCTGTGTGGGTTAGAGAAAAAGGCACGGTGTCTATAAAGTGCTGTATCATGGCCTTGTGTGAAATCTCACCTTCTCAAATGTTTGTCCATTAAGCCATTAGGCCTTTCTCCCGTGTCTTTTTAGATGGCTAAGGCTCGTATACTGTAAAACTGTCAGTGGGAAAGGAGGCATAAGCTAATCTCCCTACAGCCTCCTTTATCTGTGCGCACAGCACTGTACGGTGTAATGAGGTCAGTGGAAGGAAAGGCACCAGGAGGTCACCATTGCCCCCGTTCGACATGGTTCAGGCATCTCTCGCAGTAATAAAAGTCCTTACAGTTGTGCAGAAATGCTGCAACCTCTAACACCTGGTCACAGAAAAAGATCAGTCCCAAGCATGCTAAAATCAAGGGGCTCTTTGAGCTGATTTCAGTGCTCCAGCTAATGCTGAGGGAATTCCTGTGTGCCCATTTGAAAGCATCACACCTTGCACTCCATATAATCTATGTTGTGCTTTGTACTCCTGTAAATAATCTGTGGAATTAGATTTTAGCTACCCTAGGGCAGCTTTCCTGGCCAACTAGGGCAGTTAGGTGCACAGCGTTACGGTTGCAGGCCAGGAGGAATATCCGCATGTCACACAGTGATATTTGACCCAAGAGCACAGAAATCTCTAGCAGAGACAGTGCTACCTGACAGAGTTAACAAAGGTTGAAATCTCCATCCTCTGAGAAATTTCAATATTTCATTTTAGCTCGTTAAATAGAATAATTGTCATTTAAAACTAGAATGACTGATAGACGACTGTGTTTCAACAAAATCATTCTGACTTGGTTAAGAATTTAAGAGCTATGGGAATTAAACATTTCTGATTTTCATTTGGGATATAATCAAATGCAAGGAAGAACAGCCGAGTGGTCCTTCAGTCCAGGGCTATTCCATTCTCATGCCCAGGAGAGAGGCAGCAGGGACACAGGCGGGAGGCTGGGACTGAAATGTCTTCCCCTTGCTCTTGCAGGCGACTAGATTCCAACTCCTTGGTCTGTGACTGCGATTTGCTGTGGCTGGCCGAGCTGCTGAAGAAATACGCGGAGCAGGGCAGCATTCAGACAGCTGCAACCTGCGAGGCTCCTCGGGAGCTGCACGGCCGCTCCATCGTCACCTTGACAGCTCAGGAGTTCAACTGCGGTGAGCCCTGCAGCCACAGGGCTGGGCTCTGGGCTAGGAAATGCTTCCCCTGTCTCTTTCCCTTCCTCTTTTCCATCCCGGGATCCTGCTTTCTCTCTTCTGTCGCTGCCAAACCAGAAATGTCTCGCTGGGGTCAGGCTGGTTATCAGCGTAACGCGGGGAAAGTCAACAGTCGCGTGCATGTTGAAAGCCGCTCTGTTTTGTCTGGCGGTTGTTGTCTTGGTTTTTAGAAAGCGTAGGGCCAGCACAGGATCTGCTGCAGTCAGAGGCTAAACCAGAAATTGGGAAATATTGTCCCGCGTTAGGCTGAATGGAGTTGGGAGCACAGCAAGAGTCTCAGTGGCTCCAAACAGCTGCAAGCCCAAGTAAACACATGGTGGATGAATGGCCGGATGCTTTGCCTGTGGCAGCGTGTTGCGTTTGTTAATCTGTTATTCTTTAAATTTAGATAATTTCTCCATGAACTAATCCATTTTGAAATGAAAGGCTTTGTTCTGAAAAATGACAAAATTAAACATTTCGTGGAGAGAGAACGACAGAACGCTGACTTTGGTGTGCAAGCATCAGCAGGGCTTTAGCTGTGGATCCCCGATACTTCCCTGCAGCGGGCTTGCTTTGAGGTGTTGCCCCTCACCAGACACCAGCAGCCCCCCAGTACGTGCCAGTCCAGCTGTTTGTGTGGCCCTGCTGGGAGCCAGATGTGTGACATCAGCTGGGGCTTGAAGAAATTGAATTCTCCTGAATTCCACATTTCTCCTACAATTTTATTTTATTTTTTTTTCCTCTTTGACCATGTTGCAGCTCCATTTAGGGCGCAGCTGTGCAAAGGGCTGAATTGGCACAAACAGGGCCCGTAACTTCGAGGGGGTGGAAGGAACAAAAAGGGTCCAAGGGCAGCAGCTGGAACACGGGCTGGGACTTGTTGCAACGTGTGTGCTGCACCACGAGCTGTCCCTGCCGTGCACCCGGTGCCGTGGTACAGCCACGATGGAAATTTGTCCCGGTTCAGGCATGGGCGCACAGCGGGATGCCTGTCAAATTAGCCAGGGCACCTGGTGGGAAGATTTTGCTGGCATTAGGCTTTTACGCTGGTGTTGTGCCAGCTGGGGAAGACAAACGATGCATAATTCAGCATAAAGCCCTAATGATGCAGACAGCTGATATCTGAGTCAGTGTGGAGCCTGCTGGCATGGAGTTAACCCACCGCTTCGGAGCAGATGTGAGCCAGCAGTGCGGATTTGCACCGGGTCAGCATTTTGTATCATGGCTCGTGGTGGTTTTGGTCTCTCCCTGGAATCCTGGAAGCTGGCTACCAACTCGTGGACTTGCAGGCTAACGAATAAAGGCACCAGCCTTACACTGGACAAGTTAGCAGGTTCTCACTTAATTTTTTTTTTTGAATAATCCACCTGGTTTTGCTGGTGAGTGTAGAGATTGTTAGATGAGAAAGTATTCTGCTGAAACACGATCGAGTGCGTCAGACCATGGGCACGAATTCCTTCCTATTTTAGCACGTCCTTTCAGCCCGTTTGGCTCGCTGAGTGCTTGAGTGCATCTCAAAATGAAGCACGTAGTGAAAGGCTCAGCTGAATAGGGTTGGGACGATGAATTAGGGACATAATGAATGAAACCCTGTCAAAAGAGAAGCAGTGTGATTTGTGGAGAGCTGGCACCGTTCGGATGGAGCAGGCAGTTGCTGAGAGCAGCAGGATGCCAAGGGCAGAAAAACGACCCACGTGAGGGTGCTGCTGACTTACAGGGTCATTTGGGGGAGCCAGGAACCAAATTTTGGGGCAGCTGTAGTGATCCAGCATGCAGGCAGGTCTGGTTTCCTCCCAGTGCTGCCTTGGGCTTTGCAGGGAGCTGATCTTTCTTAGCAGCTGTTGATAATAAGAATAGCTACTGCGGTCCTCCAGGGCTTGAATAAATGATGCTCTTTTTTTCCCTGGCATCTTTAGTTTTGCTGCTCTTGATAAGAAGTCTTGGGCTGGTTTTGTGTTAAATGCCCGTGTGCCTGGGGCTCTGCTGGTGCCTCGTGCCCAGGGGCTGCAGGATGGGGCTGCAGGATGGGGCTGCAGGATCGTGTTCTCCCCCATCCATTTGGACTGGAGGTGCTTTTGTGCTGCTCTCGACCGGGTTGTGTTACAATGGTCTTTTGCAGAGAGGCCTCGCATAACCTCAGAGCCCCACGATGTCGACGTCCTCCTGGGAAACACGGTTTATTTCACGTGCAGGGCAGAAGGCAACCCGAAGCCTGCGATCATTTGGCTCCACAACAAGTAAGTCGCACGCAATGAGCCCTGGGGTAGCAAAGGTTTCTACCAGGCGCTGAGCTCCTCAGCCTGCAATTACAAAAGCTGTTTCATGCAACGTTAAAAACTAGAAATGAATATTCCATGGGTTGTATTTACCTTCCTTTTAACAGCGTTCTCTGATGACCGTGTAATCCAAGCTATCATCTGTATTTAAAACGTTTCATGTGGATTGTAGTGGATTCCAGGAGTTTATAACTTTCCCATAAACACACTCTGCAGACTGAAATTAAAAAAAAAAAATAAAAAGGAGAAAGGTGTTTTGTGTTGCTCTAAGCCACGATGCTTGCTTTTTCTCATTGAAGGCCCAGTGTGCTGGGAGAACGCTTTTCCATCAGAGGGAAAATTACCGTGCTCCTCCGGAAGACAAGACTTTGCAAAGCAGCCTGCAGATTAATGCTATATGCAGCAACGCTGAAAAAAATATATGGCTCTGCTAGATGCCAAAGCATTTCTGGGAAATGCTACACAATAAAATATTCTGTGCTCAAGCAGTTACCCACTGAGGAAGCGAAGTTACTTAGCTGCTTTACGAGCTTCTTGTCTGTGGGAGTCTGAATAGGGCCTGGTTATTAATAAAAATGATCAATGTATGCTTCTTCAGCTAACTCCCCACCAGGCAAAGTTTCAGCACGGAGCAAAAGTTTATGGCTGAGTGAAGTCCCCTGGAAGGAAGGTCTTGTTAGGGAAATGCTGGCAGGCTCCCAAAGACAGCATTGTAAGAGGGGTAATGATAATAAATGTTCCTCAAACGAGATACGACTGCAGCGAGGAGACATCGGGGGAATTAAATAAATGCCCAGCAAGCATATTAGTTTGCATAGTGGATTCAGCTTTTGTCCTGGGGGGGAGAGAGGTCCCCTCTCCCTTTTCAATCATCCGCAGCCATCCAAGATTCCTTCACGTTGGGACAAATGGGATGCCGTGGTGGGACCTTCTGCCGCGGGCTGGGCTCCAGGAGTCACAGGTCACTGCAGAAAAAGGGAAGATGCTTCATAGCTTGTAGGTCTCGGACCGGAATCCGAGCCAGGGTAGGGTCCCGTTGAGACTCACTTGGAGGTTTTTGCCCCCTCCTGAGGCCCTTGAGCCCGCTCGAATAGAAATGGCTGCACACAATAACAATATGCATTCATTAGTATATTTGCACTTGGTAAATAATGAGAACAAGCTTCGCAGGCCTCGACGGCTGACAATAGCAGCGATGCTGTTGCTCAGGAACAGTGCGCTCTCCTGATGGGCCGTAAACGTCACACAGAATCCGTGGTGAGGGAGAAAGTCGCTCGCCCAGGGAGTGAATCAGAGCTGGAGCTGGAGTTCAGAGCTCTAAATCATAACTCTTGCTATAAACTTCATGAGGTCTCAGAGCAGTGCCAAGGAACGCCAATTTACTGCAGTGCGTGCAAAGCCCCCCTGCCCCGCTGGCAGCTCGTGGGAGGGCCCCTTGGGCTTTTCCCCTTTCCAATTTTCCCTGTTTATGGCTGTTTTTCAGCAACGAGATCGACATGAAAGATGACAACCGCCTGAACCTGCTGCAGGACGGTACCTTGATGATCCAGAACACCAAGGAGTCGGACAAAGGCGTCTACCAGTGCATGGCCAAGAACATCGCCGGGGAGGTCAAGACGCAAGAAGTCGTTCTGCGCTATTTTGGCACCCCGTGTAATTGAGCCTTGTTTATTCCTTCCTGGCCCATCTCAGAGGCGTGGGGAGGGCTGGAAGGGGAGCTGAGCAGAGCTGGCACCCTCTTTTGTAGGTGCCAAGCTGGTCTTGATGCGCTGGGAAGGAGAGTAATGGCACGGCACGGGCTGAGCTGTGGGGTGGCTCCTTCGTGGGTGTCAGAATCTGGGGGGTTAGAGACTGGGTTTAGGGTTAGGGAGGGACTTGGGAGGCTGGGAAGAACTCTGCAGCATGGGGGCATCAAGTGGGGAGAGGACATGGGAGTGGGGAAGAGGCAAAAGACAGGGCAGTAGCTGGGCTGCATGAAGGGTTCAAGCAATTTCCGTCTGCGACTGAGCGGGCAGCAGGGCTCCTGGTTTCTGAAGCACTCCTTTCCTTCCAGCCAAGCCCACTTTTGTGATCCAGCCGCAGAACACTGAAGTGCTGGTTGGGGAAAGCGTCACCTTGGAGTGCGGGGTCTCTGGGCACCCCCACCCCCGCGTCAGCTGGACCCTTGGCACAGGCTCTCCTTTACCGCAGGATCCCCGTTTCGCCATCACCAGCTCCGGAGGACTCTTCATTCAGAACGTCACCTTCTCCGACCAGGGGCAGTACAACTGCAACGCCAGCAACACCGAGGGGTCCATCCAGGCGACAGCAAGAATCATAGTGCAAGGTGAGGAGCCCCACGCTGATGCTGTTTTGGGGATGAAATGCTCAGTCCAGGTGTGTGCATTTAATCCCTGTGCGTTGTGACTCGTTAATTTTTACGCTCCCGTGAGCTGAGAATTAACCAGAGCTTGCTGGCTGAATTCTTGCCTGCTCCTCAGTCATTGCTTTCTCCTCCAGATTCTCCCAGGTTTCTCCTCGTCCCCACTGATCAGACGGTAACCGAGGGGCAAAGTGTGGATTTCCTCTGCTCAGCTGAGGGTCACCCTCCACCCGTGATTGCCTGGACAAGGGCAGGTACTGCCTCGCTTGGCTTGGGTTTTCTCTCTCTTCCATGCCACCACCCATGGGATGTGGGTGAGAAGAGCTAAGCTATAAGGTCACCCATGGGAACCCATGGAAAGCCTTGAGCTTCCTCCTCCTGGGACTTCCTACAGCCTTTGGAAAGGTGAGGTCTGGAAAATCCAGGCTGGTGGGTATCACCGTGTGCCAGCTCTGTAAGTCTCTGATCTGCTCCTCCTGAGGGGCAGGAAGGCGCTGGCTCTCTGCTAACACACCTCTGAGGTTTCTTTTAGCTCAGGAAAAACTTCTTTGGGCCAACAGGTGGTGGGGAACTTTTAAAATCTCTAATGATTGTTAGCACTGGCTGTGCTGAACTGATCCCATCTAACACGCTCTGGGACAGAAGCCAATAACGCTTGGCCCAGAGGCCCTCCAACTTTTCCTTATGCTTCACAAGCCATAATTAATGGTTTAGTGCTGCGGAGGATTCATGGCTATTGTATTCCAGCTTCCACAGCAATAGCCCTGACGCAGAGTTAAGGACCAGCTGAAATTCCCCTCCACCTTGTTCCCCATCTCCTTTAACCTGATTTCACTGCTGTGATCTCTCGGAGAGATGTAAAAGGTCACGGTGACAAGATGTAAAGTTAAGGTGACTTTTGTAACCATGTTTGCTATGTCACTCAACAGGGCAAAAATTAAGCAAGCTTTGAAGTGCTTTTACAGGAGACATGCTAAGACCAAGACAATAGGAGGAGAAGTACTGGAGCACAGCTCCCACAGAGCTCTCATTTGGAAGAAAGCAGAGTATTAAAGAAAAAGTAACTAGATAGAGAAGTTTGGGCGAGGGTTAATAAAATATTTTCATGTTGAACTTTCCACCTTAAATAGAGAAAATATGAATGATATAGTTTCCAACCTGGAGAAAATCAAAATACTGAATTAAAGGCAGTGTTAAATATTTCCATGTATTTGACTGAACAGACAGCTTGGATAACTGAACGCAGATTTGCTTTCCATCAGGTGTTGGTAAATCTGCAGTATTCACTAAGAAAAGGCTTGAGGAAAGAAAGCACCATCTCCTTTGTGTTGCTTAGACAAGACAACTCAGTCATCTTCCTGGGTGTGGGAAGAGCAGCATCTGCCCACTCCTCACTCAGCATGCTGAAGCTGATATTTCAGGGTGCCTGATGCCATGTTGGGAAGGAAATGAAATTTCTACTCCTCACACAGATACCTGCAGTGATGGGGAGAGAAACCTCGCAGCCAATTAACAAATTGCTCTGCTCATTCCGTCAGGTGGGCCGCTGCCAAATGACCGGAGGCACAGCATCCTCTCCACGGGGACCCTGCGGGTGATGAGGGTCGCGCTGCACGACGAAGGCCAGTACGAGTGCCATGCCATCAGTGCCATCGGGGTGAGGACCCTCCCCGTGCAGCTCTCCGTGACCCCCCGAGGTAAGCTGCTGGGAGCTGGAGGTTGTGAGAATTAACCTGGCAAACCTTAACTCGTTAAGTTAATGTTTTGGTAGATAACAGTTTCTGACAAGGCAGGGATTTGCCCTGATGCCTGTGGGATGGGAGTTTGCTTTTGCCAGGGAGCAGACGTCTAGCCATGAGAGCTCGATCTGTTGGTGGGAAACTTTAAAGAGGTTTCCCTCGTGCCAAGATTTGCAAATTGGAAGAAGCTGCTTCGCTTTTCCTTACTTGAAAGTTCGTCTAGTTGTCTAGAAAGAGTATAATCGTGGGAATGCAATCATCTGGGGTGGCCAGTGAATGGGAGAAGGGATCGTATCGGTTGCATAAAAACTAAGGCAGGGGTCTGTGAGCAGAGGTGACCTTTAACACCCATCAGATGAGCTTTGTTATTGGACCAGTTTGGGTGAAAAATGGGGACCTTTAATGTGTTAGGGAGTTTTTATTAAGAAAGTGATTTTTGGTAAAGGAAACAAGACTTTTGTTGGAGAATTTTAAAAAATTATATTAATTAAATTCTTAGTAATTCTTTTTCTTTCTTTTTTTTTTTTTTAATGTTGGCTTTCCTACAGAATAAATTGTGACATTCTTTTTTTTTTTTTTTTTTTAAATTAAGTATTCTGCAAAACAAAACAACAACAAAAAACTGATTACTTCTCAGCAAGATTTAACTCAGGCTCCAGATACATTTATCTTAAACATTAGCTACAAGGCCACAGGTTCAACCTAAATTTAGGTATTCTAAAATCAAACCGTTGTGAAAACAAGTCACACAGGAATGCTTTCGTGTTTTCATTTTCTTTTTTATTCCCATATAAATAATCTTTCAAAACAAGCAACTGCCCTTGCTCTTTCACAAGCATGACAGAATTTTGGTAATGATAGACTGCATGGAAGGAAACTAGAAGCATGAAATTAGTAATGCTGCAAAGAAAGGATTCACAGAATATTTTAAGACCACCAAGATCGATATAATTCCTTAATCTGACCTAACACTTCCCAGACAACCTCACCCAATAATCCCTGAATCAATCCACAATCAGCATTTCAGCTAGAGCATCTCTCCTAGAAAGTCCTTTAATAAAAGACTTTAAATTACAGAGAGCCTAATGCATTCCAATATAATTGCACCGAACAAAGACACACAGGAGTAGAAAGTAAAGTAATAGATGTAAATGATGGAGGACTTGGTGTAGGGACAGAGACTGTGCATCTTCTGACACTTTTTGAAGGGCCCTTGCAACAGCAAAAGGAGCCCAGCAACTCTGTGCTCTCAACAGTGAGAAGTTCTGCACACAGACTTGTTTTTCTTTGTGTTTATTGTGCTTGTAACTTTTTTTCCCTGTGTCTCACAGTGATCCCCGTGTTCCTTCATCCGCCCCAAGACGTGGTGGCAGAGACCGGCCAGGATGTCGCGATCACCTGCGCTGCCCAGGGGGACCCACGGCCCACCATAACCTGGGTCAAAGTAAGAGACAACACCACTCACCACTTCCTCGTGGCTCAGGAAGGCTCAGCAGCTCCCTAGTTAAACTCTCCCAGCTGAACTACTTAAATCAGTTTCAGCAATGCGCAGGGAAGAAGCCACGTTCACTATAAGGACCAACACTTCCACTGATTTGTGCTGTTAAATGGTTTCTTGGGCTCAAAGCCTCGCAGTGCACATGCCTGCTTTCTCTTGCTCTTCCTTCCAAACGAGTAACTTGAAGCCAGTGACCTTCCAGGATGTTAGAAACGCTTGATTGACTATTCCTGGAAATAACTGGAAACTGAATTTTTCCTAAGCAGTTTGTCCTTATTTCCAGGATTCCCAGTGGTGGGACTGGATGATGCTGGTTGGCCTCAGCTTTGGTGGGGCAAAGCCATGATCCCTCACAGTCATGCTGCAGTCTGGCTGTTTTTTTTGAAGAATTCATTAGATGGAGCTCTTCAGACTTTTTCCTTCTGTGCCATATCACACCTGTGACCTTCACTGGGACCTGCCTTGGCTGTGAGCACAGCCAGGCATGGAACAAGTCACAGGGGAAAAAGCTTCAGCCTCATTTACCCCGCAGAGGTCTGGTGGGAGGTGACCTGCAGCTTGCCTTGGGCTCCAGCCAGCAGTGGAGCAGAAGGAAAGAGTCTGGGAGGGCAGCACAGTGAGTTTTAGATTGGGCCAGGGCAGCAGAAAGATACTAAGAAATAAAAGAATAAAGAAATAAAGCTGGAGCCACCTGTGCCACCAGGCAGGTTGAGAGGTGGGGTTGAGCGTGCTGCCTTCTGCAGCACTGCAATCAGTGATGCCGCCCAGAGCCAGCAAAAATTGCCATTTGCAGTTCAAAGCCAACAAAAATCCCTCAGTTTCAGGCTGCCCTTAAACTGCAGACATTTAGACTTAGCTATGTGGCTCAGAACTTCTGTGCCAGGCTGTCTGTGCGCAGCGCAGGGAAACTGCTGCCTGTGTGCCCTGCAGCGAGTGCCTGGGGGCAGCTCGGGGTGAGGGAGCTGAGCAAGGAGGTCTTTGCTGTGGCTCCAGGCAGGAGCAGCTGCCCTCGGACGGCTCTCTGGTTCCTCTGGAAGAGCAATGCTAACATCTGGTGGCCGCCTTCGCTCATCGCATCCATCTGCAGGGTTGCCGAAGGTTGGGCTGATGGAAGCTTTCCACCCACTGACACCTTTTTATGTATCTTGACGGTTCAACAGGAAGGGATTCAGATCACCGAGAGCGGCAAGTTCCACATCAGCCATGACGGGACCCTTTCCATTCAAGACCTGGGGGTGGCCGACCAGGGCAGATACGAGTGCATAGCAAGAAACCCCTTCGGCTTCACCTCCAGCACCATGCAGCTCACCATCACTGGTAGCGTATCTCCTGGTGGTCCTTTGGAGCCTCCTCTTGCTCTTGTGCAAGCAGAGGCTGTAGCATCGTGACGGCTGCAATCTGAAGGGAAAACACTCTTATTTCCTTAGCTTCTTTGCACACAGGTCACCCACAGGCGTGCTCGAAGCCGTGCACCTCCTCGCTGCTGCCTCAGCTGAGCCGCAGTTGCTCAACGCAGAGCACAAGGTGTTGTCCTAAACCACCGGCTTTGTCTCATGCTGCAGTGAGCTGTCAGCGTGCCTGGAGTTCCTGCCTCTGCTGAGGGGGAGAAACTTATTAAAATGTGCCAGCACGCTCACAAGTCAGCGTCTGACCGTAACCTCGCACACCAGGGGATGGGGAGTGAGAACAACACTGTCACTGCAAATACGGGGGTTGAAACATTCCCCGCGTCCCTTAGGGATGGGAAATAAGTCTCGGGTTTTCAAGCAAGTGCTCTGTGCATTAGGGAAACTGTAATGAATAAAGAAGAGCAGCACTCCTCCGCTAGTCAAAGCAGAGGTCAAGTGCGGCCATTGTGCTTCTTAGAGGGTGAGGAAGAACTGGTAAGGGAAAAAAAAATAAAAGGCCGGCAATAAGGTTAAGAATTTAAGTGGAGACCTTTTCTCAAGCACACAGGAGTGACCATCATGAATACTGAGGAGCTTATTTGGTGAACTTAATAGCATTTTCTATACAGGGTCAGTATGCACGGAACTGAGATAATCGGAAATTTCTTTTGTTACTTGAAATTATTCGGAAGATAATTTCTGTGATTTATTCTTGATTCCTACCTCATTTTCCAGCTGCCCCTTGCATACACCAGTAGTCAAATGAGAACTGGTTTGCTTTCCTGTGAAAAAGGTGCTGGCTCAAAAAAAAAAAAAACATTCTGTAGTCATCTTTCAAGGATTTTTGTTTACTTCTGAAGGTATTCAAACAACAGCTTTCATTTTTGTTTTAAAATGATGTGGTTGATGTGGTAATACTAAATTTGAACTGAATTAGAAGTGTTCCACAAATGGAAAGTGAATGTAGAAGCAATGCTTTCAAATGAATATCATGAATTTTAGAAGTTTCCTTTGTAGGAAGTAAATGCATTTGGGGAGGGTTAGCCCACTGTGATTTGTAAATTTTCTTTTTCCACTTTAAGCACCAACCAGAACTGGCATTTATTTGCAAAGCTGTACAGGAGCAGATTCTGAATGTGTGTTCCACAGCCGCCACCTGGAAAAATCACCTTTTTCAGTCAGTTAATTTCTTCAGAATATCTGTTAAAAAAAAAAAAAAAAGTTTCATGGTATTTAAATTGCAAATGCAAATGGAATTTGACCTGCCGTGGAGTTACTGTGGTGCCTGTTCTCATACGCAGATTTTTTTTTTGAGCTTGGACAACAAATTAATATCAAAATAAATTTAGAATTTTGTATTTTCTCTTTGTGCTTCGGAAAGCCACAGATGTTGGTCGGAGCGGCGACACGTTTGTAGCCACCTCCATACGGGAAGCTATCAGCAGCGTGGACTATGCCATCAATTCAACACGTACTGAGCTGTTCAGCAAGTAAGTGCATGAAGGGCCAAGAAGTGAGGCGTGAAGCAGAAACGAGATAAGAGGCACTGAATGAAGCTTTCTGAAATCTCATTTTATTGTTGACAATCCGCAAATGAAAGCTACGGTGCTGTTTCAGGTATTGGAGGTTGAAGCTATACCGTGTAGATGTGAGGATGTGCTAGAAGGGATTTGGGGTCCTGGAAAAATCTGATATACTAATACCACTTCTTATGTCACGTATATCTGCTACATGCATTTTGTCAGCTGGAGTTGGCTCCAGAGACAGTGGAAAAAAAAAAAAAAGGAACATAGTCATATTATAAATGCAATTGACTTTGTGTAGGGAGAAATACTAATACAATCCTTCTTAGAATTTCCTTAATGAAAAAAGACTTCTGAGAGAATGACAATTCCTTCCTCTTCCATCCCAACGTATGTTTTGTTGAAAAAATAAACACTTTGTATTAAGCCCAAAACCTTGGGGTTTCAGCTGTTAAAAAATAAATTACTATATAGCAGGAAAAAAAACCACAGAGATACTGAGGAAATTAAATATGTGCATTTTCATGGGGGGAAATATCTTTTATTTAATCATCTGTAATATTCAGGCAAACCACATTCATATGCACTAGTTTTGGGGGTCACGCACCAGAACAGGCTTAGAGCCTGATTCCTGCAGTCTCATTGCTCCAAATATTTTGGAGCAAATACAAAAATATTTATTTTAATGTTTCTGCATCTTTTCTAATTCCTTGGAACAGACGCCCCAAGACACCCAACGACTTGCTGGCTCTTTTCCGCTACCCCCGGGACCCCTACACCATTGAAACAGCCAGGGCAGGTGAGATCTTTGAAAGGACCTTGCAGCTGATTCAGGAACACGTGCAGCAAGGCTTAATTGTGGACGTGAACGTCACAGGTAGGAGAGATTTCATTTCCCTTCTGAACCATGTGATTAATTAACATTAATTAAATTAAAAGAACAATGTGTAGGTATCTAGAAAGCTTTAAAAGTACGATGTTCTGCCAAGAGTATAGATTAATTATCATTATTATCAAGAAATGTGCTGTCTGGGTCCCAATTCTTTCTAACATCTAATGGTTTTCATGACAGCTGGGGGCTGTTCCTGTCGTTGTTGTACCAATGTGGTACTCGTGAAAGTGGTTCAGTTCCCCGTTTTGCTAAAGATCTCCCAATTGGCTATGAAGACCCTAATCTTTACAAATATTTACCCATCTACCTTCCTCAGCCCTAGAAAAAGGGGGTCAGGCATCTGAGTGACCTTGTGGATCTGAGTTTCAGCTCCTCAGCAGCACGGGCAGAGGTGATTCCTGCCCTCCAAGTGGCAACAAGAAAAATACCGAAAACTGGAGTATTTGGGTGCTGTAACGGAGGATGAAGTTTGCTAACTGGGTCTTCCTTTGTACCCATCAGACGTTCCCATCCGCCTCATGTTTCCACCTCTACGTGTTAGTCAGCAGGCAGCAGGCACGTATGTTTGGGCCCGTAAATACTTTTACCTGCCTGGATCTGCTCCAGGCTGCGAGGAGCTGCGGGGCTGGTCCGGGCTCGTCGGACCGCCAGCCTTCCTCCTCGCTCCCCGCCAGCATCCACACAGCTCAGCATTATTCAGCACTTTCGCTCTGTGCAGTCGCCCACAGCTTCCCTGCTGCTCGTCACGTAGAATTGGGCTCATCAGGGATGCTCAAGGTTGCGGCAATAACCCAGAGAGATGGGAAATAAACCCAGAAGATCGCCCCAGCAGTTTGGTCTGCCAGCCACAGCGCTTCTGGTTTCCATCTCTGCACGGTTTATACTAAATTATTTTCCCTTCTTATCTGTGGGTCTGATCTAATCCTGTGCATCCAGACTTTCTGTAAATTACACAGTGACACCACGCTGAGACACGGCCTCGCCGTGCCCATCCTGAGGATCCCAGCAGCAGGTTTCAGGCCAGCAGCCTTACGTGGGACAGCAGGACCCGGCTGTGGTCTGACGTGGTGCTCTTTGCTTTCCTTCCCAGGGTATCGTTACAATGACTTGGTGTCTCCTCACTACCTGAACATGATCGCGAACCTGTCGGGCTGCTCTGCTCACCGCCGTACCCCAAACTGCTCCGATATCTGCTTCCACAAGAAGTACCGGACCCACGACGGCTCTTGCAACAACCTCCAGCACCCGATGTGGGGCGCGTCCCTCACGGCCTTCCAGCGGCTCCTCAAACCTGCCTACCAGAACGGATTTAACCTCCCCCGGGGCTTTTCCTTATCAGAAGACGCCAGGGACCTGCCCCTTCCTTTACCCCGCCTCGTCTCCACTGCCATGGTCGGGACCGAGACCATCACCCCCGACGAGCAGTTCACCCACATGCTGATGCAGTGGGGCCAATTCCTGGACCACGACATGGACCAGACGGTGGCAGCCATCAGCATGTCCCGCTTCTCGGACGGGGCACCCTGCAGCCAGGTGTGCAGCAACGACCCGCCGTGCTTCTCCGTCCTCATCCCCGCCAACGACCCCCGCGTGAGGAACGGGCGCTGCATGTTTTTCGTCCGCTCCAGCCCCGTGTGCGGCAGCGGGATGACCTCCCTGCTGATGAACTCCGTCTACGCCAGGGAGCAGATCAACCACTTGACCTCCTACATCGACGCCTCCAACGTCTACGGCAGCACCGAGCAGGAATCGAGGGAGCTGCGGGATCTCAGCAGCCAGAAAGGGTTGCTGAAGCAAGGCCAGGTCGTGCCCGGCTCGGGGAAACCTCTCCTTCCCTTTGCCGTGGGGCCACCCACCGAGTGCATGAGGGATGAGAACGAGAGCCCCGTGCCGTGCTTCCTGGCAGGAGACCACCGTGCCAACGAGCAGCTGGGCCTCACGGCCATGCACACCCTGTGGTTCAGGGAGCACAACCGCATCGCCGCCGAGCTCTCGGCCCTCAATCCCCACTGGGATGGAGATCTCCTCTATCACGAGGCGCGGAAGATCGTGGGTGCCCAGATGCAGCATATCACCTACTCCCACTGGCTGCCGAAGATCCTCGGGGAAGCTGGGATGAAGATGCTGGGTGAGTACAAAGGCTACGACCCCAACGTCAACGCAGGGATTCTCAACGCCTTTGCCACCGCTGCCTTCCGCTTCGGGCACACTTTGATCAACCCCATCCTGTACCGGCTGAACGAAACCTTCCAGCCCATCCACCAAGGCCACGTCCCCCTGCACAAGGCCTTCTTCTCCCCTTTCAGGATCACGCAGGAGGGTGGGATCGACCCCCTCCTCCGCGGGCTCTTTGGGGTTCCTGGGAAGATGCGGGTCCCCTCCGAACTCCTCAACATGGAGCTGACAGAGAAGCTCTTCTCCATGGCCCACTCCGTCTCACTGGACTTGGCCGCTATCAACATCCAGCGAGGACGAGACCATGGCATCCCACCGTACAATGACTTCAGGGTCTTCTGCAACCTCTCGTCTGCGCAGGAATTCGAGGACCTCAGAAATGAGATAAAGAACTTGGAGATCAGGGAGAAGCTCAGGAGGTAGTGCAGCCGGGTCTCGGGAGCATCAGAATCGCTGCAAATCAGTCGGTGAAAAGCGTCTGCTCTTGCCAGAGCACCCCTTAAATAACCTCCCGGATATTACTGCCCACAGATATTAGGATAAGTTAATAGCTGTGGTTTAAGAACAGGGTAAGATAAATCAGGTCTCTCCGAGTGATCAGGCTGGTTCTGAGTGAGTTGTCATCAGGCACTGGTGTGGTATAGTTTGGGAGCAGATTGAGCCTTAGAGCTGTTTTCCAGTGAGACTAAACTGCCTCCTATCTGCACTGGTTGCCATTAGCTTACTCTTTCCAGGACAGATCTTTATCCCATTTTATTTTAGATAAGACCATTAGAAATATTGTCCAGCTGAGTCCCTGGCATACAAATTCCTACGATGGGATCAGATTTATTTTGTCTCCATTCTTTGATAGTCTTTAAATTATTATTTTTTTAAATATATATCTTTTATCCCTCAGTTTATATGGAACTACCAAAAACATTGACCTGTTTCCAGCACTGATGGTGGAGGATCTTGTCCCTGGTACCAGAGTTGGACCAACGCTGATGTGCTTGTTAACAACACAGTTCAGCAGGCTGAGGCATGGAGACAGGTACAGTCATCAGAGTCAGCCTACAGTCTTTGATGTTCTGTTTGAGGAGGTTTTTCCCCTTTGAGGAGCAAGGAGGTAACAGAACGTGTCATTTTTGACTGTGGCTTGTCTTTGATACTAGGCAGGATTTCCTCTGCCCGGTATTTGAGGGAGGACTTGCCACGGTTACTGTCAATGTGTCCTTTCATGATTTAACAATTCCCTGTCCACAGGACATTGGACACCACTGTGGATATGTCCATTGTCTCCTCAAAATGCTGAAAATATCCATAGGAGCAAATTTCCCGTTTGCTCCTTGTGCAAGTGAGAGCCTTCTTGGCCTGATGATGCACTTAGGGCAGGAACATTGCAAACCCATCCATGCATCTCCCAGCCTGCTGCAGCAGAGCTCCTTGAAGCTTGGGATTCCCCTGCAAGGGGCTGTGTATGTGAGGTGGTGGCACTCAGATCTGCCAGCAGCTCATGGGGTCCGTGGCTTCACAGTTGTCTGACAACCAAATAAAAGCCCATTTCAGTGGTCTCAGTGCAGCCACGCAGATGTAGAGGAACTCTTCTCCCTCTCCCAGCCTCACTCCCTGTCCTCCTCTTCTACTCCTGACTCACTCTGCTATTACCGCCCACTGCAGGTTTTGGTATGAGAATCCTGGAGTCTTCACGCCGGCGCAGCTGACTCAGATCAGGCAGGCGTCCCTTGCTCGTGTCATCTGTGACAACAGTGATCACATTCAGCAGCTGCAGAGGGACGTTTTCCGGGTGGCATCGTACCCCCAGGGCATGGTCGGCTGCGAGGAGATCCCCGCGGTGGACCTGCGCTTCTGGCAGGACTGCTGCGAAGGTGGGAAGGAGGCTGATGGCCCTGGGGGGCATCACCCAGCACCATCTCTTTGTATAAAATGCCAGGAGCTGGTTTCATGGTGCACCGTGAGAACCAAGTGTTAGGCAAGGGGAATATCTGTGATGGATGTGGTCAAGGGTCCTCTGAGTTCAGTGCTTCTGTCTCTGGCAGCAGCCGGTGGCTCATGCTTAGGGGTGAGACTGAAATAGGGTGTAGGCATGGTGATCTCCACCACGTATAACCAAACAAACACATTTGGGATGTGTAAAGCTCCTCCGTTAAAGCGCACATCCTGCCGTGGTCTCTCTGGACTATGTCCTGGCACAGATGTCCTCCCGAGACACGGGAATCCCCGCACGGTGCACGCCCTGTTATGCACCTTTGCTGTCTCCTCCGCTCTGCTGTAAGAGAGGCACCAAGGGTGGGTGGGGAAGGCGAGCAGCACTGACTTGTTCACACATCACTTCAGGATGAATGGTTCGTTAAAGACGGGTGCTCATGCGGCCTTTCCCTTCCTTCCCAAGACTGCCAGACACGTGGGCAATTCAGGGCGCTTTCCCAGCGCTTCCGAAGCAAGAGGTCTCCTGGATTCAGCTACCCAGAAGAAAACCCTGCCAAGCTCAAGCCTGCCTTCCCCAGGTGCAGTATTGCCACTTCTTTTGTTTCTGTTCTGAAGCGTAAGAGAAGTTTTTAATAACTCGTTCCATTCATGCCTTTAACATTGGCATTCTGCACTGAGGCCTGGAGAGTTTCAGTAAGTCACTGCTGAGCTTGATCAAAAATCCTCCACCACTTTAGCACAGAGCATGACTGCTGTTTAAATACCTGGGCACATCAGGGACACCATAAGTGGCTGTTTAACTGACCTCCCTTGGCAGGCAAAGCGGGTAGCTGGGCTCTTCTGCGCCCCATTTGTGATTTGGAGGCTGGTGTTGGAGAAGGCAGAACGATTCTGCAATCCGGGAAGCCAGCGTTTCCGTGATCCCTTTCATTTTTATCCCTCTCCCCAGAAATGAGGTGCCTTCTCTGAGCCCTTCTTCCAGAAAGAATCTCGAGTCCCTCGTGGGTGAACTGGAGAAGACAGTTGCTTCCCTACGGAAACAGGTAAAACTGTGCTTCAGTATTTGTCTTTTGTGGCATCTGGAGCAGGATTTAGCTATCTACAGCCTCTGTGCCCTCCAGAGCCATGAGCAACCATCTGACCCAAGGGAGCTAACAGGTTCAGAGAAGGTAGAGCTCGGAGAGGAGAGGGAGTCGAGCTCTGTGAGCTCAGAACCCTACAACTGCAGGGTAAAATGCAGGTTTAAAGCTTGGTGAGATTGACTTGAGCTGCCACTTTTTTCTTTAATTGGAACAAGTTACAGATGGTCTGTGTAATAGTGCAGACTCCTCTTAGAGCTGCTGGTTTTTCATCCCCACCAGGTGAATGTCCTAGAGAGCCAGCTGAAGTGGCACCACAGGAACTCCAGTGCATACGGACAGGGGAAGAAGACTGGAGACAAATGGAGAAAAAGATGACGGTGCTGCCTCTTTGTACAAGGTAAGGGTGTTTGTTCTGGGCTGGGGTCCTCCAGGGGGATGTGGTGGGACACCCGAGCAGTCTTCACCTACAGAAGAGACTGCAGAAAGGGATGGAGCAATCCAGTGGTGAATGGGACAAGAGGTAATGTGCTTAAATGCAGCAGGTTAGACACCATTTCTAACAGCAATGATTAGTGACTCACTGCAATGGGTTGTCTGGGGACCTTGTGGCATATCCATTCCTGGAGGTCTTTTAAGAACTGGTTTGGCAAAGATGGGGAAAGACATAAGTATAGGATGGACGAGGTGGACTGGGTGAGGTGTCTGAGGTCTGTTCTCTGGGACTCCGGGTCGATTTCTTCTAGCAACACCACAACCCCAAATCCACCAGAGCCTCCCTTTGCGGGGAGAGCTATCAGAAAGCCTAGCGCTGGAGTAGGTGGACTGGTTCCTCCTCAGGGGAACGAGGACACCTGGGCAGATGGAGCAACCCACTATTTGCGTACATATTGACAGAGATTTCCCCCTGAGTCACTCTCAGCCCCAGCCACGGGGGCAGGAGTGCTGGAAGCACCGCTCAGCGCGGGGACTGCTGCCGCTGCTCAGCTGTGGTCTGCAAGACCTCTGGTTCCCTGTGCCCAGGGTCACAGTGAGCACAGGCTGAGAGCCTTTACCTCTTCCCATAGAGATCCCTGCAGCTGTGGAAGAGAGGGTAAACAATTTGCTGGCACCTGCCAGTCTGGAGGAGGCATTTAATAGTTTTTTACATGTTGCAAATGATCACTCCAGGGACGAGAGCGGAGGAGTTATGCAGAAGCACTGCTTTGCCAGGCAGTCTGTGCGAGGAGGAGCATCCTCTGGAAGTCACATTACAGGAGAGGGCAAGCAAAGGCTGTTCTGTGCTGATAATCTCAGTGGAAAACAGAAGGGGAAGCCTGTAGGCTGGCCATGCCATTTCCAGCCTGGTTTGGTATGTGGATTCTTACAGATTTACTGGCCGAACGTTGATCCCCGTTAGAAATTTGACAGCCATGGGTTGCAGCGTGACCCGTGTAAATTGGCTTTTCCTTGACATTGTTTGTAGATCCCTGAGGAGCACTGTAGGGTCTGCAGGGTCCCTGGAAAGTGCTTGTGTGGTTTTCAAGGATTATTGCTGGTTTTGTACTGCAATCATGCACAGCCCAGGCATGCCAGGCACTGTACCAATGGTGATCTCAGCCTCCAGCTTCCTCTCATGGAGTTTTTCTGTTTTTCTTTTCAATTTCAGGTGCCCAGTGACCTGCACTCCTGCTCTCCACCAGCCAGCCCACCCCACTCCCAGAGGGCTCCGAACGAGCACCCCACAAGCCCCCGCGATGCTCTGCCTCCCCTCCTGTCTCCTGCACCACCTCCGTCCCAGCACGACCGTACTTCTGCCTGCATCGAGCCCCTGCACTCCCTGCTCCGAGCCCTCCATCTCCCGGACCTCCTCTGCTTGTCAGCCTCTGGGGACGGGCTCTGGCACTTCCCCCGTGTGATGGTGGCAGAGCAGCAGTCTGCCGAGATGCCACCTTCTGCCACGCGTCCCCAGGAAGCGGAGGATAACCGAAGCTGCTTTAGTGTCACTGTCGTGCCCTCCTCTTCCCACGCACCCCATCGTCTGCAACGTCCCCTGGGCACCCAACCGAGGTTCACGATGAAGTACGACCTCTCTTAAACGCTCTGTTTCCAAGCCCTTGTGCCAGGAAGCATCTGGAGAAATCTGGGTGGGGTTTTTAAAAAAACAAACAAACAACAAAACAACAACAACAAAAAGAGAAAGATTGAATAAACATGAAACCCCAAACAAATCTTCTCATGCCAGCAGAAGGAGCAAAAAGGAACCCGAGGGCTGGAAAGCACCCTTTTGGCTGGGCTTGGGTCTGCGCCACCAGCGATGAGGCAAATCCAGAGCCTGGGGAAGGCTCCTGGCTGGCTGAGCCCTTCGGGCCAGGATGGCAGAAGCAGCAGACCACCACGGCAGCCCGGGCTGCAGAGACCAGCCACTGTCCTGTGCCATCTGTTTGGTAACAAGTGGCACATCCTGAGTTATATTACCCTGCGAGTGACCTCCCGTTACGTTCCCAGTGCTCAAAAATATTTTCCTCAACATGAACTGCATCCTCCAAGTTTCTGCCCTTCTGAGGGTTTTAATTAGATTGATGTTTCCCTCCCCCTTTTATTTTTATTTTTTTTTTCCTCCCAAAAGGCTCTTCGCTGGAAGATGTGTTTTGAGTGTAAACGTAACAGGACCTGGAACAGAACCTCGGATAATTAGATGTAATGGGCGCCCTCGTTAGTGGAGGGGAGCTGCTGGTTTCCGTCAATTAGTGCGGAAGAACATGATGTGCAGCGTTTGACACATGGATGAATGCAAAGTGCTGTTTGTGTTTATTGCTCCTCGGTGCTCTGCAACCAAACCAGGACTCTGTAACCAGCTCCACAGAACAGGTCTTCTGGTTTCCTTGCTCTTCGGAGGTGCTTTTTAGTGGTGCTAGAACTGAGGTCCCTGGGTGTTCACCACAGCCACAAATCCGCGGGCAGGTTGGTTTTAATGCATCTGTGAAAACCAACCACAGGGACCGAGAGAAAATACTTGACCCATTAGGGATCTGTGCCGTCCTTACCTTTTTCACTTTCCCTTTGTCCTCCCACCTTTCTTCCCCAGCGCAAGGATCCAAACTTTCTTACGGATGTGCTTTTTCTTTTCCTTTCTGTTTTTAGGTGTGTGATAGTACCAAAGGGATTCAAAGCAGCAGGGATGCTCCTGGAACTTAATAGAAAAATAAATAAAAAAAAAGATACTGAAAAAGGTGGTGATTTATCAGCTGCTTCCTGGCGTGGGACTCGGAGCCGTGCGTGCGTGTGCTGTGTAGACAGAGGTTTGCAGTGATGAGTGTGTGCTATGCATGTCTGGTGAGCCCGGCTCGGAGGCAGTATTTAGTCCTCAGGGATGTTTGTCATTTTGAAGTACTCTTTCATTTAGGTGCAAATCAAGGTCCAAAGCCTTGTGTGTTATAAATCAGCTGCACTCGTCTATCGGTCGTACCACTAGAGAGTCTAATCCGGCAGAGGTCAATAAAGGTAAATCAGGCTCCAGTCTCCTTCTGCAAACCACAAGTTTACCAAGTCCCCATTCAAAACAGCGAGGCATAAACGTTTGGTGCTCGATCTGATCAGATAATCTCTCTAAATGCATAAGCAGGCAGCCCATTTCCTTCCCCGTGGAGCATGACGTGAGGAGCAGGCTTGTCAGAAGAGCTGCTGAAGGACAGCAGAAGGAGGACGGCCACTGCTTTTTCCCCCACTGGGGTTGCAGACCCTTTTTGTGCTCCATCCTCTGTTTTTCTCAAGTGGGAAAAACACACAAATTAAATGTCTGTCTGCGCCACCAAGAAAGAGGCTGAAAAATCCCCAAAGTCATTCTGGTGGGGATTTCTAAGCTGGATGGCACAGCCCCATCTGGGCAGAGGCTGCTTCAGGGCCCGACTGAAGTCCTCAGCTCAGACCCACTACAATAAATCTTCCTTTTTTTTTTTTTCCAAGTAGCTTTGAAAACCCAGCTGCACGCCCAAAACGAGCTATCTGCAGCAATTACAGCAGGGGAGGATCAAAATAACAGGCTCAGGGCCAGGAGCTGAGTCCCTGGGGGAGTAGCTCGCACCGAGCACAAACCTCCCCCTAATTAGATGAAGCAGGGAAGTGACAAAACCCATGCGGGGGCGACCTGGGGGGGCCGCAGTTGGGATTTCTCAGCGGAGGGGTGCATTACAGACAGTTTAAAGCATGCAACCCTTACGTGAGGTGTAAATCTCCATCCTTCTGCAGCTGCTGGGGGTTGGCAGGGGCTTTGCTGTGTGGTTGTGAGCGGGGCTGCTGGCACCACGGGGGTGCAAATCGGCCACATGGGGCACGGGGTGAGGGTTTGGCTGTGGGGCGCATGCGGGGGCCTGGGGATGATGCTGGTGCTGTGACCGGTGATGTCCAGAGGGTGCTGAGGGGGACCCATCCCTGCCACAGGCTGGGCAAGATCCTGAGGGGTCTGGGAAGCAGATTCCTTGGAAATCCCTTGTAATGAGAAAGGGAAATCAATGGGAAGAGGGGAATGCTTCAGTGGGGTGATGCTCGGAGGCCACTGCAGACCCAATGGAGAAGGGTTCTGTTGAGATAAACCCCATAGGATTCCCCCTCCAAACGCCCAAACCACTTCAGGTCTCTTCTAGGTTATTTCCCTAATTCTTTTTTTTTAACCCTTGCGCATTTGCAGATGCAATTATTTTCCTCTAGAAAAAAAAAAAAAAAATTAAAAAAACACCCTCCCACAGCCCCAAACTATTAACCGGAGCCTGCCACTTCATCACAAGAGCTGCTTACAGAGCAGAGGGCTGCGCTCCGGCAACGAGCGTGAGAGCAGGCGTTAAAATAATAATTAATTAGAAAAAAAAAAAAAAAAGAAAAAAGAAAAAGAAAAAGAAAGAGAGAGAGAAGCCTTTCTCCTTGCTGGTCGTACTGCAGCTCCAGCTGTGCCGGTCTGCCAGATGTGCCCGCAGGTGCGCGCCGGGGCTGCCGCCTGCAGCCGCGTCCCGCCCGCGCACCCACCCCAGCAGCCACCCCACCAGCCCGACCAGTTTCACTTTCAGAAATAGGAACTTGGCGGCGCCGGGCGCCCAGACGCACACGCGGCTCAGGACGAAGGCGACGAGCTGCCGGCACGCGCGGGGACCCCGGGGCCGGCGGCATGAACCCCAGCACGCCCCTTCCTCCGGCTTCCCGAAGGATATAGGAAAAAGGAGAGCCGCAGCGGCGGCCAGGCACCGCGTGTCCCATCCCGTCCCGTTCCCCGGGGATGGAGCAGTTTGTCCGCAAGCGTTTGACCTTCTTGACATCCTTCTGGAACAAGCTGTGGCCCCGCTCCGGCCCGGATAGCTGCTCGCTGGGGTACTTTGGTTCCGATTCTGTTTCGCTGCACTCGGAGCCCAGCTCGGTTTCCTTCATCCCCAAGTCCTCTCTCTTTATCGCTTTATACGCTTTCACAGCCCGCAGTGCGGACGAACTGAGCATAAGCGCAGGGGACAAACTGCGTGTCCTCAGAGAAGAAGGGGACTATGTCTTAGCCCGGAGGCTGCTTGGGGAACCGGCCATGGGTTACGTCCCCGCCGCCTACGTGGCCAACCTCAGCCAGGGTTCCTCCGCTCACCGGCCGTAAGTACCCGGGGCTTGGACCCCGACGCGTGTCCGTGCCGGGTGGCTGGGTGGTTCCATGGGGAAAGGCAGCAGGAGCACAAAAATCCTCATCCCTGGCTTTTACGGGGCTGCTGTGGGACCCATCGGGGAGGTTTTCCTGCTCCTGAGAGGGATATTAGTGGGGTGGGGGCGTTCAGTGTGTGGGGACAGAGATGCTGGTTCCCCTTTCCTGAGGAAATGTGCACGGGGGTACCTGCGGTGCCCAAAGAGCGGGTCACCGCTTGCTCAAGCTCCTCTGCCTCTCTCCCTGCATTCCTGGGGAGGCAGCAGGGAGGGATGGAGCTGGGGAGGCTGCCAGGAGTTGTCTGAGCCCTGCTGGCTCCAAAAAGCCCAAAAACACGGGGAGAAGTGGTTCAGGTTGAGACCCACCGGGGAAGCATGGAGCTTTTTAGGACCAAGCCGTGCCTGGGGTGTTCTTGTGCACCCAAAATCGGGGGATCCCTCCCTGAAGCTGCCTCTCCCACCCGCACGGAGCTGGGTTAGCCTCCCAGCCCTCTCCCAGCTGGAGAAAACCTGGGCTTGTCCTCGCACGAGGCAGCCCGGTCCCGACACGCCAGGCAAAGCGCCCCGAGAGGCGGCTGCTCCCTTGCACGAGGTCCTGAGTGGCGCTGAGCGGTGGGGATGCAGGCGGAGATCATCACCTTGCAGGCTCCCGCTGCCCCCAAAGCTTGGGGGTAAAGGAAAATAAGGCTGCAAAACTCGCAGCCAGCAGGATGGGAGAGACCCTCCCTCCCCACTTTGCCTGCGCTTTGGGGCAAATCGGTGAGATTTGGGACCACGCTGTTGAGAACTGGGGGGGAGTTCAGCTCCGTGCTGCGTTCCCGTTGCACAGAGTGATTCGGCAGGCTGAGGCTGACCACGGGTCTGTGCCCACGGGTTTGGGGGTGTCTGCGGGACCCCATCCCGGGGACGGGGGCGAGGGCGATGCCGCGGGGCCGCTGAGCAGCCGCCGCGTGCGGCTTTGCAGCCGGAGCGAGCCCTGGGCACACAGACTGCCCGGAGCCGCCGGTCGCAGCTGGGTGGTAATTTGTTCAGCTGCAGTAAACCCATCAGGTATAATTTCCTGCACGGCTTCCCAGACGCCGGGGATCCCGGCTAATGACGAAACCTCGGGCTTTGCACGTCCCGGCCGCGTGAGGCTGAACGAAGCTGCCTCTTCCCCGGGCTCGCGTGCGTCACCAGGGCGTTGGGCCCCAGCTGCCAACCTGCCTTTTCTTGCCGGGGGATTTTGGGGCATGAAACGAGGGGGGAGGTCGGCTGGGTCCTCCCCTTCTTGGCTCCGTGCCGCTGCAGCCTGAAGAGGTCTGCGTGGGTTGAGACATGGGTTGGAGGGCTCTGAGAGCTCCTTGTGAGCTGCATGTCAAGCACTGAGGGGAGATCCTGCTCCTCTGGCAGGGCAGGTGGGTGTAGCCCCCCAAAAAAGAGGCAGAAATGCCTAATTTTTGCTGTTTTCTGAGCTTGGAGGGAAGCTAACGCAGCCCACAGCCCTGCCTTGGTGCACGCAGAGGATAAGCTGGAAATTCATTTTACTTGGAGAGGGGGTGAAAGATGCCTTCTGCCGAGCATTAAAGAAAACAAAACCAACAACGAGGAAATGGTTTGAAGTTAGGAATTTGAGGAAATTGTGCCAAAATGCAACAAGCACCCATGAAAGCAAGGAAATGAAGCAGCCCCAGGCGCAGGCTGGCCACGGTGCACGAGGGCAGAGGCGTTTACAGGCTCTGTGCCACTCGGGAGGTGGCTGCCAGGAGGATGAGCAAGCAGGGGGGGGGCTGCTCCCATCCCCTCAGCTCAGCTGGGGCTGGGTGAGGGTGCTGGAGCCCTGGGGACTGCTGCAGCCTTGGCTGTGTGAACCCTGTGCGTGCATAACCCTGCTGCATCCCACCCCAGTCCCTGGTTCTGGGGGTCAGGGACCAGATCCCTGGCCCTGGGGGGGTCCCTAACCCTTGGGGGGGGTCCCAACCCTTGGAGGGGGTCCCAACCCTTGGAGGGGGTCCCAACCCAGCTCTGACCGGCCTCTGCTCTCCCCCCAGCTGGTATTTCAGCAAGATCAGCCGCAGCGAGGCCGAGCAGCTCCTCCTCTCGCCTCCCAACCAGCACGGCTCCTTCCTTGTCCGGGACAGCGAGAGCAACAAGGGCGAGTACTCTCTCTCAGGTAATTTTGGGGCAATTACCCGGAGAAAATGAGCACAGGGAAAGGAGCCAGGCCGTTCCCAGGAGCAGCTCCCGGCTCAGCCAGCACGGGGGCAGAAAAATGTGGAAATGCATTTAGGGTTTCTTGTTGAAAGGAGCTGGCTGCTTCCTAAAGGCAGGGGGAGAGCTCATGGGTGCAGGCGTGGGTTGCTGGATGACCGTGGCGAAGGAAAGTGCCTTGCTCCTGCCCAGGGTACGAAAGCCACGAACAATTTACAGTGGTTTAATGACAGTTTTGCAGCCCTAACTCCCAGAATTTCATTCCAGTGGCTTTTGTCATCCGGGGATTGTCTAAAAGCACGCTGCCACTCCGGGTTGCCAGGGCCTGGGCAGGTTCAGCCCAGGCAGCGTCGTTCCCCTCTGCTCCTCTCCAAACCAAACATCTCCCCGAAATTCCTGGCAAGCCCCACGTCCCCACAGTCCCCACGCCGCGGCGTGCCTTCCGCAGGCACAGCCGCTTCTGATTCATCGACCTCGGTGAACTCAGGTGCTCTCCGAGCAGCTCGTTTGCATGGGGAATGAGCTCCTCTGCCAAAGCATCGCCTCCCCGGTCCAAAGCCACCCACTGCCAGGAGCCTGCTGAGCCGGGAGCTGGGGGAAGGACGAGGTGCAAACCCCCAGGGAGAGCTGGGTGGCTTTAGGGGGAATTCAAGAGGCTGGGAGTGGGAGTGAAGGGGTTCAGTGGGATGTACAGGAGCTGAGATTTCCCCCTCCTGGGCTCCCCGCAGTGCGCAACCACACCAAAGTCAGCCATTTCCGAATCTGCAAGAGCCCCGGGGGCAGCCTGTACATCCAGAAGGGGCACCCCTTCCCCGACATGGAGGAGCTCCTCGCCTTCTACACCGAGAACTGGAAGGTCATCCAGAGCCCCTTGCTGCAGCCCTGCAGCCCCACGGTGCGTACCGTCTCCTGCCGCTGCCATCCGCCCCCTTCTCCGGATTTTTTTTCTCATTTTGGCCAAGCTGGGTACATCTGCTGGATTTTTTTTGCTGGCAGGTGCCTGGCAGGTGTGACTTATTTAGTTACTTTTTGCCTAGAAAAGTTCCAGGATGGGAAGAGAGGAAAGGAAAAAGGAAAGGGAAAGGGAAAAGGGAAAGGGAAAGGAAAAAGGAAAAGGAAAAAGGAAGAGGAAAAGGAAAAATTAAAAAGAAAAAGGAAAAAGGAAAGGAAAAATGAAAAATAGAAATCCTATCCATTTGGGATTCGAGCTCTATTAAACTAAAACTTTAAGTACACCATTAACATAGCTGTCAGCTTGACGTTTATTGGCTGTGTTAAGGGTGGAGGTGTTGTTTCTGTGTATGTATAGCTGCTTTTTGGCTTTTTGTCCAGCCAAAATGCACAAGTTTTTCTGAAATGTTTGCTCCATGACAAAGACTGGAAACCACGTTGCTGCAAGCTCCTTCGATACTGAGTCAGGAAATAGCTGCGCTTCCAAATTTTTTGAGAATATAATAAAACTATAAATACATTTATAAATCCAACTGCAATACCAATCCCAAATTACCAGTTCACGTCCTGATTTGAAATACATTCACTGAGTATGGCTTAGAAATAACAATTAAACATGGGAATAATTCAAGAGTGAGATAGAAAGGTGTCTGATAAAAGAAATGTTTAATGACCTGAAGTCTTGATCAGACATTGCACACAACAATATTCATTTAGTCACTTTTATTTAGTGGTGGACAGAGAGAAAAGCCCCTTTAGGGGGTGATGAGGAGGATTCAAACACCTCAAATTCCTGATATTTACACAGTCCCCGTGCACGCCGTGCCCCCTCCAGCAGCTGCCCCGTGCTTTGTGCCCCCGGGGAGCCCTTGGCCGCTATTGCACCATGCCCGGGGCACTGCCCCCGGCACCGAGAGCCGGTGCTGGCTGTGCCACAGGTCCCAGCGGGTCCGAGCGTGCCGTGCCCCTTCCGCAGACCCCCCCCGAGAGGGACGGCTGGGAGCGCCCACGTTGGGAGTTCACCCTGCGGAGGAAGCTGGGCGAGGGCTACTTCGGAGAGGTGTGGGAAGGGCTGTGGAGGAACTCCGTGCCGGTGGCCATCAAGATCATCAAAGGTGCGTGGGGGGGAGCATGTCGGCGGGGGTCTATGGGGTCTTGGTTGCTGACACAGCATTCACCCTGTTGTGTTTCCAAGCTGGCAAGTAGCCACAGGTCTGTGGATCCAGCCAAGCGTGGGCTGCGCCTCTCCAAAATGGCTCAGTCCAACGAGCTCGAGAATATTGATAAGCCAAATTAAGCTAAGTGAAGTTCGTGATAAGTCCCCATGGAAGAATGACGCTGAAAATGGGATGCAAAGCCCCGTGGGAAACATCTCACGGGTGTTTGGATTGGAGGTGTTGGGTGGGCATCAGCCCTGAAAATAGGGGTGGGCTGCGGGGGGAAAGGTCCTCATCCCAAATTAGAGGTGCTGAGCACCCAATGTCTGGGTGACAAAGGGGTTCATGACGGCCGTGCCGGCTTTCCCCCCCAGCTGACATGAAGGCAGAGGACTTCACCAAGGAGATCCAGAACCTGAAGCGCTTGAGGCACGAGAAGCTGATCCAGCTGCACGCCGTCTGCTCGCTGGATGAGCCCGTCTACATCATAACCGAGCTGATGAGGAAAGGCAACCTCCACAGCTACCTCAACAGTGAGTGCTGCTGTGGGGAGAAGGCCTCTGGGCCAGAAGGGCTCCAGGTGGCCCTACAAACCCAAGAGAGGACCCTAAGAGAGAACAAGCCCTGGTTTTGTCCTGTTGTCAGCCGTAATGCAGAGCAATCCATAGGTGCTTGGTGGAGGAGGGCCTGGGTGACCCCAAGACTGAAGGACGTGGTCTGATGTCATCCCTTTGGTGTCCCACCAGCACGCAGGAACCCCTCGGTTGGGTTTGGGCAATGCCAACCTCACTGGGAGTGGTTGGGTTGGATGGTTACCTCTGGTTAGATGGGACCTCAGATTCGAGGTTCTTCACGTCCCCCTAGAACAACGGGTCCCATACTGCCAGCGCAGGGTCTTGTCCCAAACCAGAACACCTAAAACAGAAGATGCTAGATTGCCCCAAATGCCTGGGTCCTTTGGGTTAACAGGTCCTGAAGGGAAGTCCCTGGGCACCTCCCACCTGCTCAACATCGCCTGCCAGGTGGCGGATGGGATGAGGTACCTGGAGGAGAAGCACATTGTCCACCGGGACTTGGCGGCCAGAAACATCCTGGTGGGAGAGGAACTCACTTGCAAAATCGCCGATTTTGGGCTGGCCCGGCTCCTCAAGGTCAGTCAGTGGGATCTGCAGTGCCACCGAACTGCCCCAAGCTGCAGCCAGCCCCCGCTGCCCCTTCCCAAACCCACGGCCCCAGCAAGACCCCAAAAGCAGCGGCTGCATTCCTCGTTCAGCCCCTCAAAACCCTTCTCCCTTTCCTTTCCAGGATGACATCTACTCCACCAGCAGCAGCACCAAAATCCCGGTGAAGTGGACGGCCCCGGAGGCAGCCAACTACCGCACCTACTCCCTCAAATCCGACGTCTGGTCCTACGGGATCCTCCTCTACGAAGTCTTCACCTATGGGCAGATCCCATACGAAGGTAGGGCTGGTGGGCCCCTCCAGCACCGCTCCATCTGCACTCTGAGAAGCTTTTCGGAGGTGGAAACACCTCCTGGGACATGAGATTGGTCACTTTGGGGATTGCTTAGAGGGATTTTCGGTGCACAACCCAAGGGTGCTGTGGAAGGTGCTGTGGGCTGGATGATCCATCCCATGCTAAACCTGTGGCTGCTGCCATTTCGTGGCAGTGCTCCTTGACATCTTGGCCCGTTGTGGGCCGGGACACACCATCGGGAAGTCCTCTGGCGATGAATGAGTGAGGGGAATCTTCTCCTTCCTTGCAGGAATGACGAACCAAGAAACCGTCCGGCAAATCACCAGGGGCTACCGCCTCCCCCGGCCCAGCTCCTGCCCCCCTGAGATCTACAGCATCATGCTGGAGTGCTGGAGCGGCAACACGGAGGAGCGGCCCACCTTCCTGGCGCTGCGGGAGAAGCTGGGCTTCATCTACAGGCGCCTGCTCAACTCCCTGTCCTGAAGCCCCTTCCCACCACCCTTCCTGCAAAGCCCCCTCCACGCCAGCTCTTGCCGAGTGGCTCCTTCCTCCTCTCTCGCCCTCCAACAGGGCTCCGAGGAAGGCACATCCCCCAAAAAAACCCCACTGCCCGTGGCCCCTCTCGGTGAGGAGGCAGGGAGGTGGCCAAGGGACGAGGCAACGAGGTGGGGAGGATTCGTTGCCGGAGCTTGGCCGTGTCTTGAGAAGCCCCGTGGCAGTGAAGGCATCACCCCAGGTTCACATCTCCGTTCAGCCAGTAGGGAGGGAGGTCCCTGCCGCTCCCCAGGCCCACATGAAGGTTTGCAGTTTGTGTCCAGTCGTGGCTCTGCTTGATTTTCTTGTAGCGTGTGTCCGGTGTATTTATCAATAAATGCGTGCACATCCATCCTTCCATCCACCCATCCTTCCATTCATCCATCCATCCATCCATCCTTCCACCCATCCACCCATCCACCCATCCACCCATCCACCCATCCACCCATCCACCCATCCACCCATCCACCCATCCACCCATCCACCCATCCATCCATCCATCCATCCATCCATCCATCCATCCATCCATCCACTCACCCACCCACCCACCCACCCACCCTGTTTTGCTGCAGCACAGAGGCTTTAAACCCTTTGGCACGATTTCCTAGGGCTCCTCAGCAACACCAGGGCACGGTGCCCACCACGCTCTGGCTGCCTGGGGCGAGCAGAGCTGGATGGGGACATTTTTTGGGACGGTGAGGGGACTCTTCTGGCCTTTTGTCCAAAAATCAGTGCCCGACTATGAGTGGAGATGCTGGAAAAGAGATGGATCTAGACTGGGATTTGGAGTCACAGTTGTTGCTGTGCTCTGGGGGTGCACGGACACCCCCTGAGGAAAGCTGGCCATGGGGACACTTATTTTTTCATCACACCATCGGTGCAAAGCTCTCATCACCTCCATCACTGAGCCCCTGCTCACTGCCGGGGTGCAGCACCCCAGGAGCATCCGAACCCTCCTCCCCACTGGAACTGGGGGCAGGGTTTTTCCTTTTTCCCACCCTGTGCACGCTCCCTGGGGCTGGGCTGTCCCTGGCAGCAGCGAAAGGACTCCTTGAAAGGCTGCCAAGGTGCCTGCTGCACGCAGCATCCCCCAGGACCGGGGGGCAGGTGGTGGGTGAAAGGCAGCCCTGCACAGCTGGAGCTGTGTGGGTTGAGATTTCCCCCTCCTGAGCCCGTTTTGCCTGATTGCAGGAGGGGTGGTGGTCACTGGGACTGAGCTGCTGGTGGGGTTGGAGTGTATAAAGTTAATAAAGTGCAGGCAGCGCTCTTCTTGTCTGAGAAGCAGCTGTGCTGTGTGAAATAGCAGGAAAAGAGCTGGTGGGAAGCCCTGTGGATGAGGGGCCTAGGAAGGGGAGGTGGGAATGTGGTCTAGGTGTGCTGTGCGGGGGTCTGGCCACGTTTCCTTTGAAGCCCCTGGGAGCTGCGGTGCTCCTGAGGTGAATCTGTGTCCTGGGAAAGCTGCAGCTCTGGGCTTGAGCGATCCCACCTGGATCAATCTGCTTGGATTTGCCATGGTGGAATGGTTTCAAGAAGCAACTTCCCTCTTGCAAAGCGTTTTGCAGCCTTATCCAACACCTCCGTGCTGTCCCGGTCTGATGAGAAACCGAAGAGCGAAGCCGTGTCTGGCAGGTAGGGGTTCGCTGCGTGCCGGGAAGGGGCTGGGAGGTGCACGGCAGCAGGAGAAGCAAACGTGCAGGTCTCGCTGCCACGAGGTGGTGCTAAAAATGAAATAAATGAAATGAAATTAAGTAAGTGGGTGTGTGTGGGGCTGCGGGATCTCCTGCATGCGCCCTCCGTGCTTCTCCCAGGCTCTCAGCTTGGGCAGGGTGCCGCAGCTCCCTCCAGGACTGGAGATGTGGTGGGGCACCAGGCTGTTCCCAAAATCTGGCCGGAGCTGCCCAGACCTTTCTGGAGCTCCCTGGGGTGGGTATTGCAAGCGGTGCTGTCACAGGCACCCTCCTGCTCTGGTTTCAGCCTGGTGTGTGCCCTGGTGATGGATTCAAGTTGGCCGAGTGGCATTTGAAAGCAGTGCCAGGCTAAGGCAATGCATTTCAGCTGTGTCATTTGTTCCTATTTTTAACGTCCCACGTCGGCCTTTGTGGAGGGTGAGGGGGAAGCAAAGCTTCTGGAGAGGAAAAAAAAAATTAAAAAATAAAAAATCCCAAAGCAGCAAAAGCAGGAAATGAAAGCGAGTATTTCTCATGCTGGGCTGCTGCAAGAGCTCTGAAAACAGAGGGGCGGCACGAGGGCAGCTGCAAGGACCAAGGGCGAGCAGAAAGCACGAGCTATTTTTGCCCAAATATGTGGGTTAATCAACAGCCAAAACGCTGCAGGAGGCAGAGCAGAATAGGGGACGCCCGTCCCTGGTGGGGTGCTCGTGGCGTGTAGCAGAGAAACCCCTTTGTTTTTCTCTCTTGAGGCACCCAGGGACTCTCCTGCTGTCCTGGGTTGATGCAAAAAGCATCAGAGGGAGTGTGGGGGTCCTGAGCTGCTATTCCCAATTCATGATATTGCTGGTGCTGGTACCTGTGCCCTCTGGCACGACCCTGCCTGGTCCTGGCAAAAACACTCAGCCTCTCCTTGGGTCACTCTCAGCACCTCTAGGTGCAAAACCAGAAAGCCGCATGTGGATGCGGGGCTACTCCAAGCTCTTCTGAGAGGTTTGGCTTTGTTATTAGTGGTGAGAAAAGAAAGGAAAAAAGTTCAGTTGGAAGGGATCTTCACAAATCACCTCGTCCAACTGCCTATTTCAGGGCTGACCAAAAGTTAATGCATATTGGTTGAGGACATTATAATAATTATTATAAAACAGTGGGTGATGCTGCCTCATTCAACCCAAGCTGAAATGGGTTTTTCAAAAGGAAACTGCAAAAACTTTGATTTCCCTGATACCAGGCCCCAGATGCAGCGTGAGGCTGGTGCTGTGGCTGCAGCTCCCAACCCGAGCAGCCTCGCAGCAGGAGAGAGCTCAGCCTCGAGAGGGGCCCCTGGGTGATTTGGGGAGGGCTCGGAGGTGCTGGCCGGGCTCCAGCCTGCTCAGGCGAAATTTCCCTGTGAGGTTACACAGGGACGGGGCTCGTGGCTGTGCTGGGGCCGCTGCCAAGCGAAGCGAGAAGCCCTGCCCTAAAGCACTTGTCAGTAAAACGCAGCAAACGTGGGCCAAAATCAGCGATTTGGTCCCCTCTGTGGATTTTTTTTTTGGGGGTCTCTTACATGGAGAAACTTAAAATGGAGATGAGGTGGCCACACAGGGAGGGTCCAGGCAGCCAGGACACACTGCAGCACCTGAAATAGGGATGGGAGAGCCTGGAACCAGCTGCTGGCATCACCTAGAGCTGAGTGAAGCCGGGCAGAGGTCCAGCTGCAGCCCAGGGACAGCAGGATTGGTGCCTTTGCTTTGCCACAGCCTCCCTTGGGGCAGGGGCACTCGGTCTGGGTTTTGGTGTCACGAGACAAACAAGCAAACACAGAGATATTGATTTGACCGGTGCATGTCCACCCTTTAATCTGCAGGTCATTAAAAGAAAAAATACTTTTTTTTTTTTTTTTTTCAAACTGTTGGGTTTCTCCAGGGAATTAATAGGAGATACAACCCAGTGTTCCCCATCCCAGGGGTGAGCAGCAGACACTGGGTTGCACCCTTGCCACCCCAGCAGCACCTTGACTTGCCTTGCTCAAAAAGAACCCCCCCTTACCTCCTACCCCCTCTATTTTCCTGTGCTTTGAGATATTTAAAAGTTGTTGTGCTGCTTGTAGTGGGCAGCCACATGTCTTTAACAGAGCCCCCTGCCCTGTCCTGACAGCAGTGGTTTGCTGTGGGCTGGCAGTGCCCCTGGTGCCCCCGCAGCACCGACACAGAGCAGGGCAGCTGCCTCTCCCTGGCCTGAAAAAACTGCTCTGATAGCAGCAAATGGGGCACAAAACCTTGCCCTTTGCCATCTGGGATGCTGGGGCACAAAGTCACTGTGGCCTCGCACAGACCTCGTGCTGGGACCAGCCTCAGCCCTGGCCACTTGCTCCCACCCCACGCACAGCAGGCACCAGCACAGAGAGAAAAAAGGCTGGGGGGAGGCTGCACGGGGCCAGATCCTGCTCACATGCAGGGCACACACGCAGTGAGTCACGCTGGCACGGCCACAGCTGGCTCGGAGCTGCTCAACCCCTGCAAAAATCCCTCCCCGTGTTACCCGGCTGGAAACGCCGTGGTTGGAGGCTGCGCTGCTTCCTCCACCCCATCTCCATCCCCAGCCTGGCAGGACTCCCATCCCTGGCGAAAAACAACCCGTAGGTTTTTTTTTTTTTTTTTTTTTTTTTTTTTAAAAAGGCTGCTCGAGTTTATTAGTTACCATTGAACGAGTACAAAGTACAGAATCGTGTCGCTGAGTCTGCGCAGAAAGGTGTAGTTGCGTTAAGAAATAGTAAAAAAAAAAAAAAGCTGGTGTAGAAAGTGCTGGGGGGCTGCTGCTTGATTTTTATCCCCCTGCAGTGCTTCCATCTCCGAGCAGCCTGCCTCCTCGAGGGGCTGTGCCCGCTGGCACGCTCAGGATGAGGGCCCGAGGCCGGGCTCGCTGGTGTGCCGCCTCCGCTCTGCTCCTGCTGCTGGCACCAGCGCGCACGCCAGCTGCCCCGATGGCACCTGCAGCGCTCCCAAGCTGCGGGACAAAGCAAAAAAAAAATTAAAAAAGAGGCCAGGCCGATGCCAGGGTGTTCTGTTGTCACCCTGTGTTTATTTCCATAGCCCAGGAGTGGTTGTGCTGGGTACAAAGACCCAAGGGATGTCGTCCATCGGGTCAGGATGCACTTTGGGGATGTCCCCAGCTGCCCCAGGTGGCTCTGTCCCCGGTCATCTCATCCCAGTGCCACGCTGGAGGAACGTGCTCACCTCTCCGGGGACTCTGACACGGTTGTCATGGCTGGAGGATTCGTCTTCCCAAAGAAGAAGCTGGCCCACCACTGGCCGGGGTCAGATTTAGGAAGCCCTGGGGGAACAGCACAGGTCAGTGCACCCCAGGCAGCCCCACCACCGCCACGCTGTCACCCCGGAGAGGCTGGGTTTTGCCTCCCAGGAGATTTGCACAGCTCCATGCTTCCCCCAAACAGATTTCCAAGCGTGGGATGTTCTTGCTGAGACCTTTAGGGGATGCCCATGCAACCAGCCATGACCATGCACGTACCCGGGTGGTGTGGGATGACCTCCCCATAGTCCGAGCTGCTGCAGGAGCTGTTGCTGGACGTGGAGCTCAGGCGCCCTGCAGAAAACCCAGAGCCAGCCGTCAGCACTGACCCTTGTCACCATGAGACCCAGCGCCACGGCTCGGGCTCGCTGCTGGCTCCGTCTTGCTTCGGTGCTCACCCAGTTTTAGTGCCAAGCCAGTAAAAACCAGTAGGAAGGAGTTACTGCAGAGATTACATGCTGGCCAACAGCAGGTAGCAGAAAAGCATGTAAAACCCGTGTAGGAAACCACTTCCATCCCCAAGGACATTTCTGAGTGGCTTTGCATCGTATGCAACACTTGGAAGCCTTTACGGATGTCTTAGGGCCAAGAGGATGCAGATTTCTGAACATAATCCGTGCAGTTTTAGCCTGACTGCTATAAACCTGTTACCAGTTTCAGCTCCAGGGAACTATTTTAATCCCCTCTGGTTTAGGCAGTCCCTCAAACCAGAAAGTTGCCCCCCCAGGAGAGGCACCAGGAGCTGCTATTGCCCAGGTTGGGCAATTTCCACAGCAGTGGTGCACGGGGCGTTTAAATCCAGCCCCTTCCCCACGAGGTTAACAGCAAGGAAAGGGGGTGTCCAGCTGGAACGGGCTGCTGGGCACCCCCTTTCTTACCAAGGAGCTCTCGGGGGGCTCCCACCGAGACCCCATCACCCCCCCTCCAGGCTCTTACTTCTGCGGTAGTTGTGGGTGGCCATGAGCGAGCCGCTGGATGGGATCGATGCCATGGTGCTTGGTCTTGGGTGCTGCACGGACCTGAAACCTACAGGAAAAAGGGTGGCTGTCACCGCGGGGGGGACCCGCTGCAGCCCCCACCCTGCCTGGGACAGCACCCAAAAAGCTGCAGGGGGTTAAATCGGGCAATTTGGTGACTGCCCTGGGGATCTGACAGCATGGTGACCCCATATGGGTTATGGGGGCTATTGCACACCCCTGTGTGTGCCTGATCCCACAGCTGTGTGCGAAGCCAAAATCCTTCAACCATCTGCGTGCACAGCCCCTGTGCGGCCCCCCCCGGCCCCTGCTGGATGTTCTGCCTCTCTGCACAAAGTTTCTTTCGTGGTGTCAGCGTTTGGGAGTTACAAACCTCCGAGCTGAAAGCCCAGGCAGGGTTTGCGGGGGGCATGGGTGGCCCCCCCAACACACAGGGCTGATCCCTGGGGGAAACTGAGGCACGGGGCTGGCAGGGCTGACCCCATGTGTGTCACCCCGAGGGGACTCGCAGCTGCTGCAATCGGGGTGCTCAGCCCCGACCCCAAATCAGACCCCCCCCGAGCACCCCCCCCAAATTCCCCAAATCCCCACGGGCTGCCCCATTTCCCCACCAACCCCCCCCACACTCCAACGAGCCACCCTTGAGGCCAGGTGCCCCCCACACACCTGCAGACCCCCGAACCCCCCCGAAACACCCCTAAATCCCCTATTAGCACCCCTCATTGCCCACCGCCCCCTCCCGGATCGCCTGCAGCGCCGAGCACCCCCCCCGGCCGCGGCGAACCTGGGCGGGCGGGCGCTAGGACCCTGCGGGGAGCCCGGCGGGCGGCGCTAGGACCCTGCGGGGCCGCTCGGCGGCGGCGGCGCCGCCCGAGGAGGGCAGCGAGCGCGTCCGCTCCGCACGGCCTCAGCCGCGGCGCTGTCGGCTCCGCCCCCAAGCCGGCCCTTATATCCCCTCTGGCCACGCCCCCGAGCCTCGCCGCCAATGAGGCTGCAGGGAAAGAGGGAGGGCACGCCCACTGGCCTCGGTAGCCCCTCCCCCTTGAGCTGGCTCCGCCCCCTGGCCGGGCCGGAGCTGGGGGCTCCCGGCAGCGGCCGCGTTCGGGGTTTGGGGGGAAAAGGTTTTAAAAAAATAAAGGTTTTAAATAATGCGGGCGGTGAGACCTTTGGGTAGTCAAAAGCTGCAGGAAAAAAATCAGAAAACGCAGAAAAAAATTCAAAAAATGCAGAAAAAAATTCAGAAAATGCAGAAAAAAATAAAGAAAAAAATCAAAAAATGCAGAAAAAATACAAAATGCAGAAAAAAAACAACAAAAAATGCATAAAAAATGAAAAAATGCAGAAAAAAATAAAAAATGCAGAAAAAAATCAAAAAATGCAGAAAAATGCAGAAAAAATGCAGAAAAAATCAAAAAATGCAGAAAAAAAATCAAACAAAACACACTAAAAGTTACTAAATACATAAAATATGCAGGGAAAAGAGAATGTTACAGCAAATCTGTGGGATGGAAACGTGGTCGGGAACATGGGAAAGCCAAAGCAGCACCGAAGGGGTGCAAAAACGCTGCACGATGTCCACAGGGGCAGCTCCGGGTCATCTTTTAATCATTTCATCATCTTTTTTTTCATCATTTTTGGGGGTATGGAGACAGAGGGAGCCCATTGCCCAGCCCCGAGTGGTTCCTGCACAAACTCTGCCGGCAGTGGGGTTTCATCCCAACCAGCCCATCGTTTTGGTGATAAATCTAGGGTTATTTGGTTGCTGCATTGTGCTGACTTGGTGCTTTCCGGGCAATGAGTTTGCCAAAGGCTGCTATGGACTTTGAATATACAAACACGAGCAGGCAGCGCTCACAGCCCCGTGGCTGGTTTCGTGCCCAGCATTAGGATTTGTTTTTCTGCCTCGTGCTCTGGCAGAGGTTTGGTTTCAGGGACCCCTGGGCTGGGTGTTTTGCTCCAACCCCCCTGGCTGCAAAGCACAGAGAGCCCTGGGGAATGGTTTCCAGAGATTTATTCAGCCTAGGAGACGAAAGATTTGGGTGCTTCAGAGCCAAGAAGTCACTTTAATTTTAGTGAAGCCTGGCATTTCTCAGGTTCCTCCCCAAACCCTTCCTGACAGATGCATCTCTGCATCCTGTGCCCCTCTGACAACGTACAGAGCAATAAAAATCTGCCTAAAAATATGCATAATATAAAAAATATGATATAAAAATACACAGAATATATCCTGTAATGGACTATATTCTCCCCGGGGAGGACGGGATGGCTTCGTATCCCATTGAGCCCGAGTGGGCTAATTGCTTTAATTAATGACAGAGCAGAGAGAGCAGAGATGCAAAAACACTTCCTATTCCCTTTGTGCTCCGACACCACTTCCACCCATGTTTGGGGCTGTTTTTTAGAGGATTTGCTCATAAAACAGCAGTGGGGCCACGACAGGCGCCTGGAGCAGTAGGGGCTGGGAGTGATGGAGCAGGGGACGAGGATGCAGGCGGGTTTCCCAGAACCAAGCCCGTGCTGGGTGCGCTGAGAGGAAGATAAATTTCATTTGTATCGATCGAGGATCAATCATTTTAAAAGCAAGCAGATGACAAGGTTTGGACAGATTTTTTTTCTTCTTTGATTTTCCACTAAAATCGAAGCCAAAACCAAAGCCTCCAACTGCGACTCTCCTTGCAGTTTGCTTTGGAGCATGTTTTGTTTGTTCCCACCCATTTTTTATTATTTTATTTTGTAAAAAATCTGGTTCTTGGGGCTCTAGCTCCACGTTACGACTGGCAACTGCGTTTTGTTGTCTGCAGGTTTTGTGTGCCATCGGGGAGCAGCCTTTCATGTCACCCTGTTCTCGGCAGAAACATCTGGAAGGCAGGGAAGGCTTTCGGAGGCATCCAAAAGCTTTCGGAGCTGCTGGGATCCATCCACGCTTGCAGATGGGGACGGTGGATTTGGGAATTCACCCGGTGGCGACAAGCCCAGCAGCCCCTTTCCACCATCCCACCCTGCATCAGGCAGCGACCAGAGCCGTCTGTAGGGCTCCAGATCCTGCCCATCGAGGATTTTTGCCCCATTTCTACTCCGGCTACAACCCAGGGGGCAGGCACGACCCATGCACGGGTTGTGCCCATTTCTCTCATCCTGCCCTGCGTTTTTCCCGGCTGCTTTGCTCCAAGTGCAGGATTTGGGCAGCTGCTGCCACCTAGGGATAAAAATCACCCGCGATGTCCCCGGGACCCTGTCCCCCAGCTCCCTGTGCCCACCCACGAGTGTTGGAAGCTGGACGAGGGGGAGACGTGAGAAAGGATTTGCTCCAAGCTGGTGTTTGGTCAGCAAAAATCGGGCAAATGGGGAAAATCCTCTTGAAGAAACCAGCAGTGGTGCTGAGCAGGACCTGAATCTCTGCAGAAAACTCTCAGAGCAGCGTCCCCCTCGTGGGGCTGAGGGAAAATTTCACTGCCATTCAGTGAAAACCGAACAAACGGGAAAAAAAATCATTGCTAAATACACTTCACTGGGCTTCGAGGGGGGTGGCCCAGCAATGAATTTGCTCGTTAAGTTTTCTGAGCCTTATTTCTCCCTCTGGATGCCCCCAAAGCCTCCGCAGTTAGCCGGCCACCCCCGTTAGCAGCCCTTCACCAGCAGATACGGGCAGCCCGGGCTGTTTTCATTCAGCGGCTGTGGTTTTAATAAGAAAAGCTGTCCCCGGGATTAACTCAGGCTTTTCCTAACTCGGAGATGTGCCCGGCTGCCAAAACAAATACATCAATCTGCTGCAGCTCGGTGTGGCCCCAGACTCTTGCTGTAAAACCCATAAAAAACCGCAGGGCAGAGGCTCCTCATTGCACTGGGGTTTAACCTAAATCAGCACAAAGCTGGGTGCTGCACCAGGGTCTGTCCCCTCCTCAGCACCTGGGGATATTTATGGGATCAGGTGCTGCACCTGGGCATCAGAAGTGTCCGGGCATCCCTAAAGAGATGCCTTTTAGGTGCTGCTCTTCTCCTTCCCCTGAGTTTAAAAAGATTTCAGAGCAGGGATGTGTGCAGCCTGCCTGCTTCCCGTGCTGGCAGTGGAGCAGATTGGGCTGTTTTATTCTCTTTTCTGTCAGCAGCATCCCAGAGAGCAGGAGGAAGCAGAGTAGAGAAGCTAAAATGCCAGTGGGGAAGGTGAGGAGGACTGAAGGAGTGAAAATCTTCGGGAGAAATCCTATTTTAGGTGAGGAGCTGCTGCATTTCCCTGGGGAATATGGACATGTAACCCATGGTGCTGCTGAGCTTGGCGAGGTGGGTCATGGGGCTGGCAGGGGTCAGCCCCTTTCTGGGATGATTTTTGGGTGGTTTTCCCTCCAGGACCACCATCTGCCTCTCAACCTGGCTGAATTTTTACACCCTGAGCACGTCATTTTGCTTCCTTCCTGACTCAACACACATCTTTAGCAACGTCCTCCCCTCCTCTGGGGTATTTTCACAAAGGATGGGAAGTTATTCAGGACGATGGGTCGCCCCAGAGGGGGGGGTTCACCCCACAAATCTCTGCTTTCTGGCCATGATTTAAATAGATCCAAACCTGGGCACCCAGGGCCACCAAGGCTCTCCGTGGCAGAGCTGAATTTTGGGCATGGATACACCCAAAGAATGGCTGGGGGGGAAGGAGGGGAGTCCTCCAGGGGGGGATTTCCCTGTCTTGACCCCATAACCCAGCTGCTTGGTGCAGAAGGGGTTTGTGCACAGCACGCTGCTGTCCCTGCAGGGGTGTCACCAGACACCGTCCCCAGCTGGCCGGGTGGTGAGAGGGTTTGGGCATCTTGTTATCACGTCCAAAGCTTATTTTTAAACTGCTGGCTCCAATTTAAAGCTATCAGCAGCATGTGCTGACTGCAGGACCTCAAAATACTCCCCCTCCCCTCCTCCTTCCCTTGTCTTTTTGCCCCATATTTCTGTCTTTTTTTGCCCCTCTCTGGGTCTGCAGCATGAGCAAGAGCTGAGAAACCTGCTTGTATGAATGATTTTATGAAATTTTGTCCTGTTTGGTGCCTGGAGTGCTCCTACACAAAGATACGGAGCCGGCCACAGTGTGTGCCATGGGGGGGGCCCAGAAGGGGGGACCCCAAAGCCAGCCCCGTGTAAATGTGCTCCAGAAATTACTGGGAGATGCTATGGGGAATCCCATCCCATTGCAGCGGGGGGTTTGGGGTGATAAATGGGAATTTTATTCTTCATGTGTGCTGTTCTGGGGGCACTCAGGACTGCTGTGGGATGCGTGTGGTGTAGAGGAGAGGATGGCCAGTGCCTCGGTGCTCTGAGCCTGGCCACATCCAGCATGTGGTAACCTGTAAATGCTGGAACACCTGGGTCCAAAGCCCCAAAAACCGGTGTGGAAGGAGCTGAAACCCCAACCACAGGAGGAAGGAAACCTGAGGGCATCTACCTCATCTGTAAAACTTCCCTTTGGAGGACAACCGCTGCCCCTGCACGCTCTGAGCACCTTTTCCAATGGCCATCACACGAGGCCCTGCATCTCTCTCCAGATATCCCTAGTGCTCTGCAGGGGAAGAAAGAGAACAGGGTCCCCCCTGCTGCTCCTGTACCCAACAGGGCTCGGGGGGGCTGTTCCTGGGTGGGCAGCCCTGGTGGCACTGCCCCAGCCCCTGCCTCCCAAATCGCAGGAGCTCAGCTAGAAAGGAACACCCCCAGCGCCAACGCCAACCCCAGCAGGCAGCCCAGATCCATACCAATTACTGGCACTGCGGATTATTCACTCTCACACCATGCAGGGCCTCTTTGAAAAAAAATATCTCAGTTTTTATGTCTGGGCAAAAGGGATTTTTTTTTGCATGGTTTAATGCATCAGATCCTAACGCGGAGTTTGTGGGGTTGGAGGTAATTATAAAAGGGGTGCAGCACCTGCCAGTCCCCATAGCAATACCTAGACAGAATGGCCTTTTGGGCTTCTCAATTATCTTGAATGATCCCAAATTATTTGGAGATGGATTTTCTGGGGGGTAGATCCAATCCTAAATAGGATTTGGGGAACAGTTTTATCTGGGACTGAATCTGAAGCTGGAAGGATGGAGGCGAGGTGCTAAACTTCCAGCCACTGCAGGTTTTGCCTGCTCAGGTCTCTTTTATTTCAAATAGCTGAACATCTAAGGACAGATAAGCACTATTTTGGGTTTTTTTGGTCCAACCTTGCGGGAATGCACTTCCACTCAGGTGTAATGATGGGATGGCAGGCGTTGGGTGTAGCCCTGCTCCCTGGCAGGATCCATCCCAAACTGTGGCTTTAAGTCCCTCGGCGGCTGGCTGTAAGGTGGCTGAACCTCGCCCCGATTATCCAGGTCTGGCAGCTCTCTCCTCTCCCTGTCCCCTACTATTTATAGTCCGACGGGCTGTCAGGCTCCACTGCCACTACAGGCAGCCCCGTTTCTGTGCAGCCCGCTCGCCAGCAAGGCTGCCCTTGCGTAAAAAGAGGAGATTATTTCTTGGCAAAGCCCTGAAAAGTGGGAGGGAAGAACAAGGGACTTGTACGCTCATCCCTGCAGTGCATTACCACCCGTGTCCATCCCCGGCACGTCCAGACCTGAGGCAGCACCACTGCTCCTGTCCCAAAAAAGGTCTGGATTAATTTCTTTAAATGCTTAAAGCCTTCCTTTTGAAAGCTTCTTTTTTACTTTTTCTGGCACTCGGTGGAACGCTGCGTAAAAGACATCTTCCCTATCACGTTTCTAAGAAAATGCCAGTGAACTCTAACATTCAGAAAAAGGGAGGTCTCCCTTTAAACATTAATGAGAGGTTAGTACCATTTTAATCTACACGATGGTTAAGTGTTTAACCCTGAGACTATGAACTAGCAGTACCTGACTTCGCTGTTAAATTCACTGAGAGATGGTCAAGGCCATGCAATTGGTCTAGACTATTACACAGCTTAATTCAAAATTAGCATTCTTTTGACCTATATTTGGCTTTGGGACGCAGAAAATTTTGCATTACCTTGTAATTGCACAGCCGACACAGGTATAAATATTCTGACCACTACGTGATATTTTTTAACGCAAAGAAAACGTCCCGATAACACTGAAAGAGGTTATTTATGGTTTCCTTGCCCTAGGACTGGAACCCCATCCCCTGTTAAATGAAACGACGTCCATAAACCACAGATTCTCGAGCCAGAGCAATACATATTGCAAGTGCAGGGGCATATTTTGCTCTATTTGTTCCTTGCTTCTCTGTTTGCTCCTGGGCTAATGCGTTTGCACCGAGGCAGAAATGTGGGTCAGTGCCTGCAGGGCTGTGCCCAGGGACGTGGCTGCCCCACGTGTGCCCGTGCAGGGACCCCTGCCCACCCCGTGCTTGGGGTCAGCCCTCCAGCACAGCTGGCCCTAAGGGTACACAGCGAGGGCTCCTCTCCCCCACCAGTCCCATAAAATTGCCCCCAGGCTGCCACAGGGGGTCCGAGCCCCACTCAGTCTCTATCTGCCCCACTCCTCCAGATCAGGAGCTCCCTCATTTCCCCTCTCTTCCCCAAAGCCCTTCCTTCCACCTCCCTCTACCCCTCCATCTCACTCACCCCTCCAGCTCTCCCATCTCTCATCCCTCCAGCTTCCTCCCATCCCATCCCATCCCATCCCATCCCTCTACCTGCCATCCCACTGGCTCCCTCCTACCCACCTTCAATCCTTCCATCTCCCCATCCTTCCATCTCCTTCTCCTCCATTTCCCCCATCCTTCTTTTCCTCCCATCCCTCCATCTCTCCTCCACCTCTCCTGCATTTCCCCATCAATTTCTCCCATCCCTCCATCTCTCCTGCATTTCCCCATCCCTCTTTCACCCATCCCTCCATCTCTCCTCCATCTCTCTTGCATTTCCCCATCCCTCCATCTCTCCTTCATCCTTTCCCCATCCCTCTCTTCCCCCCATCCCTCCATCCCCTTCCCTTCCCAAACCCTTCTCCTCTCCCCCCTCTCCGCCTCGCCCCGCTCTCTCCTCCTCCTCCTTCTCTTCCTCCTCCTCTCCCCGGCGCGCCTCCTCCTCCTCCTCCTCCTCCTCCTCCTCCTCCTCCCCCGCCCGGTACCGCATTGCCGTAGTGCGGGGGGGTCGCTGCATTGCGCTGCCGCCGTCAATAGGTGGGCCCCTCCCGGGGAGATAAAGCCGCCGGAGCCCAAGCTGGCAGCCTCTGCCGCCCCGACCGCCGCTCCGGTAAGAGCTCCTGATCCCCCCCCCGGTACCGGCATCGGGCTGCTAAGAACGGGAGGGACCGGGCTGCGGGGGGGGGTCCGTGGCATCGGGGTGCGGGGTGCTGCGGGGAACCCCCCGGGGGAGACCCCCCGAGGGAAGGAGGGGATGGGGCCGGGCTGCTGCTGAGCCTCGCAGGTGCCTGATCCCGCAGGTGGGAGGTGACCCGCAACCCCCCCCTGCTCCTAGGGGGGGAAAGAAAAGAATCTAGAAAAAAAAAAAAAATTAGAAAAAATAAAAAAAATCTAGGAAAAATCTAAAAAAATCTAAAAAAAAAAAAAAATCAGTAAAGAATGAAAAAAAATCTGTAAAAATTAAAATTCTATAAGGAATAAAAAAATCTATCAGGAATAAAAAAAAATAAAGAATATATTCTATAAAGAATAAAAAAAATCTATAAAAAATAAAGATACTATAAGGAATAAGAAACCTATTAAAAAATCTATAAAGAATAAAAATTCCATAAGGGATACAAAATCTAAAAAGAATAATAATCCTATAAGGAATAAAGAAAATATAAAAATATTAAAAAATATATAAATATATACTATAAGAAAATAAAAATGAGGGGACCCGAGCCCTGGGTGCCGCAGGGCGCTCAGCGGGCGCTGGGGAGCTGCGCAATGGCCGCATCCAGCGCTGGGGCTGCTCAAGGGCAGGGGACGGAGGGCTTGGGGGGGGGCTGGGGGGCCGTGGCTGCCCTCACGGCTGAATTTCCTGACCTGCTTTGCTTCCACGGGCGGATTCCTAAAATTGGATTTTATGAGACGTCAAAGGAAAGCTCCTAATTGTGCGGGGCTTGTGCAGCGCTGCGGCGCCATGGTAACCCCGGGAGATGCCAGAACAGCTCCCCGGCTCTATCGATTTTTCCTTTCGAGCCTCCTCCCTCCGTTTTATCCAAATTCAGGGCAGCAGAATTTAACCAAATCCCCCACCGGGGTCCAGCCCGTGCTGTCCCTTGCCCCGCTATGCCCTGCGGACGGGGGCTATTTTTGTCCGCCCCGCTTTGCGGGCACCATGCTGTCACCCGAACCACGCATGGCTTTTTTTTTTTTTGGGGGAGGGGGGGAGGTGAAGGCACCCAGCAGGGACGGGCGCCCACGGCTCCTCCCAGGACGCCCACGAAACGGAGGAGATGCCCTGGGGCTTGGAAAGACCTAGAAGGCAGCGGTGGAAGCGGGAGAGAGCTGTGCAGGAAGGATTTTCCCCGTGGGAAGGGCACCTTCGAGGCACCGGTGACGCAGCCCTGGGAACCGGGGGTCTCCGAGAGGGTGGTGGAGGGCAGACCTGAAACCGTGGTGTCTTGCTGAGGGTCGGAGGCTGGACGTGGTGGCCAGAAATAGCCCGGCCAGCCTCCTCCGGGGGTGGCTTGGATCTGTCCCAGCATGGGCAGAGCCGCCAGACGAAGCCCAGGCACCCCCTGGCTGGGTTGGAGCGCGTGGTCCAGAGGGGTGAGAGGAGGAGACCCTACCCCTGGTGGGCTGGGGATGCTGCGGAGGGCAGGGGGGCTCTGCTGACGCTTGCCTTTTTCCCCCTGCAGCCTCCCCAAAAACGCAGCTGCGCCCCCACAGCCCCCCCCGCCGCCCGCCCGCCACGCGTAGCCCGCCAGCATGGGGAAGGAGAAGACGCACATCAACATCGTCGTCATTGGGCATGTGGACTCTGGGAAATCCACCACCACCGGGCACCTCATCTACAAATGCGGGGGCATTGACAAAAGGACCATTGAGAAATTCGAGAAGGAGGCTGCCGAGGTGAGGAGCCTGTCCCCCCCCGTGCGCCCCCTCCCCACCCATGGGGGTGCCGAGACCCTTCCCAGCTCTGCGCCAATGCCCCGAAAATATCCCAGGGGCAATGCTCCCCTTCTCCTGGGGCTGCCCTTCTCGTACCTTCTCTTTCTCCCTTTGTTCCCATCATATTTTTCTGCATCCCCAACTCCCCTGGCTCCTCTGGCCTCGGTAAAATTGGGCCATTTGGGTGCTCGCCCCCCTCCTCTCCGAGCTGAGCCCACCACCTGGGGGGCTCCCTGCTGCAAGCTGCTCCTGAAGGGGCTTGGCGAGATTTGGCAGGTGGATTAGGGATTGCAATTCCTAATTCCAGCAGCAATTGCGAGGTGTCTGGGATAGCCACAAACCCTTGTGCTTCTGGGCACGCAATTCCCTCTAAATTCTGTGCACGAGGAGGAAAACCAAAGGAAAATCTCCTTCCAGTGCCTGCTGGAGCATGCAGCACCAGCTGGACCCCTCATTTGATCCAGTTTGTTTAAAAAAACATTCCCATTCTTCTCTAGGATGGTGTCTGGTGTGTGCCTTGATTGGTAGCCTTTAATACAGAAAAGCTTACGTGAATTAGAAGGCTTTTAGTTGAATTCTTTTGTTTAACCTCTCTAAAGGAGGCATTTATAGCAATGTAATAATTCCAGCATTTATCAGGCTGCTACACTGTAAAGCACCACCCAACACCTATAGCGTGGCAGATGCAGAGATTAAAGAGGAAAAAATAATCCTGGGGACAGAGGAAAACGTTGTGGATCGGAAACTCCGGGAAATTAATGATGGTAAATTCTAGAGAGGTGGGTGAGGCAGGGGAAGCCAGGCTGTGCTAGTGATAGGGCAGGTCTGGTCTCTCACAAGATGTCTTGTCGTCATCGTTCCAGGAGCCTTTTAATGCAGACATCCCTTCATTCCCTTCATTTATTTTTATTTTGTATGGCCAAGATCCTATATTTAAAAAAAAAAAAAAAAAAAAAAGGAAAAAAAAAAAAAAAGAAAAAAATCTCTTCAGCCCTGCCATTCCTGATCAAATGTTTTTCTGTCTCTTAACCCTTTGAATTTGCCAGTAGCAGCCGAGCTAAACCACCCATTTTCCTGCCTCATTGTCAGCCTTTTTTTTTTTTTTTTTTTTTTTTTTTTTCCAGCCTCCCATAGAAGAGCTTCTTCCTTAGCATAAAATGATTTCTTTCCCCCATTTCCAAAGGATTGCTGGTGTGCCTCAGTATATTTCCACCCCTTTACCTCCAGCTCAGGTGTGACGTGATGAGGTTGTTGTAGACACGATTGCGGCTATTTTAATTGAACAGACACTTCCCCTGACTTGCCAGAATATGCGGGGACTGGAAGCTGCTATTAATAGCCTATTGACTGAGCTTACAGACTCCATTTTCTGATGCAGGGCTGGGGAAGGGTTTTCTTCCATTAGGTGGCATTCGCAGGAAATGGAGGCCTGCGTGCACCCAAAAAGCTATCAAAAAAAAAAAACAGGGTCTGATATTTTTTTTTTTCTCCCCTAAAATAAAAGCTTTTATTTTCCTTTTGACTTCAAGGGCAGGGGTAATAGTATCTCCAAAAGCGGAGTTGTTCTTTAAAAAAAAAAAAAAAAGAAAAATCATTATTTGTGGTCTCCAAATAGAAAGCTGTCCCTCTGCTGGGGTTTGATCAAGGAAAATCAGGCAGTTTCTGGCCCTGAACAGTGAAGGTATTGTGCAAAGCTAGATAATACTGTGTTTTTTCAACAACAGCCCTGGGTAACTGAATATACCCCATGAAAGGAGGGAAGCTGTTTGCTAAATAAAGGATCTCATTTGTCTTCACGTTACGTCTCTTGGTGCGTTTGCAGAATATAGACAGCTTTTTGTGGGTGTAGATGCCTCTGATTCCTGCATGGGAATCCTGTTTTGTAGGAGCTGGGGTGCAGGGCAGCTGGGTGCCCTCATAACCAGCTCCACCCTGGGGCATGCTCTGTGCCTCAGTTTCCCCATCCATAAGTGAAGGGAAAAGGCTGCTGATTGCTATAAGGCCGTGGGGTCTATTGAGCTCCTGCTTGAGCACTCCACGTTATTAATGCATTGCACAAAATGAATTAATTTTCCTTAGCCCCCCCCCCAGCTCAGGCAAGAAGCGATCACGCTTGAATGACGCCCTCCATCTCCCCCAGCAGGGGAGGGAATGGGTGTGCACGCTGCAAAGGGTTAACCTCCCAGCTCCTGCTCTGCCCCCCCTTCCTATACTCGATGCTCAGGAGCGGAGATGTGATTCTGGATTGTTCCACCCCCTCCCCGACCCCCCCTCCTGCAGGCGTGAGAGCTCTGGGCTGGGGCTGCGGCATCGCCCTCTCACCCACCATTGCCCCCAAGGAGGGGGAGGCTCTCCCTGGCTTTAGGATTTTGCCTGTAATCCTCCCCAGCGAGCTGCAAAGTCATCGCAGCACTCGGCTGTTACGTAAAGGGACCGGCACCATTAATTCCCCGTGCTGCCCAGCCACGGGGAGCAAAAAGGGGGGGGGACATGAGCAGGGATCAAGGCAGAGTGCTGCCCAGCACCCCGCTATGGGTGGGATGCATCCAGGTGGGATGCTGCGTTAGCCTTCCTGGTGAGGAACAGCACCGGAGCGTTAGCTGCCTGCCAACAGGAAGCTTTTCCCTCCGGAGAGGTGATTTATAATGGCCCGTTAGGAATTTTATGCATTGATGCTCCAGAAGAAATCCCTGCTACAGAGAGCGCGGCTCTGGGTGAAGGGGGAGCGCGCTGTAACATCTCCGTCCTTGTGCAGCGGTTACAGCACATTACATCAGCAGCAGATGACCTATTTCTCTAGCTGAATTCTGTTTGCCATCTTAGCAAACTCCCCTCTCAGCCCCAGACATAAAGATCGATGCCCGTTAACCCTTCGGTCCCTCTGGGCTGCCCCTGAGCATGGCGTGGCCAGGGGGGAGCTCATCCTCCCCCCATGCCCGCAGGATCCTGGCTCAGAGCTGGGGATGTCCGGCTCTCCCCCATGGCACGATGTCGAAGGACACTGAACGATAGGAGAAGCCAGTTCAGAAGTGACACCTTGGTTTTAGCAAGGCGTGTGCTTTATCACAGGACAGAGATTTTATTTATTTATTTATTTATTTATTTTATGGCTAATCTCGCCCAGCATGATTTGCTGCGCTACGGTGTTGGCTGTGATTTTGGCCATTTGGCAATGACAGTTGGTCTGACGGCAGCTCGCAGTAGCTTTCCGTGCGAATTCACACACTCTGTGGCAAAAATCAATCACATTTCCCTTCAGCTCCTAGCAACAGTCTTTGCATTTCATTTTCTTTTAACCCATTCCCCTGCTGCACCCCTGTCACTGCTCCTTTCCTTCTGAGCAGATGTCTCACAGGTTGGGATAATAGGTTAAAATACAACAATAAGGAGCCTTCCAGCACCGCTGGGTAATTCCACACCAGGATGATTTCACAGCAGCCGAGCAGGGCCCTGGCATTTCATAGAGGAGACCTCGAAGAGGCTCCAGCTCCTCCTCATCTGGTCCCACCACAAACCCACATCACAGCTCCTCCAACTTCTTCTCCATCCCCTTAAGGATCATGTTGAGAACAATATCTGCCTTCACCTGTATTTATTAGTAAACAGATCACAGCAAATGCTGAATTTAGAGGGTTTTACCCTCAATGTTTGCAACGTGACCCTCTGCCTCCATGGCTCTGGGAGCTGGGATGGGTCCTGGTGCTTGCCACACCTTGGGCTCATGTTTTGTGTCTCACTGCTCTTGCCTTTGTGTTGGCCAGATGGGGAAAGGGTCCTTCAAATACGCCTGGGTCCTGGACAAGCTGAAGGCCGAGCGTGAGCGTGGCATCACCATCGACATCTCGCTGTGGAAGTTCGAGACCACCAAGTACTACATCACCATCATCGACGCGCCCGGCCACAGGGACTTCATCAAGAACATGATCACCGGGACCTCCCAGGTGAGGAACGGTGGCCACAAACTACTGGAGAGGGGGAGGCTGGGGCTCTCCAATCAGCCTGGGGTCATGTAGGTGCTGCTGGAGCCCTTTTGGAGGAGGTATTTGGGTGAGCAGTCAGCCAGTGGTGTTGAGCAGGGTCTATGCAAGAGGCCAGGTGGCACTTGGGGACCTTGCTGTGATCCTGCACCTCCTGGATGTCTGGGGGAAAGGGCCTCCTCAGCACAGAGGGGTGGTTAATCCACACCATTTATCCTACTTGGATAAATTGGATGAATACGGCCTCCCTGAGCTACAGGCTGTTATGAGAGGGTGTCTCCCATGTTATTTTAGCCTCACACAACTCAGATGTACAAGAAACTTCATGCAGTCCCTTAGCTTCTATTGGCCCAACGAGACCCTGTGGGTCTTTTTTCTTTCCCTCAAAACATCTCTGTTCCATAAATCATGCTGCCATACTCCATAGTTGACCCTCCCAGGGCAGGGCAGAGTCCCCTCACGGCACTGCAGGGCATTCCTGCCTCCCAGTGCCACTTGTGGCCCTCCCCCAGGGACGCTACTGGAAAATCTTTGGTGGGTTTTTAGGCTCTACACTCCAGGGTGGACAAGATGAGGTCCTGGTTGGACTCACACAGCCTAAAGGACCCACCCTGATTTCCAACACAGCTTGCGAAACCACGTGTGGTTGGCAAGCATAAAATAACACAGGTCAGGTTTGAGGTAGATCAGTGGGGTTTTGGGTAGCAGCTGGCAGGGAGCCTGCCCAAGCCGTGCTTTCATCCCACATCCATCTGGGGCGTACTCAAAGCTCCCCAGAGCAGCTCTCTGGGGACAGGAGTAGATCACGAGCTCTCTCCTCCCAGGCCGACTGCGCCGTGCTGATCGTTGCTGCTGGCGTCGGCGAGTTTGAAGCCGGCATCTCCAAGAACGGGCAGACCCGCGAGCACGCCCTGCTGGCTTACACCCTGGGGGTGAAGCAGCTCATCGTCGGCATCAACAAGATGGATTCCACGGAGCCCCCCTACAGCGAGAAGCGCTACGACGAGATTGTCAAGGAGGTCAGCGCCTACATCAAGAAGATCGGCTACAACCCGGCCACGGTTCCCTTCGTGCCCATCTCGGGCTGGCACGGGGACAACATGCTGGAGCCCTCCCCTAATGTAAGTGTGCGTGGTGTGTCGGATCTTTTTCCCCCCACCCCCAGCCAGGCTGAAGATGACTTTGGTGCTGTGGAAGCCACAGGCACGTTTTGTGTCCCCGTGGTGCGTAATGGCCCGTGGTGCCAACGTGGACGTGTTTGTCATGTAGCTGTGGTGGTGCTGAGCTGGGATGAATGGGTGCACTGTGCGTGGCCACGCTTGTTGCTGTGCCGTGCCCAGATGTCCTAGTGGCTGCCCATGAGCATCTCCAGGAGGTGATCTGCACGGCCGTGCTCCTGGGATGTCAGCTGTGGGGTGCGCATCGTCAGCCCCGTGGTGACGTTAGAGCCGTCTGCAGCGCTTGTCAGGCTCAGCAGGAACACCGGGTGTGTTTTTAGGGCATTGTTTTCCCAGGCAAACAGCACGATCTGGTCGCCAGCTTGGAACAGCTCCTGCTGCACAGCCGGGCTCCTACACGCCGAATATTGGGTGCCTTTTCCCACCAGTGTTATATGGCACTGTGGCAGCTGTGCCCCATGTTCCAGAGCTGGGACCCCACTCCCTAAGATAAATTTTGCTTGGGGAAGTATCAAATTTACCATGTGAAGACCATGGTTTCCTTGAGCATCCATTTGGGGTTGCTCCTTGGCTGGTGGAATCTTAAATGGCCTCCTCCTGCATGCATCAGTGATGGGGATGGTGGGGACACGACAACAAGGTGCTTTGGGATGGGGGTTCCTTGGCAGACAAGCTGCCAATAGAAGTTGTTACTCGGGCATTTTTTTTTTGGAGAAAAAAATACCCCAGCTGTATTTTTCTAAAGAAATTAGGGGCTGGGCAGTTCTGGCCCGAGGATAGTCCCTGCTCTCCCACTGGTTTCTGGTGACCTTGAGCAGGTCGCTCAGAGCAGAAACCCCCAGCAATCCCCTGGGGAACCAAAGGGAAATTTGATGCTTACGGGGGCATTAGGACTTGTGGACTAGGGGTCAGAGCTCCATGGAGAGGGAAGCAGCATGTCTGGGTGCGAGGGAGGTCGGGCATTGTGGTCCTGAGCTAGAGGAGAGCTGCAATTCAAGCTCACGACCCGAAATGTTGCTCATGGGCTTGCGCAGGAAAGGCAGCTCACGGGAACTTGGGGCTGGCTAAGAACGAACATTTTTGGGGGTGTTGGGGAGATTCCTGTCCCCTGAGGAACAGGGTTTGGATAAGGTCAGCCACGGCCGTGCCAAACGTGGCCGCATAGTTGCTGGGTGCCTCCAAATCGGGCTCCAAATGTCAGCAGCTGCTGGGCCGGGAAGATGATCCTGAGCAATTCTCCTATTAATAGGCTGCAGAGGGCGGGCATGGAGCAGGATGGGTGCTGCTGGCCCCGCTCCTCCAGACGGGTCTCAGGGCGTGATCTCAATGTGACGTGCTGCCCAGGAGGGCAGGGGCTGGGATAAGCAGCAGAGGAGGAGGCTGGGGGCATCGGGAGGGAAGGAGGGCTGGAGAGGGCGCAGGGGCTGGGTGCTCGGCAGAGCTTTGCTGGAAGGATGTGGGGACATCCCACACCGTGGTCCCCAGGGGTCTCCTTCCCCCTTCTGTGGGGACAGAGCTGGGGACAGAGCCCCCTCCCCAGCGTTTCTAGGGGAGTGTGGGTGGGAATCCGGTGTGGATCTCTCCCTTCCCATTTCTCGCTAGAAAAATCTCTGATTTTTCTCACTCACGTACTTCTGGCTGGGTTTCACTGAAGCACAAGGCGGTCGAGTGATGTGTCTGCCCACCAGGGGACTCAGCGGGGAGCCAGGATGAGAGCTGCATGGCTGCAGCAGCCCCAGCTCACCAGGGTGCAGGGATTTGGGGCCGGAGCCAGCCCCGCATGGGGGGCTGCATCCCGTGGCCCCAAAACGCAGTGTTCCAAGGCCAAACGACAGCTGGGCTGCGCTCGCATCCAAGTTTGACATTTACAAGCTTTTCTGGCAAGCAGGATTTTTGCATCCAGCCAGCTTTCTGCTGCAGCAGCTGACAGATCTGGGCCACTCGGGGTGGGTTTGGGAGGCTCTCCGGGGGATGCAGCAGCTGAGGGCACCCTGCCTGCGGTGCCAGGAGCGGGGTGGCCCCGCGGCTGCAGTGGCGAGGTTGGGACGTGGGGTGCACAGGGGTGCTCAGGAGGTGCCGGGGGGGTAAAATCAGAGAAACATGACTGCTTTGTGAAACGAATTTGGGGCACAGTAGGAATAAGAGCTCAGCTCTGAATTAAGGCTGCTTGAGCTTGCAGCACCCAGGGCTGGCGGCACAGGGTTAACATTTACCCTTTCTGGCTGGGTTAGGGTGGACTCCCCAGCCAGGGAGTGGTGGAGTAGGGATGGCTCTTGGGAAGTAGGTGTGGGGGATACATGATCGAGGTTTTACTTGGGCAGCCCTAGGAGGCAGCACGATCCTATTTTGGTAGATGCTCCTCATCCTCGGGCTGCACGGAGGTTTTGAGGATGGGTTTTCCCCTGGGGCGTGTCCAAGTGCTGCTTTAGACGGCTCCGGACATCAGATGGCTCTCAGGACATCAGATATTCCGGGGATGTCAGGTGCTCTCGGGATGTCAGATGTCCTCAGGATGTCAGATGTTCTTGGGATGCCAGATATTCTCAGGATAATGCGTGGAAAGGAGAAGGGGGACAGCTCCCACAGCCATGTGCCATGGGGCAGAGTCTGCTGGTCCTCCCTGTCCCCAGGGCGGGCAGGGGATGGGGCGCAGGGTGCACGGGGTGGCTGTGCCCCCACCCTGGGTAGGGCTGTGGGCAGGTGGCCGCAGGGACAGCTGCTCTCATGGGCATCTGCTGGCATTTTGGGCCATGTGGCAGGGAAGCTCTGAGTCAGCGCAGGATGGATCCATCATTTCCCGTCACGCCATCTATGCACTGGTGCAGGCTGCAGGGTGGGAGAGCAAATTTGGGTGGCTGGGGCCTCCGGGGGTGGGTGTAAAACAGGGGGTGCTTCGGGGAACCCACTGCACCCCCAGTCCCATGCCACTTGTGATGGTGCCTAAGGGAAAAGCCCCATCCATAACGCAGGCAGCATTTTAAATCCACGTGGAGAAATATTGTGTAAGCCCCTCTCGGTGCAGGAAGGGGAAATGGCCTTGCAGGACTCTGGTCCCTGGTGTCTCAGGGTGGTTTCAGACCCAGCACCGAATTCTTCCTTGCTGCAAGCCCAGGCACAGCTGCACCTTTCAGGTGTGCAGCATCACTCCAGGAAAGTACCACGGTTCCCTGCATCAAACCATGCCCTCTGCTGAGCACATTTCATTACATCTCTGTTCTTTTTTTTTTTTTTTTCCCCTCTTTTATTTTTTTTCCAGCCAGTTTCAGCTTCAAGGATCCAATGTAGGGCAGAACTATTTATAAAAAACAATCCTGCCCCTCAGCAGCCTTGAAGAAACTCAGTTCCCAGCCTGAAGGCCAGGCGCTTTGCGCTGGGGGCAGGATGGTGTGGGAAGGCAACACCCATGGGTTGGGAGTGGGGGCTGCAGGTTTGCTGGATTTAACCCTTTCCACCCTTTTTCTTGTGCTCAAGGACGTCTTGCTTGTTTCTTGGAGAGAGGGGAGAAGGTGGGTGGAGGTGGAGCAAGGTGTGCAGATGAACCTAGAGGGATGGGAAGATTGGAAAGAGCACCCCAGCCCCGAATAAAGCCAGGACACATCTGGACCGTGTCCTGGTGGGACACCTCAGTGGGATCATCCTGGGAAGCTGAGGATGGGCACACTCAGTGAATGATTTTTCTTCTGTTTCCAGATGCCTTGGTTCAAAGGCTGGAAGGTGGAGCGCAAGGAAGGCAACGCGAGCGGGGTGTCCCTCCTGGAGGCCTTGGACACCATCCTGCCCCCGACCCGCCCCACAGACAAGCCCCTGCGCCTGCCCCTGCAGGACGTCTACAAGATCGGAGGTGAGCAGCAGCCCCACCAGCATCCCTATTTATCCCCAGCCTTCCTTCCACAGGAATTTGGGAACGATGTTTCCAGGTATTGGGAAACTGGAGGGACTGAGCTCCTTGAACTTCAGATACAGGGGAGAGGGGTGGTGGCTGTGAGGCAAAAACCCCATTTGAGATTTGGGTTGGAGGTGCCCAAAGGTACCCGGGCAGCGGAGAGGGGCAGCAGCTTTGTGAGCTCACCCTGGAGAACACCCGGTGCCGAAACGGCTGCAAATTTGGGTGTCCCAGAGGTCACGGCTGGCGAGGTGAGGTGGACACCTGCCAGGAATGAGGCCCAGCAGCAAAAAAGCCCTGGGGCCCGGCTGAGGGACGAGGCCAGCGGGGAGGGCCACCGGTGAGGCCGCTGCGCGTGCCTCCCAAATGCCGGTGTCCGTCACCGGCACCTCCGCCTGCCCAGCTGCATCGCGACACCAGCCATGTAGGGAGACACTTCTCTGAGCTATAAATGTCCCCCGGGCTCGCTGACCTGCTGGCACTGCTGGGCAGTCCCCGTGATGGCTGCTGGGCTAGGCAAACATGGCCATTTCCAGCTCTTTTCCACAATTTTCCAAGGGCGGGTGTGCTGCAGGAACCAGGCGGGTTGAGATTTGTCCCCGTGGTCTTAAATTTTAAAGTGGGTGTTTCAAAGGTGAGGGGTGGTGGGCAGCTCTGTGTCCTCCTCTAGCTCAGCTGGAGAAAGGCAGGTAGGGTTCTGCCATGGGGTGCTTAAAGAGGTCCTTAGAGAGCAGAGACACTGTGGGATTGGGGGAGGTGGAGGCAATCGGGCTGGTGTGGGAGACTGGATGGGTCCCAAAAGCCTCCCCTTCTTCACTTGACTCCAAAGATGAGTTTTTTCCAAATTCTGATGATGCAAGGTGCCAAAGGTCCCATCTATTTAATTAGCCACCCTCGTTCCTTACAGCTGGGACTGTGTGGCCAGCAGGGCTGTGCTGTGGCACACATGCTAGGAAGTGCCTGGTCCTCTGCACAGGAGGGCTGTGGCTGCTGCAAAGGAAAAGTTTTCAGCATGCATGGGTTGCTCAGAGCCTTCTAGCTATGTGCTACCTCTGTTTTACAAAATATTGGGTAGGAAGGGCTGGTTCTTGGCAGTTCTGAAGACCCTGATGCTGATCTTGCAACTGATAACTGATTTTCGGTTTGGCAAGAGACAAACATAGTCTTCGGTGAAAATCACTGGAGATACCTTGCTTTTATGGCAGCCAGGCTCTGGCCATGTTGCTCGGGGGATGCACCAAGCAGGTTACATTTTGTTCTACTCTGTCCTTGCTCCACAGGGATCGGCACTGTCCCCGTGGGCCGAGTGGAGACCGGCATCCTGCGGCCCGGCATGGTGGTCACCTTCGCTCCCGTGAACATCACCACCGAGGTGAAGTCGGTGGAGATGCACCACGAGGCACTGAGCGAGGCCCTGCCCGGGGACAACGTTGGCTTCAACGTGAAGAATGTCTCCGTCAAGGACATCCGCCGCGGGAACGTCTGCGGGGACAGCAAGTCGGACCCGCCGCAGGAGGCGGCACAGTTCACGTCTCAGGTCTGCTGCATAGGGTGGAATTCTATCCTATCCTATCCTATCCTATCCTATCCTATCCTATCCTATCCTATCCTATCCTATCCTATCCTATCCTATCCTATCCTATCCTATCTCCTCTTCTCTTCTCTTCTCTTCTCTTCTCTTCTCTTCTCTTCTCTTCTCTCTCTTCTCTTCTCTTCTCTTCTCTTCTCTTCTCTTCTCTTCTCTTCTCTTCTCTTCTCTTCTCTTCTCTTCTCTTCTCTTCTCTTCTCTTCTCTTCTCTCTTCTCTTCTCTTCTCTTCTCTTCTCTTCTCTTCTCTTCTCTTCTCTTCTCTTCTCTTCTCTTCTCTTCTCTTCTCTTCTCTTCTCTTCTCTTCTCTTCTCTTCTCTTCTCTTCTCTTCTCTTCTCTTCTCTTCTCTTTTCTCTTCCGTACTCAATTCCATTCCCATGGGAGGATCCTGACCACCTCTCATAGCTGAGCTGGAGGAGATAATATGCTGGAGAGCAGTGTAACTTCCAGGGAAAGCTGAATGTTTTAGATGTGCATGACAGCTTGCCCAGGGTTTAAGACTTGGGTTTGCAATCTGCATGCCACTGCACGTGAAAAGGGCTGCTCCCTTTCCAAAATTCACCTGGCTCTGTCGTAGAGCAGGACTTGGTAACCTCCAGCAACCGGGTACCTGCTCCCACATCCTTCTGCCCACTGAATAAATAAATGATAGCTTAAATGGCATTTTAAACAAAGAGAGGGTTCTGCCATTAAACCAGTTCACTTTTCTGTGTGTGGCATGAGAGGGCATCGATTTCCCCACCCTGCTGGTCCCTGGCAGTGCAAGACCCTGTAAAAAAGTCCCCTTGGGTGGTGACCCTGACGCTGCTGTGTCCCCCAGGTGATCATCCTGAACCACCCCGGGCAGATCAGCGCCGGCTACTCGCCTGTCAATCGACTGCCACACTGCACACATCGCCTGCAAGTTCGCCGAGCTGAAGGAGAAGATCGACCGGCGCTCCGGCAAGAAGCTGGAGGACAACCCCAAGTCCCTGAAATCGGGCGATGCGGCCATCGTGGAGATGATTCCTGGCAAGCCGATGTGTGTGGAGAGCTTCTCCCAGTACCCACCCCTCGGTAAGGGAACGGCTCCTTCGTGGTCTCCCGTGGAGGAGCGTGGAGGCTGCGTGGGTGCCGACCTCGCTCTGGCCATGCTGAGCCTCTCCCAGTATCCCCACTGGTCAGACTGGGGAGGCGGGGGGAGCTGAGTGCATTTCATTGCTCCTCCACGTGCAAAATCTGATGCATGAATGGGGTTAGGACAGCTGGGCTGGGACAGGCTCTCTGCTGAGATGTTTTCAAAGGCAAGGCTGGGTTTTCCCTCTGGGAATATTGGAGCTTTTCCTCCAAAATTACTGAACCCCAAAAGTGCAGGAACATTTCTCAGCTTCCTTGTCTCTGCCCTTAGAAAACTGGTCGGGAGAAGAAACAGGGAGAGGACACCTTTTAGTGCTTGCTTGGGTGACAGTGCACATCTGGCTTAGCAACGCAGAGGGGCAGCTGTGATTTAAATCTAATAAATAGCCATTTAGTTATTTATTCAATAAATAGCCATTTAAACAGAGAGGGGCACCAGGACGGTGCTCCTTGGTGGTCAGCACAGGC